>NC_091449.1:33542873-34169539 GCF_964237555.1 Oryctolagus cuniculus | reverse complement strand
CAACAGACCTCCCCTGCCAACCCCAAGGAGAGACCTCAATCTGGAGCCTTCCTCCAGCACGGGGTCCCAGGAGGGCGGTCTCATGGGCTTGTGAGGAAACCCACGGGGTCGTCTGTGCTCTAGGTGGGTGCCTTTCACCATACTCTTCCCACAGGTGCCAGCTCCCACTGGCTCTCCATCTTGCCTCCCAGCTCGCTGATGACACACACACACACACAGCCCTTCCGGGAGCTGGCCAGATCCTCGCACACACTTTGCCTGCTGTCTTCCAGTGAGTTCGAGGTGTCCAGCGTCTCAGCCCACCTGGCAGGGCTCCTTCCAGCCCATGGGGCCGGGCAGCTACCCGGACGATGTTGGGTTTGCAAGGTGAGTTTGGTGGATCCACAGGCTGGGAAGTTCCTGGGCTGCCAACAGAGCCCTGTCTAGCCCACCCAGGAGGACGGTGCTGGCCGCAGGGAAGGCCAGACCAGGGCTTATCAGCACTCTGCCAAGAAGAGTTCTCTGATCAAAGGAGGTTGCTTCAAACAGAGCTAGGCAAGGTCGCTGGCCGCAGGACTCATCAGAGCCTTTACTACGCTTATAAACACCGGGACTCTGAGCACTAGCATACAAGGCTACTCTAAAAAGCGCATGGAGAAATGCAATGGAAAGACAAGTTTGAACTGGCGCCAAACCAACTGAAATCCATGCATAATGTTTTCATCATACACATTTTCCGTGGGCCTTTTGAAGTACCTTTGTACACTATATTCTGCAAATCTATTTAAGCCACAGAGTTCTGTCTCTCAAACACGTCACACAGGACTCGTGTTCCAAGGAACCCACTTTGAGATGCACTCCTGTTTTGGGGGACAGACGAGGTTTGGGGACTTGCACTCCCTTCTCTGCTTGCACGGTGCTTCCCGACCCGCAAAATGATGAGCAGTCCAAAAGCTGAGCTGTCACCACCTCCCCTTTGTGAGAAGAACAAACACTCTCTCCTGGAGGGGGAGAAAAAAAAAAAAAAAAAAAACCTACCGCTCCGCGGCTTAAAGGCAAAACTAGTCCTCGCCCTGATAAACCCAGGGAGGCTTCACACAGCTGGTCTCCTGGCTGGACGCAGTGGGGGGCAAGCGCGCGGGGTTTGCGGTTTTGTTTTAGAGTCAACCAGCACCACTGTGTGCTTCAGGGCTGCTTTGCCTTTCCCGGGCAACACACTCTCACAGGTTGCTCAGAGGCAGCCATTCCGACTCCTGGCGCCCCATTTCCCTTCTAAACCCAGCATCAGGCGGCGTCTCTCTCCGCCTCTGCCGATTAGTATAATCACCCAACATTTCCCGGGCTTGTAAACTGGCTGTTTGCGTTAACAGAGCTGGAGTTGACAGGGGAGCTGGGAGCCGGTGACAGGAAAGGGACGTGCACAGGTGGCATCATCAGATGGCAGCGACATCCTGGCAGCCAATTAAAGCTCATCTCTCTTATGGGAGCGAGACAGATGCCACCTGGCAGGAGCAAGCGACAGTCTTCAAGGGACTACACAAGGGACTGCTGAGGTTTCTGTGCGGGGGGTGTGGCCCCGACCTCAGACAGCACCCTGATCGCACCACACATGGCCGCCTGCATCAGTGAGATGCTGGGACTTCGCACCCTCTCATTGCCACACGTGGACATCACTTCGGACGAGGGCGTGCTGGGTGGGACCCCTCTGCCAATGCCCACATGTGCACAAGGCACCCACTCTGAGGACAGAAGCAGCGCCCCCTGGTGGGAGCAGCAGGCTGTCTGACACACTCAACAAAGCTGACTTCCGGCAAGTTCTGGGTCGGCCTCTTAGTGCTACACGGTCCCCCGCTCTGGGAACAGGATTATGGCAGAGTCACCTTGTCCACTGAGCCACACAGCCCAGGGTTCATGACACGCAGGGTCTGAGCTCCTTAAGCTTTGAGTCCCTAGAGCAGAGGCCGGGGGGATACGGAGCTGGACACAGCGTCATGCGCTGGCTCCACTAGCTTCTGTTGCTCTTGGACCTCAATCTCCTTCTCTGTAAAATGGGGCAGAGGAATAAACCACAATAATGTAACAACAGACGCTTATTATGCATTTGCTGCTTCTTGCAGGGTGCGAGGCACTTTTCATATTCAATAAACCCCTTGCATTATCACAACAGCCTGCTCTTTGTATCTCTCAAAGAACACAAGCTCTGGAGCTGGCACTGGGGCATAGTGGGTAAAGCCGCTGCCCGCAGTGCCAGCATCCCATATGGGCACCGGTTTGAGTCCCAGCTGCTCCTCTTTGATCCAGCCCTCTGCTCTGGCCTGGGAAAGCAGTGGAGCATTGCCCAAGTGCTTGGGCCCCTGCACCCATGTGGGAGATGCAGAAGAAGCTCCTGGCTCCTGGCTTCAGGTGGCCAACTGGGGAGTGAACCAGCAGACAGAAGATCTCTCTCCCTCTTTTTTTTTTTTTTTTTTTTTAAACATCTTTTTTTTTTTTATTTTTATTTTATTTTATTTTTTTTTTTGACAGGCAGAGTGGACAGTGAGAGAGAGAGACAGAGAGAGAAAGGTCTTCCTTTTGCCGTTGGTTCACCCTCCAATGGCCGCCGCTGCAGCCGGCGCACCGCGCTGATCCTGGCAGGAGCCAGGAGCCAGGTGCTTTTCCTGGTCTCCCATGGGGTGCAGGGCCCAAGCACCTGGGCCATCCTCCACTGCACTCCCTGGCCATAGCAGAGAGCTGGCCTTGGAAGAGGGGCAACCGGGACAGAATCCGGCGCCCCGACCGGGACTAGAACCCGGTGTGCCGGCGCCGCAAGGTGGAGGATTAGCCTATTGAGCCACAGCGCCGGCTTCTCCCTCTTTCTTTCTATCTCTTTTTCTCTCTGCCTCTGCCTCTCTGTAACTCCACCTTTCAACTAAATAAATAAATCTTAAAAAAAATAAAACCTCACAAAAATGAGGTGCAAATTGTCACGTGATGGGGATCCTGGTCATCACTTTTTTTTTTTTTGCAGAGTAGGATGACACCATGGGACAGGAAAAGGGTGCTAATGGCAGTACCACGGGCACACAGCAGGGAGGCCGGCAGATGGGGTCCCCACAGGCACTCTGGCCAGGCCTCCCCATCGCCCTATGTTTAAATGAGGAGATGGCACCAAGAGGCCAGTGAGAGGCAGGGTCAAGACTGGAGCCAGCTCCCAGGCTGCCCAGTCCGTGTTCAGGGAGAGCATGGTGACCGGGTCACCTGTTGTCTCCTCTGAGACTCTTGTGCCAATCATCCCCACTGCGAGCTGTCACTTCTGATCCAGCTCCCTGCTAATGTGCCTAGGACAGCCCCCACGATGGAAGCCTAGAGAGAGACCTCGGGACAGATATACACTCACACGCACACTCGCTGTCTCTCCCCATCTGATGTGCTGCTCCAGCTCAGGACGCTGCCAGCAAGAAGGTCATGGCCAGATGTGGGCCCAGGCCTTGCACCAGAACTGTAGGCCAAGACAAACCTCCTTTCTTTATAACGTACCCAGCCTATGGCAACCCAACCAGGACACAGTGGAGTCAGGCCTCCTGGGAGCAGGGACCACACTTAGAGAAGTGCGAGAAAACCAGCTCGGGTACCGGGGCCAGCGGCCACCTACTCCCGTCTGCCCCGCAGACAGCACCTACCCAGGGCTTGGGGACTCTGCCCCACCCTCATGCCAGGCACTGGCTGGAGCCTTGCATTGCAAGGTGCAGGAGCCAGGTCCTAGTCACATCCTGCAGGAAGGCAGGTGCTGGTGGAGCCCGCTGTGAGACCCACAGCAGCCAAGAACCCCCACCACGGGCGCCTCAGAGTGGAGGGCAGTGGACTGCGGTCCATCAGACCTCGGTTCAAATCCCAGCTCTGCCTCGCACAAGCTGCTCAGCGGCTCCCCATGAATGAGTCGCGGGGGCGGGGCCCAAGAGCACGAGGAAGCCACTGTGTCTAAAGCCCGAGGCGCTATACCTGATCCCATGAGCATCACTCCTGCACCAAGGACACTGCCGGGAGCCCTCACGGACACCTGGAAACACGACCTCGTCCCGCCTAGAGCTTTGCCCTTGATCCTCAGGGCGGTACCCTATGCCAAAGGGCTTTTCCTATTATTCCCACTTTAGAGATGAGAAAACCGAGGCCCAGAGACACCAAGGGACTTGCGCAAGGCCACACAGAGCCAGAGCCCACATCCTCCCTTCATGGCTGCGCTTCCTTCATTGCTTCTGTTTTCCACTGGGCCATCCAGCCCGGCCCCTCGAGTCCTGGGCCTCCCCGACTCTGGCCTCCGGCACAGTGGGCCTCAGCCTCTGCTCCACGTTCTGACCCAAAGATCCTTCTGGGTCCACAGAGCCCCCGCCCCACGCAACCTGGGGCCAGGCTGCCCCTTGGCTTGGTGGTCTCGGAGACCACACAGTCCAGCTGTGCCTCCCTCCTGCATCCCAGCACTGCCCCCTCTGCCCCACACTGGGCCCCAGGAAGAGAGGCCAGCTCCCCCCGGGCACTGGGTGTGCGGCCAGGGCCAGCCCAGAACCCAGAATGCAGGCACAATGCCTTATAAGGCCTCCGGGGACTGGAAACCCACATCAAAGAGGGGCCTTGGGGAGCGGGCTGGGGTTGGGTTGGGGCTTTTCCTCTTTGTCTCTGTGACTTCAGCCTCCGGAACTTAATATCCCCACCGCCGCCCGCCGGCCCTGGCGGGTCGCTGTCAATCTCTCTGTTCTCTGAGAGCTAACAGATGTTGGTGCCACGGCCTCAAAGCAAACTCCTGGTGCCCACAGAACACGACCCAGCTCACAGATGCCAGAAATGTATACGGCTGGGGCATGCTGGGGGAGGACAAGCTGGGGCTGGGGACCAGGACCCGGCCACCCCCGAAACCCTGAGATCCATGCAGCCCGCCCTGGAGCTGCCCCCGGAAATTCTTGGCAAGTTCTCTTTTCCCAGCACTGTACGGATGCAGCTCAGCCACGCCTCCCGAGGCCTCACTCAAAGTGAGCTCCCGCCTTCCTGTCCCTTCCTGGGAGGCAGGATGAGGTGCCTTGCTCCCCAGCACCCACAGGGACCTGGCTTTGGGCCCAGGCTCACCCAAGGCAGCTGCATGGCAGCAGACACGTGACTTAATTTTGCTGGTCCTCTTTTCTCCTCTTCCATGAAATAGGGATTTCAGGGGCCAACATGGTGGTGCAATGGGTAAAGCCATGGCCTGCAGTGCTGGCAATCCATATGGGCGCAAGTTCAAGTCCCACCCGGCTGCTGCACTTCTGATCCAGCTCCCTGCTAATGTGCCTAGGACAGCAGCGGAGGATGGCTTGAGTGTTTGGGCCCCTGCACACACATGGGAGACTCAGAGGAGCCTCCTGGCTCCTGGCTCCTGGCTCCAGGCTTGTTCCATCCCTGGTCATTGTGGCCATTTAGGGAATGAACAAGTGGATGAAAGATCTCTCTCTCTCTCTCTCTAAGTCTGCCTTTCAAGCAAATAAATAAAATATTTTTTTAAAAAAATCAAAGAAAAATAAATGGGGATTTTACTTTCAAAGAGGAGTTTGCCCAGAAGTGTAGACCAAATACCTGGGCTCGTGTCAGACACAAGGCTGGGGACAGCTTCCCTCCCCCTTCAGTTGTGTCTACTTCCCTGACATACACTCTGGAACATTCTCACCTGTTCCCCTCGCTATCACCTGACACCCAGCCATTCAACACCCAGGTCTCCCCCAGGGCAACCCTCACACGTGTGGACCAAGGGGCACAGCCAAGCTCACTGAGACGTGAACCAACAGCCAGAAACACCTGCACGCCATCAAGGGACCCGGGGGCCAGGTGCAGAGTTCAAACCAAGTGGGTGCAGGCACACCTGCCAGGCCCGGCCTGTAGGGCTCCATGCCACAGCACGAGACGAGCAGTGCACGGAGTCACACTCGCCACACATGTGCAGCGAGACCGGCACATCACGGAAAACACCACGAGTCCATCCACGCACAGGCGAACACGTGGAGGAAGATGCCGAGGGCTGCCCCAGCAGAGTGGAAAGGGGGGGAGCAGGGGTCCATCAGGGGTCCATTTATCTCTTAGATAAATTGGTGTCCCCTGTGTGTGGAACCTGCAAACGTCCTCCTGTACTCTCTGCATCACCCTGGAGGACCTCCAACACCTGGCACCAGGCAAGTGACATGGCAATGGTGTCACATTGTGTTCAGGGAATGACGACAACAAGTCTGGATGCACTCCAGGGAGAGGCAGGGTTTGTTTTTTTTGTTTGTTTTTTGTTTTTCGTTTTTTTCTGAGTATCTTCCAGACACGGCTGATTTGAACGAATGCCCGGATGTAGAACCAGCAGGTATAGGTGTTACCTGGGTAACTACACTGGACCTAACAAAGCCCCAGACAAGAACGCACTTGATAAAAGAGGAAACAGATTCATGGGCCAGGCAAAGGTCGCGTGGAGAAACAGTCAGAGTAGGCTCCAACCCGCCAGGCCTCGGGCCTCTGGTGTCCCCAAGGGGGCGGCACCAGGCTGAGATGGGGTGTGTGGCCACCTCGAGCACAGCCCTGGGGTTCCAGGCACCCAGACTTCTTCTCCAGGGCAACACCCAGGAAACGAGAGAGAAACCAGGGCCAGCCACCAACCTGCACCTCAACCCTATGGGTCTCTGGCCCTTCTGCCCCCACCATGGTCTTACCTGCCCCCAGCTCTCGGGGGCTCTCTCTGGCCTCTGGAGCCCTGTGCACCTGCAGACACAGCAGGCAAGCCCCAGCCCAAGCACAGCAACACACAGGCCAGCGGTGCAAAGACAGCATTGCTGGCGGCCAGGGGGCAGAGACGGGGGCGCTGGGGCAGCCCTGGCTGCAAGGACGGGAAGGGCTACAATGCCCACCCCCAGGGATGGGAAGAAAACTGGGACCCCCTCCCGAGAAACATCATCAAAACCCAGACCTCACTTCCAAAGGCAAATGGCATCTCCTCTGGAAATCAGTAAGAGTGAGGGGCAGAGTCCCTGGCCACTCCCCTGAGCTTGCCATGGCCATGGTCACCCCCAGCGGTAGCTCCTGGTCCTGCCTGCCCAGCACAGGTTCCCAGCCGCAGCATGGCCCACTGGAACCCCTCCCCCCACGACCTCTGTCCCGGGAGCTAGAGAGAAGATGGCTTCTCGGGTGCCAAGGCTGCATCCAATCTCCCTCCATCTTCTGGGACTCATACAGGGCGAGCGAGGGACAGGGGCCACCTCCCAGGGCACAGCTCTGGCCCAGCTGCTCTGCAGGGGGGCTCCTTGCGGGCAGGGTCTGATGTGCCCTGACAGCACCTGACACAGAGTAGGCGCTCAACGACCAAGTGCTGGCCGCCCCCAGCCAGGCCCAGCCGTCCCCTGCCTTCACAGGGCGCAGTGGCTGCAGAAGGCACTCAGGGCCCTCGCTGCCTACAGCGATTCAGCTACAAGCTCTGACACCCACAGCCCCCAGAACCCATCTGCGGCCTCCTAAAACCTGAGTCCTGGCCTCCCGGCCAAGCTAGGGAGCCACGGAAGGAAGCCTGGGCCGGAAGCCCTGGCCCTGCGCTGTGTGCAGCTGAGTGGAGGGGGGTAGAGGCTCCCGCCGTGCTCCAAACCGGCCCTTCTCGGCCCTCTCGGCCCTCCTCAGCCCTCTCGGCCCTCTCGGCCTGAGGACCAGGCCTCCAAGACAACAAAGATGTGGAGCTGCAATTAACATTCCTCAGATTTCTCCCAGCCCGTTTTTATCTGCTTTAGATGTAATCAAAGGGCTCCCAACCATAGAGCCCAGCTCCCCGCGTCCTGGGGACTCCAGTCCGGCCCCCTTCCTGGGTGTGCAGGACAGCAGAGGCCAGGCCTGAGCAGGCTGGCCTTCAAACCCAGGGCCTTTCCCTTCCTCTGCCCGGCAGGGTGCAAACAATCCCTGTCTGGATTTGCCCCCTTCTGGAACAAGCCAGCCAAAGTCCACTGCCCAAGCTGTCACCTCAGCAAGTCACCAGCATCCATGTGCCATCGTCACAACTCCCTCCACAGCCAGGTTCCAGAACTCACCAGGCCTCCCACGCGGGTGGCAGTGACCCAACCACTTGGCCATCAGCACTCCCTCCCAGGGTTTGCATGAGCAGGAAGCTGCTCCACTTCTCATCCAGCTTCCCTGCTAACGGCCTGGGAAAGCACAGGAAGATGGCACAAGTGCTCGGGTCCCTGCATCCGGGTGAGAGACCTGGAAGAGCCTCCTGGCTCCTGGCTCCTGGCTCCTGGCTTCGGATCAGCCCAGCTCTGGCCGTTGCAGCCATTTGGGGAGTGGATCAGAGGATGGAAGACCTCTCTTTCTCTATCTTTCCCTCTGTTTGTGACTCTACCTCTCAAATACATAAATTAATTAAAAAATCACACATGATTCACATGAAAGAAATACAGAATCACGGAAATATAAGAGTCCAGGGGCTAGCGCCATGGCTCACTTGGTTAATCCTCTGCCTGTGGCGCCGGCATCCCACATGGGGGCCGGGTTCTAGTCCCGGTTGCTCCTCTTCCAGTCCAGCTCTCTGCTGTGGCCCGGGAGGGCAGTGGAGGATGGCCCAAGTGCTTGGGCCCCTGCACCCACATGGGAGACCAGGAAGAAGCACCTGGCTCCTGGCTTCAGATCGGTGCAGCGCGCCGGCTGTAGCAGACATTTGGGGAGTGAACCAATGGAAGGAAGACCTTTCTCTCTGTCTCTCTCTCCATGTCAAGTCCCAACCCCAATACCCCATCCCCACCCCAAGAAGGTAGACCATCCTTTGGGACCTCCATGATTTTAATAAAAGCTCAGAATCGATATCCTGGCCCGCCCTGCCCCACCTGGGGCGGGGTGGGAGGCTGGTTCCAAGAGGTGGGAAGGGGGCACAGGAGGAGAGGGATCAGGCCAGGCGGGCTCCGGGTGAGACCAGCACTCTCCCCACCTGGCCTTGGGCCCTGCTCACAGCCTCCTGTTTTGTGAGTGGGATTTGGGGGTGTGGAGGAAAAAATGGCTTGAGTGTTTGAAGTCAAACCCAACAGGAAATGGTAAAGCCTGGCATTCCCCAGAATGCTCTCTGGTCTCCCCCTGGTGGCATTTCAGAGCTCCTAGGAGATGACCGGTGTAAAGCAGGCAGGCAGTCCAGAGCAGAGCAGGGCCGAGGCGTGGTGGCCTCACTGCTGCCTGGTGGGGACCTCCAGGTGGAAACCAGGACTCGAGGGCTGGCGGGCTGAGGGTGACGCAGTGGCAATGCCCAGCACTCAGTAGGTGCGCGACACCTGCCAGGCCCTCTACTGAGCATTTTGGGTGCCCTCAGAGGGGTTGAGCGATTGCCCTGCGTATCAGTCTGGTCTGGGATTGAGACCTGGCTCTTCCGCTTTACACTGCGTGAGTTCGTACAAGTGAGTTCACCTGTCTGTGCCTCAGTTTCCCCAGCTGAGAGTGGAAAGGACAGCCCTGGCCGGGAGGGTGCCTGTGGAAGGGAAGGGAGAGAGAGCATGTGTGAGGCACTCGGCGTGCAGCCTGGCACAGCCAGCACGTGCTACACAACAGCTGGTGCTCTCTCCTCCCCCAGGGTTTTCAGGGAGCCCAGAAAGCTGATCAAAGCCGGACCCAGCACGGCCTTAACCACCCCAAAAGGCCCGGAGTGGCCCCATCACTGCCCGGTCTCCTCCGTTCAGTGCTTGGCTGCATCTCTGCCATCCTGCCAGGCCGCTGTCCCCCACACCGCTAAGCCCATCACATCTCTGCCTGCCACAACTGCTGACCCACTGTGCCACTGACCCCATGCCACTGCCTGGCACTGCCTGGCACTGCGCGGACCTGCCCAGCTGTAAGTGGCTGAGTGCTGATAGCAGGAGAGGCCGGAGGGGCTGCGGGGCCTCCAGGCAAGCAGCTGTGGCTGCTTCTGCCAGCAAGGCCTGGCCCCGGGACAAGGCCTCAGTCTGCTGCCAGGGTCCAGCGCGCGTGCCCTGCTGAGCAGGGTGGCCCCGAGCCAGGCGCTTATGACAGATGGCACTGTCAGCTACTGACCAAAGAACAGTGTCCCTGCATCCCACGGCCACTCGCTGTGGGGCAAGGCTGGGCACTCCTGCCTGGGGCAGAGGCCAGCCCTGGGGCCTGGAGACCCGAGGGAGCCTGGAGGTCCTCGCTCTCAGCCTTGCATGTATGCGGTTCCTGCTTCTTGTTTCCCTAACTTCAACACAGAGACAGAATAAGAGCCTCCCCTTTGGTACAGGCCGCGAGGCCCCATCCGCTGCAGAGGACATACAGCAACAGTCTGGGACAGCTCAGGGGCCCTCCTGCTGCACACACATGCACGTGAACACACAGGTGCAGATTCATATGGTGCAGGCACGCAATATACATGAGTGCACACACACACACACACACACTACCTATCACTGCAACACACCTAAGGCACACACACCCATGTAATGCAGATGGCTGCACCCATGCACATGTATGTGTAGCATATGCATACGTGCACAGGCACGTACAACCCTTGCCTGGGCTGCTCCTCCACTTAGAGACTCCTTTCCCTTTTCTGGGGCAACTGCTGTGCCCCCCGCGCTGAGCCACTGTGGAGACTGACTCCCCACCATGCCCACACACCACACCTGGGCTCCCACAGGACAACTTGTCCCGACACTCGACAGTTATGCATCACCAGAACCAAACTCGTAAGCCGCAGTGTTCCTATCTGTAAAATGGGGGCACTGAATCCACCCAGTTCGTGGCACAGGGGTGCAAGAGCCACATAGTGGGGTAGATGTGGGAGAAGGCAGGAGAGTAAAGAGTGCTTTTGATGGTCCCAGCTCCTGGGGTCTACGGCGCTGGCAGGCCGGAGAGCAATCGAGCGTGGGCCGAGAGCGTGAACCCACAGCCCTGCCGTGTCACTCCACAAAGCCGCCGTGGCTCTGACTTAAACAGCATTCCCTTTCTGGAAGGGCACAGGGCCTGCCAGGACAGGAAGCTGGAGCTGTCGCCTCTGCACACCAGCTCTCAGGACCATTCGAATGTCGACGTCTCTCTTTCCATCCAAGAACACGCAATGCTCTCATGCTAAAAAAGCTGCTTTTTAAACCAGTGGTTGTTCCACTAGAAAGCACGCCATGGCTCAGTGCCTGGCTGCCACCACCAAGGTGCGCCACAGGCATCCGAAACCTCCTGTGTCCCAAACCGACGCCTGGCATCCCCAGAACCTGTCCCCCAGCCCAGCATCCCCCCTGCTTCACCCGGGGCGCCCCTCACCCCTGCTCAGCCCAGCCGCCCGGCCAACCCTCCCTGCCAGCCGCAGGTGCAGCCTGTGTGCTCCCCCTTCAAAACACATGGGGAAACCAGCCACGCCCACCTCCACCCCACCTCCTCCGCCTCTACCAGCTCTTCTCGCCCCTGCCCCACTCCCATCCCTTCCCAAGTCCCCAAGTCCTCCCAATGTCCTGCAGAGCTCTGCCCTGCGTGTCCGCCCCCCCCCCCCATCGACTCCTGCCCTTGCTCACTCCACCACAGCTGCACAGCCTCCTTGCTGTTGCCGGAACACCTCTGGCACAGCCCACTTCAGGGCCTTTGCACTTGCTATCCCCTCTGCCTCCAATGCACTGGCTCCAGACGCTGCCCCTCTCCTTCCCTGCCTTCAGGTTTGTGCAAACTGTCACCCCCTTTGTCACCAGGCCTCCCTGCTTACAAACACAGCATCCTCTCTGCCTCCCTGTCTTACTTTTCACTGGGGTGCCTCCACCCTCTGACCTACCATGAATGCCTGACAGAGGAGGCATCCACAAGCACGCACTGACCCACCAAATGCGGCTCTCTAGCTACTGACTCAGAAAAGCATCCCGTGCACTTGCCTGAGAAGGAGCCAACAGCTGCCAAAGAGCACAGAGATGCGACCGCCCAGCTGACATGACCGCCACATGCTTCCGAACATGGCGGTCAGAGGCACGCACCTGCAGAGGTGGGCACCAGAGGGGTCCCCGTGGCCGCGCTGGGTGCTAGACTCCAGCTCAGCTACTCGCTAGCCACGAGCGTGCGTAGCCACTTCTGCAAGCCGCCATGCATTTGGAAGAAAACAAAAGAAAGCCAAAGCAGGCAGGAAGGGCGCCAGCATTGGTTCAGGAAGGACCCACACACTGAGGCCACTAGGAGGGCCTGGGCCTAGCGCGGCTGGGTCCTCAGCTCCTCTCTCTTTTTTTTTTTTTTTTTTGACAGGCAGAGTTAGACAGTGAGAGAGAGACAGAGAGAAAGGCCTTCCCTCTGTTGGTTCACCCCCAAAATGGCCACTACGGCCAGCACGTTGTGCCAATCTGAAGCCAGGAGCCAGGTGCTTCTCCTGGTCTCCCATGGGGTGCAGGGCCCAAGCACTTGGGCCATCCTCCACTGCACTCCCTGGCCACAGCAGAGAGCTGGCCTGGAAGAGAAGCAACCGGGACAGGACCAGCGCCCCAACCGGGACTAGAACCCGGTGTGCCGGCACCGCAGGCGGAGGATTAGCCTAGTGAGCCGTGGCGCCGGCCCTCAGCTCCTCTTAAAACGGATGGTCTTGTGGTTCCAGCTGAGGGGAGAGGGAGGCGCCAGGCTTCTGTGCCCCCCAGACCCTTGCTGGGCCCCCTCTCAGCCACACTGCTGCACACAGCCAGCCAGGGGCGCCACCAGAAACCGCCTGCCTTGCATGGCTGTCGGCCACACACGCAAGGAAGCTGGGGTGCTGCGGGACCCTTTTCTTGTGGTCCTGTATTTCAGACAAGGCTGTGATGGTAGAGGCGGCAGGAGGCCGGCTGAGGAAGTCACACAGGTGCTGTCACTGGGAGCCCAGGCGGGGGGGGCAGCTCCCTCCTCCCAGTCCCACCCAGCGCACACCAGTTCTCACGCAAGCGAAGATCTAGAAACAAAAGCAGCCGGGATTGGGAGGCAGCTGCTGGCCCCTGCATGACAGGTCCAGGGAGGCCCCTGCACATCCGGGAGAGACTGGGCAGCCAGCTGGGACCATCTGAAGCCTGGCAGTCAGAAGGCGACCCCGCCCCTCACACCTGAACCTCACCCAGCCACCTGCAGAGCCCAGCAAGCAAGCTCTCGGCCCAATTTACAGATGCAGAGGCTGATGTCTGAGAAGGGAGAAAAGAAAGCGGGTGAGGTCAGAAGGTCCTAGACAGCACTCCCCTGAACTCTGAACTCTGAACTCTGACACACGTGTTGCTGACAAGCCGATGGAGAGCAAGCTCGGTTCATCTCGGACAAAGCAGACAGGACACGGGTCCAGCTCAGAGAGGCCACGGTCACTCGGGGGCCAGAGCAGCCGGATGAGGGCCCCCCACCCCATGCCAGGCCTGACTGACAGGCAAACAGGAAAGGTCATTTCCTCCCACTCCACCCCATCCCACCTCCACTCCACGAACCGCTGTCCCCACCTTTGGGGGTCTCACCCAAGCACAGGAAGCCCCTTCTGAGCAGCCCCTCCCCAGGGGCCTCTCACGCGCCTCCACGGCCTTCAGGGCTGCCGTTCCAGGCTGTCCCTTAGGGGAGAGCCAAGGCCACCCAAAGCTCTCCATCCTTCTCACCCCTGGCTTGGCCTCTGCAGTGGGCAGCAGGGCAGCAGAAGCCCAGCCCAGCACCCATTCTGCTTTCTCCAAGGAAACACTTTGCCTTCTCCACCACACCACACCCCCTTTTTTTTTTTTTTTTTTTTTGCCCACAAACAGCCATGGTTGGGCCAAGATGAAGCCACGAGTCTGGAACGCCACCCAGGTCTCCCATGGGAGTGCAGGAACCCAAGTACTTGACCATCATCACCTGCAGCCTCCCAGGTGCACCGGCAGGCTGAAGGCCCTGGGCTCAGAAGCAGGGCCGGGACGTGCATGGAGGCACAACGAGGTACGGTACAGGTATCCCAAGCGGTGTCTTGACCGCCACCCCAAACACCCACCCCTGCAGGTAACACTTGGATTTTCTTCCCTCCGTGGGCCTTCCAGACTTCACAAACACAGGACGCTCAGCTAAACTTGGATCTCTATAAACAACCAATAATTGTTTACCAAAAAAGCAGTATGTATTGTCAACCTCCAATGCAAATTTAACAGGATATCCCGTGTTTGCCCTACCCCTCCACTACTCTCTCCCACGTGGTGGGGGCAGAGTTGATGTCTCTCCTTAATCCTACCTAAGAAAACAGCCGACCCAGGGGAAAATGGGGCTAGGAGGTTAAAAAAAAAAAAAAAAAAAAAAAAAAGAGAGAGAGAGAGCGAGAGAGAGAGAAAATGGCTTCTGACATCATTTGAGCCCCTGGATCAAACCATGCCTGAAGCTAGTGCTTCCCGCAGACTCTTCAACGACAGGAACCTGCAAACCTCTATACCTTCCCCGCGTTTGCTCTCGCAGTTTGCACTTGGCTGTCATGGTGAGCAGAGTGAGTCCCTCTCAGTCTCTCCCACCACCCACTGGCACACAGCACGGACGGCATGGCGGTGCCGGAACACTGGGGTTTCCCCTTCTCCGTGCCCCAGCGCTGTCTCGTCCTCATCCCAGGGCCTCGTGCAGCCAACACGGGCCCCCACCAGCCCGGTTTCCTCGCCCTGGAAATGAAAACACCAGCGCCTGTCTCCAGGGCGCCCGGATAACTGCACTGCTCCAACAGGACCCTTGGTGGCGTGGCCAGTAACCAGGATGACAGGGGCGGCAGGAACTATCCTGGACAGCGGGGCAGTGCCCCCACCTGCCATCACACACCCCCGCTATGGTCTGCTCACCCCTCCAGCCCGCACTCCAAGGCCGCTTTCAGCCATGCCAGGAGCCCAGGCCACGGTCCCTCCCCTGTCTCCCCACTACAGGCCCTACGGACCTGGCGCAGGGCCTGGAACACACAAAACGGAGACCAGGAAGTCAGCGCCAGCCCTCCTCATCCTCCTCCCCACGGGCTCTGGGTTGCCTCTGTGTCTCCCTAACAGCCTCCCGGGTGAGCCATGGGCCTCAGGAGGCCCCGCCCAGCTCAGCAGCCCCCAGGAGGTGGCGGGGGTGGCGGCGACAACGCGCTGGCCCTGCGACAGTCTGCATTGATCTGGGGCCAGCGTGGACTGGATCTGAGCTGGCGGCCTGTTCCAGCCTCCAGTCCTGGCTCCTGCTCAAAACACGGGCCCGGCGTCTCCCTGCGGCCACTGCCAGCTCCAGCCCTGACAGCAGCCAAGTCACTGCCCAGAATGCAAATGGGGCAGGTGCAAAGGGCCTCTCTTCCACCCACGCACGGCCCGGCGGCCCACCCCCGAGCAGACAGCGGCCGCCTCCCACACAGCTCGCTGGCCTGTGCCAGGGCAGCCTCCCTGCTGGCGTCCGTGGTCCAGCCAGGCCCACGGCCTGAGGTCGGCTCCCTGGCTCACACCCCAGCCCAGATGGCACGCTCCTCTCTGTTCACGGGCTCCCTCCCCTGCTCTGCCGACCTCAGGGGCTCCCCATTCCAACCAACTCAAAGCCCTCGGGTGCTCCCTCCCCAGCCCTGCTCACTGGGAGCCGAAGGTTATGGCGTGGAGAACTGCGAGTTTGAGAGCTGGGTGGTCTGACTCAGTTTCCCCACCTGTCAAAGGGAGGAGGCGGGGCAAGAGGCTGTGCTACAGAAGCCCAGGACTCCGCTCCTGACTCCAGCTTCCTGCTAAAGCAGACCCTAGGAGGACCTCCATCAGGTCCCAGCCACCCACGCAGGAGACCTGGATCAAGTTTCCAGCTTCTGGTTTCAGTCTGGACCAGCCCAGGCTGTGGGCATTTGGGGAGTGAACCTACAGATAGGAGATCTCTTTCTTTCTCTCCCTCTCTCTGCCTTTCAAATATAAATCAATCAATAACCACTCCCTTCATAGGAATGCATGAACGTATGTGGGTATTTTTACTTCTTCTGTTGGCTGCATGACAATTTCTTGGTATGAGTGAATTCATCAGCTTCTCACTACTACACCCAAACACCCAAGACAAGCTGCTTATGAGGTTCACAGACAGGGGTGGGTCAGGTCCCACTGGCCAGACCATCAGGTGACGCCAGGGGACGGCAGAGTGTGTGTGGAGGAACAATGCACAGTGACCCAGAAGCAGAGGGAGTGGCCGGGCCCAAGCCTCTCTTCAGAGGGCGTGCCCCCAGTGACCTAAGGATGTCCCGCTCGGCCCAGCTCCCAGACACCAGGACCGGATCGAGACCCCGCCCTTCCTACACCTGCACCACCAGTGCACGGCTTTGGGGTTTCAATGTCTGCCCAAACCACAGTGAGGCGGCGTGAGTGTGCTCAAGGCTACATGATCAGTGCAGGGAGGAGAGCCTGGGCCCGAGCATCCGGGAAAAGGCCGGGTCTCATCCATACGCGGAGGACCGGGCTGGCAGGCGGGGCCACCTGTAGCACCAAGGCCACTCAGCAAACAGCTCCAACAAGACCCGCCGGCGCGGCTGCCTTCTCAGAGGCACAGGAACCACACAGACGGCAGCCAGCACCTCTGGAGACAACCCCCCAAGGCAGCAGGACCCCCACCACCACCACCACCACCAAGGCAGATACAGGACAGCAGCAGCAAGGCACAGCCTGGAACTGCAGGCGCTGGCTGCACAGAGCTCCACCATGCAGCCCATGGCGGGCCTGCTGGACCAAGGGTGGGGACAGGAAACCAACATGGAGATCACAGCAAAACTGGAGGTGAGGGGCGGGCGCTGTGGGGTGGCGGGTGAAGCTGCCACCTGGGACACCTGCATCCCGCGTCGGGGCTCCGATCTGAGTTCTGGCTCCTTCGCTTCGCTAATGCACCTGGGAGCCAGCAGTGCTTGGGCCCCCGCCGCCCACTTGGGAGACCCGGATGGAGTTCCAGGTTCCTGCCTTTGGCCTGGCCCAGACCTCACTGTTGTAGGCATTTGGGGAGTCAACTAGTGGATGGAAGATCTCTCTCTCTCTGTTTCTCCCTCTCTTTCTAGTGCTCTTGGGTTTGAACAAATTTTTTTTTTTTAATTTTTTGACAGGCAGAGTGGACAGTGAGAGAGAGAGACAGAGAGAAAGGTCTTCCTTTGGCCGTTGGTTCACCCTCCAATGGCCGCCACAGCCGGCGCACTGCGGCCAGCGCACCACGCTGATCCGATGGCAGGAGCCAGGTGCTTCTCCTGGTCTCCCATGGGGTGCAGGGCCCAAGGACTTGGGCCATCCTCCACTGCACTCCCTGGCCACAGCAGAGAGCTGGCCTGGAAGAGGGGCAACCGGGACAGAATCCGGCACCCTGACCGGGACTAGAACCCGGTGTGCCGGCGCTGCTAAGCGGAGGATTAGCCTAGTGAGCCGCGGCGCCAGCCTGAACAAGTATTTTTTTAAAAAACAAGAGAACAAGCGATGCGCCACACTGATGGGGGGGTGGGGGAGGCAGTGTTCTTAACGCCTTCAACTGTCAGCAGGGACACATGAAGGGACACTGCTGTTCTCCCCATTCTACAGATGAGGAAACTGAGGCAGAGAGCAGTTAAGAAACTTGCACCAGCAGCTAAGGAGTGGCAGCTTCGAGCCCCAAACTCGGCCGCCCGCACGCCCAAGGCTGTGCCCTGACCATCTGGCTGCTCCATTCCAGCCCAGCAGAAACAACAGAACAGGCTAAGGCTACAGCACCAACACCTGACTGCAACAGGTTTAATGGGAAGTGCTGCGATTGGCTGAGAACTATTGTTCTTGCTGTTACGATATCTTATATTGCACTTCATCCTCATCCTCAACTGTTTCTGGGACTCTAACTTGAAATCAGCATTGAAATACTTAAGACAAATCGGTTCCCCTGCCAGGTATGTATGTCACGTGACCTGAGCCACAGATAAGGCATAAAAGGGTGCAGGGTCCCTTGCCACGCCCAGGTGTTACCTGGCTGTCAGGGAACCCGGGCGCCCGCTGGGGCGGCCCATCATCCCCACACGGCCGGCTCACTGCCCGCCCTCTGGAGGCTCCTGCCTTGCAGGCTGCCCTGGGATTGCACGGACTGATTCGGCTCTGGATCTAGTCACGGAAGACGGCCCAGCTCCAGGAGCAGACAGAAGCCTGAGCTCCAACCCTCGAGTGCTTTCCGGCCCGGCAAGACTTCTGCAAACTTGCAGAGCAGTTTTCCCATCTAAGTCACTGATCCAGACTCCAAATCCAGAGGGCAAAGGCTGCCCTGATACCCCGGGTAACCCCTTTTCTCCCTAAGCGATACAACGTGAGGCCACACAGAAGCATTAGATCCATATCACGGGAGACGATGTGCTACCATCCTTGGACCGGGCCAGACTCCACCTGGAAAATGAAGCTCCACAGGGGAAAAAAAAAAGACACAGATACCCGTGCCTTGCTGCTCACGGCGTGGACCCAGGAATCTAGGAAGCTGTCAGAAACACGGGCCTAGGCCCCGCTTGACCTACTCAGATTCTGCATCTGCTAACGAGGCCCGTGCAATTCACAGGCACCCTCGAGTGTGAGGAGCCCTGGTCTGGGGGCGGCCACACCGCCGCCTGTGTGATTAAAGCTGATATTTAGTATTCTGACATGTAGCAAGTCCCGCGTTCATGGCTGCAAGGACTCCATGTGTATGAACTCACGGAATCCTCACAAGATGTCCGCGGCGGGGACCACGGCCACGCCCATTAACAGATGAGGAGCGGCCATGACCAACTCCAGGGCACACAGCGGTGAGGAGGCGGGGACTCTGGGGGGGTGGGGAGGGGCCCTAGGGCTTCCCAGCTGAGGGCCCTGGATGACCTGAGACGGGGAGGGCAGAAGAAGCCAGTTCTGCCCTGGCAGAGGGAGGCCTGGGCGCCTGTTGAAGGCAGGGCAGGGCTCTCAGCTCAGAGAGCTGCACTCTGTTCTTCCAGCAGCCTGGAAGAGGTCACTTCAGGCAGTGAGCTCCCCGTCACAGGAGGGATCCACGCAGGGAGGCCTTCTGCACAGGTGCACTGGACAAGGTTCCTATTGCACGAAGGGGTCAGGCAAGATGCTCCAACACCCCCTGGGAGAACCAGAAGCTGGTGTGCTCTGCTTCCCCACCAAAAGTCGGCAGTGAGCTGCAATGGCCCCCGGGAGCCCGGGGACGCTCTGTGGCCTTGTCTGAACAGAAGGCCAGGCCTGCTTTTACCCCAGAGCCCAAGCACCTCCTGGAATGTGGCTCTCAGACATGGGGCACGTGGTGGACCTCAGACAGCTGACCCGAGTGTGCGTGGAAGGTGCGGAGATGGCTTCCCCCCAGCCAGGGAGACGCCCGTGACTCAGGGAGCCCAGTTTTCTCCAACAAGGGAACCCCTGAAGGAGTTCCCCCACTTAGCCATCCTCAGGCCACGACCTTGCCTAACCAGACAGCGCCCACGGGCATCCTTAAGCAGCTGGAATGTTCGCTCTGCCCACAGAAGAACGAGATGAAAAATGAAAACCCCCGACAGGAGCCTGTCCCGTGGAACGCCAGGGGCCACCCTCGGCCCAGCCGACAGGACACCCGTGTTCCACATGGCAGGGCCTGGCTTTGAGTCCTGGCTCCACGCATGGGGACTCTGGGAGCCAGTGGTGATGGCTCCGGATTGAGACTGGGTCCCTGACACCCATGTGCAAGACCTGGACTGAGTTCTCGGCTCCTGGCCTATTTCTCTCTCTCTCTCTCTCTCTCTCTCTCTCCCTCCCCACTGCTCACATAATAATTAATAAAATGTCCAGGACCAGGGACATTTTTTACAGGGACAGGGATTTGGCTTGGAGGCAACAGGGCTGGTGCCAGCAGGGTTTAAACGCCAGCCTCCCTTGTGGACTGCCCACTCTGGGCCTCGGGTGCCTGTCTCCGACATGAAGGCCAGCACACTACCTGTCTCGGGATACGGACTCAGCACAGCCCCTGGCCCAGGTGAGCACCACATCTGATCACGGAAGAAACACAGAAAAAAGGGGACACAGATGCACGCTTGTCACGCAAACAAAGGCACACCAGCGCCGGGTACATCTGCTAAACAGCACAGAGACCAAGGCCTGGACAGAGCGCCCGGCAAGCCGGTGGGCGTGGGCATGGGCGTGGGCATGCACCCCACTGTTCCTGCCCCCATCAGTTTTATGATTACCAAATTCTCACCAGTCCTGCCCTGGGGCCTGAGGGCTGCAGAGGGTGGAGCCGGGGCTGGGGCTGGGGGCCGCCCTGCCTTGGGGGAAGCTGGGCGGCCGGACTCGCGGCAGCGAGGCCCCGGGAGAGCCAGCTCCACGGCCTCAGAAGTCCAGCCAGCTCTCAGTTCCCGGCATTCCAGCGCAAGGCCCCGGTCGGGCCTGCTGCCCAGGGAGCTCGGATTCTTCCAGGCCCGGGCTGTGCTTCCAAAGCAGCCCCATCACAGACTCGGCCCGGAATTCCTTGGCCAGCAGGGTCCCTGTCTCCACGGGGCTGACAGAGCCCAGCTGCCGGGGCCCGCTTCCCCACTCCCACCAAGCCCTGGCCGGCTCCTGAGCAGAGAACTCGGAGCTGCGGGGGCCCTCGTGCCCAGCCCCGGCCACATGTTTAGTACAAATGCTAGGGAGGGACCTCGGCCACCCTCCCGGCAGGCAGTACCCGAACGGTGGCAGGAATTGGTATGAATGACAGGTTCCCAGCCCTCTCCTTGGGGACCTTCTCTGAAATCCACGCAGAGACAAGTTTTCAGGTGAAAGCATCAAAAAAGAGACCCCACTGTTCAAACACGGAGGCACCCCAGCTTCTCGGGACGGCTCAGGACAATGCCACCCGTGGGCACCCAGCAGGTCCCCTCCACCAGGAGTCTGGGCCCCGCAGTCCGGGCGCTGCATTTGTTACCAGCTACAGGGGACAGCCCAGAGCCCTGTGGACACAGGTGCCGCGGGGGAAGGGGAGGGCATTGCAACACCCTTGCTGTGCACAGGCGGGAGGAGGGGGCTCAGCAGGGGCCACACCCTGGATGGTGCCGAACCTTGTCTATCCCCAGGGGTCAAAGAAACCACACAGCCCTGGTGGTGATTACACGAGTGCCTGTAGCCAGGGGTGCTTCTCAGTCGGCTGAAACCAATCATGACGATGATGATGGTGATGCGCCAGATGCCTGTTCCACGCTTGACGTTTCTCCTCCTTTTAAACCCTTGCAACACCCCTTCTATCACTGCACCCATTTAGCAGATGAGAAAACTGAGGCACGGGCAAAGGCAGGGCTCCACCCAGCCCGTGAGCCTGTGAGCATGGACAAGTCCCCTCACCCCAAGGGAGGTGATCTGATTACACAAGTCGCTCCCACCTGCCCATGGTGTCCTCTCTCATGGAGTCTGGGCATGGCTGTGTGCTTGCTCTGGCCAGTGGGGCACAGGCAGAGACTGAGACCTGCCCCAGTGAAATGTCTGGGCTTGCCTGCTGGAGCAATGTCAAGTCCACGTGAAGGGGAGGCGCCTTGTCCCCGGCAATTCTATTCTGGACCAGGCGGCCGCTGGCCAACCTGCCACCCACTCCCGGAAGCAAGAGCCAGCCCACGCCAGGTCAGCTCCACCCGGCCCCACCAAGTCACAGGCACAGGAGGAGTAACTAGTGGCTAAGTCTAGGAGTCCAGGGGTGGGTGTCACGCACCCCTAACTGATCTACCAACTGTGCTGCCCGTTCTCTTTATAAAATTTGAGAAGCAGAGGCACAGAGAGACAGGAACAGACAGAGAGAGCTCCCATTCAACAGTTCACTCCCCCAATGCCAGCCATGGCTGCAGCAGGGGCCAAGGCTAACGCTGGGAGCTAGGAACTCAATCCAGGGGTCCTGCACGGGTGGCAGGGGCCCGATGACTTGAGTCATCACCGCTGCCTCCAGGCCCACGATAGCAGAAAGCTGCAGTCAGGAGTGGCGTAGGGCATGGGCCCCGGGCACTCCAGCACGGATCGGGGAACCTGAGATCCCAAGTTGATGGCTAGGCCAAACGTCCACCCTCATACCCTCATTCTCTTTTGACAAAGAGACAAAAGCTCAGGCTGAATGGGGTGACACTTGGAAGTTCTCCATGAGATCCTGGGTTCAGGTCAGGATTTGAATTCTAGAATTCCCGACTACACGTACAAAGGGCTGGAGTCCCCTCTGCGGTCACAACCCTGCCCACTGTCACTCTGTGCACAGCCTAGCATGGCACGGCCATGGTTTGCCATGCGCCATGGACAGGGCGTCTTCCGCCCAAGTCAGCCAGGCGCTGAGTGACCCCCCTGCTTCAGTGACAGAGCCTGCATAAGGAACCAGACGCAATCTCAGAGGTGGAAGACCACCCCTCCACATCCCTCACGGGGCGTGGGGTGGCGGGTTCCGGCAGGCAGCTCTTCTGGCTGCACCTGAGCCTCCCATGAAGCCTGGGGCTGTGGTCATCCCAGTCGGGCCTGGGAGTGTCTGACGCCGTGGCTGGGAGGCTGGGAGCCCCTCGACCCTGGGATGCTCAGCCTCTCGCCTGCCCCCACACTGCCTCGGAGCCTCCTCTCTCCTCGGACACTCTCCCTGTGCTGTCTAGCAAAGCGGCTGCACTTCCTGTTCGGCAGCTTGGGGCTCTCCGAAGCAGCAGAGCACAGGCCTTCTCTCTCCAGGGCCCCTGCAGAGCCCAGGGAGGAGAAAATTCGAGCTCTCGGTGAGAGGGGGGTGGCCAAGAATCCAGCACAGCCTCTCACCTCCAACACACGCACAGCCCACCCGGCCAAACCCCCAAGCTAGCAGCCGCACGGAGCCTTAAGTGGAACAATAATGCAA
Organism: Oryctolagus cuniculus; assembly: GCF_964237555.1. Lineage (NCBI taxonomy): Eukaryota > Metazoa > Chordata > Mammalia > Lagomorpha > Leporidae > Oryctolagus > Oryctolagus cuniculus. The sequence goes on along the minus strand of NC_091449.1, from coordinate 34,146,877 downwards.
TGGATCCCCAAATCCGCCACTGGCAGCAGGCCTGGCACGAGGCGGCAGCACCTGACGCACCGAATAAGGGAATGGCGCGTTCCCACCGGAACCACGGACAGCTCAGGAGGAGTGCGCCAAGATGCCAGTGGCAGCCCTGGGGCCCAGAACCACCACGGGACCTGCAGAGGACGCCTTGAGGAGCGAGTGGCTGGGCTGACCAAGGCAGGGCAGCCTTCCCTCCCCGCACACCCAGCGGAACGTCGGGAGGCAGGCGCCTCCTTTGCAAAGACCTCAGTGAGCACATGGGGCAGCTGCGGGGCCTGGGAGGGATACGTTCTGTCCCAGAACAGAAATGGGTTTCATCTTGGCCGGGGCTCTGGGCACAGGCCTGAGACTGCTGCAGGGAACACAGCCCTGCGAGAGCGTTTAATCGTTTAACTAAAATCACATTCAAGGCCTAATTAGCAGACAGCTCCAAATGCACGATCTGAGGCCCGTCGGCTCTAATGGGCTAATTAGTTGAGACATCCTTGGGCGGGCAACGCACTCCGGCCTTCTCAGAAGCATCCCAGGGAGCTCGGCAGATCAAGGCCGGCATCTGGTCCACGCGCTGCCTTTCCAGGGCTGGGCAAAGAGACAGACACATCACTGGGCCAGGAACACACCTGACGGCGCGCATAGCTTAGAGGAGAGATCAACAGCAAGCTCCCCACCCGCTCAGTAACCCGCGCTGGCAATGCTCAGGTCCTGGGCACCAAACCCTTCGCTCCCAGCGGTCAGCAGCAGGCTCCCTGCCTCCTGAGCTCCCCGGCACTTTGCAAACCTAGGCAACAGTGCCGGAGGCATGCAGGCCTGCACGCACAGTTCTGCCTCCGCACATCCCACGCCTGCAGCCCCTGAGGGTCACAGCCGCTGAGAGCCGCTGCACAAAAGCACAGCATCATCTAGGGTCTGAAAAGCAATGCACCTGTTCTGCGGACGCCCCGAAAGCACCGAGAGCCACACACCCACCCGAGCTGCTCCTGCACGATGGCACGAGTTCCAGACGGCAAAGAGGACCCGAGATCTCTAGGAGCCTTTTGGCAGAGGCAAAGTCTGCACCTTTGGGAGGCCATCGATGCATCTGGCACAACTGCAGGTGCAGGTAGGGAATTCAGCTCATGTGCAGAGCGAGCGCAAGACAACACCCGAGAGAGCGAGTGCGCTCCAGCCCTACAGTGCTGTTTTCCCAAAAGATGCCCTGGCCAGAAACCAGGCACAAAACAACCTGAGTTACAGTGAAATCCACATTCTGGACTCACAGGGCTCATTAGCACAATAAAGGCTCTGAGAGGTCCTGCAGTAAGAAACATGCTTAATTGGATGCTGTAAAACCATTGCTTCCCCAAACTTACTTTCGCAAGGAATCCTTTTCCCTGCGGACTCTCTGGCGAGATAATATAATGAGGAAACACCGTGGAAAGCAAGGCTTCAGGAGAGGCCAGATGTCACCAGCTCCAATCCTACAGGAACCAGTTATTGGAATAAGCAAGATAGGCCAGGTCTAATAACTGCAAAGGTAGGATAAGGAATCTGTCTCCATCTCCATGAAGAACTGATCTTACTCTCCTTAAAGAACTCGTTTAGTTCAACGCCACCGCCCCCCACTCCCCGCTCCACTTATCCTTGATAGCAATTACTTTCCCTATGAGAGAAATAAAATGTTAAAGGAAACATCTCTGGGGAGAACATGTAACTCAGCAGGTTAAGGACGTCAGCATCCCCTATGAGTATGGGTTCAAGTTCAGGTTCCTTGGCTTCCCATCCAGCTCACTGCTAATGTACACCACAGAAGATGGTCCAAGTGCTTGAGCCCCTGCCACCTACGTGGGGATGAGGATGGAGTTCCAGGCTCCTGGCTTCAGCCTGGTCCAGCCCCAGCTATTGCAGCCATCTGGGGAGTGAACCAGCGGATGGAAGATTCTTCTCCCATCACGACTCTACCTTTCAGATAAATAAATAAATCTTGGCAAAGAAAAGCAACATTTCTATAAGGCAAAATGCAACAGGTAGAGAGATGAGAAGCAGAACGGGTGGGCACCGTGGGACTCTGGGGGACACAGGCCCCATCCTGAGGCACGGGCAGCTCAATGCTGCTGGGCCCAGAAGCTGATGCTGGGGAGGCCAACTTTCCCAGCTTTTACAGAAAGTCTGAAATCTGGACTTCCCAATGAAAGCCCTCACTTTAAAATGTTGGCTCAATTTTTTAAAAAATTGAGTAGGTCAAATAAAATACTCCCAGGGGGCTAGACCCAGCCCACCAGGCTGCAATTTCTATAGAAAGGGACCGAGCAATCTCCCTTGCTGTTCCGTCACCTTCCTCCCAAGCCCTGGCTCGCGAACCCTCTGGGAAGCAGCACTCTCTCGCTCTCTCGTGTGCCATCTCTTGCATTCGCTGGGCCCATGTGGTTTTGTGCGCCCTGCGTGCACCTGCTATGGTGCCAGCTGCATCAAGGCCTCCTCTGCCATGGCATCACCCCAAAAACTGGGCCTCTCCCCTCCTTGGGCTCTCCTGGCACCTGCGGGAACGGCACAGTGAGAGGCTGGAGTGGCCAGTGCAACGAGCGGACTTGTCACATACGGTGTCATGATGACACTCTCTTAAGGTCCCTTTCAGAAATGGCTCATTGTCAAGCCAAAAATAATACAACACAAAACCCCCTGGTGAGATCAACCAAGGAAGACAGTCTACAGGACAGAAGGAACGTGGGTGCAGCAGGTTAGACCACAGGAGCACAGACACAGCCACAGACTTCTCAGCTCCTCCCGTGGGACACGTAGCCAGGGTTTGCCTCAAATCTTTATGGAAAGATTTGTAACACCCACATTCCCCAGTCACCACACATCCGTCTGTCCAGGGCTTGCTCCAGGCCAGTGAGGACACATTAGCATACAGACCCAACTCTGCACAGAGGGCATGAAGACGCCAAGAAGCTAGTCTCGGACATTCAGAATCTTCTAGAATATTCTGAATCCCAAGCAGTGGGCTTGGTGCTTCTGGGCCTTGGTACTGCTGAGTTAGGGCCAGGTCATGCTTTGCGGTAGGGGCTGGATGCCGGCAGGATGCTGGCAGCCCCCCTGGTCTCGGCCCACTGGATGCCAGGAGTGCAATGGAGAAAGTACCTGGACCACGCAAGTGCCCTGGGCCCAGTGAGAAGCCCTGCTCTAGTGGGTGCAAACATGGCGGCCGCGCCACACTTTCCGATCTTCCTGCCTAAATTTTTCAGATCTTTCCTTTCTGGATTTGGATGTAATGTCTCTTTTTTTTTTTAAGATTATTTGAAAGGCAGAGGTACAGATAAAGGAGAGACAGAGAGATCATCCGCCCACTGGCTCAGGGCAGTGGAGCAGCCAGGACTGGAACCAGCGCCCACAGGGGAAGCCGGCGACGCAGGCAGCTGCTTAACCCACTACACCACAGCGCCCTCCCTCATGTCTCCATTTTTAAGTGTTGGCAGCAGATTACATTCTTTGAGGCCATGAGCGCCACAAAACACGCATGCGGGTCATCAGACACAGCCCCAGCGAACTCTCTGCTGGGTTCAGGTGGAAAAAGCCACAGGGCCGGAACCTGGATCGGGCCCCTGAGCTCCAGCAGGGGCCGCACTCAGAAGCCACGACCCCAGGAAGGAGCCCTGGGCTGTGAGGGGGACAAGGACGAGGACTCCGAGGGCTCCAAGTCACTTCCAGGGACACACTGTCACCACCCAGGCCCACAGCCCCGGAGCTGGGGACCATGCTCCCGGGGCGGCCCCCACTCCCACTCCACCCTGCCCGCCAAGACCACCGTCTGCCGGCTGATGGCCCCGAAGCCTAGGCCGTGCGCCATGTGGGGTTACGAAACACAAGCTGGGGGCCTCACCGCCCAAGTGCATGGGTCAGCGCCCGCCTGGACCGGCCTTGCTCTCCCTCCCAGCCACGGGTGGAGGAACTCATTCTGAGCAAGTTTCCTTTACTTGGAGCGAAAATCTGGGTTACTAGGGGGAGGCGGTGGAGATTTAATAAATCTTAGAATATACTTCTTGGCTCAAGGGTGGAAAAAAAAAAGCCACCTACTTACTGGTGTCACGAAACAACTTTGCAGCTGTGTCTGAAGCGAGCGGCTCAGAAGTCGCTATTGTGCTCGGGCGGCATTAAATCAAGCAGCGAGAAGCACCGAGAAGCACCGGGGTTAGGCTGCTAAAGAATGCCCCGAGCCAATTCTGCCGGGGAGAGGGGAGAGCGCTTCCGAGGAGAGGAAGTGTCGAGCTTGGGTGTTCGCAGCCCCTGGCCCCCGCCCGCACAGCGCCGGTTTCATGTATTTGGTTTTCCTGTTCAGACTTCAGGGTCTTTTAACTTTGTATTTTCACAGGGCTCAGAAGAAAAGGGCGAAGGAGCCATTTGCTCACCCAGTGCCAAAGAAAACCCCGGCGCCTCCCTCCGAGGCCTCTGCCTGGGCCGGCGGGAGGCAGGGAGGGTACCCCCCGGCTCCCGGCACACTCCGGCAGCAGCCCCTCCTGCCAGGCCAGCCGCCGAGGAGCCCTGAGCAGACCAGGTCCGGCCAGGGCCCACACCAGTGGAAGACAGGCAGGGCTGGCCCTCAGAGGGGACAGGGCTTCAGACAACGGCAGCAGGAGGAACAAAACGCACACTTTCCAGAAACAAGATGAGGTTCAGCCAAGATCCAACAGATCCTAAATGTAGTCCCTGGGGAAAGACGGCTGGGTCTGCCCAGCCAGGGCCCCGGAGAGGCCCCGTGTCCCTTGGAAATGTCACCCAAACCAAGCAAGCCCTCCTAGACACTTGAGCCCCAAGCAGTGACTTCAAGAGTAGGCTCAGGAGGGCGGGGTGGCCCCCACACGCCAGTGGCCACGCTCCAAGTGCTGTGCGCCCAGGAGCTGATCAAGAACGCCCACCGGACAGGCAAGGACACTGAGCTCCCACAGAGGTGGTGGCGAGGCAGACTGCACACAGGCAGGGGAACTGGCATGCCCCAGGAGCACCCCGTCTCAGCCACAGGTTCAAGTCCCGGCTGCTCCACTTCCGATCCAGCTCCCTGCTAATGCGCCTAGGAAAGCAGTGGAAAATGACGCAAGTCCCTGGGCCCCTGACCCATGTGGGAGATGTGGACGGAGTTCCCAGCTGCTGGCTTTGGCCTGGATCAGCCCTGGCTGTTGCAGCCACTTGGGGAGTGAACCAGTAGATGGAAGATCTTTATCTCTCTCTCTCTCTCCCTCCCTCTCTCTGTCACTCTGTCTTTCAAATTCATAAGTCTTAAAAAAAAATGTGCATGCACAGGTGGTCCTGAGTTTGGACCTCATAGGGCGTTCTCTCCCGTGGTCTCCCTGTGATCTGGGAGAAGGTCCTTTGTCACAGGCAGCCTCAGTTTTACCATGTGTGAAATGGAAGTGAGAATTCCCACTCCAAAAAGTCTTGAAAAGGCACACGTAAAATTCTAAAACGTGTATGTGCGTATGCACATGTACTACACGTGCACACATACATGTGAGATCTATGTGCCTGCGCTAAAAAAAGAACACTCCCCCACTGCCGCCGCACCCCGGACACTTATAGTCGGCAGCTGTCGTCCGTGCGTGTCAGCCTGGCACCCTTCCCCCTCGGGATCAGGGAGCGAGACCCTGCTATGCCTTGGGTCCCCACCCCCCCCTCCCAGGGCTGAGGCTGACCTGACCCCTGTCCCCTGGAGCTCCCCCCAGGAGACCCCAGCATATGCATTTATTTAAGCTCTCCAGCTCTGTCTGGGGCACCAGGGGCGGCCTTAGGAACAGCAGACACTGTACCTTTGCCCTGCCTTGCCCCACCCCCACACACAAGCGCCCCAGGGGAGTCCTGATGGGGAGAGAGCAGACAGAACCCCAACAGACCCTGGGGGGACACTCACTGCTTCCCCCCTCCAGTGATTCAGGCGGCCTTCTGGCAGCTCAAGGGCACGAGGAAGGAGCCCGGGTCTCCAACCAAGGCTCCCCTCAGCCAACCGGCAGGGGTAGGGGTGCACAGGGGATGTCCACCAGCCCACAGGGCAGCCTCGGTGCGGAGGTCTCCGCACAACCCCCACCCAGCCAGGAGAAAGCATGAGTTCAGGGTGCAGGGTGGACAACGGGGCAGGGGGAAGAGACGCTTGAGGGTGGGAGTGGGGCTTTTTCAGCGGGAAGGAAAGAACAAAGCCGCGTCCACGGGGAATGGTGTCAGAGAGACCTGTCCCTTCCCGGCGGAAGCGCTAATCCGCTCCCTGACCCAGTTCCACGGCCACACCAGCCCTGCTGAATTCCTGCACCCACCCCAGAGGGAGGGCCGCTGGTTGTCCCTTTTTAGAGATGGGGAGACCGAGGCCTCAGAAAGATTAGGAAAGGGGCAGGCATGGCGCACTGGCTCCTCTTCCTATTTGGGATGCCTGCATCCCACATCAGAGTGCCTGGCTCGAGCCCCCGTTCCCTTACCTCCAACCCAGCTCCCTGCTAACGCACATCCGGGGAGGCGGGGGTCCCATGTGGCTGGCTCCTGGCTTTAACCTGGCCCAGCCCTGGCTGCGTGGACATCTAGGAAATAAACCAGTAAATGGAAACTCTCTGTCTGTTTCGGTCTCTCTCCCTGTCCCTGTCCCTCTCTCTCTCAAATAAAATAAAAATATTTGCAATCTACCGTAGGAAAGTGGCCCGCGCGGTGTGGCTGGGAAGAAGCAGCCCCTCCGACTGCAGCCCCATCTCCCCGCCTCTCCTTCACACGGCAAGCAGCGGCCGTCTAGGCTCAGCCAATCAGGCTTTGGATCCATCTTTCTCTGACTCTGAGAGGCTGCCCAGAGTCTATACGGCTTAACAAGGGAAGTTACGGGGTTGGGGGACCCCATTGTTAGGGATAGATGAGTTGGTAACAGAGGACACTCCTGTTCCCAGGGTCCCACGGCAGAGCCCCTGAGCCCTCTGGGGAGCCCCACTACTTGGAGCCCTCCAGCCAGCCCCAAGTCAGACACCATGGATTCCAAGGCTCACTCCACCACGGCAGCCACTCAGGAGGCCCGAGGCCCACTGGCCCCAGCCCTGTTTTCCAGACAGGACATGGAAGCCCAGAAGGGGGAAGAGACTTGTCCAAAGCACAGGGAAAGCCCTTCCATTTCCCAAGTGCCAGGCCCGGGGCTGGACCACGGAGCTCCAGGGACTAAAGACAAGGGCCCCGCCCCTGGCACCTGTCCTGTGGGAGGTGAGCAACAAGTCTAGCCTCCCAACAAGATGCAGGACATGACAAGAAGGAGCCAGCTCTGGGGTGGCCATGGAAGCTGGGTCCAGGAGGGAGGGCAGGAGAGAAGCAGGGAAACAGGTGCGGGAGGCATCTCCAGCAGAGGGGACAGCATGTGCAGAGGCCCTGAGGGCGGACAGAGATGGGGACAGGAAATGAGGGGGAAGGGTGGTCCATGCTGAGAGGGGGGTAAGGGCAGCTAGAGCCTAGGCCTGCAGACTCCGGGGAGGGGTCTGCATGTTCCTCCAAGGGTCGTGGGAAGTCGCAGCAGAGAGTAAAGAGAGACAGCCACGAGGTCTCTCTGTGCACTGGCAAATCTGCCTGGCTCCAACACGGAAGAGAGGTTCAGAGGCTGCCACTGTCCTCCAGGTGTGACAGGTGCTGGCTTCCACAGGACGGGGCCGGGGACAGCGGCCAGCAGCTGTGGAACGCCCAAAGGTCTCCAGCTGTCGGCTCCTTGGCGGAGGGAGGGGAGGGGTCCGGAGCAGCCCCCAGGTTCCTGTCCGGGTAAAGGACAGCCCTGGGGGTGGGGGAGGGGAAAGCGCATGAGCAACACCAGGTGCATGCAGGCATCAGGCAGTGGGGACCTGGGGCTCCAGGCTGCCAGGAGCTGCCAAGGTCACCAGCCATGCCCCAAGCCACCACGCACATACAGCCTGGTCCTGTGCTCATCCCGCAGCAGCGCCACCTCCCTGTCCCAGTCACCTCGCCCCAGGGAAGGCCAAGCCCGGGCCTTGCTGGCTCTCACACTGGACAACCAGAACACACACTCGGTGTGTCGCTGATGGCTGCATCTTCTCTCCTCCCAGGCCTCAGCAGGGCCTTTAATCCAAATGTCCCTGTCTGTCATCAACAGGTGGCTCCTCCTCACCCCCTACCACTGCCACCGCTCTCCCTCTAGAACAGCCCTGGGCCTGGCAGCCAGCACTGGCACAGCCAGGAGGGCGCCAGGAGTCCAGCCAAGGCCACAGGCAGACAGCTCTCAGCATAGAGACCACACCACACCACTGCCTAGGGCTGGTGCAGCACCACTGGGGTTGAGGTGGGGATGGGGGGTACCACATCCCCCAAACCCCCTCCGGCCACATGTCCGGCCCAGCACAGATGTCCGGAATAATGTCCCGATCCAAGTGTCACCTGCACTCTGTGAGCTACACGTACACAGCCACTCTCACCTAATCCACACGATGGCCCCCTCGGACTCCCATTTGACAGGTGAGCAGCCGGAAGCTTAGCCAGGTTAATGCACCTGCTCAAAAGTCACACGGACAGGGCAGGGCCTCAGGCTTCATTACCCCCGCCCCAGACAAGGCCCAGGTAGACTCGCATTTTTCCCACCTGTCCACCAGGTGGGAAAGTCTCACTCCACACCTGTGCTGTAGCTCTGTTTATGTAAACAAGAAGGCATTTTTGTCCCCCATGAAGCAGCTTTCTCCTCCTTGAGAAGGGTCTGGATGAGACCAGTGCTGCTCAGTCAGAGAATACACCCATATACGTCCTGTGAGATTTCCTCGGGGCCGGCGCTGTGGCGCAGCAGGGTAAACCACTGCCTTTGATGCCGGCATCCCACATGAGCACTGGTTCAAGACCCGGCTGCTCCACTTCCAATCCAGCTCCCTGCTAATGTGACTAGGAAGGCAGTAAGTGGTGGCCCAGGTGCTCGGGCCCCTGTACCCATGTGGGAGATCCAGAAGGAGTTCCAGGCTCCTGGCTTCAGCCCAGCCCAGCCCTGGCCGTTGCAGCCATTTGTGGGGTAAACCAGGGGATGGGAGCGCGCACTCTCTCTCTCTCTCTCTGTCACTCTGCCTTTCAAATAAATAAATAAGCATATTTTAAAAAAATAAAAATTAATTTTCTAGTAGCCACTGTAAAGAACTTGAAATTAAGTGTAGTGTTATTTGAGCCAATAGGTCTAAAAATGTAAAAAAAAAAATACAAAAAAGTCACTGATAAGCAGCTGTGTACGTTTTCCCCTCTTGGACTCTGGACTCCCCATGCACTCATATTCCAGTGCTCAGGAGCCACGTGCGGGCAGAGCCCAGGTGCCTGGCACAGACGGCACCCACAGGGCCCCCACCCCCTGCTAAAGCAACACTGCTCCTCTCCCCGGAGCTCCGGCGAGTCAGAATCTGAGGGGCTTCCCACCCAAGGACCCCACGGAGTCCCCACTTCCCCTGACCAGTGGGTACCATTTCATAGGTTCTCAGGACCTGCTCCAGACGAGGCACCAGGCAAAGAGACGACTCTGGGAGACACAAGGACGAGAAGGAGCGGCCTCTGCCCTCAGGCATCATGCCATCCAAAGGCAAAGGGGGCGACGGCCAGCCGGACGGCCCTCTGCTCCTGCAGGCCGAGCAGCCTCAACCACAACCAACAGAGGGAGGACGATACTCCGGAAGAAACCAGGGCTCTGCATGGGACACATGCAGACAACTTTCTCCTGTCATTATTCCCTAAACAATACAGTAAAACAACTATTTACAGAGCCTTTACGTGGCATCAGGTGTTAGAAGGAACCCACAGGGCCGGCACTATGGCATAGCAGGCAAAGCCGCCACCTGCCATGCCAGCATCCCATATGAGCACCCATTGGAGTCTCAGCTGCTCCACTTCCGATTCAGCTCTGTGCTATAGCCTGGGAAAGCAGTGGAAGATGGCCCAAGTCCTTGGGCCCCTGCACTAGCTCCTGGCTCCTGGCTTCTGATCAGCTCAGCTTCAGCTATTGCAGCCTTTTGGGGACTGAACCAGCGGATGGAAGACCTCCCCCCCCACTACCTCTCTGTAACTCTGCCTTTCAAATAAATAAAAATAAAAAGGTAACCCAGAGATGATTTTAAGCAGATGGGAAGATGAGCGGAGGCCCTATGCAAAGCTGTACCTTTTTATCTAAGGGACTTGAGCGTCTGTGGATTTTAAACTCTAAGGGGTCACGACTGCATTTGCCAACCCTACTACGTGCCTGGCCCCAAGGACTCCCACCCCTTATCTTTTAATCCTGATACTCACTCTAGGACATGGGTTCTACTAGCAATCCCATTTTACCGATGAGAAGACTGACGCCTGAAATACCACAGATCTTGCCCAGGGCCCATGTACGTGGCCCAGCCAACCCCAGACAAAACAAAGGTGATGCCAGCAAAGCCAAACGAGGCCGTGGGAATCAGTGGGGCAGCCTTCAGGGAGGGGTGAGCGGACATGAAGGTGGCAGAGGAGGTGGGAGGCAGGGATCCAAGGATGAAGCAGCAGCGTGCAGATCTGCAGGGAGCGCAGAAGCAATGGGCAGAGTCCTGATGGACAGGGCCTTGGAGCCAAGTAGAGAGGCAGGCAGCTGCAGCCCATGCTCAGGGCACTGTATGAGAAGAGCCCAAGTTCAATCCCCCAGTCACGGAAAAGCACCCGCCACCCAGCCCACGGGCCATCATGCCTGCGGAATCCGACTTCCCAAAATATTTACCCGATGGCTCTGGGCACCAGACTCCATTCTGTAAACTTGGATGCCATTGCAGAGCCGACACCATAGATCTCCCGGGAACAAGATAAACTCTCTCACACACTCTAAATAACCCAGAGGGTGGGGGCACAAGGAAATAAATCAACCCCTGCAGCCACCCAACTTAAAAGGGATTACAGCCGTGGGAGAAGGCAGCCATGCTGCCGCGCCCTCACCGAACAAGCCAGGCACAAACAGGACTGCAGGCAGGCGTCCTTCCTCCACGCCGGGGGAGGGGCACCAAGGCTGAATCCTCAAAGGGCCACCCCAGCCCCCTTGACTATAACAGGGCCAAGATTCCCACCCAGTTTCCAGGAAAGAGCAACGCCTCCTGGGAATACGGGTCCCAGGTGGAGTGCAGGGGAGGGACCCACACTTCTCTGGCCTGCTAACACAGTCTAGCAGTCAAGCGTCGCAGCGCATGGGCACAGGTGGACACAGGGACGAGGAAGCCCCGCACGTTAAGCCCAGCGCTTGGCACTGCTGGGATCCCCAACTTGCAGATGGAAAGCCAGAGCCATGTGCTGGTGACAGGCGTCGTGGCACAATGAGCTAAGCCGCCACCCGCGACGCCTGCCTCCCATATCAGAGCGCCAGTTGGAGTCCTGGCTGCTCCACTTCCGATCCAGCTCCTTGCTAATGTGCCTAGGAGGGCAGCAGAGAATGGTCCAAGTGCTTGGGCCCTGCATCCACATGGGAGACCTGGAAGAAGCTCCTGGCTCCTGGCTTCGGATCGGCCCAGCTCCAGCTGTTGCAGCCATTTGGGGAATAAACCAGAGTATCAGAAAATCTCTCCCTGCCCCCCACCCACCCATCACTCTGCCTTTCAAATAAATGTGAAATAAAGTGAAAAATAAATCTTTTTCAAACAAACAAAAAGCAGGGCCAGAACTGAGCCAAACTTCCCGTCCCTCCAGCTGGGGGCCTCACATGCTGGTGGGACAGCCCGACTGCGGGTTCTTCCATTCCCCGTCATGCACCCTCGGGTTAAAGCCCAGCTCTGACCAGCCCCCTCCCCTGCCCAGCACCCTTGGGCTCCCCGCTGCCTGCAAAGCCAGCCCCCAGTCCCCAGGGAGGTGAAGACAGGGTGGGTGCAGACTCAGGCCTTCCCAGGCCATCTCATGTCTCCCGCTCCCAGCTCCAGAAATGCGGCCCAGCCTGTCCAACAGCCCATGCAAGACGGAGGCTTTCCGGCACGAGTTTTTCCTCCCCCAGAACGTGAGAATAAAGGGTTCTTTGCTTGTCTCCTGAAATAACTGCCCCCCCCCCCCCGGCGCCCCGTACAGCAATCTTCTGCCCAGTACAAATATTTCTGTAGAGCTTGGTAACTCTATCTGCGGTTCCTTTTCTGAAAGTCAAAAATCTTGGAGAGTGAAATACGGCAGGGGCCGGCTCTATGACAAGCTCATGAAGTCATGTCTCCCCAAGACAGTCCCTCCTTCGCACCGTGATTAATGTGCTGTTAACCAGAGGACTTTGTGTCTTAACACACGCGCAGTAAAGCACCAGCTCACACTGCTGCCAGAACAATTCCCACCACTCTGGACCTGCTCGCCGGCCCGACGAGGCAGGCATTGGAGCCACGCTGGGCTCAGGGGCCAGGGAGGACCCAGTGGAGATGGTGGAACTCCAGGTGGCCACGAGGCATAGGTGAGCCATCACCCTGTCCCTGGCCAGGGAAGGAGTCCTAAGATCGGAATGCCAAAGCTCACGACTGAACCAGGCCAGCTTCACGACACCTGGAGGAGCCACTGAACCTGCCTAGGCCTCGGTTTCCCCAGCTGTAAAGGAAGAAGCACCCAGGGGAGCTCCTGAGCCCCATAGGTCACGTCCTCTCTGAACCTCTTCATCCACCAAAGCATAGATAAGCCCCAAAGGTTTAAAGGCAGACTTAACAGGAATCTTCCAGAAACATCAGAATGGGCGACCAGAAAAGAAAGAAGCCAGCTGGCCCAAAAGGTCCTCCTCCTTGAGCACAAGCCCCCTGACGGTTGCCCCCCAGTGCATTCTAAAGACAGCAGCCGCGCGGAACATCTGGAGGTCACATCAGGGTGTGCAGTGCATGTGCTGGGCACGCAGACAGGTGCAGGAGCACAGCCACAAAAACCCAAACCACGGATCTAAAGCAACTCGGCTCGCACGGAGCCCAGCAGTTAATATGCTGGTTGGGGAGCCACTGTGGCATAGAAGGTAAAGCCGCGCCTACAGTGCCGGCATCCCATTTGGGCGCCTGTTTGAGTCTCAGCTGCTTCACTTCCAATCCAGCTCTCTGCTATGGCCTGAGAAAGCAGTGGAAGATGGCCCAAGTCCTTGGGCCCCTGCACCTGCATGGGAGCTCTGGAAGAAGCTCCTGGCTCCTGGCTTCGGATCGGCACAGCTCCGGCTGTTGCGGTCAACTGGGGAGTGAACCAGGGAATGGAAAATATCTCTCTCTTTCTCTCTCTTTTATTTATTTATATATTTATTTGAACGTCAAAGTTACACAGAGAGAGGAGAAGCAGAGAAATAGAGAGGTCTTATATCTGATGGTTCACTCCCCAATTGGCCGCAATGGCCAGAGCTGCGCCGATCTGAAGCCAGGAGTCAGGAGCTTCTTCTGGGTCTCCCATGCAGGTGCAGGGGCCCAAGGACTTGGGCCATCTTCCACTGTTTTCCCAGGCCACAGCAGAGAGCTGGATCGGAAGAGGAGCAGCCAGACTCAAACCGGCACGCACATGGGATGCCAGCGCTTCAGACCAGGGCGTTAACTCACTGCACCACAGTGCTGGCCCCTCTCCTCTATCTTTCTGCCTCTCCTTCTCTCTGTGTAACTCTTTCAAGTAAAAGGAATAAATCTTAAAAAAAAAAAAATATGCTGGTTAGGACACCAGCATCCTACGTCATACATTAAAAAAAAAAAAAAGATGCATTTATTTACTTATTTGAAAAGCAGTTACAGAGACAGATCTTCCATCCACTGGTTCACTCTCCAAAAGGCCACAATGTCTGGAGCTGGGCCAGGCAGAAGCCTGGAGTCTGGAATTCCACTGAGGTCTCCCATGTGGGTGGCAGGGACCCAAGCACTTGGGTCATCTGCTGCTGCTTTGCCAGGTGCACTCGCAGGGAGCTAGCTCGGCAGCAGAGCCACTGAGACTCAAACCGGCGTCCACATGGGATGCTGGTATAGCAGGCAGTGGCTTAATTCATTGTGCCACAATGCTGGCCCCTTGTCCTACATCACTGTACCCAGGTTCAATTCCCAGCTCCAGATCCTAATTCCAGCTTCCTGCTAATGCGGACGCTGGGAGGCAGTGGTGATGGCTCAAGTGGCTGGGTTCCTGACACCCATATGGAAGACCTGGATTGAGTTCCTGGCTCTTGGTTTCAGCCCCCTGGCTGTTGCAGGCATGTGAGGAGTGTCTTTCTCTAGCTCTCAAATAAACAAGCCCAACTATAGGCAAAAGCCCATAAATGACCTAAATGCCCAACAACAGAAGATCAGTGCAATAAAGCAGGGTACATTCTTAGAATGGAAGGCTTGGGGCCGGCGCCGTGGCTCACTTGGTTAATCCTCCGCCTGTGGCGCCAGCATCCCATATGGGGACCGGGTTCTAGTCCCGGTTGCTCCTCTTCCAGTCCAGCTCTCTGCTGCGGCCCAGGAGGGCAGTGGAGGATGGCCCAAGTGCTTGGGTGCCTGCACCCACATGGGAGACCAGGAGGAAGCACCTGGCTCCTGGCTTCGGATCGGCGCAACACCGGCTGTGGCAGCCACTTGGGGGGTGAACCAACGGAGGAAAGATCTTTCTCTCTGTCTCTCCCTCTCTCACTGTCTGTAACTCTACCTGTCAAATAAATAAAAAATAAAAAAAGAAAAAGAATGGAAGGCTTAATAGCCATGAAGACAGTAAGACTATATTATATACTGACATGGACTGATTTCCAAAACACACTGTTAAAACAGCGAGGTGCAGAGCCAGATGTGCAATATGCATCTGTTAAAGAAAATGCTTAAGATCTACAGCACTGTGTGTGTGTGTGTGTGAGAGAGAGAGAGAGAGAGAGAGAGAGATTCCTTAAGTGAATTTTTCAATTGACCTGCAAGTGCCAGGGCTCTCCAGTCTCGTCGGCCAAGACAGCTGCTCCTGGTCTGGGCAGGGACAGTTGTGCACAGTCACAGGGCAGGGCCCAAAGCACCTTTAGGAACTCAGAACAGCAGACACCTGGACAGAGGGGAGCTGGGACGGGAGCTTCCTGTGTGTGCGTACTCTTCCGTATAATTCAGCACTGTCTTTTTGTTCGGTTTTACCAGGTTTAGGACTTAATTCACCAAAAGGTGAAGAACCTTTTGAGAGGGCGAGGGAGAGGCAAGCTCTCTTCAAAGGGGCTCTCCGAAGCTGCAGAGCAGCAAGGCTCTGTAAGGTCTGTGGGGGTGGGTCTGGAGGGGCAGAACCTGACTCCCCAGCCCGTGTTGGCTCTGTCCTCTAGCTAAGCTTCTGCCCCTCACCCCCTGAACTTTATCCACCTGGAGATGACCCTTTAGTGCCTGTCATGCGCCAAGCAGTGCAAAAGGCCCCCAGGACACAAGGGAGAGACACAAGGAACCCGCCCCCTGCACTTGGCAGTCTGGCCTCAGTTTCTCCACAGTCCTAATACTGATTCAGGCCAGGTCTCTGCAAAGATTAAATCCTGGACAAGTTCTGCAAGGAAGGCGCTGGAAACCGTAAAGCCCAGGGCAAGCACTGGCTGGAGAGAAGCCCGCCCCACTCCTCACCCAGCAAAGCCAGAGCGTGACCAAGTGGGATGCCCAAGGTCAGGAGGCTAAGACAACCCCAAGCAGCAGCATGCAGAGCAGGTGCCACCAGCCACTCGTCTACAAGGAAGCTCACGCCCACGGCAGTGGCCTGCAGCCCCACGGCTCCTGGTCTTCTCCGTCGGCCCAGAGCTGCGCTGTCCAACCCAGCGGTCAGCAGCCTCCTGGGGCTGTGACATGTACACTTGAACTCCTGCACCAGCACCTCAAGCGCCACATTCCCTGCTCAGCAGCCACGGGCAGCTCCCCTGTTAGACGGCACCCACATGGATCACTTCCAGCACCAGAACATTCTGGTGGGCTGCACCGTCCGGAGGTCCTTTAACATCTCCTTCTTCCTTCCAGTTCAGGAAGGAGCTACCTGCACCCTTGGAAGAGAGGCCATGTGTCAACAACCGTCAGGGAAGTCCCAGATCCCCTTGTGGGTTCCAGGAGCCACAGCCCCAGGCACGTGGGAGGGCAGACAGAGCCACCAACTGGGAGTTCACCAGAGCCAGGAGCTGCGACAGCCACCCACTGGGTCCTTATGATTCTACAAATGGGGGGCACCAGCACCTCCTCAGCCCTGCCCACTCCTGCACCATGCCACTGCCGATCCTCCAGGCTCCAGCGGGCACAGCAGTCACCCAGGGCAGTAAGGTTCTGGTTCCGAAGGCTCGCACAGGTTGGGGGGACCCAAGGACTCCGCATTTTAAGCAGCAGCCAGAAAGCTGAGAGCAGGTGTGCCTCGGGCCATCCCTGAGTCCCTCCAACCCCACCTCCTCTCCGACTGCTGTCTTCTCTCTGAAGTCCTGGCCACGAAGCTCCCTCCAGCTGCCCACACACGCCCCACCTACTTCCTCATTTCTCTTCCCAAATCCAAGGACTTCTGGAAAAATACAAAAGAGCAGTGCTCAGGTTTTTTTTTTTTTTTTT
Source organism: Oryctolagus cuniculus (assembly GCF_964237555.1). Taxonomy (NCBI): domain Eukaryota; kingdom Metazoa; phylum Chordata; class Mammalia; order Lagomorpha; family Leporidae; genus Oryctolagus; species Oryctolagus cuniculus. The sequence continues at coordinate 34,130,432 of NC_091449.1, read as the reverse complement.
AAGAAAAAAAAAATCAAACAATGTAAAAATGGCTCACGAGAGAAGTGGAATTCCTCACTCCTCAGGCAAAGAGTCTGACAGTGTAGCCTTCCAGAGCTTTCTCTGTGCACCTGCACATACAGAGAGACTCAGGCCTGAGCAAGACACAGGAGCAGGGTCCACTTCTGTTTCGTCCCCGCCTGGCTCATCTGGCAGCATTTCAAGGCCTCCTTCCGGTCAGCATGCAAGGCCCTAACACATCCTGCTCTCACCTGCTGCAGGCGGCACCGTGCGATGGCTGCCACCATCACCAGGGTCCCTGAAAGCGTCTGCTCACAGGCAAGTGTTTCTCAGGCCCTGTATAACCCACCGGAGTCTCCCCTCTGCTGTCACTGTGCCCACCCAGCTCCCGCCAAACCCCACCACCACCACCAGGAGCGTGGATCTGCTGACCACCTCTCAGTCCTGTCTCTGTGCCCTACCTCTGAGCAGCTCTCTCTAGTCTACACCCTTTCAGCTATACCACACTGATGGCCACCAGCGATTCTCAGTTGCCAGTATTCATGGCCCTGGCTAGGACTTACCCCTAAACCTATGCTGGACCTGTGACCTGCTGACCAAAAGAAAGTGGCATTGCCAACTCCAGGCCTAGGGGCTGGCACTGGGGTGGAGTGGCTTAAGCCTCTGCCTACAACACCAGCATCCCATGTGGGAGCTGGTTCAATTCCCGGCTGCTCCACTTCCGATGTGGCTCCCTGCCGATACACCTGGGAAAGCAGCAGAAGATGGCCCAGGTACTTGGGCCCCTGCCCCACGTGGGAGCCCCAGAGGAGGCTCCTGGCTCCTGGCTTCAGATCAGCCCAGCTCCAGCTGTTGTGGCCATTTGGGGAGCAAACACAGCAGATAGAAGACCTTTCTCTCTGTAACCCTCCCTCTCAAATACACCCTTTAAAAAAAGAAAAAAAAAAAGGTAATTTTATTTTCGTGCAAAAAAACTTTTGAAATCTACGCATCCTCTTCTCATAACACACCTTTTCCAGGAACTTTTTGAAGAGCCCATAAGAAGAGTGCTGGGCTCAGGGCCTGGCATCGGCAGGCACCGAGCAAGCAGGGCCGTGTTCCTACCCCAGATGCAGCACAGGGCTGTGCACACGATGGGCAGTGCATGGGCCCACTGAACCTGCAGGCGTGGAACACTGAGGACGCAGGCACACACGTGCCCAGGAGGGACCGAGCCCGCATGCGCCTGAGTGTCCCCGGGTAGGGTGCAGGGAGAACACCCCCAGGGCCCACTGAAGAGGTCTGTTTGCTGTGGTGGTCTTCCAGATCACTGCCGGGGGTGCAGGGTGGGGGAACAACCAAGTCAGGATCTCTGGAAGCCAGGTGGGGAGGGGGCGTGGCCTCTGAGTCGGGGCCGCCAGCCCACGCGGCCTCCCCCAGCCCTCACCCAGGGTGCATCTTGCCAGCAGGGGCCTTTACGCTCTGCCCCACCTTCCCAGGATCCAGCTCCATCCTCCAGGACAGGGGGCATGGGCAGCAGCCCCAGGATGACAGATTTCTCCTGCTACCTCTCCCACCTGGCCAGAAGCGAGAGAAGCTGAAACACACAAGATCTGCAGCGGGTAGATAGGCCCACTGTGGGCTGCAACAGCACCCACCCCACTGCCAGCCCACGGACTTCTGTGGCCCTGAGTCACACACGGGCTGAGATACCCTCTGCACACCAACCACACATGCCTCCTGGCCTCTGCTCATCCCATGCTTTCGGCCTTTCCTCCTTTGGCTATCTCCTAGTTACTCTCTGGGTCTCAATCATTGTCGCTGCCTGACGCACAACAGAGCCTCTTCTCCCTTACTCCCCTTCAACACAGCCTGTCCCTCGTCACACTTAGCACACATCCGGGTAATCAGTAATAGGACGCGGCAGGACGACACCTGCTGTGTTCTCTCGTCTGCTGAAACAAACTCATTTCACCCTGAAACACAACTCCACAAGGGACAGAACAGAAAACTGAGGAGCAGTAACACTTGTACCAACACCTAGCCCAAAGCCACCCAGCTGGGGACAGGTGCACCCAGGCCAGGCATCCAGAAAGTCTGATTCCGTGAGCTCTGACCACACTCCGGCATCTCCGACGTGCAGGTGCTGGTCCCCAGGATGCAGAGGCCTAACCCGCCTCCTTGCTGCCCTGTCCCACATGCACCCCCCATGCTGCTCTCCTGTCCAACAGAACACCAGCCAGGGCCGCCCAGCGCTTTGCTCCGGCCACACCCTCTGCCCTCCCCAGCTGCACTAGTGACTTCCACTTGCCGAGCCTGACTCCTGCTCTGGGCGACAGGGGTGTGATACACAGAACAGAGGCAAGGGTTCAACAAGAGGGTGCCTGTAAAGCTTCAGGAGCAACAGCACACGTAGGACTCCCGCTAGGACCCTTCCAGACAGTTGTGGAGGGACAGGTGTTTGGCGCAGTGTTAAAACACCACCTGGGGTGCCGGCATCCCTTATCAAATACCTGGCTTCAAGGCCTAGCTCTGCTCCCCATCCCAGCTTCCTGCTAATGTAGACACTTGGGAAGCAGCAGGTGATGGCTCAAGTACTTGGGTCCCTGCCACCCACAAGGGTGACCCAGACTGAGAGCCCAGCTCCCAGTTTCAGCCTGGCCCAGCCAGGCCAAAGCCAGGGGCCTGAATCTCCATCTGGGTCTCCCATACAGTGGCAGAGGCCCAACACTTGGGCCGTCCTCTGCTGTTTGCCCAGATGCGTTAGCAGGGAGCTGGACTGGACATGGAGCAGCCGGGAGTGAAACAGGTGCTCACCCATAAAGGATGATGCGATGCACATGGCGGCTTAACCTGCTGAGCCACAGCGCCAGCCCATGTTACACACATTTTCATGAACTTTGTAAAGACCCCCATATACAAGGAGTTCAAACAATTTTTGGACCCAGATAAACTTGCCTTTTTGCAGTCCCTGCCTACGCACTCTTATCACAAACATACTGATAGGCCACCACCATCGCCATCAACCTCTAAGCAAGCCCTGGCCAGGGTGTGACAGGCCACGCCCGGCTGTCTGGGTGACCCGAAGAAGTATTTTCTAAAAATTTCAATTGACTGGGGCCGACGCTGTGGCATAATAGCTAAAGCCACCGCCTGTAGTGCCTGCATCCCATATGAGCTCCGGTTCAAGCCTCAGGTGCTCCACTTCCCACCCAGCTCTCTGCTATGGCCTGGGAAAGCAGTGGAAGATGGCCCAAGTGCTTGGGCCCCTGCATTCACGTGGGAGACTGGGGGGAAGCTCCTGGCTCCTGGCTTTAGATCGGCGCAGCTCTGGCTGTTGCAGCCATCTGGGGAGTGAACCAGCAAGTGGAAGACCTCTCTCTCTGTCTCTGCCTCTCCTCTCCTTGGGTAAATCTGACTTTCAAATAAATAAATAAATTTTTTTAAAAATTCAGTTGATTGATAAGTGTTTAAATTGGAACATTCCACGTGATATGCAGACTGTGCAATTCTCTTAATGACCAGATGATATGACAACACCAGGACTGTGCTGAGCAGCACTGCCCCTCAGAACAGGGTCTGTGTTCCCTAGGGCACCCCAGTCCCCACCCCTCCCAGATGTCTCCCAGCCAGCCTGCTGCATTCACTAATGCAACCTCTCTGGCCCTCAGTCTCAGTCTCACCACCCTCCAAGCCCTACTCACCTGCCACCTCCTTCAAAAAGTCCTGTCCCCATCTCCACAGTCCCAGGCCTCTCTTGCAGTTTTACAACTTTAACAGCTTGTGCTGAGTGCTGGCTTCGCGCCAGGCAGTTACAAGCCTCTTATGCTTCGGGTCCTCACAGCCACCCCAGGAAGCAGGCACCCGCATCAGCCCCACTCCCCACCGCAGGCACAGGGCAGAGCCAATTGTTCCAGTGCCTCCGCTCCCCGCCACTTCCCTTCTCTGTGCTGCTCTGTACCCCAGAAGCTGACCCGCGGACCACGCATTCCGGGAGGCCTGCGGGCCCTGGAAGAAACTTGTGGACAGGAAGAGAGAGGGGTCATGGCACTCCGCCCCAGCTGCTCCCTGCTTCTGCAGCGGACTAAGCTCAGTCCTCCCCGCTTCGGCTTCTGCCTGGTGCTTCCCAAGTCTCCCCGGCTACTGTGAGAGCCTTCCCAGCCCCCCACTCTGGCCAAGCCCAGCTGCCCCTGACACCCCGTGAGGGCTCCCTTAACTTGCAAGGCCATGCTTTGGAAACACTGCCGCCAGGACCGCCTGCCCTTCTGCCTCGCCTCCTGGCTCCCTGCCCTGCTGTGGCCCCCGCAGGGTCCCCTGGATGATCCCCGAGCTCCTCTGAGCCCCCAGAGCACAGCCCGTCACTGACTCCTCCTTATCTCACCAAGCATTTCTTCCACCGAGCACCCACCCCAACGTTGCCCCGCCCCCCGCACCAGCTCCCCTGCCACTCACACAGGGCCTCCCCTCTGGACACGGCAGAAGTTCCAGAACGCCCAGCTCCTCACACCTTCCACGCGGGGGGCCTCCCAGCTGCTGCCGTGACCCCGCCTCTGACCCTGCCAGGCCCCACCTCCCTCCCTCCCTGCTGCCCGCTTGGCTCTCAGCTTCAATCTCTGGTCCTGGATGCGGGCAAAGACGAGGCCTCCCTGCTCACCGCTCAGAGCCTGGACAGTGCTACAACATTTTCTTGGTTGCTCAGGATCTATCTTCCCGAATTCTGCACCAATCTAACTCGCAAATATCCACGCCAAGATGCGGAGTGCAGCACCTGCAGAGCAAAGACAGCCGCAGCTGGAAGGGGCACAGTCCCACCACTGCGCCTGCCGTGGATGGTTCCAGAACTCCCTGCAGAGGCTTCCGCCCCCTGTACAGAACTGCACACAGGCTCCTGCTCACTTTACATCCTCTCTAGGTGACTCACAATACCTAATACTGGTTAGCAGATAATAACAAGAAAAATTGTACTGTTTGGTGCATATGCACTTTTTCTTCCTGCAGTTGCAATTTTTGATCTGCGGTGTATAGAAGCCACATGTTAAGAGGGACTGACTGCCATTGACCTGAAAAAGAAGGATCTGGTTGAGAGCACAGAGGGGGATGAACACTAGGAGATCCAGCCATGGCAATCGGGCACACAGAACCCCTCTGGCATGGCTCAAATCCAATCATGGCTCCTGACTTGTCAAATCTTAGCAAGCCAGGAACAGAAGAGAGCTGTCTTACTCAAACAACAGACGCCACATTTAGTGGTGACCAAAGAGAGTAGAGGAGAATCTAACCGATGCAATCAGAGAAGACAGACAGAAGAGGCAAAGAGGGGCGTTTCATGCCTTTAACTCTAAGGTCTGTGAGGCAGCAACTCCGGGCTGTTCCTTACGGTTTCCACAACCCCAGACTCCATGCTCAGGATACAGATGTGGTCAATGCCAAGGAGTGACCGACCACCCAGATGAGGCCTGGTCCCTATTTATGTTCTCAAAGCACCTAGAAGTTTTCTGAGGCACACATCACAGCTTAAAATTAAAAAAAAAAAAAATTGCCGTTCCCAACTAGTTTGCAAGTTCCCTGAAAACAAGGACAGTGCTGTTGAACAGAGCTAGGGTGCTCCCGGCCTCCAGTGGTCACCTGGTGTGGACTGCAGGACCAGGGATGGTTCGACCTGAACACATTCAAGATAGATGCTGAGGCAGAGCGGGTTAAGCCACCACCTGCAGCACCGACATCCCATGCTAGCATCCCAGCTGGGTGCTGGTTCCGGCCCCAGCTGCTCCACTTCTGATCCAGCTCCCTGCTAATGCGCCTGGGAAAGCGGTGGAGAATGGCCTGAGTGCTAGGGTCCATGTACCCATGTGGGAATCCCAGAAGAAGCTCCTGGCTTTGGCCTGGCCCAGCCCTGGTCATCACAGCGGAGTAAACCTGCATATAGAAGATGTCTATCTGTGTGTCTCTCTCTCTGTAACTCTGCCTTTCAGATAAAATAAATTAAAAAAAAAAAAAAAAAAAGCTGCTCTACTCTGATGATGTTACCCTACTTCTGAGCCAGAGAGGGGGACAGACCCTGCAGCAGGTGTCACTCCACTGTGAAGCCACTCCTTCCAGTACCCTGGGATCCTCTGAGAGGTGTCGGGTGCACACGAGGCCACACACATGTGCACACAGCGACAAGGAGGGAGGGCGATGCCCAGACCAATTTCTCAGAGCCCCCTAAACACCCACACCCAGGACCCACCCCGGCAGGCAGAGCGGTGCTGGTGAGTGCCCATGTGTGAGGCCAGCCCAAGGATGACTTCAGTGGAGAGGGCCCCGCGACCCTGCCCACATGGACCCTGCCCACTCCGCTGGCCCGGGGAAGCTATCAAAGAATTACTCATGCCTCTGAGAGCGCTTGTTTGGAAAAGGTTCCCCGCCCGCCCTTGGCAGACTGGGGCGGCCCTGGGGGAGGTTCAGGCTCTCCCTCCAGGCCATTCTTCCTGCCGCCATAAAGAGGCAGGCAGCCTCCCAGGATAAACGGAGCCAGTGACATCAAAGCCCTACTTCCAGATTCAACAACTGAAGCCTTCAGCCCTCGCTGGCCTGGCTTCCAGGATATTCTGGGCGCCTGCCTCAGTTCTCCCGCAGATAGAATGGCAAAGATTCTGTTTGCGAGAGTCGGAATGTTTTCCTTCCTCGGGACGGGGGGGGGGGGGGGGGGGAAGAGAAAGAATGTCTGTGAGAGACAAGAGCAGCAGAAAGAACATGTGTGAGGGAGCAAGCAAGAGAGAGGGAAGTCGGGAAGGCAGCCGGAAGTGCTGGCTTTGGAATTCAACAGGCGACCTCAAAATTCCAGAAGTTTCTAAACCAAAGCATGTTGTGAACCCACAGCCAGTGAGTGAGCCTGCAGAAGCCCTGGAGCTGGGAGGATCCTGGGGTCTTCGCCCATGAACGGGGACCACCAGCCCCTGGCCTCTTTGGGGACAGACCTGGTAAGGCCAGACAAGAAGCCTCCTCCCATGGGCACTGCTGGGGCAGGATGGGTTCCCTCTAGGGTTGGCCGGCACTACCTCCTGTTGCCCAGCTCCCTGAGATGCCACCCTCTGCCCACGAGCAGGTAGTCCCACCGCTCAGCCCCCCACAACCACCTGGGCTCAGCCTCTGGGCCTTAGAACGGGCCTCCTCCCCAGCACAGCAGCTGGTGCCACCAACCCTGCACCAACACTGCAGGTTTATCAGCTCCACGGAGCGCTCCCATAGCCCGAGCCACGCAAGAACTGGCCAGCCTGCTCTGCCCCGCACACCTGCCCGGAGGGGCAGGTAGCTCACAGGTGCCAGGAGCCACTGGCTTTCAGTGCTTTCCAGGAAGAATGACTACCAAGAAGGGTTTCCAGGCCCCACAGGCTGCAAAGCTACAATCCCTACCCAACCTCCTGGCCTGGTTCCCACATAGCAAAGCCCACCTTCTAAGGACAGTAGCGAGCCTGGGGCCTGGGGAGCAGGGGGCGCCCACCTGCACAGGTGCTCCCCTGGGCCCATGCCTTGCCTGGCTGCAGGCTGCTGCTCCTGCATTTAGACAGGAATCCCCAGGAGGGCAGGCACCATACCTCTTCTACCCACCACCCTATCCCCAGAGTTTGCCTTAGGGAATTGTCATGCTAATGACTGACAATTCATTCCCAATAATAATCAGTTAAGGAGGGCCTGAAAGGAAAGGCCCAGCTGAGACCACGCCTCCACTCCCGCAGGTGGCACCTTGTTGAAGATGAGATTTGGAAGCCTGGATAAAAGGGGAGAACTGGCTGGAGGTGGAGGAAGCAAGCATGCAGACCACTGAGTCCATCTTCAAGTGTTCATTCAACAGATGCTGCGTGCTGACCACGCACCCTGCGGACAGCACAGGGCAGAAGCTTCATCCCAAAAGTGAGTCTGGCGGCTGCCAGTTCAGCCTTGACTTCTGAAGCCCTCCAGGGCACAGTCTGGTCCCTGGGACAGATGGAACCGCCCCATGCACCCACCTCACTTTCCCAACAGCCCCACTGGGTGAGGGGAGGACACATCCTCCAAGTTCTAGGTCCCAGCAGGACCATGACATTGGAGGTCTCTTGGGTTATATTTTACCCTGGGTTTCCAACAAAACACAAGTGCAGGAGCCAGCTCTGTGGCATAGCTGGTAAAGCTGCTGCCTGCAGAGCCAGCATCCAAAATGGGCACCGGTTCAAGTCCCGGCTGCTCCACTTCTGATCCAGCTCCCTGCTAATGTGCCTGGGAAAGCAATGGAAGATGGCCCAAGTGCTTGTGCCCCTGTACCCACATGGGAGACCTGGAAGCAGCTCCTGGCTGCCGGCTTTGACCTGGCCCAGCCCTGGCCATTGTGGCCATCTGGGGAGCGAACCAGTGGATGGAAGACCTCCCCCCCCACTTTCTCTGCCCCTCCTTCTCTGTAACCCTGACTTTCCAATAAAATAAATAAATCTAAAAAAAAAAAAACTGAGCACAGAGGGGACATCATCACTGAATTCCAGGGAAGAGGACACACCTGCGTCCTGGTTCGGCGGATCCAGCCTCCTCGGAGAGAAAGTTTCTGCGGGAGGGCGAGACACCCCTCAAAGCCTGCACCAGAGACCAGCAAGATGCATGGAAGCACCCAGAACCCGACACCCTCGCCCACCACCCACCTTTCCAGAGGGACCCAGACCCCCTGAAACACGAGTGCCCCACCTGGCACCTTACCCAGCTCCAGCTGCCTGGCCTCTCGGCCCCATCCCACCGGGATAAAGCATGGGGGTGGGGGTGCCAGTAGGCAGGTGACCCTCCGCGGAAAACTCACAGACACAGCGAGTGGAGGCTCAAAGGCCTACACCCCGAGTCCTCCACCAGCCTCAAAGCAAATCATCTTTTAATTCTGAAACACCAAATATTTAATTTATGCTCTACCTCAAATGTCAAGTCCACCTCCCGGCACATAGCTTTGAAACCACGTAAGAAGGCCTAACACTTTCCATATGGTGAAGACATGGGGCCTTTTAATTGTGCCAACTGGTATCATTCAAGGGCAGTTCCCCTGGAATCCGGCACTCGGGCAACCTCATCGCCTGGCCCGGTCTGCCCCCACGGGCTCCAACTGGGCTTGCACCCTCCGGATCTCCCCCCAATATCAGAATGCACTGGGTGCCCCCTAATCAAATCCCCCACCGCCTGGCAGCCGCCTTTGATCCAGGCAGACTGGCCTGCACCGCGCTCACAGCCTATTTCTTCAGGCAGCTCTGCTACAGGAGAACAAAAGGGTCAACACACAGGGTGGCGTGCGGGCTCTGAATCAGGAGGTGCACCTCCGCACGCACGCATGCACACACACGCACGCACGCACACCTGTGCCACACAAGCAGGGACACGGGCACCAGTGGCTGCTTCTGCCAGGCTTCCCACCTGAGGCCTGGCTGTGTCCCATTCCCTGATCTAAGAGTTCAGTGTTTTTGGCCCCCACCCCTGTACTGCCCATGCCCAGCCCTTCCGACGGGTCCTGCAGTGAGTCTGGCCGCTGCCACGCGTCATCTCACGATGCCAACAGGACTCTCCCTCTGTGGAGCGCACTGCCCTCGGACCAGGCACTGCCCAGTCCACTCTACTTCTCGCATGGGACTTGTGCCCCTCCTGTTTCGCATGACTTCTCCAACGAGTTCACAATCCCTTGGACTTCATCAAGGACCCCCAGAATGACCAGAAGCCCAGGCCTCAGCCTGTGTCAGTGCCGGCAGTGGAAGCGAGGCAGGCAGGAGAGAGACAGCCTGGGTCCTGCCACCCCCAGCCTACAGGTCACATCTCCCCACCTCCAAACTGGCTTCCAGGTTCCACCTTTTTTTTTTTTTTTTTAAGATTTACGTATTTCTTTGGAAAACAGAATTACAGAAAGAGAAGGAGAGAGAGAGAGATCAATCTTCCATATACTGATTCACTCCCCTAATGACCACAATGACCAGCACTGGGCCAGGACAAACCCAGGTGCCAGGAGCTTCTTCCAGGTCTCCCACGTGGGTGCAGGGGCCCAAGGACTTGGTCCTTCCTTTGTTGCTTTCCCAGGCAGATTAGCAGGAAGCTGGATTAGAAATGGAGCAGCCAAGACTTGAACTGGCACCCATATGGGATGCTGCTGCTGCAAGCCGTGGCTTTAACCTGCTGTGCCACAGTGCCAGCCCCAGTTCTACTCTTTTTGAATGGTTATCTACTATAACCTTGCCAAGGATGAGAATATTTTGATACCCATTTTGCAGATGGGTTAATTAAGGTATACAAGAATAATTCAAAAAGTTCATGAAAAACTTTTAAAAGTTAAATTAAAAACTAAATAATGGGCTGGTGTCATGGTATAGCAGGTTGGGCCTCTGTCTGTGGCTCTGGCACCCCATGTGGGCACTGGCTTGGGACCTGGCTGCTCACTTCTGATCCAGCTCCCAGCTAATGCACCTGGGAAAGCAGCAGAAGACGGTCCACATGCTTAGGCTCCTATACTTACACAGGAGACCTGGAAGGAGCTCCTGGCTCCTGGCTTTGGCCTAGTCCAGCCCAGGCCATTGTGGCCATCTGGGGAATAAACCAGCAGGTGGAAGATCTGTCTCTCCCCTTCTCTCTCTGTAACTTGGCCTTTCAAACAAATAAATCTTTAAAAAAAAAAAAAAAAAGGTACGTTTTGGCACAAAAACGTCTTGAAATCCATGCACAGTTTTTTCATAATACACATTTTCCATGAACTTTTTCAAGACTCCTCATATGCATGAATTTCAATTCTTTGGGGCCAAAATAAACTTATAAATCCACTTTCCAAGAACTTTTCGAAGCAGCCCCCTACACAGGTAAAGTGGCTTGCATGAAGCAACAAGCAGGTGTGGAGAGCCTGGCCCCCTTCGCATCTGCACCAGGAGGCCAGGCTTGTCCCACACCAGCGTGGTCGCCGTAACTCCCCAGAGGACCTCGCACATAGCTTGGCCCAGGCTGAACGCTGACCGAGCTCCTCAGGCCCTGTCCTGGACGCAGAGGACCTGCAGGGGCCCCTCCTGCCTCTTCCTGCCCCACAGCTAGCTCATCTCCAACCGCTCAGTAGGCAGCCAGCGCACCCCGCTCTGGGGATGCGCAAACACGGCACCCTCCAGGCGGCCGCTGCGACCCAGGACTGCACCACACTCAACTTCCCTTCTCCAGGAAGGAGGAAAACCCCAGCCAGTCCACACTAGCTGGCCGGCAACTGCAGAAGGCTTTGGGGAGGATTAAGATAATGTAAGCAAGGTGCTAGACACACACAGGCACGTCATAAGCAGTTCTTATCGCAGTGATAACGATACCGCTAGTGGGACAAGCTTCTGGGGACAGGCTTCCCAGGGGAATGGGCCTGGGCCTGGGCCTGGGCCTGGCTGGAGGACTTCTGCCAGCCCAGGAACCCAGCAGACCTTGGAGCCCACACCCTCCTGCAACCTGATGATGATATCGGGGAAGGAGCTGCCGGCCAGCCCGGGGCCGCCCACTGCCTCCTGCTCAGCATCCCAGCATCAAACTGTGAGCATTCACAATTACAGACTCTGGACTTCCCAGACTTTCCTCTGCATCGACTTTAGGCTCTTTCAACTTAGCATCTTCCTAACCAATAATACGCACGGAGTCTGCGGTTTAACGCCCTACTTGCTTTTCGCCTGGTCAAAGACATAGATAACAACGAAGACATAAAAGAACCCTCCGGGTACCACCACCAGAAGTCGCCTCCCAGGACCCACCAGCGCTGCCCCACACCTGGGCACACTCTAACCACCTCCCAGGGCGAACTCGCCACCCCCCCCCCCACTGCTGGGCCATCTGGGGCGTCTCAGGCATCCAGGTCCCAGTCACCAGGAGCAACACCCAAAGAGGCAGACCGCTCCCCTCCCCCCCCACCCTGACACACACACACACACACACACACACTCTTAACATCTTTGATGCCTCAGCCCACCCTCCACGCACCCGCCACATGTCACGCCGATGGCTCTATGCCTCACATCTTCAAACGTACTTTGAACAAATATTAATGACTCCTCAGTGTTTCTCGGAGAGAGGGGGCGGCGGGGGAGGGGGCTCCCATCGTCCCATGCTGTCCTCAGCTGGGGGAAGAAAGCAGCCAACAGAATTCCGTGACTTCACCAAAGCCACAGACTTGAGCTGGGCCCCCTCCCCACCCGCCCGCCTTTCCCCCAATGGCAACTTTTACTGGCTTGCACTCCTCCTGCTGGGAACACTACTATTTAATTAAAAACGACAGACTTTTGTTTTCCTCTCCTTCTTTCCTCCTCCCTCCCATCCTCCCAGCCTGGATGCCAAGGAGACACACCAAAAACATGCGCGGAACATTTGTTATGGCTTTGAAGATAAAAGTCAATTGAAGTAAGCCCTCGCTGTATTTCAAGTCTCCCCTCTAGCGTGGAGCAAAAGCCGCCTGGCAGTTTACGAAAGAAAGAAAGAAAAGGGGGGGAAAAAAGGAACTGCAAATAAATGTCATTCTGCAGGAATACTTTGTAAAAATAAACAGGCTGAAAAAACCCAAAACTTGATTAATGGAAATCCACTCCATGGGCCTCTGTCTTGAGCTGCAAATGCATTTGTTCATATGGCTAAATTGCATCATTTTCACTGCCCTTTAAATAAATAAGTAGGATCAAAAACTAGAGACGGTGGGGGAAGAAAGGGAAGTTTGTAGTCCTGTTTTTAAAGGGCGCCGGCTGCAGTGCCCCCCACCCACCAAGTTCTGATCTTTACTAGGGCTTAGCAGCTCCAATTCCAACCCAGCCAACAGATGAAGAGAAATGGAGAAAAGAAAGCATCCAGCTAAGCCCTGGCGGGGGAGGGGAAGGGGGGCTTCTCCCAGACCCAGAGGTTATTTCATCCCCGAACAGGAGTCAAACGTGATCCCCAGGCCCACAGCCCCACACTGGCCCCTGCAGCGGAGCTGCCCAGTCCCCAAGACACAGACACACACACACACACACACACACACACACATCTGAAGACTCCACCGGCTTCGCCCCAGCCCACAGTCCAGACCAAAGAACTAACCAGACCTGAGACTTCAGTCTGTTCCCCCTCTAAGTTAAAAAAAAAAAAAAAATTAAATGTCACATCAAAAAGTTGATTCATCCTTTGATCCTCAGCTTGCCAGAGTTCCACGCAGACCGCCTGAAAGCCCCGTGCCGAGTTCTGGAGCTCACAGGACATCTGTGAACAGCAGTCCCAGGCCAAGAGCTGCGGCTGGCCTCACTCAATGCCCTGTCATCCCTACTGCTCCTCCGGGAACAACTCCACCCTCAGCAGCCCACGGAGCCGAGGCCCCAGGGTGGGCCTGGGGGCCACAGCCAAAGGAGGTCCTTGCTCCCGAGGCCCAAGCTAGGGGGTCTGCAGGGTCCCTGGGCCCCCCAGCTCTGGCCCCCAGCTGGCAGCCTGCCCTCCTGGGGTCCCTGGGCAGATGGCACCGAGGACTGCTGCAAACACTCAGACACATAAGGGGATGCCTGTAAGACCTGCCCGCCACGCAGTCACCCCCAGTGCCCTCTCTCTCTCCCCAGCCCCACCTCAACTCCACCTTGGAACAGCAGCCAGACAGGGGGAGAAGTCAGAGAAAGGCCCTCAGACTACTCCAGCACACACAAGCTCGGCCATCAACTGGGCCCACACCGCCTGGGCACCTAGGACCTTCCTCCCAGGGAACCCTTTCCTGCCGGGCACTGCCCAGCCTGACCTAAGGCCCCCCAAAGCACAGGCGCCCAGGGTCGCCGAGAGGAGGCGGGCGGCAGCTCCAAAGGGATTCTGGGACGATGGAGCGGTACCAGAAGGGCGCTAAAAGTTGGGGTGAGTGGGGCTAGAGGGTGGGGCAGGGGTCGTACCCGAGTGCCTCGGCCAACGGTGCCGGCCAACCGCAGCTGTCGGGGTGCAGAGACGCCGCCTGGGCAGCGCTGCCTCCCGATCCACTCCTCGATGCCTTTCCGAGCCCAGGCGGCGCTCACGGCGAAGCTGTCACCTGGGGCGGGGACGACAGGAAACCCCTGAGTCTGGCCCGGGAGCAGAAAGTCAGCCCAGAGCAGAGGGTAGGGAGCCAAGGCACTGCGGGCCAGGGCAGAGCCCGAGAGAGGGGTGCAGGTCATCAGGGTACGTTTCAGTGGGACCCCAAGAACCAGGACCCCTAAGAGGAAAGAGGGGTGTGACCTGTACCCCGGGAGGAGGAGCTGGGGAATGAGAAGATGGAGCGCGCGCCCGCCGGAGCCCAGGACTGCGGGATGGGGTCCGGAGAGGGGGCGCAGCGGGCGCAGGAGCCAAGATCTCGGGAGAGGGGGTTAGGGGCCAGCGAGGCTGGGAGTCAGGATTTGGGGGGAGGCACTTGGGGGTCTGAAGAGGAGGCTGTGAGCACAGAGGGCGGAGGAGGGGGAGGGGATGAGGGGTTCAAAGAGGCGCGCAGGACGGCTGGGAGGGGGTCCGAGGGGCAGAAGACGGGGCACGCAGGCTGCTCGGGGGCGGGTCTGGGGCCCCTGGTCGCAAGCCCCGCGGGCTGGGCCCTTCGGCCACCGCGCTGCCCCCTCCGTCCCCCGAGCGGAGCCCCGCGCGCCCCTACCTTCCGGGCTCTCCCTGCGCTTGCACACGGCGGCTGCAGCACATCGCGCGCGGCGGCGGCGAGGGGGGCGGCGGCGGGAGCCGGAAAGAAAGGAGAGGGAGAGAGTTAGCGACGGCGGCGGCGGGGCCGGGGCCGGGGCCGGCGCGCGGCGGGCGGGGGCACTGACCCGGCTTGGAGTGAAGTTTCCCCATGCTGGGGGCGCGGCGGCCCGGGCTGTCCTAAGCCATGCGCCCGGCCCGCCGGCCCTGCGCCTCTCGCCTCGCCTCGCCCGCTCCCTCCTCCCGGAGCAGCCCCCGAGCCGAGCGCAGCCCGAGGCGGCGCCGGGACGCGTTCCTGCCGCCGTCGCCGCGGCCCGACTGACGCCCGGGCGCCGAGCCCCCCAGCCCGCCGCCGCGGCCCCGCGCCTCCCCGCGTGCCCATTGGCCGGGCGCGGCGCATCAAAGGCGAGGCGGGCGGCGGCGGGGGCGGGCGGGGCGGAGCCTGCGGCGGGGGCGGGGCGCGCGCGGGTCTGCGGTCTCCAGCCAGGGGCCGCGGGCTGGGGACCCGGGCGGGGCGGCTCGGGCCAGGGGGCGCCCTGGGGCAGATCCTCGGTTAGGGGGCTGCGCGCCGTGGAGCCGACACCGCCCTCGCCGGCCGTGCTCCGCCTTCCTCGCCCTGGGTTTCCTCCAAGCGGGCAGGGCGGGACTTGGTGGCTCCAGTGTGCAGGTGGGGAAACTGAGGTCGAGCCGAAAGCCGGGCTACAGCGGGGCCCCTTCCTGGACGTCCCACCGCTGCCTCCTGCCAAAGTGTTGGCTTCTCGCCCGCCAGTGGCCCTCCTGAGACCCCTCTGGGTTTTCTGGTTTAGGAGAAGACCCCTGCCGCCCCCTAAGCCACCCCAGGCGGCCACAGGCGTCCCCGGGGCCGGTGGGTGCCCACCCCAGCTGCGCGGCCCGAAAGGGGTCACCGCTGGGCTTTCATCTTCGCGGGTCCTCCAGACCTGGGGCTTGGTTTGTTTTGTCTGGAGAGGACCCGCGGAGGGGTCAGAGGGGCTCCACGCCACTCTTGTGGCTCTCCGGGTGGGTGCCTGCCCTGCTGGGGGGACCGGGGGCTGTATGATGCTCACCCTGAGCTCAGAGGAGGAGGCGACCAGCTCGGCTCCCAGGGCTGAAATTCGCTGTGTGAGCCTCAGTTTTGTGATCTGCACAATAGAAATAGAGACACGTTTGTAATTAGGAAGTTTCTAGTAGCCACGTTTTTATTAAAAAAATAAAAAAGAAAAGAAAAAAAAAGAAATTGGTGTTGGTGTGAGGTGCCGGAGCTGTGACATCACGGGTAAAGCCGCCGCTTGCAGTGCCGACATCCCATATGGGCACCGGTGGCCCAGGGAAGCAGTGGAGGATGGCCCAAGTCCTTGCGCCCCTGCACCTGCGTGGGAGACCTGGAAGAAGCTCCTGGCTCCTGGCTCCTGGCTCCTGGCTTCGGATCAGTGCAGCTCCAGTCTTTGCGGCCATCTGGGGAGTGAATAAGCAGATGGAGGATCTCTCTCTCTCTTTCTCTCTCTCTCTCTCTCTCTCTCTGCCTCTCCTCTCTCTGTGTAACTCTGACTTTCAAGTAAATACATAAATCTCTTTTTTTAAGATCTTATTTATTTATCTGAGAGGTAGAGTTACAGACAGTGAGAGGCAGAGAGACAAAGAGAGGTCTTCCATCTACTGGTTCACTCCCCAACTCCCCAGGTCTTCCATGAGGGCACAGGGGCCAAAGGACTTGGGCCATCCTCCACTGCTTTCCCAGACCAAGCAGAGAGCTGGATCAGAAGTGGAACAGGCGGAACTCGAACCAGCACCCATATGGGATGCTGGTACTGCAGGCGGCGGCTTTACCCACTACCACACAACGTTGGCCCTGAAATTTCAAGAATTTCATACATATAGATTTAGCAGCATAGTGATACTTCCCACTCACAGTCCTACCCTCCCTCCTCCTTCCTTGTTCTCTTTTAATTTTTACAATAATCTACTCATAAGCTTAACCCTACTCTAAGAGAAGAAGGCAACCAATAGTAAGAAGAAAAAAAATTGTTCCTCAATGGTAGATACAAGGGCTGTAAATAATCATTGAATTTCAAAATGTCACTTTAATGCCTACACATTACATTTTTTTGGTACCCTATTAGTTACCACAGATCAGGATCTCTTCCTGGGACTGGCTTATTTCACTAAGTATAATGGTTTCCAGTTGTATCCATTTTGTTTCAAGACAGGATTTCATTCATTTTTATGGCTGAGTAGTAGTGTATGGTATATGCACCACATTTTCTTTATCCAGTCCTCGGTTGATGGACACCTGGGTTGATTCCGTACCTTAGCTATTGCAAATTGAGCTGCACACACCGTTTTTGGACTGTTCTTAAAAGTCAGTGTGGGCCGGCGGCGCCACGGCTCACTAGGCTAATCCTCCGCCTTGCAGCACCGGCACACCGGGTTCTAGTCCCGGTCGGGGTGCCAGATTCTGTCCCGGTTGCCCCTCTTCCAGGCCAGCTCTCTGCTGTGGCCAGGGAGTGCAGTGGAGCATGGCCCAAGTGCTTGGGTCCTGCACCCCATGGGAGACCAGGAGAAGCACCTGGCTCCTGCCATCGGATCAGCGTGGTGCGCCGGCTGCAGCGCGCCGGCCGTGGTGGCCATTGGAGGGCGAACCAACGGCAAAAGGAAGACCTTTCTCTCTGTCTCTCTCTCTCACTGTCCACTCTGCCTGTCAAAAAAAAAAAAAAAAAAAAAAGTCAGTGTGAATTTTGCTCTCGGACTCGGCCCCTGGCAGACTGGCCACATGGTGGGCAGTCATTGCAGCTGGCGGCTGGTGCACTGGATAGCTCAGCTCTGGAGCAGCCACGCGTTTCAGGGGATGTGGGGGGCTTCATGGCCCCCCGGAGCCATGCAGCTTTCCTTCAGCAGTCTTCACCCTCCATCCCGCAAGCTTGCTTTCTCGCATACCCTGTTTGGTAGACATGAGGGCTGCAGGTACACCGGTGCTGTCATTCCAGGAGTGCTGGCCACAGCACCATCACTGTTGTCACTTTCTTTTTAAAAAGGCAGAGTTACAGAGAGAGAGAGAGAAATCGTCCACCTGCTGGTTCACTCCCCAAATGGCTGCAGCAGCAGGGCTGGGCCAGGCTGAAGCCAGGAGCCAGGAACCAGGAGCTTCTTCCAGGTCTCCCAATTGGGTGCAGGGGCCCAAGCACTTGGGCCATCTTCTACTGCTTTCCAGGCCATTAGCAGGGAGCTGGATTGGAAGTGGAGCAGCCGAGACTTGAACCAGCACTTTTATGGGATGCTGGGCATTGCAGGCAGCAGCTTCAACCTGTTGCGCCACAACGTCAACCCTTTTTGTCATTTTCACATTGCCATTCCTTATCCAGTACCTATCCTGTGTCCCTGCCGTTGTTCAAGGTCACAACCACTCTCGGATGTAGACCTGTACTCGTTCTGGAGTGGTGGAAGCCTACCAGGTTCAGAGAGGTGAAGTTATGTGCCCAAGATCACACAGCTAGTCAGCGACCCGATTAGGAGCTGAGCCCAAGCCTGTTAACTGCACTGCTCATGGTTAATCTCAGGATGTCAGGTGGACCCAGCACCATCCAAACGCAATACCCCACCGCTAGAGAGAGTGTCCCATCTGGAAACCAGTAGGAAGCGCCAGCCACGTGACAGGCATTGTTTCAGGTGTGAGGATCCAGTGGTGAATCTCTTGGAGCTCACCCTCTCCCAGGGGGGTGGGGGAAGGAAGACAGGCCAGAAACAATCAACGTAATGAATGAGCGAACAGTATGGTCCCTTACAAGCAACGCCAGCCACGCCAGGCAGCTCAGTCCCCAAGGAGACACTTGGCCAGGGTTGCTGCTCAGCCTCCAATGTATAAGACAGTACCTCGCGCACTAGGACCACCCAGCCCCAGATGTCAGTAGTGACAAACGAGGACCCCTGAGCTACAGGAAAATGCGAGTGCAGAGCAAGGGGTGGGCAGGGGTCTGCGTTTCTGAAACAGAGCAGGAGCCTTCCTGCAGATCCCGTGCAGAGGAACCGGAATTTGCCAGGGCTCCCTGTGTGTCCGGCTCGTCCCGACCCCCCGCCGGTGCCAGCGTGCCTGTAAATCAAAGCAGAGCGCTCAGGGTTCTTTCTCACACTGCTTAGAACCTCAGTTACTTCCTTCAACCGGTCCCGGCTTTCTTCTTTCGTGAGAAAAAAAGGATCCCTTCTTCCCCCTTGGGAATTTCTTTTTACAGTTCAAAAAAGAGATAAAAGCAAGAACTAAAACTGCAGTTACTGGTTTGAGTCTTGGGGGGAAGTCAATCCCAAACGTGCAGACACAAAGGCCCCCTGGCAGCGGGCGCCAGGGACGTGGCTGCTCCCAGGATGGGACAGTGACACCACCCTCCTCCTCCCCACCCCACCCTGGGGTGAGGAGCAGGGGCGTGGGGGTGGGGGCAGCCGGGCCACGACTCTAAGAAGGGACTCACTCCCCAGAGCCCACCACGCTGTCCACCTGGGGTGCTGGGGTGGCGGCTCAGCCTGCGAAGGCTTCCCGCCCGCCACTGGGTGTCTTTTCATGTGTTTTAATAATTTATCTGGCCCATTTCTTGGGCTGTGTCCTTACAGTGACACATCTTTTGCTTTGAAGATTTCCCATCCTTTGGGGGAGGAGAATGGGAAGGGAAGGCAAGGGAGAGATAAGAGAGAGAGATTATAACAGCAACGGGTTTCGTGGGGCTTGAGATTTAGCGGGGCTGGTTTAGGTGAAATCTCTCACACGGAGCACGCTGGGAGATTTTTTTTTTTTTTTTAAACTACATCTCTCCGGTTGGCTGCCCCTATGCTTGTCCCCAGCTTAAGCCGTCTGATTTGGCCCCCTTCAAACGCTGCTTCCTATGGGAAGCCCTGTGTGACCTTCTAGCCTGGGGAGCTGTCTGCTGGGAGCAGCCAAGCCCCCTCCCCAGCCCATCTCCTGAAGGAGGAAGCCAAGCTTCCCTCTCTGGGGGGTGAGCGACCAAGGCAGAGTCCCACCTGGCTTGCATCTCTGGACCTGGTCGCAGCCTGGCGGGGCCGCGGCAGCGCCCCGCCCACCCCCACCCTGGGCTGCATTGTGCTGAGTGGGAAGGTGAGAGGGCTACGTGAGCATGGACATGCCAAGGAACACACTCACTTCTGAGTCTCTGCGGGTCCCCCGTGGGTCCCTACAGTGGCTTCATCTCAGTTTCCTGCACTGAGGGGCCTGGAAGCCTGGTTTGGGTGAGGAGGGGAGAACTTGGGGGAGGAGAGACAGGGAAGAGACAGGTGTCAGAGAAGCAGGGCGTATGGGAAAAGATGGTTAACCAGGCTCAAAGAAGGGGAGCCAGTGGTTAACTCTCCAGACAGTGGGTAACAAGCGGTGGCACCTGTCACCTGCTCAGTGCTGGGCTGCAAGCCCCTCAGTGCTCCAAACCCTCGGCCACGTCCTAACCACAACCCTTGGTTAGCAGCCCTGGCCAGATGGAGGTGTCGGGATCACGGCTTGGCACAGGTGGGCCACGGAGCCCAGGCAGTGCTCGGAGCCGGGCTGTTCAGGAGGAGGCAAGATGGGAGCAAGGGGCAGCAGGAGACAGGCAGGGGAGGCTGGCCTTCCCCGGGACGCGGGACAGGGCCCCCAGACCCTTCTATTTGGTGTTAAAGGAAAGAGGCCCCAGCTGTCAGGGGCACCCCTGAGTGCTGGATACATTGAACTTCCTGTGCGGCAACTCCTCCCAGGGTAGCAGCGTTCCAGCAAGTTCCGAGCAGGGGCTTCCAGGTGAGGCTAGGAGAGGGGGACGGCCCCTGCTCTCCTCCCCAGCCCGCCTCTCTGCTCTTCTCTGGCCCAGTTGAGAAGGCCTTGCAGGCACAATACCAGGCTATCTGTCTATTTACAGACTTCTTTCCCAAGACAGAAGGAGACAGCTGTCTCTCTGTGCCGTTGTTTTCCAGTGTGCATGCGGCCAGACCTAGGCCTGAGCCCACCCTCGACCTCATCAATAATATCGAAGGAAGGCTCAGGCAGGTCAGCATTTCCCAGTCCCTTCCCCCAACACTGGCTTTGTGAGACATTATTATGTGAATGAAAGACTCCGTGAGCAACTTTGGGCAGCCCTGGCTTAGCCAAAGGGAGACAGGTTCCTTTCCTGCAGGACTTG
The DNA here is from genome assembly GCF_964237555.1 of Oryctolagus cuniculus. Classification (NCBI taxonomy): domain Eukaryota; kingdom Metazoa; phylum Chordata; class Mammalia; order Lagomorpha; family Leporidae; genus Oryctolagus; species Oryctolagus cuniculus. The sequence goes on along the minus strand of NC_091449.1, from coordinate 34,109,688 downwards.
TCAGAGCCTTCAGCGAGTGGCCCAGCTTTGTGGTTCTTTAAGAGGAGGCATAGTAATCGGGGTTTCTTAAACTCACCTCATCAGGGAACATTTGGGGGGAATTTCCATGACTGTGGCCCACGCTTTAGACAATGCTGGGCTGGGTAACCTCAAGGGTTCCAGGTGCTGACTCTGGGGGCCCAGACTAAGAGCACAGAGGGCAGGAGAGCTCGGTGAGCATGGGGCCCCCAAAGGACACCCCCACCACGTGTGTCTAGGGGATAGGTGTCCGCCTCTATGCCTCTGAGTGATTGGTCATTTATTTATTCATTTCAAAGGCACAGTGACAGAGAGAGAAGGAGATTCAGAGAAGGAATGATCTTCCATCTGCTGGTTCACTCCCCAAGTGCCTGCAACAGCTGTGACGGGGCCAGGCTGAAGCCAGGAGCCAGGAATTCTATCCGGGTCTCCCACGTGAGAGACAGGGGCCCAGCTGCTTGGACCATCATCTGCTGCCTTCCCAGGTGCACATTAGCAGGAACACTGGGTTGGAAGTGGAGTAACCTGGACCTGAACCAGTGCTCCAATATGAGATGTGGGCATCCCGAGTGGTGGCTTCGCCCTCTGTGCCACAACGCCCACCCCTTGGTCACTGTCTTGTTCTGTTACTATAGCGGAGAAACCGAGGCTGGGTACTTTATAAAGAAAAGAGGTCTGCATAGCACACAGTTCTGGACACTCCAGAGCGTGGTAGTGGCATCTGCTCGGCTTTGGTGAACATGGTGGAGAGTACGGCACCATGGTAGGAGTGTATGCCACAGGAAAGAGCAGCTCGTGGCAAGACAGGAAGTCAGAGAGATCCAGGCTCTTCCTCTCCATCATCCGCTCTCATGGGACCTAACTGAGATCTGACGTCACCTGATCACCCAGGCTCCCCCAGTTCCTCAACAGTGCCACTCTGGGGCCCAGGCTTCCAGCCCCGGAACTTTGGGGGCACCCTCAAGCCAGATCCAAACCATCACAGATACGTACTATGCCCGAGGTTCTGTGCTGGTGCCTGGGGCTGCCTAAGGTCACAGCTCCAAAAGGGAGGGAAGGGAAACACCATCTCGGCAGCAGGGTTCAGGGTGGATTTGGCTGTGTCTCCCACCTTCCCAGCCAGCTCACTCCCTCCTCCGCCGCCGCCGCCTCCATCTCCTCCTCCTCCCCCACCCTCCACCCCTCCACCTCTTCCTCCTCTTTGCATCCCACAGATCTCAGCATCAGGGCGGCCCTGGCTGTCCTGTGGGTACCAGATGACCCATTCAGTCCTTGGCCACACCTCACTGGATGTCCAGTCTATGAGCCTGACCAATCAGGATCTCTCAGCAGAATTTGAATAAAGAGACCGAAGGCCTGAGGTCCACTGACTGGCAGCCCCTACAGCTGAAGGACCCCATAGTCCCAGGGGCTGAGTCCACACGGGCTAATGAACAACGAGGGAGAAGCGGGAGCGAGGCCAGTGGAAAGAGACACACACAGATTGTCTTGATCCCTGCTGCTGCTGGATCTGTGGCAGACCCTTGATCTTCCTTTCTTTGGGGGCCCAATGGCCTAAGAAAAAGTACTCTGGAATTTTCTGTGCGGGAGCTTGTTAAAGCGCCATGACCAGGGCCTGGGAGTCTGCATTCCTAGCAAGCTCTTGGTACAGCCGATGTTGTACACTCTGGACTAAAACTAAGCTTTCTCAGTGGCTACTAGGATGACACCACTTACACAGGTGAAGCCACTGCCTGCAATGCCAGCATCCTGTATGGGTACCGGTTCATGTCCTGGCTGCTCCACTTCTGATCCAGTTCCCTGCAAATGGCCTGGGAAAAGCAGCAGAAAGTGGCCCAGGTGTGTGGGCCCCTGCCACCTACATGGGAGACCCAAATGAAGCTCTTGGCTTCAGGCTGGCCCAGCCCTGGCAGTTGTAGCCACCTGTAGAATAAACCAACCGATGGAAGATCTCTCTCTCTCTCTCTCTCTCTCTCTCTCTCTCTGTGTGTGTGTGTGTGTGTGTGTAACTCTGACTTTCAAATAAAATAAAAATAAATGGGAAAAATGAAATAGGGAACGGGACAAAGAACTAGCAGGGCAGGAGGCTACCATTTTAGATAGACGAGTCAGAGAGGGCAAGCTCTGAGCACATGAGGAAGGGAGCCACAGGATGTCAGGGGAACGTGCATCTGGGCGGAGGGAAGAGCGAGTACAAAGGCCCTGAGGCCACAGGCTCTGCAGCAAAGAGAGCAGTGGGTTGGGAAGGTGAGGTTGGAGGTGAGAGGGTTGGTCAGATCATAAGCCTGTGGACCTTGGCCAGGGCTTTAGTTGAACCAGAGCTAGGAGCCCTTGGTGGGGAGGGTTGTGACCTGGAGCAACTGGACTGCTATGGGGAGAATGGTGAGTGTGGGGGGGCAATGGCGGGGTGGGCGTGGGATGATGCTAGCTTAGACTGCCGTGGAGGGGGCAGCAGGGGTGGGTGCTGAGTGTATTTTGAAGTCAGACAACCGGGTCAGCTGATGTATCACTGGACTTGAGCTGGAGAAGAAAGAAATGGCGCCAAGGCTTGGGCCCTGAGCAGCCAATAACTGAGGTGGGGGACAGGCAGCTGTGCTGGGGACAGGTCTCCGGGAGAGGCCTGTTGAGTGCCCGAGTGGTGGGATCCAGTGCACAGTCTATGAGCTCAGAGCAGGGATGAGGGCTGCAGGCTGCCAGCAGGTGTGACAAGCTCAGAGGCCCCGGGGGAAGTGAGCGTGAACAGGGAACAGGACAGGGTCAAGGGCAGAGCCGGCAGGGTGAGCAGCTGTTCCTCGCGGACACCCCACACCACAGCCCCACAGCATCCCCTAAGCTCCACCCAGGGCCTGTGAGACCCCCCACCAGAGAAGCCCCTTCTCCAGACCTGCCCGTGCCCCGCCCCGCCTCCCCATGGCAGGCGGGGCTCCTGGCTTTGTTCCGCCTGGCCCCAGAGATAAAGGAGACAAAGTGTGCTTCAAGGAGGTGCTTGGGACCCCCACCCGGTGCGGGCTGACCCCAGGCAAATCCCCTCTCCCATCACACAGTGGGGGTTTTCCGATGTTCCCTGGGGGCCAGAACGGCTGAGCGAACAGGCCCACACCTCCTGGCCCTCCCCACGCTCCCCGTGCCCAGTGTCACGTTGTTTCTTCCGACTCTGTGCCCAAGAGAAGGTCACTGCCACCAGGTGGCCGTTGCCAATGTCTCAGGCTGGGCAGGGGGGCCGCCGTCAGCTTCCTCCCATGACGCCGCAATGATGAGTGTTTACTTGGCCTGGACGGACCTGGGGCAGCTCCGTGGGCGCGTCCTCCAGCAGCGAGCCAGGCTCCGTCCTCCACCTGGCGCCTCTTTGAACATCATCTTCTGCAGACTTGTGCGGGTGACAAGTATCTTTGTCCCGGGCCCCTCCTGCCCGGCCCCTCCCTCTCCCCCTGGACTCTCACTCCCTCGCCAGCTTCCGTCTGCACAAAGGGACCATTGAGCGGCTGCCCGTGGGATGCCGCCTTTGATCTGGGCTTCTAATGTGTATGTTTGCGTCCCCAAACAAGACAGCAGCCTCGCTGGCTCTGTGGAGGCCGGCAGAAGAGGAGGGAGTTAGGAGATGCCACACAGGGCTTGGTCTGGAGCCTGGGCACATCTCAGCCCATCGCTGGCTGCTGTGGCAGAGGCAGAGCCTGAGTGGTCAGAGCCAGAGGCCACAGGTTCCCCCCATACACACCGCGGGACAGCAGGAAGCGGGAGGAAAGGACTTGTGCCCGAGAGACCCGGTGGTCACTGGACAGCGCCTGCCCAGCTGCTCGCCCACACCTGCCACCAGCTGAGGGCCCACCACTGCTCGATCTTTTAATTTTTCTAGAGTGGCTGGAAGTCCAGATTTCTAAGCGATCTCTCCAAATTCTAAGGATTGGCAGGGAGTTTAAAAGTGTGGGGTCGTGGTCTCGGCCAAACGAAACACATGTTCTTGCCTTTCAAATAAATAAATAAACCTTAAAAAAAAATCTTTCCCTTAATGGCCTTCCTTAACCTGGATCTCTCTGACTGTTCTTTTTGACGATGTGATATAAGATTGCTTTCTTTCTTTCCCATGTAAAGTATTTGAGTGTTTTTCAAGGCAATGCAGTATAAAGTACCAGGTGGTCTGATTAGGTAAGAAGTTACCTGATGGGGCCGGCGCTGTGGTTTAGTGGGCTTAGCTTCCACCTGAAGCACCAGCACTGGTTCGAGTCCTGGATGCTCCACTCCTGATCCAGCTCCTTGTTAGTAGCCTAGGAAAGCAGTGGGAGATGGCCCGAGTGCTTGGGCCCCTGCACCCACATGGGAGACCCAGAAGAGGCTCCTAGCTCCTGGCTCCGGATGGGCTCAGCTCTGGCCATTGCGAACATTTGGGGAGTGAACCAGCGAACTGAAGACCTTTCTCTCTGTCTCATCTCTCTCTCTGTAACTTTACCTATCAAATAAATGAATAAAATCTTAAAAGAAGGAGGAGAGGGAGGAGGAGGAGGAGGAGGTTACCTGATAGCAGGGAATGGACCTGGGGTACGGACAGCTCGGTCCTAGTCCCAGCTCTGACTCTGACTCATGCTGTGTGTCGTCAGGCAGGAGTCTCCGCTCCCCACCCCCCCACCCCCCGCCCGCACCGCGCGCCCTGGAGCTCAGATGCCTCCTTTATAGGGTGAGGGGGGATTTCTCTAGGGCCCCTTCCTGATCAACCATGCTCAGATGTCTGGGACAATGTGAAGACCCACGGCCCAGATCACGCGTACAGATGGACGAGATGAGAAGAGGAAGCAGCGCCAGGGTGCTGAGTCTATGTTGACCCGTCTGGCCTTCCACCTGAGTATCCCTTTGAGAATGGAGGTGAAGATAAGGAAATGGGCGTGCTGATTACCTGGTTGGATCCATTTATGCTGCAGACATTATTGAAATGTTTAACTGAACTTCATAAAAACATTCAAGTCCTATGTGCTAACTTTTTTTTAAAAAGAATGCGAAGATCTCCAGGAAAGGAAAAATGGAGGTATCGCCTCTTCCAATCCCACGCCACGCTCGTTGTAGCCCCAACTAGTATCTTCCCCCCATCATCCATTCTCCCTTATTCTCTGCAGTCATCGAATGGCCACACAGCATGGAACCGTACCTCCCAACCTCCACAGCAGCTAAGCATGGCCACGTGTGAATGGGAGGCGAGCAGGTGGGACGTGTGCTAGCCCTTCACGTCATTCCCCGCCCTCCATGCTGGGACACAGACACAGTGCAGAGACCTGACTTCAACCTGGGGAAGGCAGAGAACAAGATGAGAGCCCCTGAGTCCCTGCCCCATTCCCGGAGTCGATTGCCTTCCTCTCCCAGACCACCTCCTAACTCGGGGCTTTATGTGACAGAAACCCCCGTCTGTCTGTTTCAGCTGCTGCACGTGGGGGCCAGTTCTTACAGCAGCATCCCCGTGCCTCTCACCGGCGCCTCCTCCCCATCTCCCACCCAGCTCTTGACACCTTGGCAGCCAGGGGCCAGGAAGCTCATCCTGACCATGAGAAAAGGGGAGGAAGGGGAGACGGGGCGGGGAGGGGAGGACAGCGTTTACTGGACCCCCCCCCCACCATGCCAAGCATTTCTCTCCAGCAGCTTGAAAGCTGGAATTTGATCACCCACAGCAACGACGGCCCATTATTGCCCGTGAAGAGAGAGGCTCGCTCCATTCATTTTCAAGAGAATATCTGCCAATACTCAAGTCTAAATAACCATCATTTCTCTCTCTCTCTCTCTCTCTCTCTCTCTCTCTCTAACTAAAATGATGTTCAGCTAGGTCAGCTCACAACTCAATTGCACCAGCGCTTTTCCCTAAGACGGCTGTTGCGCTTTGGGCTATGGGAGAAATGTTTTATGTCCACTTCCGCTTGACCACAGAAAATTATTAAAATGGCTCTATTAAGGGTTGAGAAATGAACCAGTTAATAAATTCCCCGCTTCAAGGACCTTCTCGAGTGATACTGTCTCTTTGTCTGTCTTTCTTTCGGATTTGTTTTACTGTAAGGGTACCATAGCCGGCTTCCCGCCCTGGCCCCTTCAGGTTCTTCACCAACCATGCAAAAGTCAGCACAGTGCAGTTGGAGAGGGCAAATGGCATCCTCATATTATCATGATAAAGTGGTCTTGACCTTATAGAGCCCCTGAGAGGGTCCTGGAGACCACCAGGTACACTCTAGACCACACTGTGATAAGCACTGTCTTTCCAAAGCATACGAACATGTGCACACACATGAGCACACGCACAGTTCCTATCATTTGATTTTGAAAAAGGCTTTTGAATATCAAAAAGAGGAAGGACGTCATCTCCGAAGAAAGCAGAGGCCGAGCAACTGAATGCATTTCGCTCTAGGAACAGCTCACTGCATTGTCCTCGCTTGGCAGCCCAGGGGCAGATGTTGGCATGGAAGCCCGGAGTGTGGAAACTGCCTCCAGCCCGACACGCCCCTTCCTGGACAGATGAGCAGGGCTGGGCGCTGGCAGGGGAAGGGAGTCAGCTGAGCTGGACCCTGGGGTCGCCTCATCTTCCAGCAGCAACTGGCAGCAAGCTGAGGCTCCGGGCAGACACTCTCATCTCCCGGCAGAGCCAGGGGCAGACCTGCCCTCTGGCAGCCCCCATGAGGTCCACAGAGCAGCATGATGAGCTGGAAGGGCGGGCAGCTCAGTCCCCTACTGGGGCTCCTGGAGAATCGGTTTCATTCACTAAGGGGTTGGCATTGCTGGGTCCCTGCCCCCCGCCTCAATCCAGAATCCATAGCCTGGGTCCCTGTGTAGAAGCCACATGGGATCACCTATGTACACATGTGTGCACTGCTCCTATGTACATATGTGTATGTATACGTGCAGTGCACCTATGCACATATGTGTGCAATGCACCTATGTACACATGTGTGTCCTGCACATATACATGTGCCCTGCACCTATGTACATATGTGTGGCCTGCACACATACCTGCCACACACCCAGTTCACACGCATGTACCCTCTCACCCCGACTCCTAGTCACGTCACTCACATCCTCTCTACCCATCATGCCCTCGGTCCTCTGCTCACCATCTCCACTGCGCCCCAGGATACACACGAAGACCAGTGGCCACCCAGACAAGTCCCTGGCCCTCTCTGAGCCCCCCGCGGCAGCCGTAAGGAAGGAGAGGACGCTCGGTCTCCAGCACCCCACCAGCTCCAACAGCCAATGGCTCTGCCATGACAGGAGACCATCCTGAAGGCCATCCCGGCTGCCCAGGGGGTTGAGGACAGGGTGACCTCCAGGAGGCAGGAGGCGGCACGCTGTCAGCCGGGAGGTTTGCAATGGGGTTGGATGTGAGGGTGAGGGGCAAATCTGGAGGTGAGAGGCGTGGTGTGGCGTGGCATGGCACAGGGAGAGAACAGAGCTCGGGGGTTCCGGGGTGCAGGTGGTAGTCAGGGCGTGCCCAGGGCTCAGCGGCGAGGATGGGGAAGTGCAGCTGCTCGCGTTTGTCTGGGGACTCCCCCAGGGACCCACGGGGGGCACCTGCGAGACCACGCCCGGGGCCAAGGGCAGAGCACCACCTCTCCCCCAAGAAGTTGGCTCTGGTGGGAGGCTGTGCTGTGAGCTTCATGTGTCCTCAAGCCTGGGCCAAGGGGTGCCCGACATGTGGTCCACGTGGTCGTGGGCATGCCTGGGCCAGGTGGGCCCTGGAATCAGCCACTGAGCACTGGAGTGCCCTTGCTGAAATGCGGGGCTCAGCCAACCTGTTGAAGACCTGCATAGGACGAAAAGGCAGAGTCGGAGGGGCCTTTGGCCTGGCGGCCTTGAACTGGGCCCCGGGTGGCCTCCTGCCCTCAGCCGGGACCCCAACTTCAGCGCTTCCTGCGGCGCCGGCTTTCAAACTGCGACCTGTACCCTCGCCTCTCCAGGCTCTCAGCTCCTCCAGGTTGTCTGTCTGTCTTTCTTTCTTTCTTTCTTTTGACAGGCAGAGTGGACAGTGAGAGAGAGAGACAGAGAGAAAGGTCTTCCTTTGCCATTGGTTCACCCCTCAATGGCCGCTGCGGCCGGCGTGCTGCGGCCAACGCAGCATCTTTCTTTTCTTTTCTTTTCTTTTCTTTTCTTTTCTTTTCTTTTCTTTTCTTTTCTTTTCTTTTCTTTTCTTTTCTTTTCTTTTCTTTTCTTTTCTTTTCTTTTCCTTTCCTTTCCTTTCCTTTCCTTTCCTTTCCTTTCCTTTCCTTTCCTTTCCTTTCCTTTTCTTTCTTTCTTTCTTTCTTTCTTTCTTTCTTTCTTTCTTTCTTTCTTTCTTTCTTTCTTTCTTTCTTTCTTTCTTTCTAAATATGTATGTATTTGAAAGGCAGAGAGAAAGAAAGAGAGATCCACCTTTTGCTGGTTCACCCTCCAGATCTCCATAATATCCAGGACTGGGCCAGGCCAAAGCCAAGAGCCTGGAACCCCATGTGGCTCTCTCACATGCATGGCAGGAACGCAAGTACAGGGGTCGTCCTCCACTGCTTCCAAGGCACGTTAGCCAGAAGCCGGATGGGAAATGTGCGGTAGCTGGGACTCCAACCAAGCCCCTTGGGCTTCCAGCTCACAAACTACCAGCTCCATATCTGCAGGAGACAGTGCCTTATATAACTCTCTTTCTTGACATGCGTTGCGCATAGCCGTTAGCTGGGTTTCTCTGGTGAGCCCAGACTGACACAGAGGCCATGTGACATGAGACATGAGAACCATACCCAGGCAGGGGCCACTCTCACGAGAGGAGCAGCCATGAGCACTGGCCATCTTCTCTAGTCTCCCCCTCATCCTCCTCCTCCCTCTGGGTCACCGTCTGTCTCTGTCCCATTCCCATGGCCAAACACCCAAGAGCCAGGCCCTAGCGAGGCACTGTTCTCTGTTATCGGCTGGCAGCTTCCTGAGAAGGGTGTGTCCTCGGCTGGAAAGCTGGGCAGAGACGGAATGGCCAGGGGCTGCTGGCCGCTCTCCCTGCAGGTGCGTGGCAGGGCTTTTCTTAAAGGGGTATTTAAGGGGAGCGTCTTCATGGCTGCCACTTTGTGCATGGGTGTGCATGTGCACGCGTGCCCGTGGAAAGTGTCCTGTCACAGCATCGGTAACACGGATGCTAGCAGGTGCAATCAGTGTGTGCTCCCAGGATGTCAGCCCGCTGAGCCACCACCTGCGTTATCACACGGAATCACGACATCCAGCCTGCACAGTGGGCACTCACCATCTCCCCTTTTCACATCAGGAGCTGAGGTCCAGAGAGGCCGCGTGGGTTGCCCAGGTCCTCCTAAGGTGTCGGGGCTGGGAGCAGGATTTCAACTTGGACCCATCGGATCTGGCGCCTGAGCTCTTGCAATTGCTACACTGAAAAAAAGCAGTAGGTGCCTTAGCTATGGCTGCTCCTGGGCAGGGCTCCCACAGATGCTCCCAGAGCCCTGGGAGAGGAGTGCCAGCTGGAATTTAAAAAAAAATAAATAAAAGAGTCTTAACGGGGTTTGGCACTGTGGCAGGTTAAGTCACTGCCTGCAACACCAGCATCCCGCATAAGCACCGATTCGAGTCCCGGCTGCTCCACTTCCGAGCCAGCTCCCTGCCAATGCACCAGGAAAGCAGTGGAAGATGGCCCAAGTGCTTGGGCCCCTGCCCAGCATGGGAGACCAGGATGGAGTTCTGGGCTCCTGACTTTGGCCCGGCCCGAGTCATTGCAGCTATTTAAAGAGTAAACAAGCAGCTGGAAGGTCGCTCTCTGTCTTGTCTCTGTCACTCTGCCTTTCAAATTAGAAAAATAAATCTTTTTAAGGAGCCTTAACCACCCCCAGAGGGCTAGAAAGGGCAGGACCCTCACACACCTAATTCCAAGGCATGAGATGACCAATGGGAAGAGAACCACATGCGTGTGTCTGCAGTTACCTCCAGGGTGGCCTCCTGGATTTGTAGGTCCTTGCTCAGACTCCCGGGCTCTGCTGCATTTCAAGAACTAAATCTGATTCTTAGCTCCAGAACTCCCTTAGGAACATGGAAGACGGTCAGGTCCTTGGGACTGCCTCTCGTGTCACTGAGTACAAAGGAACGCGGCTAACGTTCCAGCAGTACCTACTTGCTGGTACTTGCACAGCGGTGGCAGCAAATCCACACCAGAGGTGTGGAAGCCAAGAATGGGAAACGGAAACACAACAGAGAAGGATCTCCCTGCACAGGAAGGGCCACCTTCGGCTTCCATGTTACAGGTAGATCCAGACGGGAAGCAGGACCCCTCGTGGGCAGGGCCTGGGAAGCTTCCAGCTGCTTCTGGACCGGAACAGGCCCATCTGCAGGCGGCTCCGGGGGGAGCCGTGTGGAATGACTTGGATGCTGGGAGGGAGGGAGTTCCCATTGTGCCCCGGGTGTCCCACGAGGGGTCTTAGCCCCCACGAAAGGCACAGCAGCATCTGCAGGGAACGAATCCCCACCCCCGGGCTTCCTCCGGCTCCCAGAGCCACTGAGTTAAAGGACCCCAATCATAGCAGAAGGAGCTGTTGTGGGATGGGGCGGGGGCAGGGGTGGGGGCGGGGCAGCACAGCACCTTGGCTGGCACCCTGGGCTCTGGGGGCCCCAGGGCCTGAATGCAAATCGTCCCAACTTTGCCCCCTCGGTGTCCTGTGGGCGCGGTACTTCCAGTCTATGCGGCCTCCGTCTCCCCATCTGTGAAATGGAAATGATAAGCATTGGAGCCACTGCATCAGGCTGGACCGGGCTCAGCAGCGAGCAGGTGCAGGTGAGTATGCACGCAGGCCTCTGAGGGGCCTGCTAATCCGCGTTCTCATCCCCAGTGCCTGCTCAGTGTTGCAGCCTGGCCTGGCACACGAGAGCCCCCGGCTCCAGCAGACTCTACCATCCCAGCTCCACCTTCTTGTTTGGGGGCTGTCATTCAACACCCCCCCCACCCCGCGCCTCAGTCTCCTCCTGAGAACCAGGGTGGCTGCCTTGCAACATGACCAGGGAAAAAACGGGACTTCTGCGGATTCTTTCCTGAGGCTGAATGCGGCACGCCCGAGGGCTGAGCCGCGCAGTCCGCAGTCCAGGTGATGAAGCTCCAGCCGTCAGCACGTGGGACGCCCCTCTGGGCATGTGCATCACATCACGTGGCAGCACAGACTCGAACTCCATCTCTCCTGAGCACCGTGGATGCAAAAACTGCGGCAGAACACAAGTTTCTAGCAGGAAACAACAGCCCGAGCCCCGCTCTAGGGCAGGAGGCATGCCACGACCCCGTGGGACAAGGAGTCTTGCCTTCCACGAGACCAGCACAGGAGGGTAGCCGCTCCAGACGGAAGTGGCCGTGTCTGCACAGGTGGAGGCCATGTTCCAGGAAAGAGGGTCACAAGCTGTCCTGCCTGCCTTCTGTGTGCACCCAGGGGTGCCCGCCCCTCCCTCGTCCCCTCCCCTGCTCCACTGGGGAATCTGCTCCGCTCCAAATGGGGCGAGCCGGAGAGCTCGCTGAGTGACACCATTTGTCTGTTACCCTTCATTGCAGCCACTTAGATCTCTGATTTTATTGCACACGTCCTCCATCCCAGTCACGGGCTGATCTCCTAATTGGAGCTGTGGCCTCCGCCCCCGCCCAGATCAAAGCCGCCCTGTTTGCTTGCAGAGGACGGAGGATGAACTGTCTTCCCAGCCTTTGAACATGAAGACCCCTTTGTCTTCCTGCTGAAGTCATCCCTGGCACCAGGCAGGGACGAGGCTGGGGGGGGGGGGGGGAGTGGGGGGGGAGGTGGCGGGAATCCTGGACCCTGGTCAGGGCTTGGACCAGAGCTGGGGGCGAGGGGGAGGCGATGGATTTCAAAGCCAGGCCCCAAACCTCCCTGTGGGGTCTCAAGCTGCTGGCCCCAGGGTATCTTCTCTGACACTCATGATGACTTTTATCTCAATACTAGCTCAAATATTTTAAGATGAAAAATATAGATCAGATACTTAAATATTTCCTCAAAAAATAGACAATTTCCTTTCTAAATATATATTTTTAAAATATTCATTTATTTGAAAGGCAGAGTTACAGAGAGAGAAGGATAGACAGAGAGAGAGATCCTCCATCTGCTGGTTCACTCCCCAAATGACCACAAAGGCCAGGGCTGGGCCAAGCTGAAACCAGGAGCCAGGAACTCTGGGTCTCCCACATGGGTGGCAGGGGCCAAACACTTGGGACATCATCTGCCGCCTCCCCAGGTGCATTAGCAGGGAGCTGGATCAGAAGCGAAGCAACCAGGACTAGAACAGGTGCTTAGATGGGATGCCGGTGTCACAGGTGCCCACTTAGCTCACTGCGCCACGATACCAGCCTCAGACTACTTCCTGTCCAATTTCTTCAGATCTGAGTATCTGCCCATACTGAAGCTCTGTGGAGAGAATGCACTAACCAGCTTTGCCTAGTCCTTGGAGCATTTGAGTTTTCCACCCTAATTCAGCCATTGCTGAATTACCTGTTGCTGTAAAATATCGCCTTCCTTGGAGCTCCTGCTTTTATAGCCCTGGGCCCACCACCAGCACCTCACCACCACCTCACCTTGGAGATGGTGGAGGGGAATGAGGAGATGACCGCACCCATTTTACAGATGGGAAAATCGAGGCCCTGTGGCATTCAAATAGCTAGCCTGAGGTCATACTGGAGTTAATGATAGTCTCAAGAAGCCCAGCACAGAAGGAATGAGCACTTATTTGTCCCCTCTCTTTTTGATATTATGGTCATTAAGGCAGTGAAGCTTGCTCATGGCGAGAGAGGGCCCTGATGCACCAGGGCCCCTTGATGTGTGAGGGCAGAGTAGGTATCGTCTCCTTGACGGGACAGTCCCCTGGGACATGATCTATTGGGCTATTCTGTCCCCATTTGTGGGCCTAGCCTTGTGGTACACAGGTTAAGCCAATGCTTGCAACGCTGGCATCTCATATCTGAGCACTGGTTTTAGCCCCCACTGCTCCACTTCCAATCCAGTTCCCAGCTAATGCTCCTGGGAAAAGCAGCAGAAGCTGACCCAAGTATTTAGGCCCCCTGGACCCCTACCACCAACATGGGAGAACTGGATGGAGTTTTAGTCTCCTGGCTTCAGCCTGGATCAGCCCTGGCCATTGCAACCATTTGGGGAATGAACAAGCTGGTGGAAGACCTCCCTCCCTCTCTCTCTCTCTCTCTCACTCTCGCTCTCGCTCTCACTCTCTCTTTCTCTCTTGCTCTGCCTGTCAAATACATAAACAAATCTTACAAATATATATGTATGTATTTTTTCCACTTGGCAATGGAGAAGGGACAGGTGTTGTGGCATAGCAGGTAGGACCACTACCTGCAATGCAGGCATCCCATATGGACGCAGGTTCAGCACTGGCTGCTCCACTTCTGATCCAGCGCTCTGCTGGTGGCTTGGGAAAGGCAGCAGAGACTGGCCTGGGTGCTTGGGCCGCTCTGCCCACATGAGAGACCCAGAAGAAGCTCCTGGCTCCTGGCTTCAGCTTGACCCAGGCATGGCTGTTGGAATCATCTGAAGAATAAACCAGTGGATGGAAGATCTCTCTCTGCTTCTCCCTCTCTGTCTCTGTAATCCTGGCTTTCAAATAAATGAGTCTTTAAAAAAAAAAAAAAAGGCAATGGCGAAAGCAAAGGCTTGGAGGTCAAGGACTTGCCCAAGGTTGCACAACAGGGCCAAGGTGTAGATCCAGGACTTCCTGGATTAACATTCCAGGCAGGTGGCTCCGTTTGGGGCGCATTGTGAGCTGGGGGACTTCTCAGATCCTCAGGCTGTGGTACCCAGCAGGGAGCTGCCTGCTCTGAGGACACACCTTCTGCGCAGGCGGACGCTCCCCCCCCCCCCCGCCCCCAGCCTCCTCCAGAGTCCCTGACCCCAACCACCGGGAAAGGCCACTCACGTGAATTTGGGCTGGGGTGGCCCAAATGGACCACAGGCAGGGAGAGGGTGAGCCATCTGAAAAGGGAAACAAAGACAAAGCTGCTATGAGAGCAGAGAGTCTGAGGCCAGGGGACCGCCGACAGCGGCGGGAGAAGCCCCAACAACTGGACGCCCAGTTTCACCTGCAGCCCTTGCACTTGGACACCGCCCGTGTCTGGTCTCTGCAGCACCATCCTCTGTGTGGCGTGAGAGGGTCTGCCCTCGGCTGGATAATCCCCCAGGTGGACATGAGGCACGGGACTACCTTCACCCCTGCTGTGAGCTTTAAGGCATTATTAAATGTCAGTTTCCCCCAGTTAAAAAGTGGGATTAAATTCCTACCTCATAAGATTTTGGGGAATTCAGAAAAAAATAATAATACTGCCATTGGAGACCATTGCACACAGCATCCTGCACACTAGGCCATCAGCTTGCCTAGTGCTTTGTCAGCATTGTCACTTAGAAGCCTCGGTCATGGGTACAACCAGCAGTAATTTCAACCAGCTCTTGATGATTCCACTTTGCAGGTCGTCCACAAACCAGTTTTTAATCACCCACTGACTTCTTTCCATCACCAGTTTCTGCACGTTCGAGAAAGACAGGACTATGTTATTGGCTAAACTCCAGCAATTGTGAAGATGGAGATGTTTACTGATGAAAACACAGAGAACTGGGATGAATTTTGCTCCATGGGCTTTTGAAAAGTCACTGTTGTATTTTCTAAACCAAATTAGGGATGGAGAGTGATGACCATAGAATCGCAGAACAGGAATTTCAGCCCTCCTCCTGGGGAGAAACGACTCCCGGTGCACAAAGGTACCTTCTCAGGAGCTGAGGGGTCAAGTGAGGGACAGCGGCACTGGAGTAGAGCACAGAGAGAAGTGCGTGGAGGAGTGGAGGAAGGGCAGGCTCACATTCCCACGTCACCTCTCCCACACCCAGGAAGCACAGCACAAACAGAGGCACCATCATGTGAGGGAGCATGTCACATGTCACTTTATCACAGGCCCCAAAACCAAGTCTACCCCAGTAAACCATGGTGCCAAACCAGCCCATGTCTCCAGGCTAGGCCCTAGTGTTCTAGGTTCCAGTCCCACCCCAGCACAAGGTTGATCTCAAAGGCATTGGCACTGGATTCACCTCTCCTACCCAACCTCCAGACCCACTGTGGCACCAGGCCTGACCCTATGGCCAAGCCCCCAGGCCAAGGCCAGTGCCAGGCCAGTTTCTGTGGTTGCAGGCTCCAACAGACCCAGGGATTATGCCAACCTCAGTAGATTCTGGCTCTGGGATGGCTCCTTCAGATCCAGACTTCAGGCCCACACCCAGGGATCCAGGACCCAGGCCTGCCGACCCAAACTCAGGATCAGGTATAGCTAGCCCTACGGTTCCAGGATCCAGGCCTATCCCTGTGGACCCAAGTTCTAGAGCCCACTACAGTAGACGTTGGTACCCAGCTGGCTTCTGAAGACTTGGGCCCAGGCCCATCCTCATAGACCCAGGCACTGCTCCTACCCTAGTACCAGGCTAGTCCCATGGATTCTGGTCAAGACTTGGCCACTCCAGCCTGCCCATAGACCCCATCCAAGGGCCTGCACAGAATGTAGATGGGCTGAGTGATGAATCAATCTGTAAAGAGTACAAAAGATGCCTACTTCTTCAAATATGCAGATACAAGTGCAAGGCTACAAGGATCTCAAATAATCAGGGAAAACATGACATCACCAAAGAAACTGTAGTGACCAACCCTCAAGAAATGAGTATCTACAACCTTCCTGAAAAAGAATTCAAAAGAATTGTCCTAGAGAAACCCAGTGAGCTATAAGAGGGCACAAATAGACAACTAAACAATATCAGGAAAACAATATAAGAGCAAATGAGAAGTTCACAAAAGAGATGGAAGTCGTGATAAAGAATACAACACATTCTGGAGCTGAAGAACACATGACTGAACAGAAAAATTCCATAGAAGGCTTCAACAGCAGACTCCACTGAGCAGAAGAATCCGTGAATTCAAACACAGGTCACCTGAACTTATCTAGTCAGAGGGAAAGCATGAGAAAAATAGAGGAGGAATACAGGATTTGTGGGGCAATATCAAACTAATGAATTTTCATCTCATGGGATTCCCAGGTATTGCACTGAGGGATAAAGGAACAGAAAGCATACTTGAAGAAATATTTACTGGGGCAGGACTTGTGGTGCCAAGGGTTAAGCCACAGTTTGGAATGCTTGCCTCCCATATCAGCCGTTTTGAGTCCCAGCTATTCTGCTTCTGATCCAGCTCCCTGCTGATGAACCTGGGAAGCAGCAGAAGATGGATCAAGTACTTGAGTGCTTGCTACCCTTGTGGGAGACCAGGATGGAGTTCCTGGCTCCTGGCTTCAGCCTGAACTGCCCTGGCTGTGGCAGCCATATGGAAAGTACAACAGCACATGGAAGATTTCCTCTCTCTCTCTCTCTCTCTCTCTCTCTTTCTCTGTCTGCCTTTCAAACAAATAAAAATAATATCTTTAAAAAAAGGGAAATAGTTACTTACTAAATTCGTAGATAGATGAAACGTACCTTCCAGACTTATGAAATTCAAAGAATTCAAAATAGTTTAAATAATTTTTTGCCAAGACACATTATAACCAAATTTTGAAAAGACAAGACATAGAGAAAATTTTGAAAGCAGAACAAGAAAAATGACTCATGGCAAATGAGGGAACATTCATCAACAGCTTTTGCAACAGAACCCTCTCAGGCTGAGAGAATGAGCTGATATGTTCAAAGTACGGAAAGAAAAAATTGCCAGCCAATACTATGCCCAACCACACTGTCCTTCAGAAATCAAGAGAGAAAAAGTCTTTGCTAGACACAAAAGCTATGGGAGTTCATCACCACTAGACCTGCCTCACAAGAAAGGCTGGAGGGAGTTATTCAAGTTGAAGTAACGGGGTGCCACTAGTCTCAGTCGATTTTGTGTTGCTCCAACAGATTACCCAAGGCTGGGTCCTTTAGTTGAAAAAGAGGCTTTTTGGCTCATAATTCTGATGGCTGGGGTTATCAGCTTCAATTAGAATGTTATGTTTTATGCAAGACTCATGTAATCACGAAGAGAAATCTGAAGTACATAGGAGAAGTGGAAAGAAATCAAAGGATACCACCATTTAAAAAAAGTCCTCAAATCACAAAGGGAGACAGAAAGGAAGTAAAAAGCAGAAAACAATAAAATGGCAATAGTAAGCCTCTCTCTATCAATAATTACCTTAAATGTAAATGGATTAAATTCCCAAGTCAAAAGAGAGAATGTCTGATTGGATAAAAAAATTATAACCAATTTTATGCTGTCTGTAAGAAACTCACTGTAGCTTTGTGGGCATACATGTGCTGAAAGAAAAGAGATGAAAAAATATACTCCCTGTGAATGGTTACAAAAATAAAACAGCAGTGGTTAGACTTTAAGTTGATAACTGTCACAAGAGACAAACATCATTATATAATGACAAAGGGGTCAATTCATCAGAAGGATATACTTGTAAATAAATTATATCCAACACTTCAGTATATAAAGAGAATATTAGTAGAACCAAAAGGAGAACTAAACAGCAAAACAACAATAGTAGGGACTTCGACATCCCACTTTCAACAATGCACAGATTGTCCGGACAGAAAATCAATGAGAAAACGGAAGCTGGAACAGTGCTAAAGATCATCTCAGACTTCCGTGATTTGACTTAGGCATTTCCAACTCCACAATGGTGTGTAATCAATACACATACGGTAGGAATTATACTTTTGGTTTTGAATGTGATATTTTCCTGTACTGGTGACTCGCGATACAATTCTCACACAGCTCCCGGCCAACCATGTGGTCACAGTGGTGAACAGCCAATGCTCTGCAGTGCACCGCGCAGCCAAGCTACGCTGTTCAGTCGGTTAGTAGGTGTATTAAATGTATTTTCTGACTTACTCTATTTCCAATTTTTAATGGGCCTATTGGGACATAATTTTATCGTCAATCAAGTACAAACCAGATGGACTTAACAGAGACACACAGAACATTCTACCCAGCAGTCACAGAACCCATATTTCTTTCAAATACAGAACATTGACTTCCAGGAGAGAGTATATATTAGGTCACAAAACAAGTCTTCACAAATTGAAGCTCACACTCATATCAAACATCTTTTCCAATCACAGTGCTATGAAACTAGCAATCACTACTAAGAGGAAATCAGAAAACTCTTAAATATGTGAAAATTAAACAACATACTCCAGAACAACCAATGGTCAAAGAAGAAATCAAAAAGTATCTTGAGACAAATGAAAATGCAAACACCACACACTAAAACTTAAGTGATAGACCAAAAGCAATTCAAAGGGGGAAGTTTATAATAACAGTTGCCTACATTAAGCAAAAAGGAAGATCCCACATAAACAACCTAACCTTATATCTCAAGGAACCAGAGAAAGAAAAACAAACTAATCCCAAAGTTAGCAGAAGGAAGGAAGCAAAAATCAAAGCAGAAGTAAATGAAATAGAAAAACAATAAAAAGATCAATTAAACTAGAGTGGGTTTTTGAAAAAAGAATTTACAAAGTAGGTTAACTAAAAAAGAGGGAGAATAATAAAAATAAACGTATAGATGAAAGAGAAGACATAACAACTCATACCACAGACATGTAAAGGATCATAAAAGACTACGATGAATAATTGTAACAACAAATTGGATAAGCTGGAAGAAATGGACAGATTCCTAGAAACATAAAGCCTACCAATACTGAATCATGAAAAAATAGAAAATTTGAACAGATCAGTCAAAAGAAACGCAATTGAATTAGTAATCAAAAAACTCCCAAAGGAAAAAAAAATCTGATGATTTCATTGGTGAATTGTACCAAACATTTAAAGAGCTAATACTTATCCTTTTAAAATTCTTCTGATAAACTAAAGTGGAGGGAACACTTCCAAACCAATCTTACAAGGCCAACATCATCTGGATACCAAAGCCAGACAAGGGTACAGTAAGGCAAGAAATTACAGATCAATAATCCTGCTGAATATACATGGGAAAGTCTTCAACACAATGCTAGCAAAGAGAATGCAACAGCACATTAAAAGGATTGTATATCATCATTGTGTAGCATCATCATCATCGTATCATCATCCTCATTGAGTGAAATTCTATCCCTGAGATGCGAGGATGGTTAAACACACACAAGTCAATAAACGTGATGCCCATCCCATGAACAGAGCAAAGGATAAACACCATATGATCGGGGCCAGTGCCTGTAGCAGGTAGAGCCACCGCCTGCAGTGCCAGCATCCCATGTGGGCGCCACTTCAAGACCCGGCTGCTCCACTTCCAATCCAGCTCTCTGCTATGGCCTGGGAAAGCAGCGGAAGATGGCCCAAGTCCTTGGGCCCCTGCACCCACATGGGAGACCTAGAAAAAGCTCCTGGTTCCTGGCTTTGGATGGGCGCAGCTCTGGCCGTTGCCAGAGTTTAGTTCAATCCGTTAGGGATTGAACTAGAGGATGGAAGACTTCTCTCTCTCTCTCTGCCTCTGCCTCTCTGTAACTCTGGCTTTCAAACAATAAATAAATAAATCTTTTTAAAAAACCCATATGACTATCTCCATAGAGGCAGAAAAAGCAATTTTAAAAATTCTTTATCCTTTCATGATTTAAAGATAAAGTGTCAACAAATCAGGTGTAGAAGGAATATACCTTAAGACAATAAAGGCCACACCTGACAAGTGTGCAGCTAATATCACCTCAATGGTGAAAAGCCGAAAGCTTCCCCTGTGAGGTCGGGAAAAAGACAAGGATGCCCACTCGTACCACCTTTGTTCAATATAATGTATTGGAAGTCCTAGTCGAGACGCTAAGCAAGAAAAGGCAAATCCATCGAAATTAGAAGGGAGGAAGTAAAATATCTCTGTAGGTGACTTGATCTTATATAGAAAAAGTTCTAGATTCCACCAAAAAAAAAAAACCCTGTCAGAATAAACAAATTCTGTGAAGTTGCCACATGCAAAAATCAGTTGCTTTTCAGTTTACACAAACAAACTACCAGAACAAGAAACTAAGAAAACATTCTCGGCCGGCGCCGCGGCTCACTAGGCTAATCCTCTGCCTTGCGGCGCCGGCACACCGGGTTCTAGTCCCGGTCGGGGCGCCAGATTCTGTCCCGGTTGCCCCTCTTCCAGGCCAGCTCTCTGCTGTGGCCAGGGAGTACAGTGGAGAATGGCCCAAGTGCTTGGGCCCTGCACCCCATGGGAGACCAGGATAAGTACCTGGCTCCTGCCATTGGATCAGCGCGGTACGCCGGCTGCAGCACGCCAGCCGCGGCGGCCATTGGAGGGTGAACCACCAGCAAAAGGACCTTTCTCTCTGTCTCTCTCTCTCTCACTGTCCACTCTTCCTGTCAAAAAAAAAAAATTAAAAAAAAAAAATTCTCATTTAGAACAGCACTAATAAATGAAAACTAGGGAATCAATTTAGTCAAGAGGGTGAAAGATCTGTACGTTGAAAAACACAAAACATTGGTAAAAGCAATGAAAGAAGACACAAATAAATGGAAAGATGTTCCACGTTCTTAGATTGAAAGAATTAATCTTTTTTAAAATTATTTATTTATTTATTTATTTACTTGACAGGCAGAGTTACAGTGAGAGAGAGAGAGAGAGAGACAGAGAGAGAGAAAGGTCTTCCTTCCGTTGGTTCACCCCCCAAATGGCTGCTATGGCCAGTGCGCTGTGCCGATCTGAACCCAGGA
Source organism: Oryctolagus cuniculus (assembly GCF_964237555.1). Lineage (NCBI taxonomy): Eukaryota > Metazoa > Chordata > Mammalia > Lagomorpha > Leporidae > Oryctolagus > Oryctolagus cuniculus. Next base: position 34,088,997 of record NC_091449.1, on the reverse strand, counting down.
GCCATGTGCTTCCTCCTAGTCTCCCACGCGGGTGCAGGGCCCAAGCACGTGGACCATCCTCCACTGCTCTCCCGAGCCACAGCAGAGAGCTGGACTGGAAGAGGAGCAACCAGGACAGAATCCGGCGCCCCAACCGGGACTAGAACCCGGGATGCCGGTGCCAGGTGGAGGATTAGCCAAGTGAGTCGTGGTGCCAGCCAAAAATGTCTTAAAATGTCTGTGCTACCAAAAGAAAAGTACAGATTCAAAACAATCCCTATCAAAGTTCCAATGGCGTTATTCATTGAAATAGGAAAAAAAATCTTTAAATTCCTGTGTAACCACAAAAGACTCTGAATAGCCAAAGCAACCTTGAGCAAGATGAGCAAGCTACAGCCTTTACACTACCTGATTTTAAAATATACTACAAAGCTATAGTAATCAAACAGCATGACTCCAGCATACAAATTGATATGTAGGGGGCTGGCGCTGTGGCATAGTAGATAAAGCCGCCGCCTGCAGTGCCGGCATCCCATATGGGCGCCTGTTTGAGTCCTGGCTGCTCCATTTCTGATCCAGCTCTCTGCTATGGAAAGCAGTAGAAAATGGCCCAAGTCCTTGGGCGCGTGCACCCACATGGGAGTCCCAGAAGATGCTCCTGGCTCCTGTCTTTGGATCAGCGCAGCTCTGGCCGGTGCGACCAATTGGAGAGTGAACCAGCGGATGAAAGATCTCTCTCTCTCTCTCTCTCTCTCTCTCTCTGCCTCTCCTCTCTCTGTGTAACTCTGACTTTCGAATAAATAAATAAATAAATCTTTAAAAAACAAAATTGATATATAGATCAATGGCAATTTATCTGCAGATCAATAGAACAGAACAGAGTTCTGGAGTGTCCCCAGAAAATGAAAGATTTTTAAAGATTTATTTATTTTATTTATTTGAAAGGCAGAGGTGCAGAAAGAGAAGGAGAGACAGAAAGGGAGAGAGAGAGACATCTTCCAACTACTGGTTCATTCCCCAGATGGCCACAATGGCCAGAGCTGGGCCAGGCTAAATGCCAAGGCCTGGCCCTCCATCCGTGGAGGTCTCTCACATGGGTGGCGGGGGCCCAAGCACTTGAGCCATCTTCTGCTTTTCTCAGGCCACTAGCAGGGAGCTAGATGGAAAGCGGAGCAGCTGGCTGGCGCCACAGCTCACTAGGCTAAACCTCTGCCTGTGGTGCCGGCATCCCGGGTTCTAGTCCCGGTTGGGGCGCCGGTTTTGTCTCTGTTGCTCCTCTTCCAGTCCAGCTCTCTGCTGTGGCCCGGGGAGGCAGTGGAAGATGGCCCAAGTGCTTGGGCCCTGCACCCGCATGGGAACCAGGAGGAAGCACATGGCTCCTGGTTTCATATCGGTGCAGCACACTGGCCATAGTGGCCATTTGGGGGGTGCACCAACGAAAGGAAGACCTTTCTCTCTGTCTCTCTCTCTCACTGTCTAATTCTGCCTGTCAAAAGAAAAGAAAAGAAAAGAAAAGAAAAGAAAAGAAAAGAGAAAGTAGAGCAGCCAAGACTTGAACTCGCGTCCATATGGATGCTGGCAGCACAGACTTAACCCGCGTGCCACAACGCCAGCCCCAGAAAGTAAAGATTGAACACCCTATGACACTTATGCACAATGCATGCCTCTGAGTGTATAGATGAAGGAGATGAAGTCAGTATCTCAAGGAGGTGTCTGCGCCCCCAAGTTCATACAGCAGAGCATCCTAAAGATACGGAACCTGTCTAAGTGCACATCTACAGCTGGATGCAAACACAGACACGCATGCATTCAGTGCAACGCCACTCAGCCCGTAACAAAGGATATCCTGGCATTTGTCACAACATGGACGGAGCAGCAGTTTAGTGAAATAAGGCTGGCACGGGGACAGATTGCAGGGTTCCACTTGTACGTGGAGTCTAAAAAAATAGAACTCACAGTGGGAGAGTAGTGTGGAGTTGGGAGATGCGCAGATGGTCAAAGGGCACAAAGCATCCAGCAGAATGCGAAAGCGCTAAAGGTCTCATGTGCAGTGACAGTAAAACCACAGCGTACACTCAACACTCGCTAAGGGAAGAGACCTCAAATGTCCTCCTCTCCCTCCCTCTCTCTCTCTCCCTCCCTGCCTCTCTCTCTCTCTCTCTCTCTCTCACACACACACACACACAAGACAACCCTGTGAGTGATGGACAGGTGTGTTAACTTGCTTTACTGTGGAAATCACTTCATGAGTATATACAACTTCTGTCGACTATGCACACTCAATAAAGCTGGAAGCGGGGGCAGGGGTCTGCCCAGCAGCTAAGACACTCCCACTCCTGGGTTGGATCCCCAGCTCCTGACCCCAGCTTCCTGCTAATGCAGACCCTGGGAGGCAGCAGTGATGGCTCAAGTGATTGGGTTGCTGCCACCCACGTGGGAGAGCTGGGTGGAGCCCTGGCCCAGCCCAGCCACTGCCTGCATCTGCAGAGTGAATCAGCAGTTGGGAGCATTCTCTCTCTCTCTCTTTCTCTCCCCCCTCCCTCAACCACCCAAATAAAATAAATAACATTTTTTTAAAAAGCTGGAAAAAATGTTAACACATAACCAAAAATAAGACTACTTTCCACAGCATTTCATGTACCTTCCCCACGCTTGACCGCAAGTTTGTCCCTGATCATCACGAATGGGCTCCCCCACGCCCCACAGCAGAGCTGGCCTCACAGGGTCCCCGGGGGCTGCAGCGGTGGGCGCCTCAAGTCACTCCTGAGCGTAGGATCTCTGCGAAGGCCTGGGGCCTGGGGGCAGCCACACCAGATGTGGCCATTTCCCTCCACCGGGAGTACCACAGCACCCCAGGTGCTGGCCTATCACTCTGGGATCCTCGAATTCGCCCAACCTTTTCCACTGCCAGTGACAGGGAATACGTTTAGTCAAAACAAATAAATAAGCACTCCAGAAAATTCTCTCTTTTTTAAAAAAATACTTATTTGTTTTGAAAGTCAGAATTACAGAGATACAGGGAGAGACAAAGAGAGAGCTTCCATCCACTGGGTCACTCCCCAGATGGCCACAGTGGCCAAAGCTGAACCAGGCCAAAGCCAGGAGCCAGGAGCCAGGAGCTTCTTCCAGGTCTCTCACATGGGTGCAGGGGCCCAAGCACTTGGGCCATCCTCTGCTGTTTTTCCCAGGACACAGCAGGGAGCTGGGTTGGAAATGGGGCAGCCAGGACGTGAACTGACCTGTGCCGTATGGGATGCCAGGGGCACAGGCAGCAGCTTTACCCACTGCCCCCCAACGCCGACCCCTAAACATATTCTCACTACCTGACCCAGTAATCCCTCGCCTACTTATTCACCCAAGAGAAATGAAATGTATTTTCACACGAAAACCTGTATGCGAAGGCTTTAAATGGCTTTATTTATAATCACCCAAAACTAGAAGCAATCCGAATGTCCCTTGGCAGAGGAATGGGTAGACAAACCTCGGGACCTCGAACTGCGGACCACAAGGCACCAATAAGGGAGCCAACTGCCTGTACTTGGGATAAAGTTGCTGAGTCTGAAATGCAGTGTGCTGAGTCACGGAGCGCCGACCCAAAAGGCCCCCCGGGGTGCAGGATTCCGTTCCTATGACAGTTGGGACTGTGAAACTGACTGGAGGAGAGAAAACCCACCTGTTGTTACCAGGGGTTGGAGTAGGGTCAGGGATCAACCAAAAGGGACATGGCGGGTGGGGGCATTATGGAAAGTGATAGAAAGAAGCTATGTCAGGATCCACACTGTGGCATAGCAGGTAAAGCCACTGTCGGCAGTGCCGGAATCCCATATGGGCGCCAGTTCATGTCCCAGCCGCTCTACTTCGGATCCAGCTCCCTGCTATTGTCCTGGGAAAACAAGCGAAAGATGGCCCAAGTGTTTGGGCCCCTGCACCCGCATGGGAGACCCAGAAGATCTTGGCTCCTGGCTTTGGACTGGTTCAGCCCCTCTGTTGTGGCCATCTGGGAAGTAAACCAGTGGATAGAAGATCTCCCTCTTTGTCTCTCTCTCTATAAATCTGACTTCCAAATAAACAAACAAATCTTTTTTAAAAAAATAAATAAAATGATTTATGTCTTGATTATGGTGATATGTCAATATTCCCAAGGTTGCACACTTTCACTGTTAGTAAGTTATACAAAAAAATTAGACCTTAATAAAAAATAAGGGGTCAGTATTGTTGTACAGCAGGTCGTGCCTCTGCTTGCGATACCAGCATCACATATTGGAGTGCTGGTGGCTCTTCTTCTGACCCAGCTCCCTGCTAGAGCACCTGGCAAAAGTACTTGGGCCTCTCCAGCCACCTGGGAGACCCGGATGAAGTTCTGGTCTCCTGGCTTCAACCTGGCCCAGTCCCAGACATTGTAACTATCTGGGGTGTGAACCAGTGGATGGAAGCTATTTCTCCCTCTCTGTCTCTGTCTCTCTCCCTCTCTGTCTTTATAAAGAAATACATTTTTTAATTAAAAAAATAAATAAAAATTACGAAACAGTGCTTCAAGTGGAATGCAGCCCGTGGCCTGGCCTGCACTGGGCGACAGGGCAGAGAAAGGGACGGAGTCTCGTTCTGTTTCCTGTTGCTCTAGGGAAACCCGAGACTGGCTGATTCATAAAGCATGGAGATCTGTTTGGCTCGGGGAGGCTGGGAGCCCAGGGGCCTCGGGCCAGCATCTGCTCAGCACCTGGCGAGGGCCTTCCTGCAGCATCAGAACGTGGTAGGGGGCAGCGCACGGGGAGCCGGAGCTGGCTGCTGGCTCTGGCCTCGCTCCCTCTCCTTATAGAGCCACTGAGGCCACCACGGGGCCCCACCCTCAAGGCCTCCCAAAGGCTCCCCCTCCCCAGGTGCCATGAACACAAGAATTGGGGGTTGGCTTCCCAGCACAGGAACTTTTGGGAGCCACATTCAGATGGAAACGGGAGCAGGGCAGCTGAGAAGCAGGCAGTGGGACGCGACCCTGTGTGACAGCTGCCTGGTGCTCCGCCTCGGGTGACACGGAGGCATCTCTGGAAGCACACAGACTCCCTTACATAAATTTTCTTTTTTTTTGGAAAACCACCGTGTCCTGCAAAGACACCCCAGCCCCCAGCCCCCTTGCACATCATGACACACTCCAGGCAGCCCTTCAAAGGCAAGCGTCCAATGCTCAGAGCAGGGGCAGGCAGGTCTGCAGCCCCACAGCCTGCAGGACCCCCCAGGGTCCACCCTTCCCAAGAGCCCCGGTGTGAGCGCACCTTCCGTGTGGCCCCAGGTGAGCCTTCCTGGGTCATGCTGGGAGCTCACAGGCAAAGGAAGCCCTGACCTCTCCGAGGCCCCCACTCCTTGAGGCTAGAGCAAAGACAAGCTCTGCTTCCTCCAAGCACTCCTAGCTGGCAAGGAAGTGGGAAACAAAAGGGTTACCTCGAGTCCCCGGCTCTGCAAAGAAGCTGAGTGCCACCAATGCAGGGACAGAGCCACTCTGAGCACAGCAGGATGAGGCCTGGGCCCTTCTCCATGTGTTCAAGGGGTGGCAAGGCAAAGCCAGGTGCATGGCTGGGGCACAGAGCTGGGGGTGCCCCTGCCGGTAGTGCCCGTGCCGGTACTCCCTGCTCTGGGCGGCCGGTCACCCAGGGCACAGCCCCCCAGACTCCTGCAGAGTTATGCTCTCTCGGAGCAGAGCAGCTGAGGCACCCAGGACCGGAAGAAAGTCTTTGGCCCTGAATGTCTTCCAAAAAGACAGCCACAGAGAACGGAGGTGAGAGAGAGGAGCTGAGCCGGCCCCTGTCCGGGAAGATGGGGACGAAATCCCGAAGACAAGGAGAGGGCAAGTGGATCCAGGAAGTGGAGCCCCCCACAGAGGGGTCGGAGCAAGGAGTGGTAGCTGTGGGGCTGGGAGGGACTCACAAGGAGCGTGTAGACTGATAGGGCCGAGTGCGCAGACACAGGCTCCGCAGCTAAGCTGAGAAGCGCCCCTGCCCGCAGGAGCCCTGGGACCCACATCAGCTCCCTGGGGGACTGGATTCATCGCCATTTTTCAGGGGGAGAAGCTGAGGCCCCATGACCCACAATCACCTAATAAATGACTTGAGATTCCATCTCTGACATTAAATGACGCTTTTAAAAAGATCTCTTTTTTTGAAAGGCAGAGAGACAGAGAGAGAGAGACAAACCAAGATCTTCCATCTGCTGGTTCACTCCCCAGTAGCCGCAGTGGCCGGGGTCAGACCAAGCCAAATCCAGGAGCCTGGCACTCCAGCCATGTCTCCCATGTGGGTGCAGGTGTCCAGGTACTTGGGTCCCCTTCTGCTGCTTTCCCAGGCGCATTAACAGGAAGCTGGGTCGGAAACGGAGCAGCCGGGACTGGAATCAGCACTCTCGGCATCACAAGCAGCAGTTTAGCTCTCTGTGCCCTAACGCTGGCCCTGTGGCATTAACTCATTGAGGGAGTTTGGGAAAGTGTTTGTGCCTGTCTGGGCCTTAGCGTCCCCATCTTCTTAAAAACCTGAAAGCCTCCCGAGGCCCAGAGCCCCAGGTTCCAGAACCATGCAGCGTCCCAGCCCCAGCCCCAGCCCCACTGCACCCTAGGACTGGCCGTCCCCGCTGCGAACCCCCTACCCATACATTGGCACTGACCTCCCGGCTTCCCTGCCAGGGAAAATCAGTGGCCAGGGCCCCGAGCCCCTGGGAGCTACCCAGATCCCAGCGCTCAGGTGTCTGGAAGAATGACCCCACTCTCCTGCTCACTGTGATCCCCAGCTGGCCCAGGCCTCTTCCTTCCTCCTCCCTGCCCCTGCAGACAATGCCCCGGGCCCAGGCAGGACCCCCAGCCCCCAGCCCCCCTGCACACCATGACACACTCCAGGCAGCCCTTCAAAGGCAAGCATCCGACGCTCAGAGCAGGGGCAGGCACGCCTGCAGCCCCACAGCCCACAGGACCCCCGGGGTCCGCCCAGCTCGCTTGGGAACCATTTCAGGTCATTGGAGGCGCTGAGGAGCTGGAGCTGTGTCTGGAGCTGAACCACAGGAAGAAGCAGCCCCGTCTGTCCACGTGCATCCAGCCGAGTTCTCCTGCCGGCCCGCCGCTCCCCGAACCCTTCCCAGGGCTTTGCTCTCTGGCAGCTCTCTCATCCAGCTCCACACATATTTTTTCAGAGAAGCTGCTACTGGGCTGGCATCAGTGTCCGGGGAGGTTGGGGGGGGGGGTGCTGGGTAGGTCACTAAGAGGAGAGGCCAGATTTAGCCCTTGTCTGCCGGACTTGGCTTTCTCAAAGCAAGTGTTTGAGGTGGGTGTTGGGCACGGCTGGTTAAGCCACCTCGTAGGACACCCAAATCCCAGACATCAAAGCGCCTGGGATGGAGCCCCGCCTCCACTTCCCAATCCAGCTTCCTGTTAACGCACCTGGGAGGCAGCAGATGGTGGCCCTGCCACCACTGTGGGAAACCCAATTGGAGTTCCTGCCTCCGGGCTTTGGCCTGGCATAGTCCTGGCTCTTGCAGGCATTTGGGAAGTGAACCAGCAAACGGAAGATCTCTCTCTCTCTCTCTCTCTCTCTGTCTCTCTTGGCTTTCAAATAAATAAAAACAAATAGATACTTTTTATTTTTTTAATGAACACACAGTTCTTTTTTTTTTATAAAGATTTATTTATTTTATTTGAAAGTCAGAGTTACAGAGAGAGAGGAGAGGCAGAGAGAGAGAGAGAGAGAGAGAGAGGTCTTCCATCCGATGGTTCACTCCCCAAATGGCCACAACAGCTGGAGCTGCGCCGATCCGAAGCCAGGAGCCAGGAGCTTCTTCTGGGTCTCACACATGGGTGCAGGGGCCCAAGGACTTGGGCTATCCTCCACTGCTTTCCCGGGCCATAGCAGAGAGCTGGACAGGAAGTGGAGCAGCCGGGTCTCGAACCCATCTCAAACCCCATATGGGATGCCAGCGCCTCAGGCCAGGGCGTTAACCCACCGCGTCCCAGCGCCGGCCCCAGTAGATACTTTTTAAAAGCAAAGATGTTTAACACCTGTGCTACACATCTCCTGCCACTAGTGGCCATGCCCCTCATTTCTAAGTGGCTCCCAGGATGAGAAGCAGAAACCCAAAATGCTGTCAATCATTTTCTCGTGGGAGAGAGACATTCTACTGCTCGTTTCCTTGGTTTTCCAACTAAATGCCATGAGTAGTTATTAGGTTTGAAATCAGAAAGCAAAACTAGGCAGGTTTATATAATTTTTTAAAAAAATAATATTTATTTATTTATTTGAAAGGTAGAGTTACAGAGAGAGAGAGAGAGAGAGAGAGAGAGAGGTCTTCCTTCTGCTGGTTCACTCCCCAAATGGCCCCAATAGCCAGAGATGTGCCAATCCTAAACCAGGAGCCAGGAGCTTCTTCCTGGTTTAACACGTGGGTGCAGTGACCCATGCACTTGGGCCATCTTCTACTGCTTTCCCAGGCCATAGCAGAGGGCTGGATGGGAAGTGGAGCAGCCGCAACACAAAGCGGCGTCCATGTGGGATGCCGGCGCTGCAGACCAGGGCTTTAACCACTGCACCGTCCTCTGTATATGTTTCTTAACATGAAGATGATTTCTTAGAGGTGGCTGTGGAGGTTATTTCCAAGCCATCTTTCTTTCTGTCCCTCTTTCTTTTCTAATCCTGTTTATCTATTTTAAAATTATTATTACTTTCATTTTTTAATTTGAAAGGCAGAGAGACAGAGACAGAGTACCCATCCACCAGTTCACTTCCCAAATGCCCACAAGAACGAGGGCTGGGCCAGGCTGAAGCCAGGAGCCAGGAACTCCATCCTGGTGTCCCTGTGGGTGGCAGGAACCCAAGCACTCGAGTCACCATCTGCTGGCTCCCGGGGGTGTGGTGTGCACTTGCAGGGGGCTGCATTGCAAGTGGAGGAGCTGGGACCCGGATGGGAGATGCCGGTGTCCCAAGCAGCATCTTAAGCCCTGCACCGATGCCCGCTCCTCGACCTTTGGTCAGCAGCACGGTAAGCCTGAAAGGGCCTTTGAGAACCAGAGTGACCGGCACGCGGCTGTGAACGTCCTCCCGTCTTCCTTTTAATTAAAAGCTACTATTATTCACTTCCCCAAGCCTGTGCCCCCCCCCCCCCACCGAGCCACACTGCCAGGGAGATTGGGTACATCATCAAGTGAGGAGTTCAGCACGTACGGTCCACATGCACCTGCTCCACGTGCGTCTCGTGGAACTTCAAGCTTCCCGCCCTCATTCAGCTTATCTGTGCAATGTGACCCACTTTTAAAATATGCATTTTAGCCCAGGCCAGGACACTCAACAAGGAAATCATCAACCATTCATTGTCACAAGGATTTCCTAATAGAGCAGATATCTGAACACCAAAAACAGGAAGGACGGACAGTCAGGAGGCAAGACTTTGTGAGAAATGTCATACACTGCCCCCGCCTTGCCTTGTTTTGCTGTGGGGGGTTCAAGCTCCGGTGACGGGCTGCAGGTGGGCACCGAAGCAGGAGGCACTGGCTCTTTCCTCCCCGTGGGCCTCGGTTTCCTCATCTGTCCAGCATTCGTCTCGCTTACAGATGCGGCATTCCCTTCACCCCTCCTTCCTCTTCTCCCCACCCATGACAAACAGCTTTCTAGCGCTGGTCAGCGGCCCACATGGTTCCGGCAGGTTGGCTGAGTGCGCCAACACCCGGCATGCATTTGGAGCACAGCCTGGGAGAAGCAGGGGTGCCGAGGCTGTGGAGAGGCTGGGAAGAAGGGACAGAGAGGCAGTACCCCCCGAGGAAGGCGGATCCAGAGAGGGAGAGGGAAGAGAGCAAGTGGAAGGTGATAAAGGGAAAAGGACATGGGGCAGGGGTGTGCATGCGCTGGTGAGGGTACGGGGCAGGGGTGTGCAGGTGGTGGTGAGGGTACGGGGCAGGGGTGTGCAGGTGGTGGTGAGGACGCAGGGCAGGGGTGTGCAGGTGGTGGTGAGGACACAGGGCAGGGGTGTGCAGGTGGTGGTGAGGACGCAGGGCAGGGGTATGCAGGTGGTGGTGAGGAAGCAGGGCAGGGGCGTGCACGTGGTGGTGAGGACACATCCAGAGTTAGAAGGGTTTTCCAGACTCTTTCTGATCAGAGAAGAGGGGCCCTGCCACGACCCCCAGATGGCAGAGAAAGGAGGAAGCACAGCTTTGCAGCCTGGCCCTGCCCTGCCTGGTGCCTCTCCTTCTCCTTGGCACCCAAGGGATCCCCAGGGCTTCTCTGAAGACCCCAGTGGATGCCTGTCCCCCAGGGCTTGGGACTCCCAGCACCTGCTTTGTCCCTAGTGCTCCTGTCCCCTTCAGGTCTCTCCCCAGGGCATCAGACCCTCCACTGGCCAATCAGTCCAGCCACAGCCATGAAGGGGAGCAGCAGGTGGCAGCAGCCAAGGGTGAGGTGTGTGGACCAGCTCGATCAGTCTCCCATTCTAAAAAGCCAGGGGAACTGAGGCCAGGGGTGGGAAGACATCTCACATCAAGAAATTCCTGGCCGAGTGGAAACAATGATAATCCTGTCAACAACAACAACAGCAGTAATAATAACCAATGCCGTGGGGATCCGTCTTCCGGCTCTCACCTCAGGATTTATGCTGAGGGTTGGGTGCTGGAGCTGATGGGACCTTGAGACCCTGTGACCACAGGTGTGAGAGTACCTGGGGCGAGCAGTATCCTGGGTGTCTCTGGGTGGCCCCTTGTGGGCCCTTTGAGTCTGTGGGAGGCCCACAGGGGTACACACAGTCCGAGTGTCCCTGACAGGGACAGTTTTAGACAGTCAGATTCTTCTATTGGTTCCAGCCCCCAACCCCGCCATCACCCCTCCCAGCAAATGGATAACAGGAAACAGTCAAAGCTTCTTAGCTGTTCTTTAATCTTCCCCTCTCCGACAAACTGAAAAATCAAACGATAATTGTCTGGGTGATCTCATCATTGTCAACAAAATCCAAGCCTTGAAGTCCACGTCCACTGAAACGCTGACACATTAAACACAAAAGGAGACCGGGCTCGCACGTGGTTCGATAAATAAATACGGATACGGCTGCTGGGAGCGCAGCACGGGCCCGGCACACAAGGGGCCAGGCTACTGAGGATCCGGTGATGGGGATGATCACGGGGGCCACGAGCCCTGGCGTCTGTAAAAGACTGGGTCGCAGAGGTCAACATCCCACCCTGCCAGTTTGCATTGGGCCGGCTTCACCACGGGCTCCTTACAGGAAGAGGAAAGGTACCTGGGAAGCCGTTACCACCACCGGGGCCCAAAGGATAAGGGACGGAGCAGTGACCCGAACACAGAGAGATGGCATTTGGAGAGGGCGCCTGACGGCAGCTGAGGCTTTGCCGGGGCAGTGACACCGTGACTGCCAAGTGTGGCTTGCCAGGGGGACAACCGGAGCATGGACAGCCCAGCTGCCCTCCCCTTCCGCTTTCTGACCTCCTTGTGGGGCACCCACTGGCCAAATCCCAGCTGAAGTCAGAGGGTAAGGGAGGCATGATGATGCGGCGGTAGGGATGGAGCGACCTGGAGCTTGGAGCAGGCTGGAGGCCACACCGAGAACAGCCAGCATCCCACGGCACGCCACATCTGTGCATGGCCATGCAGGCAAACTCGTGCCCACCTCCACCTACAAACAGTCTGTCCAAAATGGGAGATTCCAAACCATGATTCCTGCCAAGCTAGGTTTTGGGACTGGGTAGCAGGTCACCACCATGGCAGGGAGAGTGAGTCCAGGCTGGGCCGGGGGGCAGGGGGCGAGTGGGCTGTGGTCTGGACCATGCATTGGCTAGTGGGGGCTGGGGTAGTAAACGCAGGGCAGAAGGTGGCCCCCCATTCATTCATCATCTCCTGATGCCTCCTGGTCTTGGTTTTCTACTGTCTTATCAGGATCCTAATAAAAGTCATGATGACATATACCCCTATCACTTTTGTAGAAAACGAGACACTCTGGGGGGACCCAGCATTGGGGCATGACAGATTGCTGCCTGCACTGCTGGCAGCCCATACTGGAGCACCAGTTAGAGTCCTGGCTGCTCCACTTCCAATCCATCTCCTTGCTTAATATGCCTGGGAAAGCAGCAGAAAATAGCCCAAGTGCTTGAGCCCCTGCACCCGCGTGGGAGACCTGGATGGAGTTCCGAACCCCTGGTTTCAGCCTGGCCCGGCCCAGCTGTTGTTAAGTATTTGGGGAATGAATGAGTGCATGGAAGATCTCTCTTCTCGCTCCATCTCCCCTCTCGCTCTGTCACTCTGCCTCCCAGGTAGAGTAAATCATTGTATCATGAGGGTCTGCCCACAGACTTCCCAGCCTGCCTCTCTCTCTCTCCCTCTTTCTCACTTCTCTCTCTCATTTCTCTCTCTCCCTCCCCGCCTTTTAAAGCAAATAGGCTGATCTCTATGTTTTAACCCTGAAGAGATTGGCAACTTCTCTGAGCGTAGAGACAGAAGCAGTGGACGAGTGTGCACTGCCGCCAACAGTACAAACGCGCTCCAATCCTTCCTAAACACACAGGACACTGCGCATCCCAGCACCCTGGGGTGCATCCAGCCACGCGACCAGCCTGGGCCAGTGCTGCAGTCGGTCTCTCCCTCTGCTGAGGCGAACACGGAAGCTTCGCGTGGATCTCCTGGGCCTTGAGCCACGCAACGAGGAAAAGCTGTCCCAGGAAGCAGGCTGGACCCGCAGCTAACCTCCGGGCTCCGCGTGCGGGGTGTGTGTTCCTGCCGCACGGCCACGCCCGGGGGACGTCGGAGACGTGCGTGGTCACTTGCGTGGGCCGGGAAGGGTGCTGTTCTCCCAGGCCGCCTCCATCGCTACCCGGGAGGGAGCGGTACTAGTTCTCCACGTTCCGGACACGAAACGGAAACACGGCCATGTTGGGTCACTGACCCAGAGTCAGGGAGAGGTGGAAGCGGGGCCGGGCCCGGTCTTTTGTCTCCTGAGCTCCGGGCCCCTCCGGCGGAGGAGACATCCGGGAGGCAGGCAGGCATGGCCCCGCCCAGGTCAAGGTGGAAATGCCCCTGGTCGGTGTGGGTTCTCTGCTGAGTAAATCGTCATCCTTGCGGGGGCTGAGAAAAAATGTTCCCAGCTAAGAGCAGCGAGAGCGGAGGGGCCCCGCCAAGGTCCAACTGCAGGCTGGCAGCATTCTCCATGGCTTGGAATTCCTGCTGGCACCGCAGGGTTCACGCTCGCCTCAAATTAGTTCTCCCACGCCTTCCACAGCCCCGGCCCTTATTTGGGATGGAAAAGAGAGAATGATTCCCGGTGGGAATTGAAAAACATCAGAAAAATTCCGCTGGGGCCTCAGCCTCTCTGTGCGGGCCAGGGCTCTGGGCAGGCAAAACTCTTGGTCCTTTTTCGTGCCTGGATCTGGTGCCCAGGAGGGCAGTGGGGCCATAGGGACGTGAAGCACCCCCTCCCCTGGTTCAGGGGGAAGGCATTTCTGGGAGGATCCTTGGCGGGGCCAGTGCAACTCCACGGCCAAAGGCAGGGCAAGAGAGGAGGAGGGAGAGATCTCACGGTGCTGCTCCTCTGTTGAGAGCAGGCTTTGCTCGCTCGCTTCTAGAAGATGCCGTGTGATTGGATCTCCTTCAGCTGTGAGCAACAGAAAACCAAATAAAAGTGTATTTGCAGAAGGCAAACTCCCAGAAGACCATGTACTGTGTTTCCTTTTTACAAGGCTCAAAAGCGGGCAACACAAAGCAGTATGTTGTTTAGATGAAACTTTATGTGTGATAAAACTACACACACACACACACACACACACACGAATCATAAACAGAATTCAGGACCGTGCTTATCGAAAGGGCAAAGGAGGGGGACGTCAGTGTGGCGCCCGGGTTAAGCCACACGGGAACAACCAGTTCAAGGCCCTGCTGCTCCGCTTCTGATCCGGCTTCCTGCCAGTGCAGACTCTAGGAGGAAACAGATGCTGGCTCAAGTGCTTAGGTCCCCGCCACTGACATGGGAGACCTGAATTGAGTTTCCAACTTCTGGCTCCAGCTTGGGCCGAGCCCTGGCTATTGTGGGCATTTGAGGAGTTGACCAGGGGGGTTTAGTGTGCACTTTGTCTCTCTCTATCAAATAATAGTTTTTTTCTTTTTAATTATCCTTCTTTGATACCAATTGGGGTGGGGGGTGTCTACTGGGAGATTAACACCAACCAAGAACCAGCAACTTGATTACACATGGGCAAAGAACTTGAATACACATTTCTCCAAAGAAGGCTCACAAATGGCCAGTAAGCACATGAAAAGATGCTCAACGTTACTAATCATTAGGGAAATGCAAATCAAAACCACAGAGAGAAAGCGCGTCACACCCATTAGGGGAGTTAGGGTGGCTGCTAGTAAATGAAAAATAGCAAGTGCTGGTGAGAAAGTGGGAACTCTGGTACACTGCTGTAGGGATGCAAAGTGGTGCACCTGCCGTGGAAGACGGCGTGGCAATTTCCAAAAAAATTAAACAGGATGGGCGTTGTGGTGCGTCAGGTTAAACCACCACTTGGGATGCCTGGACCCCGTATCGGTGCACCTCATTCAAGTCTCGGCTACTCTGTGCTTCTGATCCAGCTTCCTGCTAGTGTAGCTTAAGGCACCAGGTGATGGCCGAGTACTTGGTTCCCTGTCACCCACAGTGCAAATCTGGGTGGAATTCCTAGCTCCTAGCTTTGGGCAGGCCCAGTCCCAGCCATTGTGGACATTTGGGGAGGGAACCAGCAGATGGAAGACCTCTCTCTCTGTCTCTCTCTGCCTCTCCCTTTGTCCCTGTCACTCTGCCTTTCAGATGAATAACTAAGATTTTAAAAATGGTTTGCAGGAAAAGGAATTTAAAAAATCTATTTCAGTGCAAAAATTTTTGAAATCCATGCATAGGTTTTTCATAATATGAATTTTCCTTAAACTTTTCAAAGATCCCTAAATACCCAAAAAAATTGAAAGCAGGAACTCAAACAGACATTGGCACACTCTTGTTCATAACAGCACTATTGATTGTAGCTAGAAGGTGGACACAGCACCATGGCCATCAGTGGATGACTGGATAAAAGAGCCGTGGCAGATCCACGCAGTGGAATATAATTCAGCCTTAAAAAGGTAGGAGGTTCTGACACAGACCACAGCCTGAATGACCTTGAAGATAATACATGAAGCGAAACAAGCCAGTCACAAAACGACAAATAATGTATGATTCCGTTTTTCATACGATCCCTAAAAACAGGCACATTTACACAGACGGGGTGCAGAATGGCTGTTGTAAACACTCTAACTTCCTGTTTGCCTGATGCCTCAGCGTCCCCTCACACAGCACGTGAGTATCCCACCCAGCTGAGCAGGTGTCTCAGGGTGAAAAGGCTGGTCGCTGCCACCAGGTCCCCTTCTAGTCCTCTCCCGACGGAGGCCCACGGACATCCAAACACACCCGGGAGATGTGCTCCTGCCTTTTGTTTGTGCGTCCTCCCTGACCCCCGATAAAGGCGCTAACCCATGGCATCCCCCCACTCTGCCCCCACCAGCTCCCCACCTGCTTGGCTGAACTTGCCCCCTTGTCGCCCTCTAGTGTGGCCCCTGAAGGGCCAGCCATACTTCCTGTCTAGGATCTGTGAGTGTAATGAACCTTGAATTTCATATGCCGTGGTCTCATGGGAGTGACCCTTAAGGACCCCACGAGGGTGACTTCTGTCCCCATTCACAGCACAGTGGTGGTCCCCAGGGGCAGAGGAGGGGATGGGGATTGTTGCTCAGTGCATAACAGGTTTCAGTTGGGGAGGCTGAGAAAGTTCTAGACATGGACAGTGGTGCTGGCTGCCTAACAATGTGGGTGTATTTATGCCACAGAATTGCGTATGTAAAAATGGCTAAAGTGAATTTCAAGCTATGCGCACTTTACCGTAATTTAAGATTTACTCATTTATTTGAAAGGCAGAGTGACAGAGAGAGAGAGAGATCGTCCATACACTAATTCACTCCTCAAATGGTCACAAATCCAGGTCTGGGCAAGGCCAAAACCAGGAGCCAGGAACTCTGCCCATGTCCCCTACATGGGTGTCAGGGGTTCAAGTACTTAGGCCATTTTCTGCTGCCTTCCCAGAGCTTCAGCCAGGAGCTGGGTAGGAGAAGCTAGGACTCAAACTGACACTCCAATATGGGATGCCAGCGTCAAAAGTGGCAGCTGAGGGGCCGGCGCTGTGGCGCAGCAGGTTAACGCCCTGGCCTGCCATGCTGGCATCCCATATGGGCACCGGTTCAAGTCCTGGCTGCTCCACTTCCAATCCAGCTCCCTGCTATGGCCTGGGAAAGCAGTAGAAGATGGCCCAAGTCCTTGAGCCCCTGCACCCACATGGGAGACCCGGAAGAAGCTCCTGGCTCCTGGCTTCAGATCAGCACAGCTCCGGCCATTGTGGCCAACTGGGAAGTGAACCAGTGGATGGAAGACCTCTCTTCTCTCTCTCTCTCTCTCTCTGCCTCTCCTCTCTCTGTGTAACTCTGACTTTCAAATAAATAAATCAATCTTAAAAAAAAAGCAGCAGCTGAACTCACCAGAATGTCCTCCCCTACTGTAATTTTTTTTAAAGTAGACCATTTGCCTGTCAAGCATAGGAGCTTGTGGGTGGCCGTGGGGACACTGGGAGCCCTGCTCGCTGTGTAGATGCCAGAGGCAGGGGGAGGTCTTGGGTGTCCTGACTGGGTTCAGCCCTGGCCTGCCCCTCAACCACTCCAGTTCTGTGACCTGCCACCCCAGCGACATCTCTCCACACAAGGCCCAGCTCCCCCAAGGGCCAGGACTCCTGACCCACAGCCCCTCAAGGAGAAGGTCAGGCCTTGAGGACTCACAGCTCTGGGGAGCAGGAAGATCCCAGAAAGAGCAGGAACCCTGGGAATTCCCATCTTATATCCTAATATCAACCCCTCATAGCAGCTTGAAGGCAGTTAATTGAGGGGACTTCATGGACTTCATGCCTCTCCAAAAATCTGTTCTGAGCTTCGGTTTCTCCATGAAGACAAATCCCTCCAAGATCACCTGCTGTCAGGCCTGAGTCACTGCTCCCTTTTTTTTAAGATTTATTTATTTATTTATTTATTTGAAAGAGTTACAGAGAGAAGTAGAGAGAGAGAGAGAGAGAGAGAGAGAGAGAGAGAGAACGGCTTCCATCCTTCCATCCTTTGGTTCACTCCCCAAATGGTGCAATGGCCAGAGTTGGGCCGATCTGAAGCCAGGAGCCAGGAGCTTCTTCTGGGTCTCCCACAAGGGTGCAGGGGCCCAAGCACTTGGGCCATCTTCTGTTGCTTTCCCAGGCCACAGCAGAGAGCTGGATCAGAAGTGAAGCAGCCAGGACTCAAATCTGCACCCATACTGGATGCCGGCACTGCAGGAGGCAGCTTTACCTGCTACACCACAGCACCAGCCCCCAGTGCTCCCTTCTGTCATCTAGGCAAGGATGGCACAAATGTGGCACGTGTCCCATTAGACCCCTTGCAGTGTCCATGGCAGACATTACTAATCGATCAACAGTCTGCTCTCCATGGAGCAAGATAAAGATCTCTGACACTGCCTTTAGCTGTCCATTCAGCATGAACCCAGCTGTCATCCATGTTAATCTAACACACTCTGGGAACTCAGGGAAATCTCTTCTCTCTTGGCTTCAATTTTTTTTCACCTGGAATATGAGAGGATTTTATGTACCTGACAGTTTTGTGATCTAATGAATTCTTCAATGGCACTACAGGATTTAGAACTAGACAATTCTGTATTTTGGATAATGGGGGGAACTTCTGGTTTCGATAGACAGTCTATGGAATTGTTAACATAATTTGAGGAAGTCAGTCTGTCCTCCCAATCTATGTACATCCAGAGGAGGTCAGAACACAGTAGGCTCCAAGGACACTGGGAGTCTGACTGTGGTCTCCAGGTTCCGCATCCCCCTCGAAGCCACACACTGGGATCTGCCTGTGCGCCTGGCCAGCCAGGTCACCAGGGTCCTCTGGCAGCCACACCCGGCTCTCTGGAAGGTCCTGGAGCCAAGATAATCCCAACCCTTCCCTTTGATGTGGGACACTAGCACCCCACTCACCCCTCCCAGCAGCACAGAGCCAAGACTGACGTGTGCCCCTCACGCTGCCCCCCCAAGTTGTCCTGTCGCCCTGATTGGCAGCTGTGTCCCTCCAATCCAGCCTCCTTCACTCGCCTGCCAGCCAGCCAGGCTGCGCTTCCCACCCAGCTCCTGGCCGGGCCGATGGGGCCACATCACCAGGAGAGGAGAGGACAGGGCCGCTGCTTGCCACTGACACAGTAAAAGAGAGCACTTCCAACCTTGGCCTCCACCGGGGCGCTGCCTTAATTAGGGTGGCGCCGAGCACGACGCTGTAATTAGCTGTGTGTCTGTGTTTCCATCCCAAACGCCCATTCCCAGGGCTTTGTGATCCAGGCCTCTAAGAGCGGCTCTGGCCAGAAACTTGGCATCAGCAGCCCCAGAGGGAAGAGGTGGCCGGGTTTTCCCCTGCTCTTTCCCCCCGGAGGCTCTGGAGTTGGGAGCCTGGACGCTTCCTACAGGGGTGTGGATTGTGTGCTTAGGGCTCCTGGCTCTGCCTGGTCCCCAGAGCTAGGGAACCCCAAGGGATGGCGTCAGTGTGCACAGCTGCTGTCTGGACGTGAGTAACACGCATTTCCTCTTACTTGGTCGCTCTGGTCCTTTCTGATGCTCCAGGGAAGGGCCTGCGACCTAGGCTGGCCGATCCAGGCGCCCGTACCCTGGCCACAGTGATTGAGCCGCCTGGGCCAGTAAGATTTGGTGGCCAGACTGGGAGCAAATTCTTTGGAAATGATGTTTGCCGTCCACTGAGGTTGCTGAACTGGAAGATCGTCAGCCTGGAGCTTGGGGGCTGGGTTTGCTGCCCTACAGGAGAGGCTTGTGCAAGAATGAGACCAGGCTAACGACAGCGTGGGGAAGAAATGGAGGTTCCCAAAGACAGAGAATCGACAGCTTTCTTTTTTAATATTTATTTATGTAACAGTCAGAGTGACAGAGAGATCTTTCATCCACTGGTTCACTCCCCCCGTGCCTGCAACAACCAGGGCTGGGCCAGACTGAAGCCAGGAGCCAGGAGTTTCATCTGGGTCTCCCACATGGTGGCAGGGGCATAAGTCCTTGGACCATGATCTGCTGCTTCCCCAGGCTCATCAGCAGGAAGTTAGACTGGAAGTAGAGTAGTTGGGACTTAAACGGGCTCTCTGACCTGGGATGCGAGCATCACGCGCAGAAGCTTAACCTCCTGCGCCACACCACAGGCCACGGATGGCATTCCTCAAGCCACGGAACCCAGCCACGTCTGAGGCAAAATATTCCCACAAACCTGTGACTCTCAGAGAGACCATCAATTCCCCATAGCTGTTCCCATGCATTGGAACCGTTTGCCACTTGCAGCCACTTAAAGAGGTCTAATTGAAACTCAGATCACTACAGGGACGCTAGACCGGAACCTGATCCACCCACAGCTTTTTGGATGCATGTGCCAGTGACTTATTTTTTCTTTAAATGAAGCTACTTCAAGAAGTTCCTGGGAAAACGGACTGGAAAAGTAAGCATGGTTCGAAGCAAAACAATTTTGAAATCCATGCATGGTTTTGTTTTTCATAATACACATTTTCCATGAGCTTTTTGAAGGCCTTTTGTATAAGACTGAGTTGGCGGGAGTGGGTGTGGTTGGCACAGTAGGTTAAGATGCCACGCTACTCGGGACACCTTCCTCCTGCATCAGATGTCTGGTGTCAAGTGCTGCCTCTGCTTCCAGTCCAGCTTCCTGCTAATATGCACCCCGGAAGGCAGCTAGTACTTGAGTCCCTGCTCCCACATGGGAGACCTGGATGGGGTTCCTGGTTCCCGACTTTGGCCTAACCCACGTTGTTACCGCCATTTGGGGTGTGAGCCAGTGGGTGGAAGATTCTCTCTCTCTCTCTCTCTCTCTCTCTCCCTCTCCCCCCACCCCCGTCACTCTGCTTTTCAATCACATAAATAAAACTTTTTTTTAAGGCCAAGATAAAGAGTTCGAGTCACTATCTGAGACCACGGGGACGCAGCCCTTTGGCAGCTGATGTGCCAGGCACAGGAGAAGGGACCCGACCGTGGCAGCCAAGAGGAAGCGGAGGCCAAGCACAGCTCTCGGCTGATTCATCCTGTGGCAGCGGAGAGGCCGCCCTTCTGGGATTCGCTCCTCTGACTCTCGGTGAGGAATCAGTTTGCTCCGACGCCTCACTGTGGAAAGCCACGTGGCAGAGGACGTGCCCTGTTACATGGGAGGGCTTCAGCCCAGCATCAACTCCCACGTGCAGCAGCGAGCAGTGCCCGAGCCCTTTCTGCTGGCCTGGGTGTCGAGGGCTCTGTGTGGATGATCTCGTCTGAAGGCACTCATCAGCCCACTGGACTGTACAGAAGAGGGCCTGCCCGGCCAGGCAGGCGTGCATCTCGCCTCCTGGCTCACGTTTCCTGCTGCCTGCTTTGGACCGCACCAGGGGCTCCTCCCCCAGCAGTGCATGGTGCCAACTTCCCCTCCCATGCTTGCCAAACCTGGACATATCAACTCTTTTCATTGCCAGTTATGGCCAGAGAAGTGACAAGATATAGCTCATTAGACATATTTCTCCTTTTTTTTTTCTTAAAGATTCGTTTATTTATTTCAAAGTCAGAGAGATCATCCATCCTTTGGTTCCCTCTCCAAATGGTTGCAATGGCCAGGGCTGGGCCATGCCAAAGCCGGGAGCCTCATCCGGGTGTCCCATGTGGGTGGCAGGGGCCCAAATACTTGGGCCATCTTCCACTGCTTTCCCAGGCACATTAGCAGGGAGCTGGATGGGAAATGAAACAGCCAGGACTCAAACCAGTGCTCATAGCGGTGGTTTAACCCACTGTGCTACAACATTGGACCCATATACATATTTATTTATTAAAAATTCATTTATTTATCTGAAAGGCAGAGTTACACAGAGAGAGAAGAAGAGGCAGAGAGAGAGAGGGAGGGAGAGAGAGGTCCTCCATCCACTGGTTCACTCCCCAATTGGCCACAACAGCCGGAGATGTGCCAATCCGAAGCCAGGAGCTTCTTCTAGGTCTCCCATATGGGCGCAGGGGCCCAAGGACTTGGGCCATCTTCTAGTTCTTTCCCAGGCCATAGCAGAGAGCTGGATTGGAAGTGGAGCAGCCAGGTCTCAAACCTGTGTCCATATGGGACGCCGGCACTGCAGGCAGCGGCTTTACCCACTACACCACAGCGCTGACCCCTATTTCTTTCGTTTTTTGGTGTCTTAGCCCAGACGGCTGCTCTAACAAAACACCATAGTTGGGTGGCTTATAAAACCACAGAAACCCCCTCCTCAGCATTCCGGAGGTGGGGAAGCCCCGTTCAAGGCAGGGGCAGATTCAGTGTCTGATGAGCACCCCTTCCTGGTTCAAGCAGGTGCCTTCCTGCTGTGTCTTCAGTGGGTGGAAAGTGCAAGGCAGCTCTCTACAGCCTCTATTAAAAGGGCACTAAGGGGCCAGCACTGTGGCAAAGTGGGTAAAGCCACAGCCTGCAGTGCCGGCATCTCATACGGGTGCCAGTTCGAGTCCCGGCTGCCCCTCTTCCAATCCAACTCTCTGCTTTGGTCTGGGAAAGCAGTAGAAGATGGCCCAAGTGCTTGGGCCCCTGCACCCACGTGGGAGACCTGGAAGAAGCTCCTGGCTCCTGGCTTCGGATTGGCACAGCTCTGGCTGCTGCAGCCATCTGGGGAGTGAACTTGTGGATGAAAGTCTCTCTCTCTTTCTGTGTGTGTGTGTGTGTGTATATATATATATACCTCTGCCTCTCTGTAACATTGCCTTTCAAATAAATAAATAAATCTTTAAAAAAGGTGGTGGGCACTAATCCCAATAGTGGGGGCGGAGCTTCCCAAGGCTCCACCCCCCAGCCTGACACAGGTGTTTGTGGGGGTGGTGGAACATGAGGCTTTAGACCAGGGCACTGAAACCAGACCTCTTGTTTCCTCTTAGCTGGCCATTTGGTCTTTTACCTATTTGGCCTTTCTACTGGAGCTACTGGATTTATTCCCTCATTTCACACGTGTGCGCCTTTCGCCTTTCATATCCATGGCAGGTACTTTCCAGTTCCAGGTGTTTTTTATTCTCAAAGTGATTTTTACGACACAAAAGGGTTTGTGGGGTTTGGGGTGTTTCTGCGTCTGGTTGATGGGCATCATTTTCTTCACGGTTCCCCCCAGCCGTTCAGTCGGGGTCGGGGGAGGGGAGCTGGACCTGTGATGCTTTCCGTGGGGTCCAGGACCTTGAGGGTCCTGCGCTTCCCTTGGGGGAGTGGAACACACAGAGGATTCTGAGCCGTCTGCATTCCAGAGTGCACTGTTAGGGTGCAACCAGACAGGGAGGGCGGGGCTTGAGCACCTGTCCTCTGCCCACCGGCTAGGCTGGGCTGGGAGCCCCACCCTCACAACCTTGGGGGTTCTCTTAGGTTTGCTCCCCACTCTATGCCCTCCACAGACTCACCTGGTCTGGAGGGGTCATGTCCCCCCTCTGCCCTGCATGCTGTCTCTCCCAGCAGTCCCAGCTGCTCCTCCTGAGCAGCCCCGCCCCCAGCATCACTCACACCCCAGGCTTCAGCGGGGGTCAGGCCTAGTGTAAGGGGTGGGGGGGGGGGTATTTCCCAGCACCACACAGAAAGCAACCCCAGGTCACACACCCATGAGTTGCAAGTTCCAAACCCCCTGACCTGCTGTCGCTCTGCCTAACCTGCGGTGGATCCTCTCTCATGCCCCGGATGTCTTTTGGGCTCCTTCTCCTTGGACTCTGCCTGTAGACTTCATTTACACCTAGGTATTAGGCAAAGTCTATTTGGCCTTCCTCCACTATTGCTGTGAGACCAAATGTGTGGAAACTGTGGAACCAGACTCCTGGCTTGCAAAATGTGGTCCTGCAACCTCCGAGGTCCCTGACACCTTTTACGTCGGGCGGCTTTCGGAGAGCTGACCTTCTCCTCATGGCTATAACACATGTGCCAAGCCTCACATCCTCACATGATGCTGTGCTGTGAATAGGATTCAGCCCCCAAACTCCTACAGAATGTTAGACCACAAGGTCATAAGTTATCAGCAGTAAGAGGCAGCAAATAATCCCATTATGGCAACCACAGCCAAGCCTATGTCATAAGAATATTGTAGTAGATTGTACGGTGGTCCCCATAGATACATCCATGTCCTAGTCCCCAGAACTGTGAACATGACCTTATTTGCCAAAAGGGTCTTTGCTTGTAATTGGGTTAAGGATTCTGTGATGAGGAACATGGGGGATCCTTCATCCCACCACCTAAGTATCCTTACCAGACAGGCGTGGAGGAGCGGGCGTTTGGTGCAGGCTGGGAGCCAGCATTCCATATCAGAGTGCTTGGGTTCCAACCCCAGCTCTGCTCCTGGATCCAGCTTCCTGCTAACGCACACCTTGGGAGGCAGCAATGATGGCTCAGGTCACCGGCTTCCGGCCACCACGTAGGAGACCAGGACTGAGTTTCTGACTACTGGCCCAGCTGCAGATGTTGTAGGCATTTGGGAAGAGAACCAGTGTATGTGATCTCTCGATCTCTCTCTCTCTCCCTCTCTCTTTCTCTCCCTTTTAAATAAAATAATATACATAAAAAATAAGTAAATTAATAATAAATAAATGTTTTAAAGATGTATTTACTTTAATTGAAAGAGTTACACAGAGAGAGAAGGAGAAGCAGAGAAAGAGAGGGAGAGAGAGGTCTTCCATCCACTGGTTCACTCTTCAACTGGCCACAATGGCCAGAGCTGTGCCAATCTGAAGCCAGGAGCCAGGAGATTCTTCTGGGTCTCCCATGTGGGTGCAGGGGCCCAAGGACTTGGGCCATCTTCCACTCTTTTCCCAGGCCATAGCAGAGAGCTGGTCAGAAGTGGAGCAGCCGAGTCTTGAACCAGTACCCATATGGGATACCAACATTGCAAGCAGCAGCTTTACCTGTTACGCCACAGCACCAGCCCCAATAGTAAATAAATTTAAAAAGATAGACACAGAAGGCAATGAGAAGACAGAATGCAGAAGGAAGCGACCCAGCCGCAAGGCAGGGAAGGCAGACAGCTCCCAGCATGTGGTGGAGACCATAAACTAATCTCCCCAGGGAACCCACGCCTGGAGCTTGCACTTGCAGCCTCCAGGACTGTCCAAGAAGACATTTCCATTGCTGCAAAGTCGCAAAGGTATGGCAATTGGTGACCGCAGTCCCCAGAAAGCTACCTGGTGCCTTAGGCATGTCTTTCTCTCTTGAGTGGACAGTGGATTCTCCAATGACGCCCTGGCCTGTGCCAAGGAACACACCGAATCGAGAAGCAGGCATGAGAATCCAGCTGGCTCCTGGGAAGCAAGAGGTGAGGTGCCGTGCATAAATGGAAAGCAAGGGGATGGCATTGCTAAGCCACTGCTCACACTGCTGGCATCCTGCATCAAAGCACCAGTAAGATTGGGGCCGGCACTGTGGCATAGCGGGTAAAGCCACCACCTGCAGTGCCGGCATCCCACATGAGCACCCGTTCGAGTCCCTACTGCTCCACTTCTGATCCAGCTCTCTGCTATGGCCTGAGAAAGCAGGAGAAGATGGCCCAAGTGCTTGGGTCTCTGCACCCGTGTGGGAGACCCAGAAAAAGCTCCTGGCTCCTGGCTTCTGGCCATTGTGGCCAGTTGAGGAGTGAAGAAGCAGTGGATGGAAGACTTCTCTCTCCCTCTCTTTCTCTCTCTCTCTCTCTGCCTCTGCCTCTCTGTAACTCTGCCTTTCAAATAAATAATCTTTAAAATAGAATAAAATCTAAGAGCATAAAGTGGCCTACGAGCAGAATGCCCAGATCCGCTGGATGAGAAAATCACTCCCCTCCCACTCTGCCTCTCTCAACTCCTCACCCAGTCTCTCTAGCTGTGCTCCTGTGCCATGATGGGCTGCATTTGACTGCAACTGGCAGAAAACCAACTCCGATGGGCCTAAACAAGAGAAGTACATTGTCGCAGAAACCAAGCCCCTGGCTCATTCATGGGCTCAACCACATCAATGCTCTTAATCGTCTCATTTCTGTTTCTTCTGTCGGGCGGCTATCAGAGAGCTGACCTTCTCCTAGTGGCTACAACACAATTGCAGCTGGCCCAGCATCGTGTCCTCACCCAACCAGCGTCCTCACCTGACGCTGAGCCGTGAACAGGATTTGGCCCCCATACTCATGCAGAACATTAGACCACAAGGTCATAAGTTATCAGTAGTAAGAGACAGGAAATGATCCTATTATGGTGACCAGTGGTTTTGGGTCTCTGGGGGCAGGTCCTCAGAAGGTGGTTCTTTTCACTATTAAAGACTTATTTAAGGCAGAGTTACAGAGAGAGAGGGAGAGATCTTCTATCTGCTGGTTCAATCCTCTAATGGCTAAAACAGCCAGGACTGGGCCAGGCTGAAGCCAGGAGCCTGGAACTCCATCTGGGTCTCCCACATGGGTGGCAGGGGCCCAAGTACTTGACTCATCTTCCATGTCTTTCCCAGGGAGCTGGATCAGAATTGGAGCAGCCAAGACTCGAACCAGCGCTCATAGGGGATGCCAGCATCACAGGTGGCAGCTTATCATGTTAGACCACCATGCCAGCCCCCAGAGCATCGTTCTTATGGGAGAGTTGTTATAAAAGCCTGAGCTTGGGCCCAGCCACTCCCTCTGCTTCCCGGCTCTCCACGGGTTCCTTCCTCCACATACACTGCACTATCCGCTATCCATCACCCCTTCAGGGGTCAAACCCCATCTTGAACTTGCACCTCCAAGAAACTGCAAGCTAAGCAAACTTTTCCTCTGTACTTACTTAGTCGCCTTGTATTTTGCTGTAGTAACAGAAAGCAGACAAACACATGCATAGCCAAGGTGGGGTCGGGACGCATCCCCTGCTTGCGTCTCACAGCCCCACCCCACTGCTCCTCTCGTGTTGAGTGCTGCATCCCAGGAGAATGTCTTCCCATGTTCAGCTGGCGGGGCCTCCTCGAGACCTCCCCCCCCCCCATAGGCCTGGGAGAACCATCTCTCCTGAAAGTACAGCCATCTAGAAGGGTTGGGCAGTGGGGAGGGATTTCTGGTCTGGGGCAGGTGGCTGTGTCTCATGCCCGCCAGGCTGTCCGCCAGCAGTATTTACCCCAGGCCAGCGTGAGTCCAGCTGGGCTCCTGCCCCTCTTCTGCAGAGCCGCCCCAGCCCTGTGGCTCCTTTGTGCCCCTTATGGCTAATCCTCCACCCTCCACCCTAGTTCAGGGACCAGCCCCCCAGTCCTGCCCCCTCCACAGGGACAGTGTCATCTCAGGGGCTTCGTGCACCCTCCCTGTCCATGGTCTTGCTTGAACGCCACCCCTGTCCACACTGACAGGGTGCAGTCCCGCCAGGAAACATTTGTTTTGCAAAATTTCCCAGGCTTATCTATCTACCTACAGACTATGCACAGTCTCTCTCTCACAAAATGTAAGTTTGGGACCTGGGGCTGCATCTAAAAAGAATCATGACACCTGTATTCTAGAACAGCTGAGGATTAAGTGAGGCGATGTGTGCAGAGTCCCACACGGCCAGGTCTCAGAAATCATCCATGGTCACGTTATTGCCACGTCCCAAGACAGTGTTTCCATCTCTGGGTACCTGAACCTCCCTGTTCTCCTCCTGAGAGCCCCAGCCCTCCAGGAAGTGAGCAGGGCATGGCTTCTGCCCTGTGTTTCAGATGTAGAAGTTGAGGACTCAACAAGGCAACGTCACAGAGGTAAGGTCAAGGTCACAGAGGTAACTCACAGCCAGTTCTGAGAGACACGCCCTTCCAAAGTGCACCTGCCTTCCTGGCCTCCCTCCCAGAGAATTCAGCTCCCAAAGATCTGGAGAATTTCATGGGCACCGGGGTCTGGGACCATTGGTCACTAGGTGGCCAGGAGTGGCAAGAGGGACCCGCAAATGTGCAGGGGAGGGGAGGGAAGAGGCCTCAGTGTTCATGGCCCACGAGGGCAGAGCAGTTTCTTAAAGGCCCTGAGTAAGGAGAGAGCATCTGGGGTGCAGAGCCTGAGTGCGGGATTATGAGAGACAGTGAAGGTCTGTGGACTCCATGGAAATCACCGTGTTTCGTGAGGCAAAAGGTACTGTAAGCCAAGGTAACAGCGCAACAAGAAATTTGGGAAAACATCTCTGAGATGCAGAGAACAAGGGGTTACCATGCATGATATACAAAGAGCTCTTACAAATTGGAAAGAAAAGGGCAAACAGCCGAAAAGAAATGATGGCAAAGGCCATGCATGGGCAATTCACAAAAGAACGGAGCCCAGTGGCCAGAAACAAATGAAAAGACGTGCACACTCATTAGCGGTCAGGGAGATGCAAATTGGACTGACAATGAGATATCACAGAGGAAGGTTTAAAAGAACAATAACACAATGGCTGGCAGGGGTTTAGGGAAAAGCTACACTCTGGCGTTGTTGCTGAACAAGTCAATTATCACAGGCTCTTTGAAAAGAAAGCTGGCAGCTTCGATTAAAACGGAATTGCAGCAAAATTTGGCATTCAAAAAATTCCCTTCGACGCAACCCTCCTAGCCCTGGAAATGCGTGTGACGACTGAGCAGCCATACCTCGGGGACAATGTTTACTGAGTCGTTTTTCCTAACAACACACGCAAAGGAACCTGGCGAGGACACACAGGAGCACCTTCTGTCCACCGCGGTTGAGGCCACGTGCTGGGTTCCAGCTAAGGGATTGTGGGGAGCAGGGCCGTGACACAGAGATGCTCCTGCCCTCTCCCCCAGCGGTGGTAACTGCAGAGACCCCAAGGTGGAGAAGGAAGGTCCCGTCCCCGAGACATCACCGGGAGGAGACCACCAGCCGAGGGCTGCCCAACCGCACCCACGGAGACAGGAACAGGAAACCGGTACTTTCCATGTTGCGGCTTTGGGGTCTCTGGGTGGCGCCATCTCTCAGCGCACCTTAATGGACGCCCAGACCACGTGCCCTTCAGTACGAAGTGACTGAACAATGGTCCAGCACCAAGAACAACTCAGAGCCAGCCCCAGGGATTCTCACCACGTTGAGAAGAAAAGCAAATGCCATGTCCCATTTTGGGAATCTAGACAATGACCTAAAAGACCTTAGGGAAGTAAACGTGTGCCGTGTCTACACGCGTGTGTCATGTGTATACAGCTCTCCCTCGGTTTCCACCCTGGTTCCAGCGTCCCTTGTGAATGCCGAAATCCACAAGCTGCTCAGCTCCCCGGGGCTCTGGCACTGTGGCCCAGCAGGCAAAGCTGATGCCTGGGACATCGCATCCCATGCCAGAGGCCTGGAATTGAGTCTCGCCTCCACTTCCGATTCAGCTCCGGCTCCTGTACACCCTGGGAGGCAGCGGGTGATGGCTCAGGTACCAGTCAAGTGGGAGACCCGAGTAGAGCTCCTGGCTCCTAGCTTTGCCTACCCAGTCCAGGCTGTTGTGGGCTCTTTGGGAGTGAACCAGCAATGGAAATTGGATCTCTCTCTCTCTCTCTCCCTGACATTCTGTCTTTCAAATAAATAAAAATATGTAGACCTAAAAAAAGTGTAGAATTTCCATATAATGTCTACATGGCCTTCTGTATACTTAAAATCCTCTCTAGACGCCTTATAATACCTAACGCAACATACATGCTATGTGAATAGTTGTCAGCGTGTTCTGATTAGGGGATAGTGACAGGAAAGTCAACACGTGTTCATTACAGATGCAAATTTCTCCCAAATATGTTCAGTCAGAACCTGCGCACTTGGGGAACGGTAAAACCTGGGAAGACGCCAGTGGCTTGCTCGCGTGGGCTTAAGGGGAAGAGGAAGAAGAGGAGGCGACGGGCCAAGCAGCCCAGTAGAAAAAGTGCACCAGCAAAAGCTGTCTGAATGTGTAGATCTAAGCGTTCAAGGGTCTCCTGTGCAAGAATCCTAGCGTGGGAAGAGAAAGGCGCTCACCTCGTGCAGAGGCGAGGGGTGCGAGTCCCAGGAGGGGAGCAGAAATCCAGACCTTGCCTCCGACGCATGGAAACTTCTGTCCAGCTGGGTCTGACTGGACGTCGCCCCCGTGGAGAGGGGGCTGGAAAGGTGGCGGGAAGAATGTTTTTTGTGACACACACACACACACACACACACACACGGGGGCTAGAGCCAGGGGGGGCTGCCTCCCAGCCACCTGGGCACCTGGGACCCCCTACTCAGCAGCTCTTCAGGGTTAAGGCAGCACTTTGGGGCAGGGTCGCTGGGACCCTTAGAAGTCTCTAGGGTCAAAGGTCACAAACAGGGCACCTACAGGTCCAACTCAATCAGCAGTTAGACTTTGCTTGGCTTGCACGGTGATGTCTAGAAACTACAAATTGGTTGCCAGCGTATTCACGTTGGCAGATTTTACACGCATGCACCCCCAATTTAATCTCTTCAGATGTCAGCTCACCCTCATCCGGCCACACTGAGCCCACATTCCTGAGCGGCAACCACTGGCAGGAGCTGGGGAGCAGCCCCCCCAAGGACAGTTCCCGCTCCCTACCGTGCCCCCCCCCACTTCTCCCAGTCTGTTACCGGACTGACCACAGCTCACCTCCATGAGCCCCTTGCCCACCCCAGCCCCGACTGGACACAGTGAAACTCAGACTCCCGGGGCTCTGGCACAAGACTGACAAACCAGGACTCGGCTCCCCACTTGGTCCCCGTGACGCCTTGGCATGGGGTTGACTGAGCTGAGCTGGAAGCACATTTTCTGGAAATTTCCACGTGGTTCTGCTGTGTGTTGGCCATACACGGCCATCTAGAAAGCGAAAATGAAGCAGCACCGGCCGCATTGGTGACGCTGCCAGTTCGTGCCAGGTTCCAGGGCCAGCTCCCACACGACGTCACTCATCTGCTGGTGGCCTCCCTGGCGGGACGGCACCCGGCTCCTCCAGCTCCTTCCAGGTGTGTGCAGCTCCGTGGGCAGGGCCCCAGCCTCTCCTACGGGGCCCGCCAGGCCCGAGGTGGGAGCCGTGCGTGCAGACTCTACTCGCGTGTCCCAAGCTCCTCCCACGCAGCTTCCAAGTGCCTCCGGACTCCGTCTGCAGCGTCACAGCTCTTCTGCCATAAGAAACCCCTTCTTTTCTATCCCCAGCGACGTCCTGCTGACCTGCTCGGTCCCTGGTCCCCAGTCTGCGGGTCTCTGAGCCTCACTTCCCTCCTCTCCAGATGCCTACAGTGAGGACAAGATGGGCATACAGAGGGCTTCGCTGAGTGCCCGCACGCCGCAAATGCCATCTGCTGTGAACGGCATTGTGCGCTCACGGGAGCTGCGCGTGGCACTGGACAAAACCAAACCAACAGAGCAGACTCGATCTGACCCTGTGTCGTCCACATCAGCATATCTCCATCCGCTCCCATGTAAGCACCGTGAGCTCTCTGTTCTCTGCTCCTGCACCACCTGCACTCGGCCCAGAGACTGGCTTCGAGTCCATGCTCCAAAGGTGTTTGTTGAGTGAGTGACAGGAGCCACTGGAGTGAGCCTGGAGAGGCGCTGAAAGCCCTGCTTCTGTCTTCAGGAGGTGAGTGGATGAAAGGCACATCCGGGGCAGCAGCGCTTTCTCTGCCAGAGGCGCCCATACCCCAGCTCGTCCTGGCTGCACCCTTGCCTCCAGTCGGGACATGCTCCTTCTCTCCTTCCTTTAAGGCTGAGTCCAGGGGCTGGCAACGTGGTGTAGCGGGTAAAGCTGCCACCTGCAGTGCCAGCATCGCATATGGGTGCTGGTTCAAGTTCCGGATGCTCCTCTTCCGATCCAGCTCTCTGCTATGGCCTGGGAAAGCAAGAGAAGATGGCCCAGGTTCCTTGGGTCCCTGCACTCAAATGAGAGACCCAGAAGCTCCTGGCTTCAGATCAGCGCAGCTCCGGCCGTTGCGGTCAATTGGGGAGTGAACCAGCGGGTGGAAAACCTCTGGCCGGCACCGCGGCTCACTAGGCTAATCCTCTGCCTGCGGCGCCGGCACCCCAGGTTCTAGTCCTGGTAGGGGTGCCAGTTCTGTCCTGGTGCCCCTCTTCCAGGCCAGCTCTCTGCTGTGGCCCAGGAGTGCAGTGGAGGATGGCCCAAGTGCTTGGGCCCTGCACCCCATGGGAGACCAGGAGAAGCACCTGGCTCCTGGCTTCAGATCGGCGCAGCATGGCCATTTGGGTTGGTGAACCAACTGAAGGAAGACCTCTCTCTCTCTCTCTCTCTCTCTCTCTGTCTAACTCTGCCTGTCAGGAAGGAAGGAAGGAAGGAAGGAAGGAAGGAAGGAAACCTCTTTCTCTCTCTACCTCTTCTCTCTCTGTGTAACTCTTTCAAGTAAAATAAATGAATCTTTAAAAAAAAAAAAGTCCACTTCCTGCAGGAAGTCTTTCCTGACTATACAATCCCACATGCACATACACCCTTGCAACTGTGAGCCTTGGAGGTCAGGACAGAGGACGGGAAGGAGAGACTCCTGGTCTCCACTCCCTCCTGCTCACCTCTCTCCAGGCCACCGCAAGCCCTGGAAGGTGTTTCTGTCTCCATACTGAGTTAGATTTGATCTAAGCAACCACAGTAAGCACACTCCCTACAAGGTCAGAATGGGCTTGGGGTGCAACTGTGGCCAGTGGGGAATGGGCAGCTGTTTTGTGAACAGTTTTCTTGCGGATAAAATGAGATGTACAGGAAGAGGCAGCCCCACCATGGGCCGGAGTCTGTTGCATTTTGCAAGTGACCGGAGAGCTGTGACTGCTACTTGTGCACATGAAAGCGGCCGGCTGAACATGACGACGCACGGATCCCAGGACCGAGTCCGGCCAAAGCGCAGCTGCAAGGTTCATCAACCCTGCTGCGGCCCCTCGGGCGCTGCCCACCTTTCTGTTCAGCCCCAGCATGCTTTGCTTCCCATGGCCTGCACCTGCAGCTTCCTGCAGAGGCTGCCTTTGGGCCACTAGCCTCACCGGCTCACCAAGGCAGAAAGCCACAGTCCACGCTTGGGGAGGGGCTGACCAGGTCCTGAGGGCATGGTCAAGGAAGCCTGTGGCCCCCATCTTCCAACCACCTGACTTTGGGGTGGCAGAGGAGGGAGACAAAAAGAATGATACCAGGGTCTCTGACTGCTAAGCTCAGACTTCCCTCTGCCTCCAGCCTCTCACGTGGCTGGAGGATAAAGCTCAGCGTCATTTAAGCTTGAGATGGGCCTTCTGTGATGTGCAGTCTTTTTCCGTTAAGGGTTTGTTCGTTTGAAAGACAGAGTGACAGAGAGGCAAAGACAAAGACAGAGGTCTTCCATTTGCTGGTTTACTCCCCAGTTGCCCATTAGCAGCCACGTCTGGGGCAGCCAGGAGCCAGGAACTACATGCAGGTCTCCCACATGGGTGGCATAGGCCAGCATCTTCTGCTTCCCAGGTGCTTTTGTTGGGAGCTGCATCAGAAGTGGAGCAGCCAGGACTCGAACCAGCGCTCCTACATGGGACACAGGTGTCCCAAGTGGCAGCTTAACCAGTTGCTCCACAACCCCCACTGCAGACATAGTGTAAATGATCTAAAAGTCATGCTTTTATTAACATGACTGTTAATAAACACACACACACTTGTGAACATGTGCACAAGTGGAAGGCCAGTTTTCAAAACCCCAATAGCTTTCCTATATGCCAGCAAAAAGGTCAATCTGAAATAAAATTGTACAGGCACTGTAGAAAACAATATGGCACTTTCTCAAAAAATTAAACATAGAATTACCATATGATCCAGGAATTCTCCTCTTAAAGAAAGCATTGAAATCAGGCACTCAGACATGTGTACGCACCTGTTCAGAGTAGCATCATTCACAATCGCCAAAGACAAAAACAGTCCAATGTCCATTGATAAATGAATGGACAAACATAGTGTAGCAAATACAAACAATACAAGAGTACTTCAAAAAGCTGGTGGAAAATGGAATTAAAAGGTAAGCTTATTTTGGTGCAAAAATTTTTGAAGTCCCAGGCCAATGTTGTGGCATAGCATGTTAAACCAACCCTTGCCATGCCAGCATCCCATATCAGAGTTCCATTTTGAGTTTTGGTTGCTCCACTGATGATCCAGTTTCCTGCTAATGCACCTAGAAAGACAGTGGAAATGGCCCAAGTGTTTGGGTCCCTGTGCCCACATGGAGACAAGGATGGAGTTCCAGACTCCTGGCTTCAACCTGGGCCCAACCCTGACTGTTGAAGCCATTTGGGGAGTAATCAGCAGATAGAACACCTCTCTCTCTCTCTCTCTCTCCTTCTCTCTCTCTCTCTCTCTCCCTCTCTCCCTCTCTCTGATGCTTTTTCAAATAAATAAGCACATACTTTTTAAAAAAAAAAAATTGAAATCCATCCATCTTCTGAATCATTCAGCCTTAAAGTGGAATAAAATCCCCACACATGCTACCACATGGATGAACCTTGAAGACAGGATGCTAAGTGAAATAAGCCAGTCACAAGGGGCAAGGATTCCACCTGTGTGAGACGTACAGCCCAGGTAACTTCATAGAGACAGGAGGTAGAAGGCTGGTGTCCAGGAGCCGAGGGGAAGCGGGAATCAGGGCCGTTGTCTAACAGACACGGAGTTCCAGCTGGGGAAGATGAGAAAGTTGTGGAGGTGGATGTGGTGATGACTCTACAGCAGCATGAATGCACTTCATGCCACTGAAGGGTCTTCCCAAAAATAGCTAGAATGGCACATTTTATGCCATGGATACAGTACCACAATTATTTGTTAAATTGAAAACATAAGAGAAAAAAGTTCCCCTCTACAATATTAAAAATAAGACACAAAAATCCACAAAATACCTTGGAATAAACCCAACCAGAAACTCACAATACTCTGGAGATCATCATAAAACTTTACTGAGATATAAAAGTTGACCTGAATAAGAGGAGGTATACCATGTCCATGGAGAACAAAAAGCAATGTCACAAAGCAAGCAAATCTTCCTGACTTGATCTATAACACAGGGCAATTCCAACCAAGACCCCGACAGGACTTTTCACTGAGATCAATAAGCTGATTCTAAAAATCCCAGAGAAAACTGTAATACAAGAAAAAGCAAAACACAAGATTTTGAACTTTTCATTAAAATATAAGATACACAGAGATAGTGCACAGATCATAAATGTGCAGCTCAGTGAATTTCTACCATGTGAACATGCTCAGGTCAAGAAACAGAAGGCGGCCCCCAACCCCACCTTGCACTCCCTGCAGTCATCCTCCCTGCCTCTACTTCAGTGACTGGCTTTGCCCATTCATTCTGGAACTTTCAGACACGAAATGATACCATATGTCCTCCTCTGCATCTGGCTTCTTTCACTCAACACCATGATAATGCATTTCAGCTTCATTGTTGCCTGAGTTGGCAGCTGCTCATTCTCATTTCTGTGGACCCTCCCCCCCCCACACACACACAGTGTACGCCTGTCTCAGAAGATCTCTGTCCATTTTCCTGCTCACAGGCAATTGGCTGGGTTTCCAGCACCACTCTGGTACTTGTCTTCTGCTCTACATTTATGCACAAATTTTGTGGGGCATCAAGAAGGGTGGGGGGGGTCCAAGCATCATGATGCAACAGGCTCAGCCACTGCATCCCACACCCAAGTGCCCATCCAAGTCCTGGCTACCCGGCTTCTGACCAGCTTCCTGCAAATGTACCTGGGAGGCAGCAAAGGACAGCCCAAGTACTTGGGTTCTTACCACCCACGTGGGAGAACCAGCCACAGTTCCCGGCTCCAGGTTTAGGTGTGGTCTAGCCTTAGCTGATGCAGCATCTGGAGATTGAATGGAAGATGAAAGATCCCTTTCATATTCTCTCTCTCTCTCTCTCCCTCCCTCCCTCCCTGTCCCTTTGCCTTTCAAGTAACCAAATCTTTAAAACAAAATATAAACAAGCACAGAAGATGTTTGCCTATGGGATGGGAATAGGACAGTCTCCCCATAGTAGGGATCAAAATAAATTATGAAGCTATGTAGTTGAAAGATACACATATTGACACTCCCCGGATTCCATGCACGCAGGCACACGGTACTGAAGCGCACGCACGCACATCCGCACACAGGTAAGTACTACCGCCTCCCAAACTCCAGCAGGCAGCACAAGACAACTCTCCCGCCGGACTTCCCAGACCAGATAACTGAGTGTCGCGGTCCCTTTCAAGTGGTATCAGAGCACAAGCCCGCAAGTATCCGCTGGAGAAGGGGAGGGAGAGTGCGAGCCCCTCCCCCCCGCCCACCGGCTTGAAAGGGAGAACAAAGTACGCAGGATCAGAACGCGCCAGGTGATGGCCTCGATGCTGCAGCCATTCATCACTGCCAGATGTGGGCAGGGTCGGGCCGCAGGGCGCGCTGGGATGCGGGCGGGGGCGCGCGGACCCCAGGCGCCGAGAGAAGGAACCTGTCCAGTGGACCAGGGATCCGGCAAGAGCTGCGAGGACCCGGTGGTTGGGAACAAGAGGACGATGCGGGGCGGGGCCGCCGGGGAGGAGGCTGTAACAGCTTCATAAAGGGCCGCCAGTCAGAGCTCTGGAACTGCCCCCTGCTGCCGCGGGCTCGCTCCTGCGCCGCCAGTCGGCTTTCTGCCGCCTCAACGGTCCCTCGGTGACGCACAAAGGCAAATGTTTGCGCACGGAGGCCGGGTGTGAGGCGGCCCACACGGTGCAGCTCGCGGCATCTGCCCGCTAGCCCCTTCCTACCCGCCCGGGGCCCTCTAACAGGCACACCCCGGGGCCAGGAAGCCAGCACGAGATCCTGCAGCAAGCGCTGAGGGCATGC
This sequence comes from Oryctolagus cuniculus, assembly GCF_964237555.1. Classification (NCBI taxonomy): domain Eukaryota; kingdom Metazoa; phylum Chordata; class Mammalia; order Lagomorpha; family Leporidae; genus Oryctolagus; species Oryctolagus cuniculus. The sequence continues at coordinate 34,053,184 of NC_091449.1, read as the reverse complement.
CCCACCTGGCTTCTCCATGCACAGTTCTCCTTGTGGGTGGCTCCCGGCCCCACGGGAGCCCAAGTCTGGGGAAGGACCCTCAGCCCTGGCTGTGAAGGCTCCCACTTACTGGGGGGAGACCCACCGGCTTCAAGCAAGACCCTGGTCCAGGCCCGAGAACCCTCTGTGCGGCTGCTAAGTGCCGGGTGGAGTAGGGACCCAGCCTCTGTCCCTGGGAAGCCTGCTGGGGGAGGACTGCTGATGCGATGGAGAATGCTCACGTCTTGCTTGGCCCTCAGGGCCAAGAACAGGCTTGTAGCCAAACGTCCTTACAGTCCGTGTGCCTACAACTGTAACAGAAGACCACAAGGGAGCTTCCAAAATGCAGATTCTGGGGCAGGATTTTAGCCTCCCAATGGAAACGCAGTGAAGCTACTCCACTGTACCTGGGTTTCATGCCCGACTCCAGCTTCCTGCTAAGGTGCACCTGAGAGGCAGGAGAGATGGCTGCGGTCCTTGGCTCCCTGCTGCCTGGACTGAGTCGCTAACTCGTGGTTTCAGGCTGGCCTGGTCCGCAGCCATCATCGCAGGATTTGGGGGAAATGAACCAGTGAATGGAGTTCTCCCGCATCTCTTAAATAAATAAGTAAATACTGTAAATAAAATAAAATGCAGATGCTCATTCTGCAGGTGGGGGGGGGGCGGTGGATTCTGCCTTTCTAACAAGATGCTGGGTGCTGTCAGTGCTGCCGCTGCCCAAGCCACTATGTGACAGTGGGTGTAGACTACTGAGATCCCGGGTATAGACTACCGAGATCTACTGACTGCTCTGCAGACGGGAAGAAGCCCCCAGGCCGAGGGTTCCCAGGGAGGGCTCCTTGGAGGAAGTGGCGCAGAGGTAGAGGGAGGACTCTGGAGACAACCAGCTCTGCGTTCCAGTTCTGGCGCTGGCCTGTATTAGCTGTGTGGCCTTGGGCAAGTCTTTTGACTTCTCTGAAGTGGGAACCGCAGGGTGCACCCGCCTCACAGGGCCAGGCGCGCAGATGGGCCACTGGCACACACCTGGCACGAGGCAAGGGCTCAAGACCCTCCAGCCACAGCGCTGATGACACACTGTCACCGGTGCACCCTGGGGTAGAGGCAGCCAGTGCCAAGGGAGGCAGAACTGGAGGGGACGAAAGGCAGCGCCCATGCCGGCCTTTCGGAGCCTCCGTTTTGTCATCTGTAAAGTGGGGATCCTGGCTACACCTGCTTCAGAAGCGGACAGTGAGCGGTCAGGGGATCACGCAAGCGAAGCTGCCAAGCAGGGCAGCCTGGCACACAGTAGGCGCTCCGGCAAGCGCTCGGCGTGGGCGGGACCCCAGCAGGCTGGTGCTGGGACTAAGGCTGGCGGGCTCCCGGCGGCCAGGGGACCGGCTGGAGCCGAGGAAGCCCGCGCCCCGCCCCCACCCCGGCCGCCTTTGAGCCCCGCTCTGCGCTTTGAAGTCCCAGATGGGCCTGCAGGAAAGAGGATCCCGCGCCCAGCCCCCAGCCCGCACCTGGATAAACACGCGCCGCCCGCCCCGCCGCCAGCCCGGGACCCGCGGCCCGGCGCAGGGACTGCCCGGCGGCCCGAGCGCCCGGCCGCCGCTCACTTCAAAGCGCCCGCGGCCGCCCGCGGGAGGGGGCCCTAATCAGGCCCGGCTGCCGCCGCCCCCGCCATCTGCTCCGCGTTAGAGCGCGCCCGAGGGGGCAGGGCCGGCGTGGCCGGGCGCGCGCTGAGGCCGCGGGCGTCGTGGCCCCCAGCCGGGCCCGCCACCGCCTCTGGCCGCTGAGGCACCCGTGCCGTGGGCGAGCCTTCGTGGAGCGTTCGGTGTGGGCCGGGCACCGGGCTAAAGCGAGGATCTGCGGTCATTCTTGCAGCAAATGTCGCTGCGTTCCACCTGCGCACCACCAGACCCGGCAGGTACCGTGCTCTCCCCGCTCCCCAGCCACACACCCAAGCCTTGACAAGCTCCTGCGTGCCCGGGTCACACGTGTCTCTGCTTCTCGCGGTCCTCCTCTGGTGCCTGCTTGGTGCCTCCCCCCAGCGAGGAAGCACGCCCCCTTGAACAACCTCGGTTGACTCCTTTTTCAGGGCCTGTGTGCCTCCACCCCGACACACAGGGACAGTCCCCATCCAGGCCCTGCCAGTGAGCAGTCCTGAGGCTCCTGCCACCTTCCCCACCTGGAGTTAAACAAGGACAGTACCCCCCTTGCAGGGCTGTGGAAAGTAGGGCAGGCCACATGCAAAGCCAGGCCCTTGCAAGCACCTGGTAAACCATAGCCCTGGGTGCTGGGGTCTCCCTACAGACTCTGGTTGCAGAAAACAAAGCTTAGTTCACGTTGTCTCCTCCAGGAAGCCCTCCTCACCCTCACTGAGCTCCTGCCAGCCTCAGCCTGCTGGTCACTAGCATCCTCCACACTCCCCACTGCTTCTCCTGGCTACCTGGAGCCTGCTGCACCTGCATCCCTGACCAGAAGCTTCAAAGTTCAGAGAGCCGTCCCCGGGTCTCTCTTTGCCACCCGTGCAGTGCCTGGCACGTAGCTTGGCACACTGAACACGCTGTATCCAGCAGCCAAGGGTCCCTCAGAAAATGAAGGACTTGGAAAAATTCCAAGCACAGGTTCTGCAGACAGTGCGGGTTCTTTAGCAATTCCTCCAGCTAGTTTGGGGGGGGGGGTTCTGTATGGGCGTGGGTGTAGAGAGTATTTGTTGTTAAGCCATCAATCTGGGCTCAAGTCCTGACTCCGTCACTGGCTGGAGGCAATGGCAGGGTCCCCGGAGCAGCCTAGTGAGGCAGCAGGTGCTTCTGGCGTTCCTTGGGGCTGAGCACACGTGGCATTGTCATTCCCCAAGGAAAAAGTCACCATGGCCCCTGGTGACTCATTCTCTACGTGAGACAGGCTCCTGCCAGGCTCTCGCACTGTGGGCACAGCTGTCCTTGGCTAGGATATCCAGGAGCAGGTGCTGAGGGGAGAGGTCAAGTGCATGCTCCCAGGGGAGACTGGCAAAGAAAGGGAGGAGGATGACAGGGGAAGGGCAGGACCCAGCCAGGCGTGACCTCCGGCCAAATCTTGCAGAAGGCAGCTCCAATCTGGCTCTACAGGGGGCGCTCTGGGTGGGCGCAGGGGGCCAGCTTACCCGCTCCTGCACCAGTGGGGCATGTTAGCTCCCAGGGAGTGTCAGACCCCAGTGGAGACAGGGTGAGCTGAAGTCCCCTGGGGAGTTCACCGAAGCTGAGCCCTTGCAGGTGCAGGCACCTGATAGCACCCAGCAAGTGGTGGTGGCAATGCTCAGGAACTGACACAAAGACCCCAGGGGTTGAGGACTGATGCTGTCCACCAGGGCAGTCAGGCAGAGCCCCTGTGACATTCACTGGCACAGCAGGTGCGAACACTTCCAGTGGCACCCAGGGCAGACCCAGAAGGTCCCATGGCCCTGGGCTCATTGTCAGGACACCCTGAGCTTCCAGCAGGCAGCTTGGCCCATGTGGCCTAAGAGGATGGCTCAACAGGTCAAGATTGGCCCAGAGAAGGACTTGAGAGCCCAAGAACACAAAATCTGACCGCACCATTTGCCAGCTGTGTGTGTCTGGGTAAGTTCTTTTGCCTGTCGGAGCCTCAGCTTTCTTGGTGGTAGAATGGGGATAATTCTAGCATTTGTTGAGCCAGACACCGTACAGGCCTTCCCCAGTCCCTACATGGCTATTTTTATAAGCAGCGGGGTTTGTGCTATCTTACCAACAGACCATCTATCTTGAATTCCACTGAGGTCGCTAATGAAAAACTACTTCTAACACTCCGTGTGCTTATTTACAAATTCCTGATGTTGGTTTTCATGACGGTGTTTGAAGGTGTGGCTTTCTGATGATCACCCTTCCTTCATGTATTACTGTATGCCATGTACGGAGGCACAGGTTATGCACTGCACAACTCCAGGAGGTGCTGTGACAAAAACCACAGTGTAGATGGGTTCCTGAAGCATCTTACTCAACTTGCTCCCTGCAGCCCCAAACCCCATAATGTGGATTCTTAATTCTGGGAGGTCGGGAGGGGGTTCAAACACTAACCCCCAGCCCTCTGATGGAGAGTCGGTATCTTGAGCACACGTATTCATCAAATAGTTAACACCGATGTGTGTTTGAGGTCATGGCGCAGCCGAAGTCCCATGACTGGCGCGCTCCAAACTCAGTAAACAGTATCGTGACTTTGATTTTGCCTCCTGCGTTCTTTTTTTTTCCCCAACACCAGCGCTGAAGTGGACTTCAGCGTTCAGACTCCCAGGCCCAGCTTTCAAGACCCGCCTAGCGTCCCCAGCAGGCTACGACTCATCCCCCCCCCCCAGCTCCCACTCTCTAATCCACCCCCCACCCCTGCCCCCAAGGCAGTCCCTTCCCCTGGGCAGAGAAAGGGTTGGATCACAGCGTCCCTTTTCCTCTCGGGTTCAAAGCTACCGCCGGCCCCCACGTGGCCAGCTTGATTTGTTTCTTATCTTTAATTTTTTTTTTTAATCGGGCAGATCCCCTCTGGTTACTTTTTCCGCAGCATCTTACAGCATCTTTGGAGCAGGCAACAAAAGCATTCTTTTGGGAACCGGCAGGAGGCCAGGGCCCAACCACTTCAAAGGGAATGCAAAGCGGCAGCGATGTCCCATCATTGTCCTCCCCTGCGTGTCTGCCCCCCATTGTCCCCAGGCCGCCCTGAATAGGCAGGCACAAAGGCCACGCGTTCAAAGTGGGCACCACGGGCTCCATCAGAGGCCGGGCTTTGCCTCGGCCACTTCCCTTCATCCTCACACACGCGGGTTCCAGCCAGGGAGGGGAGCTGGCCTTGAAGTGGCTTTTCTTCTCCCTCTCCTGTTGTTTCTCGCTCTCCCTCGCGCTCTCTCTCTTCCTGAGCCAAAACCTCAGATTACATTTTGAAGTAGCCCTTGCTTGGCCACCGTTCCCTCTCGCTTTCTTTAGGGTAAAAACCCAAGGCGTTCCCCAGGCCCCCAGGCTGCAGGGAGGGGTGAACCCCGGGGCTGGCACCAGGGGTCTGAGACCTGTTGGGCTGCAGGCCAGTGCTCTCGTGTTCCCCGAAGCCCAAGGAAGGCTAGGGGGTCACCAGGTCATCAGGGAGAGACTCCTTCGGACCCGCTCCAGGGCAGACTGCCAGGTGCACTCCAGAGAGAAGACTCCCGTCCCAGCAACAATCGAGGTCCCCTGAGGCCCAGGGCAGGGTGGGGGTGGGGGGGGGCAGAGTCAGCTCTGATCCCCAGGCAGCAGCAGCTGGCACTCAGGCCTTAGGCATCTGACCTGACCTGGTAACCCTAGGGGAATGATACTCTTACTCTCCCTGTTTGAGATAGAAGGAGACCTAGGCTCAGAGAGGCTGAGCCACTTGCCCAAAGTCCCACAGCTGGCTAGCGACAGAGCTGGGATTTGAATCCAGCCCTGCCATGCACAGCGGGACATCAGATGACATTTGTCCCTTGGTCCTGGCTTCTCAGCGCAGGCACACGAGAGCAGTGTCTCACGATCAAGTCCTTCCAGATGTGGGGGGAGGATACAATAAGGGGGCTCAATGGCATCCGTGGCTGTGAGCTTAGAAAAAGCCGCAGGGCAGACTCTACCCCGGGAAAGCTGGGGGACCACAAGAAAGGTGGGAGATGCTTGGTTGGAAACAGCCTGGCCCTGTGACAAGCCAGGGGTCCCTAAGCCAGCCTCAACTTGGCTTCAAATCTGTCTCTGTGATGGGAATATGCGTTCAAGGTTTCCTGCTAATGAGCCTGGGAGACAGCAGGTAGCAGCTCAAATGGTTGGGTCCCTGCCGCCTGTGTGGGAGACCAGCAAGGAGCTCCTGGCTCCTGGCTCCTGGCTCCTGGCTCCTGGCTCCTGGCTCCCAGCTCTGGCCTGGCCCAGCCCTAGCTGAGTAAACCAGCAGAAGGAAGACAGCAGGAAATAAAGAAACATTTTTTTTTTTAAAAAAATCAAGTAAGCAGTAAGTGTGTTGGGTGGGGGGGTAGGGGGGAGTTGTAAGTGAGAGATCTTTCTGAGGCCTGAGGGTCAGACCCCAGGAGCAGAGGAGCAGTGAGGAGGGCAGGGGTGAGGAGTAGACAGCAAGAGCGGGGAAACAGCACACCCGGCCTCAGGACTGGCTCCAAGGACTGTTCTGGGAAAAAGCCAGTCCCACTGCAGCAGGACCGGAAGAGGTACCCCCCCACACACATACCCACCCGGGGAGGCCCTGGGCCCAGCCAGCCACACCAGGCCTCTCCCAGCTCGCTTGTGACCAAAGGTTAGTGCAGCCCCTCTTTGCAGCCCAGTGTCACCCAGCCATGAGATGAGGGGGGATCCACTGGGGGGACTTGCTCCTGTGCCCCAGACAGGCCTGTGGGGAGTGCCTGCTGAGGACACACAGCTCGTGACCCCCACCCTCAGCCTGAACAGGCTCACTGGGCCCTGAAGGGGGCATTGGGCCCCAAGTGTGGTGGCATTTTATTTATTCAGTCATCCATTATTTTTTTGTTGACAGGCAGAGTTAGACAGTGAGAGAGAGACAGAGAGAAAGGTCTTCCTTCCATTGGTTCACCCCACAAATGGCCGCTATGCCTGATCCGAAGCCAGGAGCCAGGTGCTTCTCCTGGTCTCCCATGCGGGTGCAGGGCCCAAGGACCTGGGCCATCCGGGCCACAGCAGAGAGCTGGACTGGAAGAGGGGCAACCGGGACAGAATCCGGTGCCCTGACCAGGACTAGAACCCGGGGTGCCAGCGCCACAGGCAGAGGATTAGCCTAGTGAGCTGTGGCGTCGGCCGGGTCATCCATTTTTGAAATAAACATTGGTGATCATTTTATAGTTTATAGCCATAAATAATGCATAATTTTGTTTTACGGAATTTTGCCCTTTTTTTTCTTCGAGAGGCAGAAACACACACACACACACACACACACACACAGAAATAGTGAAACTCAGGCTGCTGCCATGGCTCACTAGGCTAATCCTCCGCCTTGCGGAGCCGGCACACCGGGTTCTAGTCCCGGTCGGGGTGCCGGATTCTGTCCCGGTTGCCCCTCTTCCAGGCCAGCTCTCTGCTGTGGCCAGGGAGTGCAGTGGAGGATGGCCCAAGTGCTTGGGCCCTGCACCCCATAGGAGACCAGAAGAAGCACCTGGCTCCTGCCTTTGGATCAGCGTGGTGCGCCGGCCGCGGCGGCCATTGGAGGGTGAACCAACGGCAAAAGGAAGACCTTTCTCTCTGTCTCTCTCACTGTCCACTCTGCCTGTCAAAAATAAATTTAAAAAAAAGAAAAGAAAAGAAAAGAAAAGAAACAGTGAGAACTCCCTTTCCACTGGTTCACTCCCCAAATGCCCGCAGCAGCCAGGGCCAGGCTGGAGCTGAAGCCAGGAGCTGGGAATTCCTCCCAGGTCTCCCGTGTGGGTGGCAGGGACCCAGGCACTTGAGCCACTCAAGCCCTCCCTGCTGCCTCCCAGGGGCTGCATGCTCGGGAAGCTGGCGTCCAGAGCAGAGCCAGGTATCAAACCCCGGCTCCCCGATGCGGCTGGGGATAACACAGGCGTCCTCCCCAAACACGGCAGCCTCTGCAAACAAGCTTCAACAGCTGCCTCGAGACTTCCTGGGCCACGGCCAGACTGGCAGCCCGTGAGTCCCAGGCTCTGGTGAGGGTGAGCCCACCCTCCTCTCCAGGAGCCAGAGGTGCGAGGACAAGCAGAGGAACTTCCAGGGCCAGGGAGTTGGCAGGGGTCTGCTCAGACTGAGAGGAGCTGCCTGGGGGCTCACGCCCTGGGTGTTGAGTTGATGGGGAGCTGATCTGCTCTCTCTCTCTCCCACACAGAGCCCAAGGCCACTGCTCAGACACAGGATCAGCACCCAGCCGCATGCACCTGCCTGCAGTCAGCGCTCAGAGAATGAGCTTCCGCCAGGTGCGGGCAGGGAGAAGTCTGCATGGCACAAACCAGGGGCCTCCTAGTCCTCTTGGGGACTCTGGCCAAGTTCTGCAGGTCAAAAAGCCCATGAAGGGAGCCAGCGGTGTGGCGCAGCAGGGTGAGCCGCCACCTGCACCACCCAGATCCCGTGTGAGCGCCGGCTGCAGTCCTGGCTGCTCTGCTTCCTAATCAGCTCCCTGCTAATGCACCTGAGAACACAGCAGGACGTGGCCCAAGGGGTTAGGCCGCTGCCACCCATGTGGGAGACCAGGGTAGAGCTCCTGGTGATATCGGAATTGACCCCTTCAAATTATATCAGAATGTGGCCCCTTAGAGTTCCCCAGAAGTCGAGTCTGGAGTGCCACATATGTTATTGAAATTTGAGGTGCCATATGATATCATCATACGCTTATTAATAAATCCCCAATATTAAGCCCGAGTAGGTTCTTGTCTAATATTTAGAGAAGAATTCTAAATACTGGCATAAATGAACGAGGCAGCATGGTACATTTTAAGCTTTTATTTAGAGAGAGGGGTAAATCTGGGTGCATACTGAGTACCAGGAACCAGCCACGTGGAGGGGCATCTAGGCCAGGAAGCATGGGGCAGGTGGCCCAAGGCTACGCACCCTGGAGGTGCAGGCTGCAGCCAGCCCCCTCCTGGCAAGAGGCCAGGGCGAGGGAAATGGAGGAAGGGGCAGACACACCTTGTTCCAGGCTTTTCATCCTCTCTCAAAGGAGAGTGGAATTAACCACTCTTAATTAACCACAATTAACCTGATTGGCTGGTGGGTGCTCAGGTGTGGCCAGGTAGGGGCATGAGGTCACACAGGGGTGTGGTGAAGTCGTGGTCTTCCAGCTCACAAACCTAATCAATTTTAACCTGTATGCCTGTCTACTTCACTGGCTCCTGGCTTCGTCGGGACCACCTGGGGAGTGAACCAGCAGATAGAAGATTCTCTCTCTCTCTGATTCTCTCTCTCTCTCTCTACCTTCCAAATAAATCAATCTTTTAACCCAATACAAATATGAATGACAGAGGACATTATTAAGCACCGCCTTTGTAGCATACATCCTAGCTATGCACCATTGAACACTCACATCGCCTCTGTGTTGCAGATAGTAGCCCGTCTGGAAAAACAGAGGCTGCACCCACCCGTCCTGCCTGGGTCCCAGAGGAGTAGCCAGGACAGAAGCCGGGCTCCTGTGCCCTGGGGGGCCAGGTCAGCCTTCTGCAGGAGGCAGGGCGGAGCTAATTACCTTCTGAAGAGGTGCACAGACAGACAGAAACGGGGACTTAGAATGGGCTTCCCTCGCCTCCTGACGGGGTGGATTCCTGATGGGAATTCCGCTTCCCCATCAAAGTGCTTAATCTCATTGCTGAAAACAAATCAGTCTAATGATTTCTATCTGAGTGTAAACACTGTTGTAGGCTTGCCTGTTTAGATGCCATTGACTTTCAAATCAGCTTGCCTCTCCATCCCGCATGGCAGAAAGAGTCCAAATGCAAATGTAGCATAAACGACTCTATAATAAATGCTCATTCAACATTTATTCTTTCTCAAATCATCTCTTAAAGCCCTTTCATGCTAATGTCTAGGAGATGTGACATTAGAAAAATTGCTTTGACATGCTAAGGGGCTCCAAGATTTAACAAAAAAAAAAAAAAAGAAAAGAAAAGAAAAAGAAAGAAAGGACAAGATAAAGCTTTCGGGAGACCTATTTCAGAGGAATTATTCCCGCCTTTGAAAGTCTTCCAAGGTTGCTGCACATTTCAGCTTGTTGGCATACATGCAAATGAAGTGCTACAAAAGTCCCGGGCTGAATTCCACTTGAATGAAAGCTCCCGGTTGCCAGTGTAAGGGCGGGGGCAGACTTTGGGATGCACGCGGGAGGGGACTAGAAGCAGAAGAAGGGAGTCCGGGCCCAGCCGTGGGATAAAAAAATTTTTAGAAAGTCCATGTCAATGGTTGGTGTGGCCAGCACCTGGTGCCCCTGTAGAACAAGCCACACCTGCGTCCTTTATCAAACACATTATCCAGCCCACTCCCAGCTGCTGACCCCACCCACCCTCTTCACCTGCTCTTCCCCTGGGACAGGGATAACCAGAGACTCTGCTTGGAGAGAACCCAGTGACACAGCCCATGCTGAGTGCTTACAGCGCGGTCTCAGCCCTCATAGTAAGTGCACAAGAAACTGTGCCTGGGGTCATGAGGACATCTTACTCTCTTCCTGCCCAGCCAAAGCACAGGTCGCAGTTGGGTGAGAAAGGGGGAAAGCAGAGATGTCACAGAACAGAGACAAGCAAGACCCAGACGGGTCTGCACCAGCCAGGGTCATGGCCAGGGTCATGGCCAAGCCTGCTGCGTGGTCCCTGGTACTGCCTCTGTGAATGCAGGACTGTGTGATGTCCCCAGACAGGTGGCACAACAGGCTGGGTGTGCTGTGGATAGCAGTCTTTAAAAAATATATATATTTATTTACCCAAAAGGCAGAGAGAGAGTTATCTTCCATCTGCTAGTTCACTCCCCAAAAGGCAGCAACAGTCAGAGCTGAACCAGACTGAAGAGGAGCCTGAAACTCCATCCGGGTCTCCCATGTGGGTGGCAGGGGCCCAAGCACTTGGGCCACCTCCCACTACTTTCTCAGGTGCATTAGCAGGAAGCTGGATTGGAAGTGGCACAGCCAGGGCTCATAGGACGCCAGTGCCGCAGGTGGCTGCTAACACACTGCACCACAACATTAGAGTTTTCTAGGCAGGAAGGGAAGGGACATTCTCTGAGTATCTCTGAAGTTTCTATCGTTACTGCTGCTGACAGCTCACTGACGTTGCTCCTCCCACTTTAAACACTTGTGCATCGTGAAGTTGGGCAAAACGCGATCATCATCCTAACCTCCAGTGACTTAGCGCGATCACAGTCCACTGCCTGCTGGACAGAGGCCTCGTGGTGGCACCCATGGGTAGGGCCCTGTAAGCTTCCCTCCTACAGCGGTGACTCGGGGGCCAGGCCCCCTCCCGCTCTAATCACAGATGGGGGAAGACGACAGAGGACGATGCCTGGAGCTGGGCATCACCGCTGGGCCATGTGCTAGGGGCCAGAACACAGTCACGTGGCTGCCCTCCCCACTCCCACCCCGCAAAAGCAGGCAGGGAAGTGTGGTGTTGCTGAGGCCCCGGAGGGAAAGGGGAGCTCTCTGCTGCAAACATAAACAGATTCCCGGAGGTTAAGTGACCTGTTGGAAGAAGCAGAGCACGCTAGCTACAGGACAAAATCTATAACCTTTTTATTTTTAAGATTTATTTATTTATTTGAAAGTCAGAGTTACACAGAGAGAGAAGGAGAAAGAGAGAGAGAAAGGAGAGGTCCTCCATCCACTGGTTCACTCCCCAATTGGCCACAATGGCCAGAGCTGTGCCGATCCAAAGCCAGGAGCCAGGAGCTTCCTCTGGGTCTCCCACATGGATGCAGGAGCCCAAGGACTTGGGCCATCTTCCACTGCTTTTTCAGGCCATAGCAGAGAGCTGAATCGGAAGAGGAGCAGCTGGGACTAGAACCAGCGCCCATATGGGATGTCAGCGCTCCAGGCCAGGGCTTTAACCCACTGCACCACAGTGCCAGCCCTCATAACTTGCTCTTTAAAAGGTTTATTTATTTTTACTTGAAAGGCAAAGTGACAGAGAAAGAGGGGCAAACAGAGAGAGATTTTCCACCTGCTGGGTCACTTCCCAAATGCCCACAACAGCTGGGGCTGGGTTGTACCAAAACCAGGAACTGGAACTCCATCCAGGTCTCCCCCAATGGGTGACAGGGACTCAAACCCTTGGGCCATCATCTGCTGCCCCCATAGGAGCACTAGCTGGGTGCTGGATAGAAAGTGGAGCAGCCAGGCTTGAAACGGCACTGGAAAGCAAACACCAACGTCTCAACCAGCATCTTAACAGACTGTGCCACAATGCCCACCACATAACCTGTTCAGAGGCCTCCTCGTCTTGGCCGCCATCACTATCACACCATCAGCCATGCAGTAGGCAATTATTGAGTACCTATTGTGTGTCACGTGCTGCTCTTGGCACCAAGGCTCAGAGGCTCAGAGCAATTGGGGGAGGACTGCCCACAGCCCAAGTAGAAGCCTCGGGAGGCCATGGCTGCAGGTGCTCCCTGAAGGCGGAGAGCTGGGGATGGATCCCTGAAGGGGGGCGGAGTCAGAGGGTGGTGAGAGTAAGGCTGGGCATTCCTGAGAGGGACGGTGAGGTGTGAGGGCAGGACTCCAGGGAACAGCTCTGAAGGGGCGTGGTGGGCAGGACACAGACTGGCCAGGGTGGGGACCAGGTTGTGAAGGGGCTGGAGAGTGGGGAGCTGGGGGAGTTAGGGAGGAGGCGGGCAGCACATGCTGTGGGGGCCCAGTCATGTGCTCTGGGTCTTCATTTTTTCTCGTTTAAAAAGATTTATTGAAAGAGAGAGAGAGAGAGGTCTTCCATCTGCTGATTCACTCCCTGGAGGTCTGTGACAGCTGGGTCTGGGCCAGGCCAAATCCAGGAGCCAGGAGCTGAAACTCCATCTGGGCCTCCCACGTGGGTGCAGGGGCCCAAGCACTTGGGGCATCTTCCACTGCCTTCCCAGAAGCATTAGCAGGGAGCTGGAGAGGAAGCTCCCGGACTCCCCAGGCAGTGGTCCGGGACGTGGGCATGCCAAGCCGTGGCCTACCCCACACCGCCCACCCCATCCCTCTGGGACTCTCTGAGTGAGCAACAGCTCCACAGCTCCTCCCTGGACTGATGGCTGGAGCCTGAGGCCACTCGCCCCCACCCCAGGCCAGGCACACTGTGACTGAGGACTGCTCCAGCTTGGAGGGTGGGGATAACTCAGAGGCGGAGCTCCCCAGCGCCCCGCCCAGCAAGGGCACCGCACTGGTAGCCGCTTGCTTGCAGCATGCCCTGCACGGCCTGGCCTCCCCTCCCCGTATCACAACCATCCTCCTTTGCTGGGGTTTCGCAGGCTCCCGGGGCTCATCTTCCACACTAACTAGGAAGCAGGATTCTGTCACAGTCAGCACAGAAAGCGCTGCAGGCAGCCATCCGTCAAGTGGCCACTTAGCCAACTCAGCCCTCTTCACAGTGGCCCCGCGTGCAGCAGACGACGGTCAGAGCAGCCGGGCTCCGTCTCCAGGGGAGCTGACCTGGGCCCTTCCCAACACTGCCTGCTGAGCTCCTCAGGTTCTTCTCCAGCCCTGGCAAAGCTCCCGCTTAGGACAAATTAACCTGGGCGCGGGCGTGGCTGTGGCCGTGGGCGTGGCCGTGACCGTGGGCGTGGCTGTGGCCATGCGCATGGCTGTGGGTAGGGGGCACGAGCCAGTAGAGCTTTGTCCCTTGCTTCCTGTTAGATACATGGGTACTTCCAAAAGTTGGTGGAAAATGAATTTGAAAGCTTATTTTGCTGCAAAGAACTCTGAGATCTGTGCGTAGTTTTTGTCACAATTGGCATTTTCCATAAACGTTTTGAAGACCCCTTATATGCATGCATTTTAACTTTTTGGTACTGAAGAAAAGCTTTTCTGTGAATTCCATTTTTCCGTGAACTTTTTTTTTAATTATTTATTTATTTGAAGGGCAGTGAGAGACAGACAGACAGACACAAAGATGTCCTATCCAGTGGTTCACAACCTAGATGCCCATGCAGCCAGGGCTAGGCCAGGCCAAAGCCAGGATCCTGGAACTCCAGGCCTCCCATGTGGGTGGCAGGGACCAAGTACTTGAGCCCACACCTGCCGCCTCTCCAGGTGCACATTGGCAGGAAGCTGCAATGGAGAGAGGAGCTGGGACTCGAACTCAGGCCCTCCGATACGGGATGCAGAGCTCCCAAGCGGCAGCTCAACCATTGCACTGAATGTCACTCTCCCGCCCACCCCACTTCTACAAACTTTTCAGAATACTCTCATACGTTGCGACAGTCAAAAAATGCATCCAAAGTGTCAAAGGTGCATGGGATCAGCCAGTAAACCGTGAAATCCCAGCCACAGTTCTATGTCTTAACGATGTAAGAAGTGCAAGTGGTTTATCAAAACAGAAACTCAAACTTGCAAACAGAAGAGGCTCTGAGTGGGGAGAACTTGGCTGGATTTGCTGGGGTCCCAGGGTTGGGTCAGCTATTAGAGCTCTCTTGCCTCAGGCCTATGAGTGTGTGGTTCAGGTGGATGAACTCCTCGACCCCCAGGGGCAGGCATTTAGCCCAGTGGTTAAGACACCTGCATCCCATAGCCTAGCTCCAGCTCCCGACTCCAGCCTCCTGCCAACATACACCCTGGGTGGCAGCCGAGGATGGCGCAAGTACCTGAGTCCCTGCGACTCCTGCGGGAGACACGGCTTGCATTCCCAGCTCTTGGCTTCAGTCTGGCCCAGCCCTGGCTGTCGTGGGCACCTGGGGGAGTGAACCAGTGGCTGGGAGCTCTCTGTCTCTCACTGCCTCATAAATAAATATATTTAACAGCTAAAATTTCAAACCCACCCCTTCGTGGTTTTTGTTTGTTTGTTTTTTACTTCTGCTACACCTGTGGTCCTAGGTTGGGCTCCCCAGAGGCACACTCTGGGACAAGGATTTGCAAACACTGAGTTTATTTGGGAGGTGGCCCTGGGAAGCGCCCGTGGGGGATGTGAGAGAGAAAAGGGAAGGAAGGCAATCAGGTGCACTAATGAGCCGGGATGGCTGTGGGCTCCTGGGGCTCTGCTCCCTGGGGAGTTGTCCCACCAGGTGCCAGATGGGTGGGTAGACTCAGAGCGTGGCTGGCGGCTGATCCCAGGGAAGTCAGCTCTCCACTTCTGCTGTACAAGCCCAGCAGCCAGGAAAAAAAAAAATCTGCAAATAGCCACAGGTGCTACAGCCCTGGGGCCACCTGGACAGGATCAGCACAGGGCATGTGGAGTCGAGAATGGGCGGCTTGCTGGTTCGAGTCCCAGCTGCTCTGCTTCCAGTCCAGCTCCCTGTGAATAATACTCCCAGCTGGTGGCCCAACTACTGGGGTCCCTGCATCCACATGGGGGAGACCCAGATGGAGCGCCTGGCTCCTGCACTAGGACAGGCCAAAGCCAGGAGCTGGGAACGCAATCCAGGTGTCCCACGTGGGTGGCAGGTGCCTCCCAGTTTGTACATCAGCAGGCAAATGGAACTGGGGACAGAGGCAGGAATGTGATGTGGGCGTCCTAAGCAGCGTCTGAACCACCGAGCCCGATGCCTGCCCCCACAGGCACCCCCCACGGATACGGACGGCCATGTGTGGCTTCTCAGGAGATCCCTGCCGATGACAATGCCAGAAGCCTCTGCAGGTGTCCTCAAATCCAAGAAGTCTGAGCCCCCACGACCTCAGGTAGGCGTCCTCTCACGGGATTCACCCAAACCTTGTGACCCGACATCGACTGCGCCAAGGGTAAGCTGGGACAGCCTGGCATGGGGACTCCATCAATGACCAGTATCTGCTGGACTTCCCGGGGCTGGGCCTGGGCCTGAGACACTTCCGGCTGAGTAGGGGAAAGGAGAGGAGTGGGCAAGGTCGCATCACAAGTGGCAAAGGCCTGGGCCTCTGGGTCAGACCCAATGGCCGTGTTACCCTGGAGCAGCCCCTTGACCTCCCTTAGCCCCAGATTCCTCATCTGGAAAGTGAACAAGGCCAGCTTTTACCTCCCTGCGTGATGCCGGGGGTGAGCCAGGACAAGACCCGAAGCGTAAGGCCGGCACACGGTAAGTGCCATGCTAAGTCTTCATTAATGCTACCCCAGGACTGCCCTCTATTAACCCAAGCTAAAACCCATAGCCTGAGGCCTGGGTGGCAATGGGACAAAGAATCTTGCAGTGTCTGAGGCAGAAGGAACCTAAAGAATCAGGACTGGACCCAGACGGGCAGACGGCTCCTGGCGGCTGGCAAAACGTAAACTTGCATTCACTCCTGACTCAGAGGAAAAGTTACACTCTGTGGTGCCCACCCTCGGTCCCTCTCTCCTCTGTGGTTTCTCCAAGCAATTCAGCTCTGGCCCCAAACTTGCATCTTGCATTCAGCCAAACAAAGCCTAAAGTGAGAAGACGACTTGGGGACCCCCCTGATTACACCTGGGTGCTCCTTAGAGTCTTTTCAACTCCCCCTTCAGAGAATCTCTTGCAGCCATGAACGGTACAGGTCCCAGTGTGAAGCTTAGCAAATACAACGTTTTCCCAAATTGCTTCTTGTCCAGTCACCTCTCACACCCCCCGGCACGTACTCAAGCCCTGTTAAGAACCATCCAGGGGAGCCAGCGCCACAGCTCACTAGGCTAATCCTCCGCCTTGCGGAGCCGGCACACCGGGTTCTAGTCCCGGTCGGGGTGCCAGATTCTGTCCCGGTTGCCCCTCTTCCAGGCCAGCTCTCTGCTGTGGCCAAGGAGTGCAGTGGAGGATGGCCCAGGTGCTTGGGCCCTGCACCCCATGGGAGACCAGGAAAAGCACCTGGCTCCTGCCATCGGATCAGCGCGGTGCACCGGCTGCAGCGGCCATTGGAGGGTGAACCAACGGCAAAAGGAAGACCTTTCTCTCTGTTTCTCTCTCTCACTGTCCACTCTGCCTGTCAAAAAATAAAAATAAAAAAAAGAACCATCCAGGAGCAGGTGTTGTGGCATAGAAGGTTAAGCCACTGATCGGGACACCAACATCCGGTATCCAACAGGGGTTCAAGTTCTAACTGCTCCACTTCTGATCCAGCTCCCTGCTAATGGGCCTGGGAAAGCAGCAGAAGATAACCCAAGTGCTTGGGTCCCTGTACCTATGTGGGAGACCCAGATGGAGTTCCTGGTTCCTTGCCTTGGACAGGTCCAGCCCCAGCTATTGAGGCCATTTTGAGAGTGAACCTGTGGTTTCTCTCTATCTCTGTCTCCTTGCCACTCTGCCTTTCAAATACATAAAACAAATCCAAAAACAGAGCCATCTAGTCAAGCCCCCAGAGAGGTTAAGTGATTAGCCTAAGGCCACACAGCAGGTCAGAGGCAGGGCTGGCCTGCCAACTCTCCACTCAATACCCCTACCAAGGAATCCACTCAACCCCTTCACCTGGGTGGGTAGGGCAACACCCACCAGGAAGCTCACACCCTCTGGGGCCCTGGAGCAGGCTGTGGGGAACTCTGATGGGAGAGATGGAGGGTGGGTACAAGATTCAGAGCCTGGGACCCCGCCTGGCCAACCCCAGGCGCCCCAGCCCATCCCACCACCCACCCCTCTAATCCATATTTTATGGGGCTGCTCTCCCTTCCTCGCAAACGATGTCATTAATCTGCTCCCTGGCTGTGTGAAATAACATCCCTCAAGAACAGACTGCTTTCTGAATATTTTATCACTCCTCATTCCTTCTCCCCGAACTAATATATATTTACACAGCCTACCTCCTGCAGGAGAGCTATATTGTTTTCTCCCAGTGTCGGAGAACTTAGACACAGAATTGCGCAGACGTGAAAAAAGGCATGCCTTGCTATTGATGTTGAAAGTGGGAACCAATCATCTATCAAGCTGTGAGGGAAGCCAAGAGGAAGATTTGCATAAGGTTAAAAGGAAGAAGAAGAAAAGAATAACACAGACCCCCACCCCAGCCCACCCCACCGAGGGATGGATGGCCGGATGGCCGGAGCTGGGGCTGACATCTTTTCCTGGAACACAGGGCTGCAGAGCGCCAGCACCAGCCCTCCGGCATTTGGAGCTCTCAGCAGTGGCGAAGAGCAAAGACCTGTTTTGTTAGCAAGGTCAGAAACTTCCTTCTTGGAGCTCCAAGCTGGAGAGACCGCAGTCGTTGGAGAATCTGACGGCACCGTTTTTATCATCATGGAATATTTATTACAACGAGGACTCACACGATTGTGTAGGCCTTTTGTTTTCTCGGGCGTTATTCTGTGTTGATCCCCCAAAAACCAAGTTTATGAAACGAGGAGCTAGAGATGGCGCCCCCCGTGGGCAAAAGAGGGAAAAGAGACCCCAGAGGGGGTCACGCGCTGGACTGCAGGTGCAGCAAGGAGGTTGGGGGTGAGAGCGGGGCGCTGTTTGCCAGGGTTCCCAAGTCCCTTAGAAAGAGAAAAATCTGTTCAGAAAAATATCTTGCTGGACCGCTTTGCAATGGAGGTGGGGCCTTGGAGGAGGTCACTCGCTCTGCGTCAGGGTCTAGCAGAAGTCTGAGGCCGAGCTGGAGGGAAAGCAATGGGGCAGAGGGGGACAGGAGAGAGTGCTGGGGTGCAGCCACTCTAGGGGCTTCTCAGGACACCCACATCTCGTATCCGAGCGCCAGTATGAGTCCCTGCTCCTCCACTTCAGATCCAGCTGCCTGCTGGTACATCCTCCAGGGCAGACAATGGCTCAAGTCTTTGGGGCCCCTGCCACCATGTGGGAGACCTGGTTTCAACCTGACTCAGTCCTGGTTGTAGCGAGTATTTGAGCAGAGAATCAGTAGATGGAAGATCTCTCTCTTTCTCTCTTTCCTGTTGTCTCTGTCTTTCAAGCAAAGAAACACATAAACCCTAAAAAAATAAGAAGAAAGAAAGAAAATGTCTATGGGACAAGGGCTTGGATAAAGATGATGGATACTGATTTTATCCTTCCTCGCCCTAAAACCACAGCCCACTGAAGCCCACCAAGCCGAGGACTGACGCATGTGAGCGGCGTCGTTGGGGGGATGCAGGCAGAGCATCCAGGAGCACTTGACGCTGCCACAGAGTTGACAAAACGAACAGCCATGGCGGAGACGCGGGCACGGGGAGCCGGCAGTCAGAGCTGAGAGGGAGTGCGCGGCCTCAGCACTGAGACACTGGCGGGAATGTCCGCAGGATGTGGCCACCCAGCCCCAAGATGGGGATTCAGCAGTCTCCCCTTCTGCAAGATTGTCCCAGAGCTGCGGATAGCACCAAACCCTGGACAGATGATGCTTTTCCCAACACTGTCCGTGCATTTTGGCTTCTGAGTTAGGCACAGTAAAAGATTAACAGCAATACTAGTAGCACAGGACAATTATAACAACAGACTGACGAAAGTTACATGAACACGATGTTGCTCTTGAATTTTCCATGTAGCATTTTTGAGCTGCAGCTGACCACGGGTAACAGGAACCGTGGAAACAGAAACTACGGCTATGCAGGGTTTGAGTCTTTTGTGTGCATCTTACTGATGGGACGACCTCAGCCGACAGGTGGGCTACACAGAGATGAATAAAGCAGTCTCGGCTCAAAGGAACTCAAGGTGTGGAAACAGGCAGGCAGGCAGGAAGTCAGGCAGCACTGGCCAAGGGCTCGGAGCTGTGAAGAAGTGGAGGAGACTATGGGCTGGCGCTGCTGCTTCGTGGGGCAAGTCACCACCCGCGACGCAGGCATCCCGTACCGCGAGTTCGAGTGCCGTGGGTTCGAGTCCCAGCTGCTCCACATCCCATCCAGCTGCCTGCTAATGTGCCTGGGAAACAGCAGAGGATGGCCAAAGTGCTTGGGGCCTTGCTATCCATGTGGGAGACCCAGATGTAGCTCCTGGTTCCCAGCTTCATCCGGCCCAGCCCCAACTTTTGGGGCCATCTGGGGAGTGAACCTGCCCTCAGCCTTCCCTCCCAGCCCCGGGGCCTCAGTCCCTTCCCCTTCTCCGCCCAGCCTTGGTCCTGGAGAGCCCTCCGCTGCTGAATGGCGAGGTGGCAGGGGCGCCTGCGCAGCAGGCCCAGCTCTCACACCATCAGACTCGGGGTGGGGGGACCCCCTCAACACTTACGCCTGCCCACTTCAAAGTGTTCCTGCTGGGTTCCCTCCAGTGGCCTTGTCAGTCTGTGGCCTGAGTGACAGCCTAGGCTTCTTGCAAGAGCGCCTGGGCACTGCCCCTCTCCCACAGAGCGCAGACCGCGTGCACCTCCACCCTCCCAGTGCTGGCCGCAGTAGCACACTCTGCCCAGTTTGTCTCTGCAGTCCCTGGCGCCGGTAGCCGCAGCCCCACCCCCACCAGAGACCGCATGGGTGGGAAACACTGCACCAGACAGGCCCTTTAGGAAGTCTCTCCATTCTGTACCAAGCTGCAGGCGTCCTCATTTGGTCCCAGTGAGAATGCAATCAGCCACAGAAGGGCCTGTCATTTTAAGAATGAAGAAATAGAGGCACAGAGAAGTTGGTCAGTTGTCTAAGGCCACACAGCTGGCAAGGGCTGGAACTTATGCCCCAAAGTTCTCACCGCGGATCCCTCAGCCAGCGATACATTGAACTGGGAACCCTCTCTGGGGTCTTCCTCTTGCATGAACCTAGTAAGGATGCAGTGGGCCTGAGATCTTGTCACCAATGGAAGTGCCTTGGGGACAGGGCTGCTGTCACCTCCCCAGGGCGCATACCAGAGAGCAGGGCGTGCTCCAGCATGGGACAAATGCAGAGCAAGGGGGGCGGATCCCAACAGCTGGTCCAGCTGCCAGGTTTTACCAAGTCCAGGGTCAGCACAAAGAGGCTAGGAGCAGAAAGAGGAAGAAAAGGCAGAGAAGATGGGGGAGGAGGGGGAGGGGAGGGGTAAAGGAAGGGGG
This sequence comes from Oryctolagus cuniculus, assembly GCF_964237555.1. NCBI lineage: Eukaryota > Metazoa > Chordata > Mammalia > Lagomorpha > Leporidae > Oryctolagus > Oryctolagus cuniculus. Next base: position 34,032,736 of record NC_091449.1, on the reverse strand, counting down.
AGGAAGAGGCAGGTAGCTTGGGCAGGGAGAGCCTGCCACCCCAGCTGGCCCCCTTATGTGCTGTCTGGATTACTCAAAGCAGGAGGCCTCAGGGGCCGGAGGAGGGGGGTGTCCAGGGGGTGTTTGGAGGTTTCACAGCCACTTAGGTGGACCAAAAGAGAAAAGAATTCTGTTCCGGCCGCTTATCTCCTAACCTTATAAACTCAGGATTAGCAGATCAAAGGCGGATTTGGCCCCGCTGAGGGACGACAGTGGTTTTGGGGAACAGTTTGGGCTCTGTCCTTCATGATCAAATGAGCTTAGGTCATTGATAAATAAACGGCGTTTTGAATTTCTCTAATTGGGCGTGCGGGTCACGCCTGAGCCGCAGCAGCAGCAGCAGCAGAAGCCACCGGCTGTCCTGGCAGAGTTAATGAGCCAGAGGGGGCTGGGAGGGGTGGGGGGATCCCAACAGTGGCCTCAGGGAAAGGTTCCAGCGTGAGGCAGGGGTCCCCACAAACCCACAATTAAGAGCAATGGCTCTGGGGCCAGCACAGAGGGAGGCAACTTGTAGCACCGCCTGCTCCCCCTCACCCTGGGCACCCCCCTAGGTGTCTGCACCTGTAGGAAGCACCGTGCTGGGGGGTGGCCCTGGGCTGACGGCTCACCACGTGCCAGGCGTTGTGTCTTCCGGGGGAAGCACTGCCTGACCCAGAGCCCAGGCCCCTAAGTGTGCCAGGAGACGAGCCTTGAATGGGGAGAGTGCGGAGTCGAAGCTGCCGGCCAGGGATCAAGCCCAGGTCTCCTGCTCTCCTTGGTGGTTGCCATCATCATGGCATCATTACTCTGCACCTTGAGCAGGTCCCTGCCTGTTGGATCTCACCTCTTACCCTTGCCTCCTGCTCTGCTTCTTGGAACCTTTCCCAGGCTCCTGGGCCACCTGGCTTCTGGGCTGGTTTGGCCGGTGGAGCACGGTGGGGCGTGGGGCGAGGAGGAGCCGAGCTGTTTCACCCTCTCCCTTCCCTGTGCTTCTGCAGTGGAAACAGCAGGGCCCTGTTGGGCGTATGGACCCAGCTCCTCCCACACAGCCCCCGGACAAGATCCAAGCTCCTGCTGCCCAGGCTCTCGAAACACCAGCTCCTCTCTCTCTGCCTCCTGCCCCCGCAGATGGTAGCAATTTCCCACGGTTGCTAATCGCTGGGCTGCCTTCACACTCTCTGTTTGGCTTCCCAGCCCCCCCTCAATCAATCCCCTCCATTGAATTCCCTCTCACTGAGAGACCTGGAGACAGTTCCAACAGCTGCCGTCTGTGTGTCATTTCTCCCTGATCCAGGCAGTGGCGATTGGGAAGCTGCTGTTGCTAGACCCAAAGCCATGGGGAGGGTTCACCAGAAGCCCCGCCTCCAGCCCAGGTAGATGCTGGGAGACAGGCACCTGCATTAGCGCTTACAAGCTGATCAGGCCCTGAGGATGCTGTGTGCACGAGCCCAGGGGTCAGAGGTTCACACAGCTGCCGGAGGGGAACCAGGCAAGCTCGTTCGCATGCACACTGTCCTGTGAGCTGAGTGGAATGACGGCTCCTGTTGATTGTCGCTCCCCCTCTTCGTGGAGGAACGACACAGGACCCTGTGCTGTTCTTTTGTCTGCTCGGCCCTCCCTGGGTTTGCTGCTGGTTCTTCCCAGGTTGGCTACCGTCCCTTCCACCTCCGTGGAAGGGCGGTTCCCCCTGCCACTTTCCCCACTTCTGCGGGGGAGCGGCACACCGCCGGCCAGCTCTCTCGGGGGCTGCTCAGATGTTCCTCAGGTGTTCCTGGCGCATGTTGTCTCTCTCCTCCTTTATAGTCCTCTTCCACCAATCCCAACTCTGCTACCCACAACGCCGAGTACGCTGCTCTCCTCCAATCAGGAGCAGGTCCTGCTGTTTATTGGCTGAACTGGAGGCAGCTGTGTAGAAGCTGTTTCCTCCTCTCCCAGCGCCATATTGTGGGAGAGCAGATGCATAGAATAAGTCTTAATTCCAGTAACTTAGTCTAGTCCGAGTTGCTCCCCACAGTTGATGGACAGGCAGAGCGAGGCCCGGGGAGATGAGGCGACAGCAGAGTCCTGTGCGGGAGCAGGCTCAGTCCCAGGGGCTCCAGGTGACTTTGAGAAAGTGCCGTCCTCTCTCTAGGCCTCGTGGAGTTCCTGCACCTGGGAAATGAACAGCCTGGAAGGGAGACTGGCAGCACCTCTTACTCTCCCGTGTTCCAGAGCTCCTGCTTGCTCCTCAGAGAGAGAACACGGGCTGGCCGCGGGGCGGAGGGCCACGCTGCTCCCTGTGGCACCAGCATCCTACACTGGAGCGCCAGCTCGAGTCCCGGCTGCCCCACTTCTGAGCCAGCTCCCTGCTAATGGGCCTAGGAAGGGCCTGGAAGATGGCCCAAGTATTTGGGCCCCTGCCCCTATGTGGGAGACCCAGATGGAGCTCCTGGCTCCTAGTTTTGGTCTGGCCCGGCCCTGGCCGCTGTGGCCATTTGGGGAGTAAACCAGAAGATAGAAGACCTCTCTCTCTGTCTCTCCCTTTCCCTATCTGTAACTCTGCCTCTCAAATTTAAAAGATTTATTTATTTTATTTATTTGAGCCAGACCAAAGCCGGGAGCCAGGAACTCCATCTGAGTCTCCCACATAGGGGCAGGAGTCCAAATACTTGGGCTGTCTTCCATTCCCTCCCTAGGCACATTAGCAGGGAGCTGGCTCAGAAGTGGAGCGGCCAGGATTTGAACTGGTGCTCATATGGGATGCTGGCACTACAGGCGGAGGCTTAACCTACTACACCACAGCACCGACCCCCAAAATAAATCTTTAAAAAAAGTTTTTCAGTGTTTTCAAGTCTGACTGAGAACTCTGACATTTAGAAATAAAAAGATGTGAATATTTAAAATCATGTTTTCTTTCCAGAAAAAAATTTTAAAGAGAGCGATAATGTACAGAAAACACCGGACACAAAATAGGTGCTCAGTTAACACTAACCACACTGCAGTAGAAACTTGGTTGAAAGTTAGGCAGAGGGGATGAGGTTCAGGGTAGAAACTTGAGAGACAAAGGCGCTGGTGGTCCGGGACTCACTGACAACATCCACTAAGAAGGACACTCTACCTGCTGGGGGCCGAAAAAACTGGGCCCGCCCAGCTACAGAGGAGACACCCTTGCTTGTTCACAACCCAGGGGTTTAGCCCTAGGGAGGTAACACCTGTGACGGGGTGGGGGGGCACCCCATGGCAGGTGGGAGATGGCCAGCTGTGATAACTGGCTACACAAGACTCAAGAGACAGCCTGGGGTCATGGGACCCTCCCCCCAGCTCCTCCTCCACAGAGTAGAGTGCTCCCAGCACTGGGCAGAGGCTCTGGGGACACTGCCTATGGCCACCCAGCAAGGAGCAGGCTCCTTGGGTGAGGGTGGCGGACAGGTGGGTGACCAGCCTGCTTCTTTTAAGCACTCCACGTGCTCCAGCTAAAGAGAGCCCCTCCCCAGGAGAAGTGCTGCTGCTGGCACGGCCGGCCCATGCATAAAACATCTGCCGGTTGGGTTTCCTGATCTGAATGGCTTCTTTCAGAGCGCGCAGGGGGGAATGGGAGGCTCACTTGGCTTCCTGGAGGGGTTAGGGTGGCCCTGGCCTCTGCCTAGGCCTCAGCTTCCCTGCTCTGCACCCTGGCAGCTTGGTCCCCATGGCAGCCCAGGCCAGGGTCAGCTGGGGACACCTCTCTTCTGCGAATGTTCCCCAAGGGCTTGTACTTCTCCCTCCAGGGAAGCCTGGGCCCCAGATGGTGTAGCTGAGCAGAGGGGGCCCAGTGCAAGGTTGTGAGGTCATAGGGCGCTGCCCTGGGAAAGGATTAATGCAGGTCTCTGGGAGCACATTCGTTCTCACCAGAGCGGATTGTTGCAAAGCAAGGCCCCCTGCATGCTCGGCCTCTTCTGCACACAGCGGTTCCCTTTCTGTGTCTCCACCACGTGGTGGTGCAGCCCTGGGGACAGGGGTGGGGGTCAGGGGAGCACCAGGAGCCATCCCTGAGCTGTTAGCACCCTCCAAGTCCCAGGCTTGTGAGTCAAATAAACCTCTTGATTTGCGGGAGCTCTCGGCCTCGGGTGCTTTGTTACAGCAACAGAAAATGGACCCACAATGACCAGGAAGAAGTGAAGCCATCCGCTTAAATCCAGCTCTGCCTGTCTGTCTGGAGCATTGCCAGCTTCCCCTTTCGGTCATGGACAAGGGCCAGCATTGTTGTGGGGAGGCCCCTGGTGAGGCTGGGCCAAGTTCTTGTCTCCACCGAGAAAAGAATTCACGGAAGAGACACAGATAAAGGTGAGCAGGATCTCTCTCTGACTTTCCCTCTCTCTCCATAACTCTGACTTGCAAATAAATAAAAACAAATCTTCTAAAAAATTTTTAAATAAATTTTTAAAAAAATTAAAAAGGATTTATTTAAAGCAAGAGGAATAAGTACGGGCAAGCTCAGGAGAGAGTGAGCTTCAATCAATCAACAGGTGGGGCTGTCCTTGGATACAATCAAGGCAAAGAGGGTGGTGCCTGGGCCAGGGCTTACTGAATATTCAAAAGGAGCTGAGTTTGGGGCGGAGCTTGAGAGCCACCCATTTTCCTGCTATGTTTTCTTGGGTGTGGGGGAGCGGTGGGATTTGGAAGTGTCGTGGCGATAGCTGCATGGTGCCCTGCGGGTTTTACTCTAACAGCACTATCATGACTTCAAGGTCATCCCAGGGATGCAGCCTGCACTCATTTTAGAGTTTTCCAGCTGACATGGGTTCCAAGTTTGCAACATCACAGAAGTGGCACGCTCCACGGCGCGGGATGGGGGCTGCTGGGAGGGTGGATCTGGCAGTGCACGGAAGGGATATGGGCAGCACAAGAAAGGGGGTTTGCATGGTGCAGGCCTGGCCCCCACGCCAGCTGGACAGGACTTCTGCACGGGCCTGTCGGAGATGCCATGGCGGTCGCCTGGGGTTGTCACACACGGACCGGGCAGGGCTACAGCAGGCCGGGGCTGGCAAACCTCAGCTTCTCTTGCTCTCACTCCCTCCCTGCCTCTGTCAACATGATTCAGGGGGATCGGCCATGGCGGGAAAAAAGTTCCAGGGGAAACTCACCTGCAGGTGGGCGAGGGGCCTCAGTGCCTTCCCACAAAATAGGTTTCTTCCCTCCTTTTCTCCAATTCATTCTTTCTTTCTCTCTTAATTTCTTAATTCACTCAACAAATATTTCAGAAATATTTTCTTCATCAGAAAACCATATGCTCTCAATTAAAAAAAATCTTGAAGTTCCAGAAAAGCAGTGTTAAAAGAACACAATTTTCCGAGGCGGGCGTTTGGCACGGCGGCTGCATCCCCACTGGGGACGCCTGCGTCTCATATTGGAGTGTGTGGGTTGAGTCCTGGTTCCTGTGCTTCCTGCTGGTGCACACCCAGGGAGGCTACAGGTAATGGCTCAGGTAGTTGGGTCCCCGCCACCCATACGGGAGACCCACATGGGCTTCTGGGCTATTGGCCTGGGCCAAGACCTGGTTGTTGTGGGCGTTTGGGGGAGTGAACCAGTTAGATGTCTCTCTTTGTCTCTCTCTGTCTTTTGAGTTAAGATGATAATGAATAAATATGTAAGTATAAGAATATAAGTTCCGGGGCTGGCGCTGGGGTGTAGAAGGTTAAGCCTCTGCCTGCAGTGCTGGCATCCCAGAAGGGTCCTGGTTTGAGTCCCGGCTGCTCCACTTCCAACCCGGCTCCCTGCTAATGGCCTGGGGGAGGCAGGGGAAGATGGCTTAGTGCTTGGACCTCTGTCAGCCATGTAGGAGACCCAGGATGGAGTTCCGGGCTCTCAGCTTTGGCCTGGCCCAGTCCCAGCCATTTGGAGAGTGAAGTACCAGATGAAAGATCTCTCTCTCTCCCTCTCTCTCTCTTCCTTTCTCTCTCTCTCTGCCTTTCAAATAAATAAAACTTTTTTTAAAAAGTCATCACCAAACCTAAGGTCATCAGGATGTCACTTGTTATCTTACAGGAGTTCTATATTTTGCATTTTACACTTGAGTCTGTGATCTATTTCGAGTTAATTCTGTGGCGGGTACAAGGTCTGTCCTTTGCCTGGGGATGGCCGGTTGTTCTCGCACCGTTCGTTGGGAAAATCGTCTTTTCCACACTGTATTTCCTGATCTTGTCATCTTCCACCATCTTTACGTCTCAGCCCCGCATCCTCCAGGGGAACTTTCCCTGGCTTCTCTGCCAGTGGAAGCCTCTCCTAGGCTCGCTTAGCACGGGGCCCTCTCCCCAACACTGGACCCCATCCTAACGTCACATCGGCTGGGGCGACTCCTGAGCCCTCCATCACCACCCCCGGCCTGCAGGGTCCACGAGAGCTTGGCCAGCATCACGCAGGCGACAGCAGCAACACAGCCCCAGGGTGGGCCACGCTCTGTCCGGCGTGTTTCCGTGAATGCGTTTAATCCTCACAACCGAAGTAGATAAAATGATCACCAGGACTCGTGAGACTCCGCGAGGTTAGGTCCCTTGCCCAGAGTCCAGACGGGACACGGAACAGCAGCAGGGGTGCTTGGTGGTTGGGGCCACACTGAGCCTGTGCCCCAAGATCTCAGCTCAGGGCTCCGGGTCAGCACTTGGAAACCCCAGGGCCACCTTCTCTAGCTCGCCAGTGACCAGATCAGGTGACAGATGGCTTTGCGGACGTGACCGTGAGGCCAAGCGGCCCACGCACCAGGCCAGCCCACAGCCCCCGCATGGCACACGCCCTTCGTGTTTGCTTTGTATCTGGTTCCCGCTCAGCCGCGCCTGCCAGGGGCGGCCAGGACCACGCTCCTCCTACCTAATGGCTCGAATTCTCAGAAGCATGCCCCTCTGCTTTGCTTGGCACCGCCACAGAGCACACCTCTGATGCGGCAGGTAACTGGATAGGGTCTGGGTTACAGCAATTTGCTGAACAGGGGGTTTTGTGCACAAAAACCCATTACGGTGCTTGGGGGTGTCACTCAGGAATGCTGCCCGCCACGATAGGAGTGTGGTGTGTCAGAGAGGAGAAAGCAGGGCTGGGGGACTGCAAAAGGGGGGATTTGGGAGCCCCTGGTGCTCAGCAAGGCAGGCCACAGGACTCACCCCAACATGATGCCTCAGCCAGGCGGTGAGAACACATGCAACGGTGTCAGCTGAGCCAGGGGTTGGGTCTTAGCTTTATGGCTCTGGCTGTGTGATCTTGTGAAAGTTAATTGACCTCTCTGAGCCTCAACTGCCTCAAGTTACACCACTTACTTCCTAGAGAGCTCTTGCAAAATGCATCCCGGGTGAGGATTTGACTGTTTGGTCAGGGCAGCATTCTCTGGGCAGGCAGCAGTGCACGGCAGGCTGTGAGGACTCCCTGCACGTTTGGTAAGTGCACTGGATTGCTCGCACCCATAACCCTAGAAGGCTGCATGGGATGGTGCTAGCACATAGTGGATGAATTGGTTTAATCATTCAAAGTTGTGCGCACTCTCAACCCATGCACAGGGCATAGAATACGTGTGCAAAAAGTAGCGTCTGAGACTGAGTGACTTTGACACGTTTGGCATAGGACACAGGATGTAGCACATACCTTTATGTTAGCTGTTTTTTTTTTTTTTTTTTAAGATTTATTTATTTGAAAGGCAGGAGTGGAGCAACTGGGACTTGAACCGGTGCCCATATGGGCTGCCCCCAATTTCAGATGTCAGCCATGAGTGGGGTCCCTGGGCAACCCACCCTTCTGCGGGGGAAACCACAAATTCTGCATCCTACAGTTAGCAGCTACATTTTGCCGGGTTAACTACAAGTTTATCTCCCAAAGTCCTCCCCCTCCCCCCCAGGACCTTGCCCCTGAGGACGGGTTTTTCAGCAGAGGAACGTGGGGCAGCACAAATGCTCCGCCTGCAGCCGAAGCTTCCCCGCCCGTCCTGTGCAGCCCCTCTTCCCACCAAGCAGCCCCACAGCAGGCCAACCCCAGGCGCATAGTTAGCATCCCACCCCAGCCAGCGATTCACCCAACTGCAGATCAAAACTGCCCCAAAAATGCATCCATACCGAAATGTTCCAACCTTCTTCCTTGCTGTTCCCTAAACAGTACAGTATGACAACTGTTTACATGGCACTGACGTCTCAGGTATGACACGTGACCCAGAGATGACTTAAAGTCTGCAGGAGGACGTGTGTGGGCTCTGCACAAACCCACGCCGTTTTGTATAAAGGGCTCAAGCACCTTGGAGTTTGCATCCACTGGAGGCCCTGGCCAATGCCCTGTGCAGAGTGAGGGATGTCTGTGAGTGAGTGTGTGTGTGTGTGTGTGTGCACGCGTGCACGTGTGAATGGAGCCAAAGGTCTGTGTGTGTCCACACATACGGACAAAAACGCCCTGCTATCCTACAGAAGAACCCGCTATGAGAGCCCTCGAATTCAGGACTCTGTTCCCAGGGTGGGCCTTGCAGCCCCGCAGGTTACGCCACCCCTGAGAGGCCCACGTCTCACAGCAGAGTGCCTGTTTGGGCCCAGCTGCTCCACTTCTGATCCAGCCTCCTGCTGATGTGCCTGGGAAGGCGGCACATGATCACCCACATAGGAGAGCTGGGTGGATTTCCTGGCTCCTGCCTCAGGCTTGGCCTAGCCCAGCCGCAGCTGTTGCAGACCTCTGGGGAGTGAACCAACAGGTAGAAGTGCTCTCTCTCTCTCTCTCTTGCTCACTCTCGCTCTTGCTCTTTCTCACCACCTTTCAAGTATATAAGTCTTCAAGAAAAACAAAAGAGAATCTGTTCCCTAGCATACCAGTGAGAGAGTTCCTGGCCCATCCGCCTGCTCGCTGTGGCTGCAGAGGGGACCTCCGGAAGCGATTGTGTTGGCGTGGAAGGCGGGCAGCTCCATCAAGAGAGCTGGGTGGCAACACAGCCCGGGCTCTGGCCATCTTCCCCTGAGGCCCCCAGCCATTTTACCAGATACAATCAGGTCCTTGGACCTCAGGAAGAGCAGCAGTCATTGAGGGATGGTTGGAAGTGTGTGGGCTGCTTCCTGTCTTAGTCCATTATGCTACCAGACAGAATATCCGAGACTGGGCGCATTATTAACAAGAGAAGTTTATTTGGCTCGTGTTCGGGAAGCCAGGATGTCCGAGAGGAAGGCGCTGGCCTTGGTGCTGCATCACAGCCTGGTGCAAGGACAAGGGAGCACGGGCGAGACAGCAGGAGAAGCAGTGGGTTGACCTCAGCCCTTTTCATAAGGAACACAGTCTGCTGCGTCCTGAACTTAACCTTGAATTAAAGGCATCCATGGACTTAAAGGGTGGAGCACTCAAGACTCAACCACCTCTTAAAGGTCTTAGCTCCCAACAGTTACCATGGCAATTAAATGTCACCGTGAGTTTTAGAGGAGACATTTCAACCATCACAGGGACTCGGTGCCACAAGAATGCCCCAGCTTCAGAAGTCAATTGTGGGGCCGGCGCTGTGGTGCACCAGGTTAATGCCCTGGCCTGAAGTGCTGGTTCGAGACCCAGCTGCTCCACTTCTGATCCTGGGGAAGCAGTAGAAGATGGCCCAAGTCCTTGGGCCCCTGCACCCACATGTGAGACCTGGAAGAAGCTCCTGGCTCCTGGCTTCAGATAGGTGCAGCTCCGGCTGTTGTGGCCATCTGGGGAGTGAACCAGTGGATAGAAGACCTCTCTCTCTCTCTCTCTCTCTCTCTCTCTCTGCCTCTCCTCTCTCTGTATAACTCCGACTTTCAAATAAATAAATAAATCTTTTTTTTTTTTAAAAAAGAAGTCAATTGTAAGTTTGGGTCTTCAGATCCAATCGGTTATCAATCAACGGTACCAGCCACAACCCCTCCTTGGGTTTCATCATTTGCTCGACCAGCTTACAAAACTCAGGGAAACATTCACTTGTGTTTATGTTTACGTTAAGGAATACCACAATGGAGACAGATGAGCAGCCAGGTGAAGAGGAACGTGAGATCCCAGAAGGGTCCCTAGTGCAGGAGCCCCTGTCTCCCAGGGCTGGAGCCCACCACCCTCCCAACACGGAGGTGTTCACCAGCCAGGGAGCTCAGCAAAGCTCATTGCCCGAGCGTCTGTATACAGTTTTCTCCCCAGCATCCCACCCCATCTTCTCAGAAGGAAGTCAGCAAGTGGAGCTGAGAGTTCCCCCTCTCTGGTTGCTTGGTCTTTTGGGAACCAGCTTCATCCTGAGGCTACCTGGGCTCTCTGTCCTGATTCACCTCATTAGCATAAACTCTGGTATGAACAAAAGGGGCTCCGGTAAGAGTAACAGCAAACAACTCCTATCAACCACTCAGGAAGTTCCAGCATTTTTAGGAGTCTTGTGCCAGGAGCCAGGGTCAGGGACCAAATCCAAATCCATTCCCTACGATAGCACGTGTTCTCTATAGGCCTCTCTGGCAAAAGACGTTCTGGGATTCCAGATGGGATCAACAGGAAAATACCTGGGGTGGCAGGTCCCCCAGCCAGCCCGTGAACACCAGCCCCGGGGAGCCCCACAGGCTGGCCATCTACCTCTCAACCTAGGGGGACCCACCAACCCCAGCTTTATCAATCACCCTTGAATCTCCACGTTCTGAGGATCTGCGTTACTCCAGCCCCAGAGGGACGGAGCACACGTAACCTAGGGAGACACAGCAGCATTAACCTCACACTAGCAGCGGGCTCCCTGCACCTGAGAACATTGCTTAGCCCGAGAGGCAGAGTGTGGTACCGCTGGAGGGAACAGGGAAAAGATTCTATAGGAGAGGAGGCTCGAGGAGAGGAGCTTCGCCCTGCCCACGGTGGGGAAGCTATGAATCAGAGAGCCCCAGATACCCAGCACCCATTTCTGTTCTCCCGGCAGACATTACTATTAGATCACCACCCTCTTTCCCGGAACCCACCAGCCCACCTTAATTGATCAGTCGCGCAGGCCACTGGAAGTGAGACCTCCACCTTCTGCCAGGAGTGGCCTCTTTCTCAGGAGATCAATGGAAAGCCCCCCTATAAAAGGAAAGCTGTGGAGAGTCAAAGGCCACCCGCGAGCCCTCAAATGTCTCTCCCATCTCGAAGCACACCCAAGCGCGCACACACTTCCTGAGTCTGTACAGCCGGTTTGCCCCCATGCTTGCCACACGTGGACAAGGAGCTGGCTGAGCAGCTGACGCTGGGCTTGGCTGCGGTGGTGGGGCCGGGCTACGTGAAAATGCCTGTGGTGAAAAGCCAGTGGCTCAAGGCAGAGGGAGAAGCAGTGTGGGCTGAGCCCGACTGAGAGGCCAGCAGGAGCGAGCTCTGTTGCCCCTACTCCCTCCCAGGTAAGGGCGCACTCGCTCTTCAGATACAACCAACTGTCCAAACAACCGCTCCTTTTCTTCCTACCACCCACAAATGCATGTGCAGACCATGCCTCGTTTGCATGAGTTAAATGCCCACACGATGCAAACCCACTTAATTTGTCATCCTCACAGGGGCCATGTGTCCCAGCAAGGCTGGGAAGGAAGAGAGCCTGACAAACTCTTCTGAGGACCTGCTGGGCATTTTTTAAAATATTTATTTATTTTACTTGAAAGTCAGAGTTACATAGAGAGAGAAGGAGAGGCAGAGAGAGAGAGAGGGGGGGGGGGGGGTCTTCCATCTGCTGGTTCACTCCCCAGATGGCCACAACAGCTGGAGCTGCACTGATCCAAAGCCAGGAGCCAGGAGCTACCACGTGGTGCAACTGCTGGGCATTTTTGCCTTCTCTGTTCCCCTTAAACCCTCCACAGCCTTGTGAAGTGGAGACCTGTTAGCACTGGCATAGATGGCCATCATCATTTTTTAAAGGGGAGACTCCCAAATCTTTCCCCTCTTCTTCTTCTTTCACGCAGTTCCCTTCTCGGTAACTCCTTACCTTCTGAGACCGGGCGAGAAGCTGAGCCCACCTCCAGCTACAGATGCTGAACGCGCCTAGTGCTGGCTTTTCCAGGCTCCCTCGCAGCTAGGGTGCAAGCAGGTGACTTGACTTGCCAGGGGCAGCTGGATGTACCTCCCCAGACATAAAGCCACAAGAATCCAAGACTGCAGCAAAGCAGTGAGTCCCACAAACTAACAAAGACAAACAACCTGCCTGGGAAAAGGGCCATGGAAGTGAGCAAGCAAGTTACAGAGCAGGGTGGGAAGGAACGGCCAATAAGCCGGTGAAGAAACTCCCACTGCCCTGCGAAAGTGGGCCAGCAAGACAAAAGGGTGAGCCGCCAGCCCACTCGCTCCAACCCGCTGTCGCCCCTCCAGGTTAGCAACGAGGCTGAACGTGGGAGGTGGGAAATGGCGTCTCCCTTTAGGCTTGTAGACAAACACCACCACCCAGGAAGCTGACAATGCCCACTCCCCACCTGCAGCAGTCTCTCTGCTTGGTGCACGCACACCCAGAGGAGAGAGTTCATTCTGTTGCGGAGGCTGAAGAGAATGATCACCTTGGGACTGACAGCGACACTGGGGCCCTGCCAGCCCCCAACACGACCCAGGACTTTATTTGAAAGGCTAGGACTCCAAGCTCTTTCTTGCTGACCCCAGTGTGGTGTAGCCTGTGATCTGCACACGCACATATGCACATATATGTACATGTGATGTGCACAGGCAAGGGTCCTTCGAAAAGTTCATGGAAAACAGAATTAAGAGATAAATTGGGGTTGGCGCCGTGGCTCACTAGGCTAATGCTCCACCTGCGGGGCCGGCACCCCGGGTTCTAGTCCTGGTCGGGGCGCTGGATTCTGTCCTAGTTGGGGCGCCAGATTCTGTCCCAGTTGCTCCTCTTCCAGTCCAGCTCTCTGCTGTGGCCTGGGAAGGCAGTGGAAGATGGCCCAGGTGCTTGGGTCCTGCTCTCACATGGGAGACCAGGAGGAAACAACTGGCTCCTGGCTTCGGATCTGCACAGTGCGCCGGCCGTAGCGGCCATTTTGGGGGTGAACCAAAGGAAGGAAGACCTTTCTCTCTCTCTCTCTCTCTCTCTCACTGTCTAACTCTGCCTGTCAAAAGAAATTATAAAACAAAAAAGATAATTTGATTCCAGTGCAAAAGAATTCTGAAGTACATGTACAAAGGGCAGCTAAAATGTACATAAAGAAAACCGCATGATTTCAAAAATTGCACCAAAATAAACTAAGTTTTTTTTTCACTTTTATTTGAAGGGCAAACAGCTACACACACACACACACACAAACAGATGGAAAGAGATCTTCCATCCACTGGTTCACTCCCTGAATGCCCGTAACAGGCAGGGCTGGGCCAGACTGAAGCCAGGAGCCTGGAACTCAGTCAGCGCCTCTCATGTGTGCGGCAGGGACCCAAGTCCTTGGGCCATCGGCTGCTGCCTCCCAGGGTGTGCATTGGCAGGAAGCTGGCTCAGAAGCAGGGTAGTTGGAATTTGAACCACACACTCCCATAAGAGATAAAAGCATCCCACACAGGGACCTAACTGCTGCACTGCTCATCCACCCCTAAGCTGATCTGTTCATTCCCTTCTACCACAAAGTATTTGAAGTGCCCTTGTCCTTTCAGGATCAACCCCTACCTCCCCTCTAGGCCACCAGACCAGTAACTAAGTCGCAGCCAGACCAGAGTCCTGGGTCTGCTCAAGGAGGGAAAAGACCATCTCCGAAAGGAGCTATGGCCTCGCCAAACTATACCTGCGGGAATTGGGTCCTGGGGATTCTGAATTAAGGGGGTTGGTGGGGAGCAGACTACGGGCTGGAAAGGGCAAGAGGCGTTGGCGTGGGAGCACTCGCTCGTGGTCGGGTCTATCTTGCTGCCTAGGACTCCAGGACATGAGACCCACACGTGGACCACAATGGAGCGCACAAGCTTGGGCGCTTCCTTCCTTGTGGGAAGCCTCCTGCCAGGTGCTCCCGCCCCAAGAAAAAGTCATTCTTGCCTCGGGAATTCATTCGCAAGGCAAGGAGCCCTCCCTAGGCAGTCCCCAAATTCCTCCCTGCTCCGACAGGAGGGGATGAAAGAGTTCCTTAATTGGTACCACAAAGACTTCTGCAGGGAGAGAGAAATAGAACTGCTAAATTAAAGACAGACTCCTCCGCAGGAGGGGCAGCTGGCCTGGAGTCAGGGCCCAGCTGCTGAGCCATTTTCCAGGAGGGAGGCCAGGGTGGAGGGCGGCTCTGCACCCCACACCCAGACGCGCCCGAGCGTCCTCCTGCCGGCTATCTGATGGGCACCTTCTGAGCCGGCGACAGTGCCAGCACCACATGACGGGCCCTCCAGAGGCAACTTTGCACGGCTGGCTCGTGGTGGTGGGCCCCCGGGAAACCCCTTAGGCTCTAGGAAGGTTCAATCCAGAAGGCAGAGCACAGGGTCTGGAGGATGTCACCCCAGCTGGAGGCCAGGCCTACTGGGGCACTGAGTCGGGGGAGGACCGTCACAGTGGCCTTGCCCCGTGAGCACAGGTGCCACTCAAGACCCCACGGAGGAATCTCAGAGTGCAGGGCAGAGCCTCAGCTCCAACTCGGCCTCCTGAGTGAACTCTGGCCTCTGAGAAAGGACTGGGGCATCTAAAACCCAAGACGAGCCCAGTTGCCCAGGGCTAGGGCTGGCTGCCGATTCACTCCGCCACTTACTTCGCACCTGTGGGTTCCTGTGCTCATTTGCTGTGCGTCGCTACAGCGACGTCGCCGAGGCTGGGTGTTTGTAAAAAGAAGAGACTGCTTTAGCCTGCGGTTCTGGAGAACCAAGAGTATGGCACTGGCTTCTGCCAGGCCCTGGGAAAGGCCTCCTATGACGGCATAATATTGATGGGAGCAAGCAGGCAAGAGGCCAGAGTGGGTGGGGCTGGCCTGGCTCTTTCCATCACAACCCACTCTGGGAGGAGCCAACAGGTCCCGTGAGAACAACGTGGAGCTCTTCTGGGGGCAGTATCCCCAGGACTGAGTCCCACCTCTTGGAGGTCCCACTGTCTCTTAATTCTGCCCCTTTGGGGACCAAGCCGCCACTACACGATCCTCCAGAGATGCACTCAACCCACGGGCAGACCGCACAGGGCATTTGGTGAGACACGTTTGCGATGCCCACTGCTTGATGCGGAGCCTGCACACTCACACTGATATGCTCTGGCCTCCTGCAGGCATCAGTCTAGTGGGGCGTACAGGCCCACGTGCACCCCCGCTGCATCGCCCAGCCCCTCCTGTTCCAGGCCACCTCCCCTCCACAACTGACGCAGGTGAGTGTAAGCCAGGCGGTCCAACCCAAGAGGAGGTCAGGCCCCCAGGGACCAACACCAACAACATTTCCAACCAGAGCTGAGCTCGCCACAGTGGGCGTGCTGGGTCTACATTCCAGCACGAAGCCTGTGGACACCACAGCTTCAGCAGGGATTATCCATTGGTGTGTTGTCTACTCTGCTGTGACAAATACTTTAGGGAATTTATAAACAAAAGAATTTACTGTTCTTTTAAACAAGATTTTATTTATTTATTTATTTGAGAGGTAGAGTAATAGACAGAGGGAGAGACAGAGAAAGAGGTCTTCCATCTGCTGGTTCACTCCCCATATGGCCCCAACAGCCACAGCTGGGCTGATCCATAGCCAGGAGCTAGGAGCTTCTTCCATGTCTGCCATGTGGGTTCAGGGGCCCAAGCGCTTGGGCCATCTCCAGTAGCTATAAACAGAGAGCTGGCTTGGAAGAGGAGCAGCCGGGACACGAACTGGCGCCCATATGGGATGCTGGCGCTGCTGGTGGAGGCTTAGCCCACTCCACCACAGCGCAGGCCCCAAGCATTTATTGCTCTTATTCTGGAGACTCTGAAGTCCAAGATCAGGGTGCAAGTGCACTCAGGCCCGAGGAGGGCCCCTCCTCCCCCACGGCACTGCCTTGCTGCGTCCTCCCGGTAGGAGGACTCCAAGCAGCTAAGGAGTGTGCTCAGGTCTCTTTTATAAGGGCAGCAACCCACTCATGAGGGTGGAGCCTCACAACCTAACCACAACCGAAAGAGTCCACCTGCTTCTACTGTGCCCTGGTCATTTGGAATCAATACACGGATATGGGGAGACGAAGCGATCGGAGTGCGGCCGACTGCAGTGTAGACGTGCAGAGCTGGACGTTCAGATGCTGCCAGAGGCGGATGCCAGGGACTTCCCTCGGGCTCAGCAGGGAGGAGCAGCACTGCAAGGGTGCGGCTGTGTCTATCCTGGCCCAGGGGTCAGTCCCGCACAACCCACGGTGGGACACCCAGCTACCGCGTGTCTCCCCAGCAGCTCCGCGTCCTACTCCAGGCATCTCGCAAACTCCAGACTTGGCCTGCGGTTCACACACGTGAAGGGGCTAAAGGGACAAGCAAAATGGACACCAAAGGAAGCAACCAGGCTGATGCACACAGCAGGGTCTTCCCAGGACAACAGGCCCACTGTCCGGTACTGACCCCCAAGAGAGGACACTGTGGTTGGGAAGCCCCTGAAGGGACAGGAGTCCAGAGGCAGTGCACAGCCCAGGGCCACATCCTGCGGAGGACAAACCAGCTACAGCACACTGCCGAGAAAGCAGGAATGTGGAGCGAGCATAGAGGAGGTTTAGAAATCACTATTTACTTGCAAAGGGAGAGAGTCTGGTCCTGGCGTGATAGCGCATGCTCTTACTTTGAAGAGGTGTCCACTGGAGTGACAAATGGTCCCAAAGTGTTCACCGTTGTTCGTGGATCCCAAGATGGCACCCAAGATTCTCATCTCATCCCGCTGAGCACAGCTGGAATGTGAGTACAATGGGTTCAAGCGTCTGTGATTAGGTCTCGTCACGTGCCAAAGGTGAAGGGCATTTGCAGATGTAATTAGGGAGGGGCCTAATCAGTTGGCTTTAAATTAATCAAAAGGAAGATTGCCCTCGGTGGGCCCGGCCTAACCAGGTGGGCCCTTAGAAGACCGGGAGGTCAGTGACATGTGGGAAGCTGTGTTGCTATTGGCCTTGAAGGAGCAGACGGGCATATTGTGGAGAGGATCACGCGGCAGGGAACTGAGGGCGGTCTCCAGGAGCTGAAGGCCTTGTTTCTACAACCACAAGGAACCGAATGCTACCAGCAGCCCTGTGACCTCAGCAGAGGCCTCCAGGCCTCGGATGGCGTGGCAGCCCTGGCTGATAACTTGGTTCGAGCCTGGTGAGACCCAGAGCCCCTGCACGCCTGACGCCAGACCCACAGCGACTGTGAGATACTCCAGTTGTGCTGGCTTTGGCCCCTCCATTCACGGCAATTTGGGAAGCAGCCAGAGGAAAGTCATACACCACTATTTCCCTAACAGCCCAAACTTGAGACTTTCCAAATACCCTGTACCCAGGGAACGGATCAGCAAGTCGTGCTGCAGTCACACCATGGAATACCACTCAGCAATGAAAAGGAATGAGCTACTAATACACACAACAACAACTCAGAGAAATGTCAAGAAAACACGAGGCGGGACAAGACGCCAGACCCAAAAAGATGTAACTTCTGCGATAGCATTTACATTCTATCAAGAATAGGCAAAAAAGAACCTCACTGATAGAAATCGAAGTGGAATTAATAGATTGCAATGTAAATCGCAGCTGGCGTTGCCTGTGTGTGTGAAAGCAGAGTGTTCACTGGAAAGCACTATCAAGAACTTTCTGGAAGGAAGAGAACATGTTATATCTTCATGGCAATGGAAGTTACATGAATTTTACCCGTTTGTGAAAACTCATCAAACTATAGAAGCAAGATATGTCCATTTCACTGCATGTATGTGAATTAGTCCTCATGGCAAAGTAATAGTAGGGCGAGCGCTTAGCTAACTGTGTAAGATGCCTGCATGCCTAGGTTTGATGTCTGCCTCTGGTTCTTGACGCCAGCTTCCTGCTAACGCAGACCCTGGGAGGCAGCAGGTGATGGCTCAAGTAGGTGGCTTCCTGCCATGCACGTGGGAGACCTGGATGGAGCACTTGGCTTTTGAGTTTTAGCCTTGCCTGGTCTCTAGCCATTGCAACCGCTTGTTGAGTGAGCCAGTGAATGGGATGGGAGTTTCTCTCTCTCTCTCTCTCTCTCTCTCTCTCTCTCTCCCCCTTTCAAATAAAAATAAATTAAAAATAAAATAATAAAACTAGGCGTGTAGAAGTTCGCAGAGCATTCTTCCTGAGTCCAAGGACAAAAAAACACGGGGTGGAGGGCCTGACTCTCCCACGCACGCACCCTCGCATGTGCGCGCACACACGCACCCAGATGGCGGCATTCCAGGCCGAGTGCACTGGCCCTTTGGCCTTGGCCTCGTTTTATGTGGAGTAGGCAGCTGCCTCCCAGCTCCCAGGTCACTACTCTTGTGTCCGCCTGTCAAGATAAGAAGGCCCGGGCAGATGCTGCTAATTACCTGGGCTTTCAAGTGCTCCTCCAGCCTAACATCTGGCTCCATCTCCGACATCCAGCTTGAGCCAATAAAAGCCAAATAAAATCACAAAGGGCTAATTTGGTGGTCAGGGCTCTGACAGGCTGCACATGAGGAGGGGTGGGGGCAGGCCGGGGACGTGGGGTGGGCGGCCCGGGGCAGGGCGCGGGGCTCACTGACCACCTGCCTGCAGGCCAGCACTTCAGAGAAGGTGAGGATGCCGCCCTCTCCTCGGAGCAAGCTCTGCCCAGGCCCGCGGCGGCTCCGGACCAGCCTCCGCAACTTGAACTTGCTTTGCTGAACACCCAAGGGAGCTGCTGCATTCCATGCCAGCCAAGGCCAGAGGCATCTTGGGAACTTCCTGGAAGACCTGCAGATACAGAACTCCAA
Source organism: Oryctolagus cuniculus (assembly GCF_964237555.1). Classification (NCBI taxonomy): domain Eukaryota; kingdom Metazoa; phylum Chordata; class Mammalia; order Lagomorpha; family Leporidae; genus Oryctolagus; species Oryctolagus cuniculus. The sequence continues at coordinate 34,013,980 of NC_091449.1, read as the reverse complement.
ACACGTGCCCCAGAGCTCCAGCAGTGCCAGGAACCCAACCCAAGTACCGTGGGGTGACAGGGGGACCTGTACCAGGACCCACTTGGGACTCATTGCATGGTTAATCCCCTAGTGACTGAGGGCATTTTTCCCCCTTAGGATTTATTTAAAAAGCAGAGAACACAGAGAGAGGGAGAGGCAGAAAGAGAAAGAGCTCTTCCGTCCACCAGCTCACTCTCCAAATGGATGGAACTGGGATGGAAATGGCTAGAACTGCGCCAGGCTGAAGCCCAGAGCCAGAATCTCCACCCAGGTCTCCCACGGGGTGCCAGGGCCAAAGTCATTGCCTTCTGCTGCCTTCGTTATCCACCGCCTTTCTAAGTGCATTAGCAGGGAGCTGGATGGGAAGCAGAGAAACTGGGACTCGAACCAGCACTCATATGGGACACTGGGATGGCAGGTGGCAGCCTGACCTGCCGGGCCACACATGAGCCTCTTCTGGGACTCATGATGAGCCCCCCAACCCCAGCGTCCCATCCCTAGGGCTGGAGTTCTACCATTGAAAAGAGCTACCCCTCTTGAGTTGAAAAAGCTTTTTGGTCTCAGTTATTAAAACGTGAGTCCTAGGGGGATGTCACATGTTTGCCAGGGGTGGTGACATGAGCCCTATGTCTTCCATCTTCCATCTCAGTGGCGAGAGGCAGCAGGTGGACAGAAGGCAAAGGCCAGTGAGATTACAAAGCCTTCGTTTCCCCAGCCGTAAAATAAGGCCGCTGAACTGGCTGACCTCTCCGGTTAAGGAGAAAGGTTGAGTCTGCCTTCCGCACGCCTTATCTCTGCCGCTGGATCAGAGAGTGCAAGCTGGCAGCCCACCAGCCTGAGGCAGCCAGCAGACATGTTTGTGTTGGCCCACGCCGTGTTTTCAGAGAATTGGGGCCAACATTTAAAAATGGCGAGATCTCACATCCTGCAAATGCCAAACATCTTGCTGCTTTTGGAAAACGGGAAGCTCCGAGGGCACTGGGCCCACAGTCCCACTCGGCAACAGTTACCTGGTGCTGAGGGCAGCTACCTGCCTTTCATAGGGTGAGCAGTCTCCGGTTAGCCCCAGTCGCCACCGCTCCTTACTATCCAGCTCACCTGCCCCATTCACTGCACTTGCCTGCCCCTTGTAGGCACCCGAGTTTGGCACCCCCGGTTCTGGATGGCTTTGCCTGGCAGACCCTCGCAGCCCAGCGGACCGATGACCCCGGCCCCCACACCCTGCACAGGCATGTGCGCACCATTCAGCTCCTTTTCTGGAAGGCCAGAAAAAGCGCTGGGGAAAGCGCTAGGCTGACAGCCCTTTGAAGGCGAGGCCGTGGGATTATTTTGCTAAACGCAAAAACCCAAAGGCAGCAGAACCGCCAATGTGTTTTTGAAATTCCAGCAAATTAAAAAAACGTGTGCGCAGAACTCATTCAAGGGCCACGGAGACCCGCTTGCATGAAAGAAGAAACCATGCGCCAGGATAAAGTGGCAGAGGCACTGGGACGGACTGTCAAACACTCGGGGCCGCAGCTCCCACAAGCAGGCTCCTCATGTCCTTGTCGCTCCCACCTTTATCTGCAGCTAGGCGAGCAGCCGCGGCTGAGCCGCACAGGGTTCGGCAGCAAATGTCAGGAGTGTTTGATGTGCTCGGAGGAAAAAAAATCACCTTTCAAGGTGCTGGAAGATACTTGACCCTTTGCAACGAGATTAGAAACTTTTCGGCTGACTTGGGAAAAGGCACTGGGCAGGTTTCATTCTGCAGAAGCAGGAGGGTGACCCCAGAGGCGGCCACGTCCTGCGAGTCGGAAGCCAGCGGCTGCACTTGAAAGCCAGCGGCCAGTTCCCAGGCTGGCCTCAGCCTCCAGGCCTGCCCTTGGCATTTGGGATGGTCCTGAAACAGCTCTGCTTTCTGAGCCCTCAGAGGGAGGACAGGCAGCGAGGGGACCAAAAGTAACCCCCTGGGAAGTGGTGTCTTTTTGGCCCTCAGCCAGCAGGTCTGGTGGCTGTGGGGAGACAAACAGAACCCAGGCACAGAAGGGTGAAATCGGACCAGCCCACAGAGGGGACTTGAGATGGGCAGAGAAGGGGACACAAGCCCAGCCGTGGCCGAATTCCTTCCCTGGGTCTCCCCGCACCGTGCTTCCCCATGGCGCCCACTGAGCACGCTGGTCAGGACCACAGCCACTCTCGCTTGCATCATTGTTTCTGCCTCTCAGAAATCTCCCCGCTCCTCTCCATCCCTGCCCCACCTACCCTGTGCAGGGTCATCAGCTTTGTCATCTCAAGCATCCTGCTGCTCTGAGGTCTTCCTGTCACCTCCTTGACAAAAGTCCTGCCATCCATCCAAAGCCCAGTCTTTCCACAATGACTCCCATGGCTTACTGAACCTCGATCATGGGTCAGGTGTTTTACCTGGTCAAACAAATTTCTTACTGTTGTTGCTGTTGTAGAGAGAGAAAGAGTGAGCTCCCATCTGCTCGTTCACTACCAAAAATGCCCACAACAGCGGAGGTTGGGCCAGGACCAAAGTCAGGAGCTGAGAACACAACCCAGGCCTCCCACGTGGGTGGCAGGGACCCAGTGACTTGCGCCATCACTGCTGCCTCCCAGGGTCTGCATTGGTGGGAAGCTGAAGTCAGGAGCTTCGATGTGGGACGTGGGCGTTTTAACCACTGGGCTACATAACTTGCTGAGGTTTAACTAATTTGATACAAACTCTTTCTTCCTGACCTCATTTTACAGCTGGAAAAATTGGGGCATAAAGAGATTAATGCTCAGTAACCCAAAGTCGCAGAGCTGGTGAGTGGGACTCAGGGCTGAACTTGGGCCTCCCCGACCTAAAGCTGTGCCTAGACACACCAGACATACACGTCGTGCTCCCTCTTATACGACATCTCCAGAGAAGACGCCTCTTGGAAAATCATGCCCGAGATCTCCAACCAACTAAAGCAGGAGGTACCCGCAGCCGCTGGGGGTGCCGTGATGGGGTTAAAATGTGGACTCACCGTGGCTCTCAGGCACAGGGCCCATGGCATGCCCATGGGAAGCTCTGAGCAAAAGGACTCTGCTGGCCTCACATCAGGACCCCTGGAAGTGTCAGGTCAGCCCCTTGTAGAAAGCTACACACCCTGTCCACAGCCAGTAAGGGAGAAGTGAGGGCAGGGGATTAAGGATGTGAGTTCCTTCCCTAGTTTTAAAACTAGGTCAGTCGGGTGACGCTGGGCAAACTCCTGAGACTTTATCCTTAGCCATAAAGCACCCCTGCTTGACTAGTCTAGATATGCTGGGTCACACAGCAGTGACAGACCAGCCCCCAGTCCCTCTGGTTTCCTTCTTGCAGGTGCCATGGAGGTCAGCAAGGGGCCAAGCTCTGCTGTGCAACCCAGATGCCCTTGCAGCCTACCGTCCCCTCTGCACGTGGCTTCCACGTTCTCTGCAGCAGCCAAAGAAGACCAGGAGGTAAACGCTTCGGCCCCATAATGACGTCTGTCATGTCCGCCTCCATCGTCTCCTCCCAGCCTGCCCCGGGAGCCCGCCTGCCCCAGCACTGCGATCCTTCTGTCCACGTGGAGGGTGAGAAAGAGACGGGGGTGGGCATTAGTCAGAGCCACTGTATTCAGGGTGTTTTCTGCATCAGATGAGCTTTCAAAGAAAATCACTGAAGAACCAGCATAAGCCATGATGCATGTCCCAGACAGAAGGCAAGTTCGGGTCCTGCATCCAGGAAGCTGCACGCGACCCTGAGAAAATGACCAAGCTCTCAGTTTTCATGTCTTCATCTTTGAAATGATACCTATTAATGAATACCTATCCCAGAGAACTATTGTGAGAATGAGATTGAAACAGGCATGAAGCAGTCTGAGCACAGCACTTAGGAAGTCCTTGACAATGGTTGGGTGTATCGAGGAAATGCCATTGACCATGAGACAGGCAATCAGCATTGGAGTGCCTGGCTTCAGGTTCCTGCTCTGATCCTGATTCCAGCTTCCTGCCAACATGAACCTTAGGAGGCAGCAGGGGATGGCTCAAGTACTTGGGCCCCTGCCACCCACGTGGAGAGACACAGATTGAGTTTCAGGCTCCTGGCTTTGACCTGGCCCAGGCCTGGATGTAGCAGGCATTTGAGGAATGAACCAGAGGATGGAAGATCTGTCTGTCTGTCTGTCTGTCTGCCTCTGTCTCTGTCTCTCTCTCTTTTTCTGCCTTTCAAATAAGTAAAATAATTTTTTTAACAAATTTTCAAAAGGTTGACAATTTTTTAAACTAGTTAATGAGTTCACGGGGATTCTTTAAAATATCCTCCCTGCTTTTATGAATGCTTAATTTTTTCCATAATAAAAACTCTTCTCAACTTGGGAGAGGTAGAGTGATATCACAGGAAGAGAAGCACACAGTACGCTAAGAATTGGTCCCTCTGCAGAGGCAACCAAGAAGCCAGCAACAAACAGAATCAACTCTTCTGGGACTGGGGAATCTCTCCTGCTAGGGGAGTACTACTGAAGACATAGGGGGCTGAATGCCACGAGAAAATGAGCAGCATTTTTGTCAGCCACCTGCGGTCTCCCAGGACGGGAGCCTGCACTTCCGGTGCAGGTCACTGGGGATGGAGAGCAATGCAGCTCTCACTCCCAGAATGCCATAGTGGTGCATTTGGACCTGAGGGACCAACAAAGAGGCCAACTTTTGTCTCACACCGTAGGCTGCACTGGCTTGCTGTGTGGCTTCTGTAGAAAGCATTTGGAAACCTGGGACAAGGGACTTTATTTTCTTTTATTTATTTTGAAGAGAGATAAAGATACAGAGACAGAGACAGGCAAAGTTCTCCCATCCACTGGTTCATACCCCCCAGATGCCTGCAACACCAGGACTAGGCCAAGCTGAAGTCAGAAGCTGGGAACTCAGTCCAGGTCTCCCACGGGGATGGCGGGCACCCAGCATCACTGCTGCCTCCCAGGGTGCACATTAACAGGAAACTGGAACTGGACTGAAACCCAGGCACTCTGCTGCAGGGTGCATCTCATGAGGCATCTTAACAGCTGTGCCAACCCCCATCCCTGTGCCACCACATGAAGGAAGAGCAAATGAGCCTCATGAGACAGAGAAAGGGCAAGAGGGGTCCGAGCTCACACAAACCACTCTCCTGATACCTGATCCACTCCTGTGGTTACAGCCTTAACCCATTCCCACCTCCTAACCAAATCATCTCTTACAGTTCCCCCCTCTTAACACCGTTACATTGGCAATTAAATTTCAGTTGTAGAGGGATCACCTAACCAAATCAGGCCTTTTAACCAGCAGGACACAGGTCTTTTAACCAGCAGCTTAACTGGTAGGCCTTTGAGAAGAGGCCTCAGAATGGAACCTGCCTTGCTGGCACCGTGATCACAAGGGACTTAGAAAACAGGTTGAGGCGAATGAAAATGATAATGTACCAAATAAATAAGAGTCCACTAAAGCAGTACTTTTAAAAAAAAAAAACCTTCTTGCTATAAATACATGTGATATTACATGTGCATTTAAAAGAAGCAAGGCATGGGGGCCTACCAGTTAAGCTGCTGGTTAAAAGACCTGTGTCCTCCACCAGACTGCTTGAGCTCAATCCCAGGCTCTGGCTTCTGACGCCAGCTTCCTGCTAACGCAGACCTGGGAGGCAAAGGGGCGGCTCTGGTAGTTCTGTTCCCAGCACTCACCGAGAGACCTGGATTGAGTCCCCGGCTCCCAGCCTCGGCTCCAGTCAGCCCTGGTTATTGCAGGCCTTTGGGAGTTAACCAGCAACAGGAGTGACCTTCCTCTCTTTCTGTCTCTGAAATAAATAAATAAAATATTTTTTAAAAAAATTAAAGAGAAGAAAGATCTCAGATCAATAACTCAGTTGCAAACCTTAAGGAACTAGTCCAGGAAGAACAAACTAGAACTGAATTAGCAGAAGGAAGGAAATAATAACAATTAGATTGGAGAAATGTAAGTAGGATATGCACACCCACACACATGAGAGCAAGAGAGAGAGCGAGAGAGAGAGAACAGAAAACCAACAGAAAAAAATCAACCAAACAAAGAAGTTGGTTCTTTGAAAAGATCAACAAGGAACCTTTATCTACATTGACCAGGAAAAAAAAGAAAACACTAACACCTAAAGTAAGGAATAAAAGTGGAGAAATTAAATCACACAAATGAGATGGATTATAACAAAGTAACAACGGGCAGTTGTGTACCAGCAAATCGGATAACCTAGATGAAACAGACAAGTCCTAGAGACACAGAAGCCACCTACTGACTCAAGAAGAAAACTGAAAATCTGAAAGGACCAACAGCAAGTAGGGAGACTGAATTAGTGATCAAAACCTCCCAACAGGGGCTGTCGTGTGTTGTAGCAGGTAAAGCGGTCACCTGCAGTGCCGGCATCCCATATGGGCGCTGGTTCAAGACCCAGCTGCTCCACTTCCTATCCAGCTCTCTGCTATGGCCTGGAAAAGCAGTGGAATATGGCCCAAGTCCTTGGGCCCCTGCACCTGTGTGGGAGACCCGGAAGAAGCTCTTGGCTCCTGGCTTCGGATCAGCACAGCTCCAGCCTTTGCAGCCAACTGGGGAGTGAACCAGCTAATGGAAGAACTTTCTCTCTGCCTCTCCTTCTCTCTTTGTCTCTTTGTGTAACTCTATCAAATAAATACTAAATCTTTAAAAAAAAAAAAAAAAAACTCCCAAAAATAATCTGTCTTCTCCAATGGAGTCTACCAAACATTCAAGAACAGTTAGTACCTAGCCTTCTCAAATTCTTCCAAAAAAAAAACAAAGACAAAAGAAAACTTCTTAATTCATTCTATAAGTCAGCATTACTCTGCTAACAAAACCAGGCAGACAGTGTGAAAAAAAGCAAACTACAGGGCCAGCGCCATGGCTCACTTGGTTAATCCTCCGCCTGAAGTTCCAGCATCCCATATGGGTGCCAGGTGCTGCTCCTCTTCCAGACCAGCTCTCTGCTGTGGCCCAGGAAGGCAGTGGAGGATGACCCAAGTGCTTGGGCCCTGCACCTGTATGGGAGACCAGGAGGAAGCACCTGGCTCCTGGCTTTGGATCGGCACAGCGCGCCAGCCGTAACGGCCATTTGGGGAGTGAACCAATGGAAGGAAGACCTTTCTCTCTGTCTCTCTCTTTCTCACTAATTCTGCCTGTCAAATAATAAAAAAAAAGCAAACTACATGCCAATATTTCCTCTGATAGAGATGCAAAATCTTCATCAAAATCCCAGAAACTGAGTGCTGCAGCTTATTAGAATGACTATATGTCATGACCAGGTGCAATTTATCCCTGGAGTGCAAGGATGGTTCACCATAAGAAAATCTATTTATGTAATACACCACTTCGATAGAATTAGGGAGAAAACAGGATCATCTCAATTGATAGGAGAAGAAATTTGCAAAATCCAACATCTTTTCATGGTTTAAAAAAAACTCAACAGGTAAGGAATAAAATGGAACTTTCTCAGCATGATAAAGGCTGTACACGAGAAACCTACAAAGAACATGCCATTCAGTGGTAGCCACTGAGAGCTTCCCTCTTAAAACAAAAACAAGACAGATGGCTGCTTGCATCACACCTGAGCAACGTTGTACTGGGAGGCCTAGCCAGAGAAACTGGGCAAGAGAGTCAAAGGGCATCCAAGGTGGAAATGGAGAAATAAAACTTCCTCATTTCACAGATGATGTGACCTTGTAAGCAGAAAACCTTAAAGAAAATCCAAACACAACCATTCGAGCCAATAAGCAAAGCCAGTGAAGCTGTAGGATATAAAATCAACACGAATCAGCTGCATTTTTATACATCAGCGATGAACTTCCAAAAGGCAATTTAATACAACAATTATATTTATAATCGCAACTGTAAGAATAAAACATTTAGGGGCTGGCGCTGTGGCATACCGTGTTAAGCTACTGCCTGCCATGCCAGCATCCCGTATAGGCACTGGTTTGAGTCCCGGCTGCTCCAGTTCCCATCCAGCACCCTGCTGATGCACCAGGGAAAGCAGTGGAGAATGGCCCAAGTCCTCGGGCCCCTGCACCCACATGGCAGACCCAGGTCAAGCTCCTGGCTTCCGGCTTCCATCTGGCCCAGCCTTGGCCATTGTGGCCATCTGGGAAGTGAACCGGCTGATGGAAGACCTCTCTCTCTCTCTCTCTCTCTCTCTGCCTCTCTCTCTCTCTCTCTCTCTCTCTGCCTCTGCCACTCCCTCTGTGTAACTCCACCTTTCAAATAAATAAATAAATATTAAAAAAAAATAAAACATTTAGGAATCAATTTAGACAAGGAAATGAGAGATTTGTACCCTGAAAACTACAAAACAATGTTAAAAAATTAAAATGGTCTATTCTGGAGGCCAGCTTTATGGCATAGTGGGTAAAGCCAAGCCACAGCCTGCAGTGCCGGCCCCACCATATGGCCACCGATCCATGACCCAGCTGCGATCCAGCTCCCTGCTAATGGCCTAGTACTTGTAAGATGGTCCTACTACTTTGGCCCCTGCACACACGTGGGAGACCTGGAAGAAGCTCTGGGCTCCTGGCTTTGTTCTGGCCTAACCCTGGCTATTGTGGCCATTTGGGAAGTAAATCAGCAGATGAAAGATTCTTTCTCTCTCTCCATCTCTCTCTGTCTCTGTAACTCTGTCTTTCAAATAAATAAATAAATCTCTTTAAAACGAAATGTTTTTAAACAAATAGAAAGAAATCCTGAGTTCACATATTGGGAGCCCTGATGGTGTGAAGATGACAATCCTACCCAGAGTGATTTATGCAATCAATGCAATTCCTAACAAGATCCTAATGGTTTTTTTTTTTTTTTCCTGGTGGAAACAGAAAAAGTCTCCTAAAATTCTTATGGAATTTTAAGGATCCAATATAGTCAAAACAATCTTGAAAAGGAAGAACAAAGCTGGAGAACTTACTCTTCCTGATTGCATAACTTGGTAAAGCTACAGTAGCCAAAACAGTGTGGTACTGGCATGAAGATAGACGTATCAATCAAGGGACTAGAGTCCACAAATGAACCCTCACATAAATGGCCAATCAATTTATGACAAGGGTCATTCGATAGAGAAACGATAATCATTTTAGCCAGTGGTGCTGGGAAAGCTGGTTGCTCACATGTGAAAGAATGAACTTGGTCCCTGACCTCCTACCACTTACAAGACAGGCCAAAGACCTAAATTTAAAAACTGGAACTATAAAACCATTAGAAGGAAACATAGGAGAAGTTCTTCATGACCTTGTACTTGGAAATGGTTTATTAAATATGATGCCAAAAGCACAGGCCACAAAGAAAAGCAGAGAAAATGGACTTTGCCAAAATTAAAACTCGCATGGAGGTGGGTGTTGTGAGGCAGAGGGTTAAGCCACCACTTGGGAAGCCTGCATTCCACATCCGGCTGCTTGGAGTCCTGGGTGCTCTGCTTCAGATCCTGCCGCTGTGCCTGGGAAAGCACGGAAGTTGGTCCAAGTACCTGAGTCCCTGCCACCCACTTGGGAGACCTGGATGGAGTTCCTGGCCCCTGCCTTCAGCCTGGCCCAGCCTCAGCTGTTGTGGTTACTTGGAGAGTGAACTGTGCAGCAAAGAGCTCTCTCTCCTTCCCGTGTGTGTGTGTGTGTGTGTGTGAGTGTGTCTGTGAGAGAGAGTGTGTGTGTTTCCCTCTCTCTTTCTCTCTCCCTCCTCCCCTCTGTCACTCTGCCTTTCGTATAAACACATCTCTTTAAAAATTAAAACATGTTCATCAATAGGCACTAGAAGAGGGTAAAAAGACAATTCAGAAAATGAGAGAAAACATTTGCAAACTGTGTATCTGGGAAGCAATGAATACTCAGTATATATATGTGTATATATATATATATATAGAGAGAGAGAGAGAGAGAGAGAGATACCTCCTACATCTCAACAAGAGTGATAACAACAAAATAAACAAATGACCCAATTCAAAAATAGGTAGAAGACTTGATATTTCTCCAGAGAAGACATACAAGTGGCCAGGGAGTCAATGAAAATATACTCAACCTCACTAGTCTTTAGGAAACACAAATCGAACCCACAGTGAGCTATCACTTCATATCTACCAGGATGGCTATTATGAGAAAAAAGAGGGGCAGGGGGAAAGAGTGGGGGAGGAAAAAAGAGAAGAGGCACAGCATCAGCGATCCTGTGGGGAACGGGACCCCTTGTACGTTGTTGGTGGATATGTGAGATGAAGCAGCAGCAGGGGCCAGCGCCAGGGCGTGGTGGGCTGGGCCTCCACCTGCAATGCCGCATCCCTGTGCATGCTGGTTCGAGTCCCGGCTGCTCCTCTTCCGATCCAGCTCTCTGCTATGGCCTGGGAAAGCAGTGGCCCAAGTGCTTGGGCCCCTGCACACACATTGGAGACCTGAAAGAAGCTCCTGGCTCCTGGCTTCAGATCGGCCCAGCTCGAGTCATTGTGGCCATTTGGGGGAGTGAACCAGCAGATGGAAGACCTCTCTTTCAGTCTCTCCCTCTCTCAGTCTGTAACGCTACCTCTCAGATAAATAAATAAAATCTTTAAAACATTTTTTTTTAAAGGAGGAAGCAGCAGCTACAGAAAACAGTTGAATATCTCTGCAAAAATTGAACATAGAATGACTGTGATACAGCAGTTCCACTTCTAGGCATACACCCAAAAGAACTGACATCAGAAAGCAGACACTCGCACGCCCATGTTCACAGCAACATTGCTCTCAGCCAAGAAGTGGAACCGACCCAAGTGTCCATCAACAGATGCCTGGATAAACAAAATGTGAGACACACAAACACACAATGGAACATTATTCATCCTTAAAAAGGAATGAAAGTTCTGACATATGCTACAACTTGAATAAACGTTAAACAATTGGGCCAAACTAGATAAGCCAGACCAAAAAAAAAAAAAAAAAAAAAAAAAGGAGGGGGACATATGTATGGTTCCATTTATATGAGGAAGCCAGAATAGTGAAATGGATAGAGACAGAAAGTGGACTAGAGGTTACCAAGAACCAAAGCTAGGAGCTAGGAGAGGGAGAGAAAGGGGAAGCTATCACTTAATGGATGCAAGCAGTTTCTCTTTGGGATCATGGAAAGTTCTGGAAATGGTGACTGATGATGGGATTGGAGCATGAGAATATAGTAATGCTGCTGAACTGTGCACTTAAAAATAGTCAAGTTGTACATTTTGTTGCGTACAATTTACCACAATAAAAATAACTACGGATAAGAGTTTGGCGGGGCACTTAAGCTGCTGCTTGGGACAGCTACATCCCAAATCAGAGCGCTTGGTTCAAGTACTTGGGCCCCTTGTCACCCCTGTGGGAGACCCAGATTCCTGGATTCAACATGGCCTGACCTGGCCACTGTGGCTATCTGAGGAGTGGACAACAGATTGAAGATTCTCTCGTTCTCTCTAGCTCGCTTTCTCTCTGTCCCATCCTCTCTCTCTCTCTGACTCTGCCTTTCAAACAAAAATGACAAATTTTTTTCAGAAAAGTTAAATAAGCTATACATAAGTTCTGGTACTCTATTGCACAGCAGAATGACTCTAGATACCAAGAAGAAAGGATTTTGAAAGTTCTTACCGAGAAAAAAGGATAAATGTTTGAGCTGATAGATATGTTTGTCATGATTTGAACATCACACAATATATCCATGTACTGGAATATTGCATACGTATGTGTAATTCCATATAGCAATGTAAAAATAAATTTTTAAAAATCCACAATAAGAGGACTTCAAAAAGTTGGTGGAAAAATTGAATGAAAAGATAAGCTTATTTTGGTGTAAAAATTTTTTGAAATCTGTGCATGGTAGCTTCCTAACACACATTTTCCATGAACTTTTGGGAGATTCCTTATATGGGGATCTCAAATGGTTTTGTACCAAAATAGAGTTATCTTTTAATTTCATTTCTGCAAGCTTTGAGACGCTTCTGAACCACTGTACCGAACGGCTGCTCTGACAGTGTCTTTTGGTGCACAGAATTTTAAAATTTGATGAAGTTCAGTTCATTTATTTATTTTTTTCTTTGCTATTGTTGCCTGTACTTTCAGGGTGTTGTCTAAGACTTCGTTGCCAAATGCAGACAAGATCTTCAAGATTTACCCTTGCACTTCCTGCAGGAATGGCAATTAACATCCTCAACTTATAACAATCTAGTTTGAGTTGATTCCAACTTGGTTTAGATAGCACACAATGACTGTTCCTATACATCTCTGTCCATTCCCCTTTAGGATTTTATCATCACAGATTATATATTTTATACTATGTGTCAATTAATATATATTCTGAAAATTTATAAATAGTAGCAACATGCTCCTCACAGTTCTGGAGGCTGGCAAGTCCAGAATCAGGGCTCTAGCAAGTTCGGGGTCCAGTGACAGCTGGGTCCTCGTGGGTGCTGGGGTGTCTGTGCACCCACAAGGCAGAGGGAGAAAGGCCAGCGCCCTTCAGTCTCCTGTATAAGGGTGTGAGCCCCATTCACGAGGGCAGAGCCACTGCCCATGGGTGCCTGGGTTGGTGGCCCAGTTCTGCTTCTGATTGCAGCTTCCGCTAAGGCGCACCCTGGAAGGCAGCAGGTGATGACCCAAGCTCTTGGGTCCCATGTCACCCAAATGGGGTTCCAGGCCTGGCTTCGGTCTAGCCCAGCCTTGGCTGTTGTGGCCATCTGGGGAGTGAACCAGCAGATGAAAGATTAATCTCTCTCTGTCTCTCTCTCTCTCTCTCTCTCCCTTTCTCTCTGTAACTTTGCCTTTCAAATACATAAAAGCAAGAAAGCAAGAAAGCAAGAAAGCAAGCAAGAAAGAAAGAAAGAAAGAAAGAAAGAAAGGAAAAAGAAAGAAAGGAAAAAGGAAGAAAGAAAGGAAAAAGGAAGAAAGAAAAAGAGAAGTTTATTTTCCTCACAGTTTGGAGGTTGGAGTTCGAGACTGGACAACCCCATGGCTGCGTGGAGAGCCAGGAAGCAGAGACTTCTCTTTGTTCTCCTAATGACCCGAGGCCCCCAGCAGGACCATCTGCCGAACAACATCATTGGATTTAGTCCCCCCCCCCTTTTAGTACCGTGAACAAAACCTCTTCACGAGTTTCAACAACTGCGTGACTTTGGGGCTCAAACTGTGTTCACAGCATAGCAATGCCAGTTGAAAAATGAATGAAGGACTGGAATATCCATTTCTCTAAAGAAGACGCACAACAGCCAATAAACACAGGAAAAGGTGTTCAACATTATTAGTCATTAGGGAAATGCCAGTCAAACCCACAATGGGGTACAGCCTCCCACGCACAAGGTGGCTGCATTCAAAACAAGGGACCAAAACAAATGCTGGTGAGGGGGTGGCAAGATCGGGCTCCCATATGTTGCCAGTGGGAATGTAAAATGGCTTAACTGCTTTGGAAAACCACTTGGCAGCTCATTTTCTTATTTATTTTTATTCATTTGAAAGACAGAGAGTCAGAGACAGATGGAAAGAGATTTTCCACCAGCTGGTTCACTCCCCTTGGCAGCCCTTGAAAAAGTTAAACATAGAATTGTCAGATGACCCAGTGTTTCATCCCTAGGTATATGCCCAAAAGAGCTGAAATCAGGGTCCCACACACATACATATACATGCATAGTCATAGCAGTGCACGTCACGACAGGCAAAGGGCAGAAACAGCCCAAATGTTCCAATGAACATTTGGTTGCAATGAGCAGGTTGAAAGGCTAAAAACATTGTGGTATACTGGTATACCTACTATATTATTCTCCCCTGGAAAGGAATGAGGGACACATGCATGCTATACCATGGATGAATCTTGAAAATACATAGCCAGGGGTCAAGGCTGTGATGGAGTGGGGTGAGCCGGTGCTTGCAACACCAGCCTCCCAGAGCGGAGCCCCATCTTGAGCCCCAGCTGCTCTGTTCCTGATCCAGCTCCCTGCTAATGCGCCTGGAAAAGCAGCAGAGGATGGCCCAAGTGCTTGGGCGCCTGTCACCCATGTGGGAGACCTGGTTGCAGTTCTAGGCTCCTGGCTTTGCCTGGAACAACCCCAGCCACTTGTGGAGTAAACCAGTGATGGAAGATCTCTCTCCCTCTGCCACTCTGCCTTTCAAATAAAGCTTTAAGAAAAAGCTGCAAGTGACAGAAGCTAGACACAAAAGGCCACCTTTCTAGAAACCTCCAGAATAGGTAGGAAATAGAATGGTGGACATCAGGGCTGGGGTGGGAGGGGCAGAGTTTCCGTGTGGAAAGATGAGAAAGTTCTACAGAAAGATGGTGGTGATCCTTGCACAGTATTGCGAATGTGCTAAATGCTACTGAATTGCTTGTTTTAAAATGTTAATTTAAGGGCCGGCACTGTGGCTCACTTGGTTAATCCTCCGCCTGCGGCGCCAGCATCCCATATGGGTGCTGGTTCTAGTCCCGGTTGCTCCTCTTCCAGTCCAGCTCTCTGCTGTGGCCCGGAAGGGCAGTGGAGGATGGCCCAAGTGCTTGGGGCCTGCACCCACGTGGGAGACCAGGAGGAAGCACCTGGCTCCTGGCTTCGGATCGACATTGTGGCCATTTGGGGAGTAAACCAACGGAAGGAAGACCTTTCTCTCTGTCTCTCTCTCTCTCTCTCTCACTGTCCATAATTCTACCTGTCAAATAAATTTTAAAAATCTTTAAAAAATGTTAATTTGTGCTATATGGATTTCACCTAAAAAAATAAAAGCGGGAAGTCGGATATTGTTATCTCTAGTGAGAAATCCAATCACGGTTTCACAGGTCTTTCTTGGCAGTCAAGGTCAAGTGCTATGGCTTATCTCAGTCGGCCTCAGGAGGGCAGAGGAGAGAGGAGACAACATTTGTGCTTTCCATGTGGATTTTACAGACCTGCTGGCTCGTTTGGAGTTTTCCTTCTATTTGTTCATGTCTTTGTTTATTTGAAAGGTAGGACAGAGAGAGCAATCTCCCTTCCGCTGGTTCACTCCCTAAATGCCCACAATAGCCAGGGCTAGACCAGGCCAAAGCTAGGAGCCAGGAACTCCACTCAGGTCTCCCTCGTGGGTGTCAGGGACCCAAGCACAAGAGCCATCACCACGGCCGGCGCCGCGGCTCACTAGGCTAATCCTCCGCCTTGCGGCGCCGGCACACCAGGTTCTAGTCCCGGTCGGGGCGCCGGATTCTGTCCCGGTTGCCCCTCTTCCAGGCCAGCTCTCTGCTGTGGCCCGGGAGTGCAGTGGAGGATGGCTCAGGTGCTTGGGCCCTGCACCCCATGGGAGACCAGGAGAAGTACCTGGCTCCTGCCTTTGGATCAGCACGGCGCGCTGGCCGCGGTGGCCATTGGAGGGTGAACCAACGGCAAAGGAAGACCTTTCTCCCTCTCTCTCTCTCTCTCTCTCACTGTCCGCTCTGCCTGTAAAAAAAAAAAAAAAAAAAAAAAAAAAAAAAAAAAGCCATCACCTGCAGCCTCCCGTGAAGCTGGGGTTCAGGATCCAGGTACTCTGGTGTGGGATGTGGGCCTCTTAACTGGCGCCTCCACTGCTAAGCCAAGTGCACACCCCTGTTTGCTGTTTTGCTTCAAAGGTTTTCCAAGAGCATGCTCACCTTGACACATGTTTTTCTTGTGCAGGTGCCAGGGTATTGAATGAATTTCGTAAATCCCACCATTAACCCCGGCAATGGTTCCCACAGGAGCTGGCGGGCCACCAACCTGGAGGGTCTCGTGTGCAAGGGCAAAGCTGTCACCTGCCACACCCACACCCCACCACCCACACCTCCCTCAGGTTACTGTCACTGTGGGACCATAAAGCCATTTTATAGCCCAGCCCAGCTTTTTCCTGAATCAGTCACCACCCTGTGTTTTCGCGTTCATCACCAGACTGTGAAGAGTTTCGAAGGTTTTCACGTGCACTGGAATACAAGCACACTTCAAAATGTTTGTGGAAAACAAAATTAAGGTAACTTTATTTTTTTAAAAGATGTTATTTATTTGAAAGAGAGAGAAAGGAAGAGACAGAGAGACAGAGAGAGAGAGAGTGAGAGAGAGAGAGATCTTCATCTGCTGGTTTACTATCCAGATGCCCACAACTACAGAAGTTGGACCAAGGTGAAATCAGGAATCCAAAACTCCATTCTGGCCTCCCACGTGGGTGGCTGGGGTCCAAGTACTTGGGCCATTTTCCACTGCTTTCCCAGATCCATCCAGGAAACTGGATCCAAAGTGGAGTAGGCAGGACTCGAATCAGCACTCCAGTATGGGATGCTGGCATTGTAAGTGGCAGCTTAACCCACTATATCGCAACACCAGCCCTGATAACCTTATTTTGGTGCAAAAAAAATTGAAATCCAGATGCAGTTTTTTTCCTAATGCACATGAACTTTTGAAAGACCCCTCATATTTTAAGTTCTTTGAAGACATATGGGGAATATGCTGGAAAATGAATATAAACTTCCACCTAGACTTAATGTATTTGCTTTACCCATATATGGGGGGGGGGGTGGTTTAAGCTGAACTACTGGAAAGTATATGGAGTCGTAATTGAAGTAGACAGGCATACAGGTTAAAATTGATTAGGTTTGTGAGCTGGAAGACCACGCCTTCACCACGCCCCTGTGTGACCTCATGCCCCTACCTGGCCACACCTGAGCACCCACCAGCCAATCAGGTTAATTAACCACTCTCCTTTGAGAGTGGATGAAAAGCCTGGAACAAGGTGTGTCCGCCCCTTCCTCCATTTCCCTCGCCCTGGCCTCTTGCCAGGAGGGGGCTGGCTGCAGCCCTGCACCTCCAGGGTGCGTAGCCTTGGGCCACCTACCCCATGCTTCCTGGCCTAGATGCTCCTCCACATGGCTGGGTCCCGGTACTCGGTATGCACCCAGATTTACCCCTCTCTCTTAGATAATGCTCTCACTCTCCTATGCATCTTTCTCACTGAATAAAAGCTTAAAATATACCATGCTGCCTCGTTCATTTATGCCAGTTTTCAGAATTCTTCTCTGAATATTAGGCAAGAACCCACACAGGCTTATTAATATTGGAAACTTATTAATAAGCATATGGTGATGTCGTATGGCACCCCAAATTCCGATATCATATGGTAACCCAGATGGGACTTTTGGGGAACTTTAAAGGGGCCACATTTCAATATATATTTTAGGGGGTTAAATATTGATATCAGTAATGACAGTAATACTTCAGCATGTATTACCCAAAAAGCAAGGATATTGTCCACAACACCTATATCCTGCCTTACAAAAATCAACTCTAATTCCCTAATATCATCTAATAATCAGTCCTTATTCAAATCCCAAGTGGTTCCAAAAATGTCTCTTATACTTGTTGCTTGAATTAGGACCCAGTTAGAACTATAGCTTGCAGTAGGTTGGCATATCTCTTATGTGTCTTTGAGTCCAGCACAATTCCTCAATCACTTTTTCCCTTTACTGTTGATGCTATTGAAGATACCAGACCTCTTATCGTAAGGAATGTTCCATATTCTGTACCCGTCGACCTCATTGTTTCCTTGCAGTATCATCTAACTTATCCCTGGAATCTCTGTATTTCAAGCCAGCGTTAGTACCACGTGGTTGATCGGGGTCAGGTTCAATATCACGGACTAGAACATCTCACAGCTGACGACATGTGCTGCACGATGACATCCCATCAGGAAGCTGGAACATGAGAGTCCGCATTGTCGGCTAGATTTTGTTCCTGGAAAGTCTGGCAACAGCCAGCTCTTGCCAAGATACTTCCTTTTTGTGTAGACTGTAGGATGACTATCTTGACATTGTGCAAAAATCCAGTTCCCGATTGACTTTTCACCTGATGTTTCCAATATCTACTAAAGATCCTGGCCTGAGTCAATTAGCTCACTGATGGTTGCAAACTGGCTGTCTTGCAATTTTCTAATTGTCCATTTGTCCATTAGATTGGCCGCTTTCTAATCATCTCACGCCTTCATTGAGTGGTCAGCATTGTTCTGTCAAGAAGAGCTTTGCAGCTACTTGGCCACACCACAATGCATTTCCTAAGGAAAATCGGGATAGACGTTCAAACGCAGTCATCCTGACAAAAAAATCTAGAAACACAAGTGGAACACCAGCAGTGGCTTAGCAGCCGGGGCTGGACCCGACACTGATGAGGGGTGGGAAGTGTGTGGGCACCGGGTTCGTGCAAACCCCACCAGCATCCTTAATCTGGTTGATAAACACATCTCCAGGTGACTTGGCAGATAGCATAGCAGCCACAGTGATGAACCGGGCAGAATTAGTCACTGGTTTTCCTGTCTTTTTTGTTTAATGTTGAATGGATCACTTTTTCCATAATTAAGTCATTTGGCCACAGTTGTTTTTTTTTTTTTATTCTAGCCAGTTTTCAGGATTTGGGGGCTTCTCATTTCTCTGAACTCTGCTCTCATTAAACAACATTTTAAAAATACACTTGTGGGTCTTTTTGCTTGTTTTTAAAATGTTTACTATCAGAACCAGAGGTCAGTGCTTGGTGCAACAGTTAAGACACCACTTGGGAGATCCACATTCCGTATTGAGTGCCTGGTTCGGCTCCACTTCCGATCTATCTTCCAGCTAATGTGCGTCCAGGGAGGCAACAGCTGATGGCTAAAATACTTGGGCCCCTGCGCCCACAAAGGAGACCCAGAGTGAGTTTCTGTCTCCTGAATTCAATCCCGCCCCACCCTTGTGGCTGCAGGCATTTGGGAAGAACAGGTAGAAGATTCTCTCTCTCTCTCTCTCTCTCTCTCTCTCTCCCCCCTTCTGCCTTTCAAATAAAATGAAAATAAATAAAATACTTAAAAACTTTTTTCGGCAATCTTGACTGTCCCAATGGTTTCACCATGTTGCTACCGATTTTTAAGTTTGTCTCTGATGCTAAGCAAAACACTTAACGTGAATTTGGTCAAGATGAACACTGTCATTGATAAGCATGATTGCATCTAATGGTGACTCTTTTTTGCCCCACCAGTTTCTGAAACTTATTTCAAGGAGCAGTATCTGCAATCGGAGTTATTTTTGCATTTTTAAATTATAAATTTATTTCAACCCACTGTTCTTATCTTCTCTGGCTAGCTACATTTCTCACATTTTTATGACATGTTGACTTTATAGTTAAGTAGTTGTGCTAAAAAAAAACATAAAACTTCCGACGGTGACAAAGGCACGGCCCATTTCTTTTACTGGCTATTCCCAAAAACAATGTTAAGATTTTTAAAATGTTGTCCTAAGTCTGGAATGTGGAATAAAGAGGTGATAAACTGGTGTATGAATCATTTCTCTGTTCATCTGTGGTGTTGTGGGAGCTCTCGGCCTGCACACGTCCCCACGCAGGGTGCAGACCGGGGCTGTGTCCAGCCACACAAATTAGGGTGGGTGGGGCCAGTGCTGCGCCCTCCGGTGGCTTCTCTTGGTTTCTGGCGACAAAGTCACACGCGCAGGAAAAAGCACTCAAGATGCCAACTCACTAGGGGCATCCTGGGGCACCCTCACCCCTGTCCTCCTGCTGGTACCAGCTCATCCACACAGGGTTGGGGCATGGAGCCAGATCTGGATCCAGGCACCTTCAGGCTGTTTAACGAGAGGAAGAGGCTGCCACAGATGCCAAATCTATGCTCAGGGTGGAGATGCGCGCGCTCTCTCTCGCTCTCTCTCTCTCTCTCTCCTCTTCCCTCTTTCTTCTCTCTGATTTCTCTTTTCTCTGTCTCCCCTCCCCTTCCCTTCCCTTCTCTCTCTCTTCCCTGTACTCAGAATCCAAATGCCCTTGAACTCTGGAGAAACATCCCTTAGGAACCTTGGGAGAGCCTGGGCGCCATCGCAGCCTTGTCCCGAGTTTGCTACACTCGTCTGATGCACTCTCCTTGGGCTTCTGCGGACCACGGCCCATCTCTGCTGTGTGAAACAAGAGCCCAGCCTGAACCGGGTCTCCTGCAAAAATAGAGCAACATATAGCAACATACAGCCTCCTGAAGCAAA
Source organism: Oryctolagus cuniculus (assembly GCF_964237555.1). Classification (NCBI taxonomy): domain Eukaryota; kingdom Metazoa; phylum Chordata; class Mammalia; order Lagomorpha; family Leporidae; genus Oryctolagus; species Oryctolagus cuniculus. Next base: position 33,994,003 of record NC_091449.1, on the reverse strand, counting down.
GAGAAGTCTGCCCTGGCGAACCAGACCCTGGAGTTCCTGCCCTGCTGGCTCCATGCAAGCCCCTCCCAGGGCAGTCACCATGGCAGCAAAGAACCCGCACACCAGGAGCCTAAGCAGCTCTCTCCAACTGCCTTGCCCATTTCCTGTGGATGGCAGCTTAGAGAGGCTGGGGAGGGCGGCCTAACAAGCACCGGACAATGGCCAGGAGGCAGAGGATAGAGAGGACAGCGTGGGGCAGTGAGAGGCCCACGGAGGGGGAAGTGGTGGCTCCGGGGCTATTGCCCAGGAACACTGAGCTACAAGACAGTGTAACAGGCATTCAGGAGACAGGCTCTGAGACCAGACTTGTGGGGATTTTATATTGGCACTGCCCCTTATGGAAGTGCTTCCTGGAACAAGTCCCTTCCTTTCCCTGTGTCTCGGTCTCCCCATCTGTAAAATGGGATAATAAACATACCTGCTTCAAAGTTTCTTACAGGGATTAAGTCAGCTAAGTCTTGTGCCGTGTTTGTACCCCATACACAGCAAGTATTCAATAAGTGAATGATCGACAAATGCGGTATTTTAGTATCTGTAGTTCTGCAGAGGAAAGCAGGGGAGAGAGGGGAGCTCTCTGGAAATCCCAGGCTGGTGAAGCTGGAGAACAGCTGACACTTCGGGGGGTGGAACCAGCGGGCCAGAGCGGGCCAGAGCGCACCTGGGACTTTGAGACACAATAACAGAAACCTAAATTGTATCCAACTGGAGCTGAACATTTGTACCTCAAGAATCTCACTCCTGGGGGCCCCATGCTGTGGTGCAGCAGGTGAAACCAGGCACTGTGATACCTGCATCCCACACAGCACTGGTTCGAGTCCCAGCTGCTCCAATTGCCATGCAGTTCCCTGCTGATGAGCCTGGGAAAGCAGCGGAAGATAACCCAAGTCTTTAGGCCTCAGCACCCACATGGGAGACCTGGAAGAAGCTCCTGGCTTCACATTGGCCCAGCTCCGGCTGTTGTGGCTGTTTGGGGAGTGAACCGTGGTCTCTCTCTGCCTCTCTGTAACTCTGCCTTTCAAACAAACAAATAAATCAAAGGAGAAGAAGAAGAAGGGCACAGGAGACAGGAACTTTGAGCGCAATTGGCAAGACTCATGGGCATTAGAACAGAGTACAGGCTCCACAAACTTCAAAACTTCTTTGTAAATAGCTTTATTAAAATATAGCCATGCATACTCATTTAGGTTCGGCTTATAGCTGCCTTAGTGCAAAAACAGCAGGGTTGGGCAAGATTTTAGCCTAATAAGGCGCTTGGGATGACACCTATGTACTACACAAGAGCATGTGACTCCATCACCCCTAACCTGGCAATCCCACTCCTGGGGGCAGGAGCCCTCCCCTGGGCCTGCCAGGGATGCTCTCTGCCATGCTGACAGGTAGGTGTCTGCTGCAGCTTGGAAAGTAGTTTGGGTGTCCCCCAAAGTTCCTAACAGTGGTACTGGGGGGGGCGGTGAGAGAGACTTCAGGAGGTGGAGCCTAGCTGAAGTGCTTAGGTCACTTAGCGTGGCCCAGAGTGGTAGCACTCATGTGACCTCCTGAGCGGCCGTGAAAGGCGGAGTGTGGGCCCAGCCACTCCCTGCTCCCTGACTCAGCGTAAGATCCTTCTCAGCACGCGCTCAGCTGCCCGCCCGGGCCTCTCACCAGAACCTCCAAAGCCGTGAGCCAAGTAAGCCTCCCTTTTCTTTAGGAACTAGACTGCCTGTTGTATTGCATCAGAGTAATGAACGCTGACTAATCCAAGGCCCATCTCTGGAGGGATCAGCAAGTATAACGCAGGCAGCACACCCAAGGGAATGCAGGTAAAAGCAAGGAAGCAGGTGTGTGACTGGCAGCACGGCTGTTCTCAAAAACATCAGGCTGATTGGGAGAAAGTACAAAATGAGCAGCAGAGTAATTGACACTGCTAACACCTTTATGGTTTTTTTTTAAGATTTATTTATTTGAAAGGCAGAGTTACAGAGGCAGAGAGAGAGAGAGGTCTTCCATCCACTGGTTCACTCCCCAAATGGCCACAACAGCTGGAGCTGGGCCAATCTAAAGCCAGGAGCTTCTTCCAGGTCTCCCACGTGGGAGGCAGGAGCACAAGCACCTGGGCCATCTTCTGCTGCTTTCCCAGGCGCATTAGCAGGAAGCAGGATTGGAAGCAGAGCAGGTGGGATTTTTTTGAACTCAGTTGAGTCCAAAGTTTATGCTCTTAACTGCTGCACTGCCCAGGACCCAATACAGTCACCCTTAGTGTCTGAAGGACATGGTTCCAGGATCCCCCACCACCACGGGTACCATAGTCCACAGCTGCTCCTGTCCTTAGGTAAATCAGCTCGGTGTTTATATACAACCTACGCCCATCCTCCTGTATACTTTAAATCACTTCTAGATGACTGTAACACCCACCCCAGTGTCAGTGCCATGGAGATGGCTGCATTGTGTAGGAAGTAATGATAAGAAAAACCCTGTGCATGCTCAGTATAGACGCAACTGCTGATGGCGTATTGACACAGCACGTGAACAAGACTCGAGGCACACAAAGCTCAAACACCCAAGTGCTGGACACACACCAAGGACCCGTGAGGGGAGGGAGGCTGCGGCAGGGCTGCCACCGTGGCTTCATCCCCGTGGACTCAGCACACACGGAGCTCAAGGCATCGTAGACTCAAGTTTTGGATGTTGGAACTTTCTGGAATTTTTTTTTTAATATTTTCAAGTAGGTTGAACGTGCGGAGGCAGAACCCACGAATGTGGAGAGTGGACAGCACCTTTCTGTGTATAAAAGAAAATCTGTTTAAAGGGTAAATTGTATGCTATGTATATTTTACCACAACAATGATAAATAAAAACAGAGAAAAACCTTCAGCTTCAAAGGGACATTGTGTATTTAAGGCCATTTACCAACCCGATTGGAAGGGGGTGGATAAAGTGGGGGGTGTGAACGCACAGGCGAGTGGCTGGAAACAGCTCTGAACTGAGCAGGGTGATAAGCTCCATTCTATGTACCTGAGCTCCAAATCTTTTCAACTTCCAGAATTTTAAAGAGAACTCCAGCAGTCCAGCTCCGGCACGGGGTCCGCTCCCAGGCAGTGGCCAGCTCGGCCAGCGGCTCCACACCCCCAGCCTGCCCGTGCTCTCCTGCAGCCCAGTGGCTCTGTGGGGGTCCCGGCAGCCACGGGCAGCACGCGGCCTGGGGCTGGCACAGTGGGCATGGCAGGGCACCGCGGGCCACTGCCTTATCACACCGGACAGAACAAACAGCGTGGGGCCTGACACGGGCCCTCCCCATGGCCGCAGCGGGGGCAGCCTGCTTTTTTTTTCCTGACCATCTTTGAGCTCGAGATCAGACACAGGGAAAGATTAAAACAAATATGAATTTAATCAAGGGATTCTGCTATCCTGGGGTGGAAACAGGAGCCTGCTGACATAAAGAGAGGCTGCAGCACTGGGGAGCCAGAGCCGAATCAAAGCCGCTTGCTTACCACTAACCGCTCAGATGATCCATATCATAACAACAAAAAAGAAAAACAATTATTTATTCTTTTTGATGTTGCAGCTCGGCAGCAACTTGCTTTTTGAAGAGAGCAAGGTCAAAACCAAGTTATTGTTTTTGCCTGAAACTTTGACAGGGACTCTGAGTTCTTCCGTGTGACCTACTTAGATGAGAGATGTGGGAAAGTTGAAGATGTTCATCTCTTCTGGGCCACGGATTAGGGCTTCTTTTCTTCTGCTTCCCGCCCTCCTCCCCCTCCTTCCTCTTCCTCCTCCTTCCCCTCCTCCTCCTTCCCCTCCCTCTCCTCCTCCTCTTCCTCTTCTTCCTCCTCCTCCTCTTCCTCCTCCTTGCCGTCTCTCTCTCCTCTTCCTGTTCAGAGACTGAATGAGATGTCATGGGGAGCACAAAAGGCCACCAGGCGGAAGTTGTGTCTCCTCAGGGAGCACCAGAAGCCATGGTCTCCAAAATCACTCCTCCAGGGTGAGCTGGACAGAAGTCACCGTTCGCTGCCTGATTCACTCACCTCACACTTACAACGCATCGGCTAAAGCTCAGGCATGGTGCCAAACGCCAGGGACCCACCACGCACCCATCTCCTAGCTTGGCCTCAGGCTTGGAGAGTTTGTCTCTCCGAGGGATTCAACAAAGATCCTAATTCAGAGGCATCCCAGCAGGCACAGCGAAAGCACAGGTGTCCCCAGGTAACAGGGTTTTCAATCCTACACTGGGGAACCAGGCGCACCTGCCTGGAGGAGGTGTGTGTGCCAAGCCTGCAGGATGAGTCGCAGATGGCCGAGGGGAGGCGAGGGATGCCGGAGGCCAGGAAGCCAGCAAGTACAAGCTGCAGATCTGGAAGCAGGTTGGGCTCTGGGGCAGTGGGGAGGGTGTTACAGACACTGGAGCTTTGGTGGGCGCCTGGCTTCCAGGCCACCCCAAGGAGGTTGGGTTTCCTCCTTCACAGCAACGGGGGCTGCAGCTGAGACCTGTCAGCCTGGAGCCATGGTCGCAGTTGCTTGAGAAAAGTCCCTCGGGCTGGCTGTGGAAGGCATGGCAGGGAGCTAAGATGGCAGGTGAGATGATGCCAGAGAGGAGTTAGAGCAGCAACAGGAAAGTGGGTGCTTCGAGAACAACGCATGCAGTAACGAGACTGAGGGTGAGGGTGTGGGCCCGTGACTACCTCCGTGCCAGAGACCAGTCACACTAGAGACGGGACAGCCTGAGGAGCGACATTGTGAGCTTGGGAGCCCCAGTGGAGACATCCATCAGAGAGGCACATACCCAGGGCTCAGAAGGGAGCAGATCCCCGGATGTGGGGGCACACAGCATCTCCAGGCTCAAGCAGCCCTGGATTCCCTGCAGCCCCGAGCCGGCACTCCCTTCTCTCTGGATTTTCATGCTCTTTGATTCCTCAACCAGATGTGGAAGGCCTGCTGAGCCCCTCGCGCTGCGCCGAGCCCCGGGGTGGGAGCGGGGGTGGGGGACAGGAGAGCAAACACCACCGATGCGGCTTCAGCCCTATCAGATGAGTGTAGTTCAGCAGCCACGAGGGTCAAGGGTCGACACCTGTGGCCCAGGTTGGCTTCCATCTTGTTTTCTGCAGCTGTAACAAAATACCCGGGACTGGGAGATTTATAAAGGACAGAGGTGTATTTGGCTCAGGGTTCTGGAGGCTGGGAAATCCAAGAGCATGGTGCTAGCTAGCAGCTGCTCGGCATCTGGTGAGGGCCATCCTCCTGGATCCTAGCACAGCGGAGAGCGTCCCACAGCGAGGCAGAGCGAGGCTGCTGGCTCGGGCATCTCTTCTTGTAAAGCCCCTGATATCCTCTAATCCTCACGACCCCACCTCCAGGTGCCATTACCATATGCAAGTGGGGACTCAGGTCCTGCTGCCATGTGGAAATCAGTTGGGTTGTCCCCCCAAAAGTCCACCTGTTAAGGGCTTGGTTGCCAAAGTCTTAGGTTAATGGCTAATAGATTAAAGGTGGAGATGGGATAAAATTATGGCATCTGAACTCAGGGTCTTTGGGAAGTCATTGAATGGGACTAGGTGGGTAGGGTGCAGCCCCAGGAGCAAATCATGGAGGATTTATAAGGGAAGCCCACGTGGGTGGGCCTGCTCCCAGTCTATCAGCTTCCTGGCTCACCATGGGATCTTGCCTCTGTCCATGTTCTGCCATCCACCACCCTTATCAAGACCTGAGACCACCAGGTCACCCAGTCTTGGATGGTGAACCTCCAAAATGCTGAGCCACAAGAAACCCCCTTCCTTCCTGAGCGGCTTCTCTCAGATGTTACAGTGATGAGAAGCTGATGGTCGTGTCCACCACGTGAGGTGTAGGCAGGCACATTTAAGCCATTGCAAGTGGCCCTGAAGCTTCCAGAGACAAGGAGGTGGTCCCAAAAAACAGCCATGGTGCAGTGGGCGAGTGAGCTGGGAGGAGAAGGCAGCAGGTTCAGGGTGGGTTGAAGGGCAAGTTACTGCTGTGGGCAAAGGGGGCTCAAGCCCAGCCTGACCTTGGGACGGCCCTGAGAAGCATCCCACCAGAGGAGAGCGGGGGAGGAGGGGTTATCCACCACTTCTGATGGGCATCTGAAAAGGCTGCTCCTGCTCCCTGCCACTTTGGACCTGTCTTGTGCACGCTTGGTCATCGTCCTGCATCCCAGCCCCCAGAATGAGTCCGGAGTTGCAGTTCTTCGTAGTACAAAGACAGAGGCTTCGGGGCAGGGCACCTAAGCGGCCTGCTCCATGCACCGAATCACTCAAGCTAGTGTGTTTTTAAAAAATGAGTGGATTTGCGTTACTTCATTTTTTTAAAGAGTTATTTATTTATTTGAAAGGCAGAGTGACAGAGAGGCAGAGAAAGAGACAGACAGAGAGAGAGAGAGAGGTCTTCCATTCACTGGTTCACTCCCTAGATGACCACAAAGGCAGAGCTGCACTGATCTAAAGCCAGGAGCTTCTCCCAGATCTCCCATGCAGATGCAGGGGCCCAGGGGCTTGGACCATCTTCTGTTTTTCCAGGCCACAGCAGGGAGCTGGATCAGAAGTGGAGCAGCCGGGACACAAACTGGCACCCATATAGGATGCCGGCACTGCAGGCAGCAACTTTACCTGCTATGCCACAGCGCCGGCCCACTATTTCATTTTCAAAAGAACATTTGCTCCAGACTCCTTAGAAATTTATTTCTGGAGGCTGGTGCTCTGACATAGTAGATTAAGCCTCCATCTGTAGCACCAGCATCCCATATGGGCGCCAGTTTGTGTCCCAGCTGCTCCACTTCTGATCCAGCTCTCTGCTATGGCCTGGGAAAGCAGCAGAAGGTGGCCCAAGTGCTTGGGCCCCTGCACCCATGTGGGAGACCCAGAACAAACTCTAGACTCCTGGCTTCAGCCTGGCCCAACCCTGCTATTGTAGTCACTGGGGAGTGAACCATCAGATGGGAGATGTCTCTTTCTCCCTCACTCTCTGATGCTTTGCTGTTCAAGTAAATAAAGAAGGAAAAGTAAGAAATTAAACATAAATACAACTCTCATTCCCACCCTTACAAGAGCACATGGGAGACCAGAAAATTGCGAAATCTGCAAACATTCCAGAGAAACACCTTCAAATCCAGAGACCGTCACCTGTCCTCATGGAAAATGTCAGAGCTGCTCGCTTCACTTCATGTCTTCTTTGAGCGAGGAGGGTTTCTTCTCAGCGAAGGGATAAGCTGCTGGGGCACGCGGGGCCTGGAAGCTCAGGAGGGGCCCAGGAAGGCAGCAGTGGATGACTCGGCAGGGAGGCCTCGCCGCTGGCAGCTCCCGCAGGGCCCCTGGCAGACCCAACCACTTCCTGCCCCAACTTGCAACCTCCAGGCCCTGTGTCTCTCTCTGGCAACTAGAGCCAAGTGCTGGCCCTGACAGGTGGGGAGCTGCCGGGGAGGTCACTGGGTGCCCGGCCCTGGGATGGCGCGGTACAGAGTCCACACCCCACGTCCTGCCCCGGCACTCCCCGTGGGACTCTGCTCTGGCTGCCCTGGGGGATGTAGCCCGGGTAGGCATGCTTCATGGCGGGCTTCCCTCCTGTCTCACTCCCAGTAGCATGCAGAGCTGGCTGGGAGCAGCTCCTGAGAGCTGGTTCCATGGGCCAGGCCTTGGATGTGGTTTGTCCCTGCAAGGTTCCTGTGCTCCTGTGGTGCTGATGAGGTGGTGGGACCTTTAAGAAGTAGGTCCAGGGCCAGCGCTTTGGCGTAGCCAGTAAAGCCGCCACCTGTAGTGCCAGCATCCCATATGGTCACCGGATCTAGTCCCGGCTGCTCCACTTTGAATCCAGCTCTCTGCTATGGCCCAGGAAAGCAGTAGAAGATGGCCCAAGTCCTTGGGCCCCTGCACCCACGTGGGAGACCCGGGGGAAGCTCCGGACTTCGGATCAGCGCCACTCCAGCCATTGTGTCCAATTGCGGAGTGAACCAGCGGACGAAAGACCTCTCTCTCTCTGCCTCTGCCTCTGCCTCTCTGTAACTCCACCTTTCAAATAAATAAAATAAATCTAAAAAAAAAAAAAAAAGAAGAAGAAGAAGAAGAAGAAAAGAAGAAGAAGGGGCCAGCACTGTGGTATAGTGGGTAAAGCTGCCGCCTGCAGTGCCGGCATCCCATATGGGCGCTGGTTCGAGTCCCGGCTGCTCCACTTCCGATCCAGCTCTCTGCTATGGCCTGGGATAGCAGTAGAAGACGGCCCAAGTCCTTGGGCCTCTGCACCCATGTGGGAGACCTGGAAGAAGCTCCTGGCTCCTGGCTTTGGGTTGGCGCAGCTCCAGCAGTTGCAGCCAATTGGGGAGTAAACCAGCGAATGGAAGACTTCTCTCTCTCTCTCTCTCTCTCTCTCTCTCTTTCTCTCTCTCTTTCTCTGCCTCTCCTCCCTCTGTGTAGCTCTGACTTTCAAATAAATAAATAAATCTTAAAAAAAAAAAAAAAAGAAGTAGGGCCAAAGGGGAGGTAATTATTTAAGCTGTTGGGGTACCACCCTTGGGAGGCATTAATGCTGACTTCCTGGAGTTCTAGTGAGAATAAGTTGTTATTCAATGACCAAGCCTGGGGGCGGGCACTGCGGCACAGCTGTGGTTTGAGCCACCTCCGCTGGGTGCACCTGCATCCCCTATCAGAGCACTGGAGATGGAGCCCCATCTCCGATCCAGCTCCCTGCTAATGTGCATGGGAGGCAGCAGATGATGGCTTAAGTACTTGGTCCCTGCCACCCACATGGGAGACTCGAAAGGATTTGCAGGAGATCCCGAGGGAGTTCCAGGCTTCTGGCTTGGGCCTGGCATAGCCCTGGTTATTTCAGGCATTTGGGGAGTGAACCAGCAAATGGAAGATTTTTCTCTCTCTCTCTCTCCTCTCTCTCTGACTCCCTCTCTGTCATTCTGCTTTTCAAGTAAATAAATCTTTTTTAATAGATTTATTTATTAATTTATTTATTTGACAGGCAATTACAGAGAGGCAGAGAGAGAGAGAGGGTCTTCCATCCTCTGGTTCACTCCCCAAAAGGCCCCAATGGCTGGAGCTAGGCCAATCCAAAGCCAGAAGCCAGGAGCTTCTTCCAGGTCTCCCACGTAGGTGCAGGGGCCCAAGGACTTGGGCCATCTTCCACTGCTTTCCCAGACCATAGCAGAGAGCTGAATCGGAAGTGGAGCAGCCAGGACCCGAACCACCGCCCATATGGGATGTTGGCACTGCAGGCAACGGCTTTACCAGTTCTGCCACAGCAAAGGCTCCATAAATAAATCTTTACAAAACAAAAACAAAGCACAGCAAGCTGGACCCCTGAACCTCCCTGACTTCCTGCCTGGCCGTGCGCCGTCTTCCACAACCCTTGCCACCACTGTGCCGCTACCCAGCACAGGCCCTCACCAGGGGCTGAACAGCCGAGGCCAGCTGGTCTTTGACTATGCACTTCAAAGACTGAGCTAAACAAGCCTCTCTTCTTTACGAAGCCGCCTCAGGTACTCGGCTGTAGCTCCCAAAAGTGGACTCACACTCAAGTAGCTCTTCCCAACCTCTCAGCTGCGCCAGGCTGGCAGCTTGAAATCCACGGGCGGTGGGAACACGCACACCGTGGAAATGTGCAGACACTGCACGTGAGGGGGTGTGTTCTGGGGAGCCGGTTCCCGCTGCACCGTGGCCCCTCCTCCTACTCCCTTCTCAAGTGTTTCACTTCCCAAGCAGATTAGCTGGCACTCATATTAGCTTGCTCGGGGTCTGCTCCTGGGGAAACAAAAATTAAGACAGCTCCCTGGCCAGGGTGGGCATCAGTTAACTGGAGTAGCTGTTAAGATGCCACCTGGGGTGTCCGTATCCCATATCAGAGTACAAGTCCCAGACACGTGCCGTGTCCTGGGACACAACACGAAAAGTCACGGCGGGTTTCTTTTTTTAAAAGACAGATTTGTTCATTTGTTTACTTACTTACTTTTTTTTCTTTGCAAGGCAGAGCATCCCGCCTCTGCTTCCAATCCAGCTTCCTGCTAACGTGCATCCCGGGAGGCAGCGGTGATGGCTCCAGTACTTGAGTCTCTGCCCTCCTCCCGCGAGACCCAGATGGAGTTCCCAGTTCCTGGTTCTACCTAGCCCAGCCCTCACTTTTGCAGGCATTTGGGGAGTAGACAACAGTAGAAGATATTTCTCTCTCTCTTCCTTGCTCACATAACTTGTTTTTGCATCAAAGGAGGGATAAAAAGCAGCTCCCCTGGGTCTGGAGACAAAGAATCCCCCAGCTCACAAAGGTGGGGCCCAGCACCCAGGCTTCAGCTCCTCTTACACTTCGAGCCGTCTCTCCTGCTGGCCTCCCCCATACCTACCCCTGGTGCACATGCACCCCGGTCACAGCCACGTGGCAGTCCCCCTGCCTCCCTATCACCCCCTGTGAACACCTATCACTCATGCCCACCATGCACCGTTGTTCCTCTGCTAGCCACAGTGCCCTGGCTGACCTCAGCGGGTGCTGAGTTCCCAGATGCTGCTTGGGACTTGGCTGTCACTGTCCCTATGAGAACATTCTGGCTGGTCAGCTGATCCCAGGAGGAGCAGGAGAGAGAAGAGCAGCTGTGTCCCAGCTGCATGCCCAGGTGAAGGAGCTGGAGCAAGGCCCCAGCCCCCCCCCCCCCCGCCCCGAGGTAGCAGCCAACAGTGTTTCCTGTTGTAGGCTAGCGCGTCCATGGTGGGTTGTTACAGCGAAGGCGGCTATTCTCACCCACTCTCCGTCCAGGGTTCAGGTGGCGCTGACCCTACCCCACAGCTCCAGAGGAGAAACGTACTCCTCAGGACGTCCCGTGCCCTGGCACCCTGGCCTCAGATGCTATTTCACACACGGGCCCGTGACCCACGCCAGGCCAATGGGCCGCAGCCCTGGTCACTTTGTGACCCTGAGCTATTTTTCTTTTTTTTTTTTTTAATATTTTATTTATTTGAAAGAGCTACAGAGAGAGGTAGAAACAGAAAGAGAGGTCTTCCATCTGCTGGTTCACTCCCTAGATGGCCGCAACGACCAAAGCTGCGCCGATCTGAAGCCAGGAGCCAGGAGCCTCCTCTGAGTCCTCTATGTGGGTGCAGGGGCCCAAGGACTTGGGCCATCTTCTGCTATCCCAGGCCATAGCAGAGAGATGGATTGGAAGAGGGGCAGACGGGACTAGAACCGGTGCCCATATGGGATGCCGGCACTTCAGGCCAGTGTGCTAAACCACTACACTACAGCGCCGGCCCCATGTGACCCTGGGCTTTTCAAGGCATTCACTAGAAGAGGTACTCGCTTTCCACTTGGGGTAGTACGGACAGTGAGATGTCAGCCCATGTCTGTCGGCTGCCTCTTCCCCCTGCGAGGGAGACTTGAGGAGAATGGAGCAGTCATGTGCTGGTAAGCTAGTTCTCTTTCCACAAAAAGAGAAAAACAGACCTGATTTGTAGCATTTTCCAGTTTCCATGATCTAAATACCCTCATCGTGGCTGATTTCATGCTACCAATGAGCTAACAACTGGTGCCCAAAATTCCTGAATGCTTTACAATTGGATCCAGAATACCCCTGAAATAGAATTTATACCATGGCAGACAGAGCCAAAAGATGGAGAGATAGGCAATATGTCTGAGCCCCTAGGTCTAGCTGTGCCTGAAATCCATTAATACCCCTGACTTGCATCTACTGTAAGCCAATAATTGCCTTTTGTTTCTTCTAAAGTCAGTTTGATTGGGCCGTCTTTATGTACCACTGGAAAAAGACTGATATATATCCCTGCTCCTCCATGCCTCTGTGACTTGAGGAATCATAACAAATCATTTAAAAATATTAATAGTGGCAAGGCGACTGTTTTTGGAACTCCAGCTATGTGTCAGGCACCTTATAGAAAAGCTGTCCCAACAACCTTCAGAGTAGATATCATTGAGCCCACTCCACAGGTGAACAAGCTGAGGCACAGACAGGTCAAGCACTGAGCCAGATGAGCACCCAGATCCAGCTGATGCCAGAGCCCTGACTCACCCAGCACGAGGGCCTCACTCACCGAAGCCCCCAGCACATCCTTCTGCCAAGAAGCTTCTCAAATTTTCTCCACCTGGTGAGCTGAGTCCCCCATTCAAGCGGGTAAGTGATTGAGCCCAGCTCACCAAGACAGGGCAGAGCAGAGCCAGGGCCTGAGCTCTGGTCTTGAGCCTGCCCGATCCCTGCTTTCCCCACTTTGTGAACTGCCCTTGAGGGACGAAGCTTCTGGAAGATATCATTGCCCAGATAATGCAGAAAGCAGTAAGCTGCTAAGCAAGTGCTGGAATGCTTGTTGACGGATAGTCAATCAATCACCAGTCTCAGAGTCAGGGCCCGGCCCCAGCCCCGCCCACGCTCCACCAGTCTCAGAGTCAGGGCCCAGCCCCAGCCCCGGCCCACGCTCCACCGACTCAAACAGCTTTGGCCCAGGATAGGCTGAGCCGACGGCCAAGTCCTCAAAGACAACAGGGTCTCTTGCTCCTCTCTCCCACAGTGGAATAAGGGTCTGGCCCCTCGGGTTCTTGCTGTGTGCTGAATACTGGTAGCGTCTGCATCTCCCCACAAAAATGGCAGCTTCTCCCTTAGGCCGAGGCCCTGCGAGCTGTACCACCTGCCTCTCAGGGACGGAGACCACCCCTCTCTCCTTTGTCCCTCCCTTTCCTCTGAGCACCCCGGCGCTCTCACAGGGCTCGTCAGGCAGCTGTCATGGCCTCAAGACTCTTGTTGGCAGATTATGGGAAACTCAACTCAAATTCCTTGTCTCAGGTTCCAGAAACATCCACAGTTGTGTCTGACTCGAGGGTTCCAATGACAGCTTCAGGACTGGGTCTCACTTCTCATCTCTGTTTTCAACCGGGCCACTCCATTCTGCCAAGCGGGGGTGGTAGTAGTCAGCTCTTCATTGGCACAACTAAGACACACGAGAGGAACTGCTTAGGAGGGAAGGAGGTTTCTTTCAGCCCATGGACCAGAGACTCACAGCACAAGATGGGCCAGCCACTCAGTCTGGCATCTGATGGAGGCTGGTGATGGCAGAGCAGGTGTGGAGGGACAATTACCTGGCAAGCCAGGAAACAGGGGGAAACCAGGCTGAACCCAGCATAAACCACAAACCTTCTTGCGAGAGAGCCACCCTCTAAGGGCTTGCCCTTCACAACCTAAAACCTCCCACTGGGCTGGCCTCCTAGCTGCCACAATCAGATCAAGTCACCACCCTTCATCCACTAATCAGCCCCAAACATAAGACCTTGTGACCTAGGGAGGGACCTCCAAACTCTTATCCAAACTGTAACAAGGGCACAGAAGCTCCAAGCAGGCTCACTCCCTGTCACCCACTGGAAATAGAACACCCTTGCCCTAACTCATCAGAAGAAAGTGCTGGGCCTGACTGAGATTGGGACACACGGCCATCTTGGAAGCAGCTGCTGCGGATGGATGCATGGGTTAGCTTACACCATGGTCGCACGCTGTGCTCTGGGTCTGGGTGTGGTCAGTCCCACTCGACCACGTGGACTCGGTTTGCAGGGAGGAGTGGTTTCCCTAAGGAAAATGAGCAAGTTCTTAGCAGAAGAAGCAAGAGTGGATGCTGAACTAAGCACGACAAATTCCTATGATAGCGTGTCTATTCTGGCCCATCGCCCAAGTCTGAGACCACCATTATTTTTCACCTGTAACCATCCCTCCCGCCTTTGTCCTCGCCATCTTTTTTTTAATTTGATTTTTAAGATTTATTTTTTATTTATTTTCAAGGCAGACTTACAGAGAGAGAAAGGGGGAGACGAAGAGAGAGAAGTCTTCCATCCATTGATTCACTCCCCAGAGGGCCACAACAGCCAGGGCGGGGCCAGGCTGAAGCCAGGAGCTTCTTTCAGGTCTCCCATGTGGATGCAGGGGTCCAGGCACTTGGGCCATTTTCTGCTGCTTTCCCAGGTGCATTAGCAGGGAGCTGGATTGAAACTGGAGCAGCTGGGAATCGAACCAATACCCACATGGAATGCCAGCACTGCAGGTGGTGGCTTAACCTGTTGTGGCACAGCACTGGCCCCTGTCCTCCCCATCTTAACCACCCTCTGCATAGCTCTGAATCTCTCAAGTTACACACACACACACACACTCCACTGTTACCTTGTTGTCCAACGCATCAAATCCAAGGTCTGAGAAACTGAAATTCAGAAGTTTCATGCTCAAGCCAGATGAGAATCCAGATGCAGTCGATGCCAGAACCCATGCCTCGCACACCCTGGGGCCTCGCTCCCCTTAGCCCCCAGCCTGTCCTGCCAAGAAGGCTTTCCAATCATCCCCACCTGGCCATCTCTGTGCCCTCTCTCGAGCAACTGAATGATTGACCCCAACACAACTCTGCAGCCTCATCACCTTCAGCTTTCCTTCGCACGCTCGGCCAACGTTGCAGCTGCCATTCTTCCAGTAAGTCTTGGCTTTCTCTGCTCTGAGCCTTTACTCACGCTGTGCCCTTCCCCCTGGAAGCTCCCAGACTCCTGTCTCCTGTTCTCGAAGCTCAGCTCAGTGGTCACCGCCCCCAGAAGGACTCATTCCTAATCCGCAAAGCCACAGCAACTCCACTTCTCCAGCTCTTCTCCTGCCTCTCTCAACCTTTGCCACCTGGCCCTCATCTCTCTCAGGGTTCAGTTCATCATTGAAAGAGACTCTGAGGCCAGTGCCACGGCTCACTAGGCTAATCCTCCGCCTGTGGCACCAGCACACCGGGTGCTAGTTCCGGTCGGGGTGCCGGATTCTGTCCCGGTTGCCCCTCTTCCAGTCCAGCTCTCTGCTGTGACCCAGGAAGGCAGTGGAGGATGGCCCAAGTGCTTGGGCCCTGCACCTGCATGGGAAACCAAGAGAAGCACCTGGCTCCTGGCTTCGGATCAGCGCGGTGCGCTGGCCGCAGCGGCCATTGGGGGATGAACCAACGGAAAAGGAAGACCTTTCTCTCTGTCTCTCTCTCTCACTGTCCACTCTGCCTACAAGAAAGGAAGAAAGGAAGGGAGGGAGGGTGGGAGGGAGGGAAGAAATAGAGAGAGACTCTGAGCTCCACTCCAGCCTCCAAATTCATTAGGACTCTGAATTGCAAGAAACCCAATCTGAGTCTCTTTCAGTGTAAAAGGAAGGGGTCCAGTCACAAATATACATAGAACAGGTGTCGTGGCCATGGATTCAGAACGTGGTACTTCTCTTTCTCCCACCCTACAAAACTTACTTCTGCTTTTCTTTTTGTTTTTAAGATGTATTCATTTATTGGCAAGGCAGAGTTACATAGAGAGAGAGATCTTCCATCTACTGGTTCACTCCCCAAGTGGCTGCACCAGCCAGGGCTGGGCCAGACTGAAGCCAAGAGTTTCATTCAGGTCTCCCACATAGGTGCAGGGACCCCAAGCCCTTGGGCCATCTTCCACTGCTTTCCCAGGAGCATTAGCAGGGAGCTGGATTGGAAGTGGAGCAGCTGGGACTTGAACTGGTGCTCATATGGGATGCTGGTGCTGTAGGCAGCAGTTTAACCTGCTGTGCCACAGCAGCAACCCCTCTTCTGCTTCTCTTTTTTTTTTAAAAGATTTATTTATTTATTTGAAAGTCAGAGTTACACAGAGAGCGAAGGAGAGGCAGAGACAGCAGAGAGAGAGAGAGAGAGAGGTCTTCCATCCACTGGTTCACTCCCCAGATGGCCACAACAGCCAGAGCTGCACCAAACTGAAGCCAGGAGCCAGGAGCTTCTTCTGGGTCTCCCACATGGGTGCAGGGGCCCAAGGACTTGGGCCATCTTCTACTGCTTCCCTAGGCCATAGCAGAGAGCTGGATCAGAAGTGGAGTAGCCTGGACTTGAACCAGTGCCCATATGGCTTTACCCACTACACCACAGCGGCCAGCCCCCTTCTGCTTTTCTTGACACGATGGTCGTATTTCCTCCTAGTGGTGACCACTTCCTTCATGCAGCCTGGGAAGGCGGCTTCCATGACCCCAGCCTCCGGCAGCCTCACAGCTCAGGATCTCGGAGGATGCAAGACGTCTCCCCTGACACTTCTGGCAGCAAAATTCTGGGGCGGACCCTGGGCTGGCCTGGGTCAGCTGACCTTCCCCGGGCCAATCAGATCAGCCAGGCCTGTGTCAGATGTCCATGTCCCCATCCCATCCAGGGAAAGAGGGACTGCCCAGAAACAAGAAAAGAGAGGAAAAAGAGAGCATTCACCCCCCCCCCTCCAGCCTCACAATGCCCAAGCGTGAAGCCGTGAGTCAGGTGGTGGATCAGCCCCCTCGCTGCTGCCAGCCACGGTGGTTGAAGAGCTTCAGCTAGGGACACCAGCGGGGACTGCTCACATATGTTGAGCACCTGTGGGCAGGCACTCTCCTAAGCACTTGACATTATTAACTCATTTATTCCTGGTGACAACTGTTGGAGGTAAATTTAATCATTGGGCTCATTTTACAGAGTAGACAGTGGTGCAAAAGGGGTAAGCCCCTTGCCCAGCGTCCCCCATCTAAGAAGAGACGGAGCCAGGATTCAAATCCCAGAAGCCAGGTCCCAGATCCTGTGCCTCCCCACTGCCCACTGCCTCTACGAGTGATGTTCAGTGTGCACTGTGCCTGCAGGAGGACAGGAGAAATCTGCGTCCACACGGTCAGAGCCTCTGCCAGGCCCAGACTGCCCTTCACTAATGTAGCCCACAGGCCTGGCAAGTGGCTCCTCCTACCCCAGCTCTGCTCTCTGACCACGAGGACGTGGGGTCATAGGATGCCCTAACGCTCACCACCTCACCAAGCTAGCCTTGAGCCCCCAGCACCCCTAGGGTCTCCACCTCTCGGCAGCCCCAGCCCCTCACTCAGCAGGTGCAGCAGCGAGAGGAGGCCCCAGAAGCACTGAGAAGCTGCGGGAGACAGGAAGCCACCAAGGCCCCAGTGCCTGGAACAGAATGCGGAGCCACCAGCCAGAACATCCCTGGAGAGAGGTAAGGATGGGCCAGAGAGTGAAAGGGAGACACTCACAGGGGAGAGAGCCAAGGCAGAGAGAGACAGAGATGGAGACCCAGAGACCGTCAGCACATCCAACTCCTCTCTGGAGTCAGGACGAGAAGGGGGATGGGAAGCCTTTTCCCAGCACACAAAGAGGGGCCGGCGTTGTGGCTCCTTGGGCTGGGTCGCTGCTTGCCGCACTCGCATCCCGTATCAGAGCACGGGTTCAAGTCCAGGCTGCTCCCTGCTAATGCACCTGGGAAGGCAGTGGGAGATGGCCCAAGTGTTTGAGCCCCTGCCACCCATGTGGGAGACCCAGAAGGAGTTCTAGTCTCCTGACTTCTGCCTGGACCAGCTCTGGCTGTTGTGGGCATTTGGGAAGTGAACCAGTGAATGGAATATAACTTTTACTCCTCCCCCATCTGTTACTCTGTCTTTCCAATAAATAAATAAATCTTAAAAAAAAAAAAAAAAACAGGCAGGTAAAAGTTGAGCGGTTGGTTACCTTTCTTTGCTGTCCTACAGCAGGGGATTTAGTCCCCAGAAGCGAATTTTTCTAGGACAGACGCCTGCCAGACCCCACCCTGAAGAATGGGCCGGATGCTCAGATGCCAAGGCAAAGGGACAGCAGGCAGGGAGCTCGCCAGAGCCTGGCCACCTCTCCTCGGCGTGGGAACTCTCTCCTGACCCCACGACCCCCTCCTCTCAGCATATCAGACTTTTCCAGTGGGACAAGGACTTGAGGCCTGACCCCGTCCCTCACTAGCTGTATGACTCCCAGGGCCTCAGTTTGCCAGCTCTGCAGCAATGGGCCCTTCCAGGGCTGGCACTCCACAGTACTACAGTTTTGTTGGTCTTCAAAGCCTTCAAACTAGTGGTCCCCCACAGGGATACTATTCTGCATTCCCGCTCCTCCCCCCTCCCCCACGTGCGCACACACACACACACACATAGTGCACCTGCTCCTCCCCCTGGAAGCCCCCACTGCCCACCCGCCCCTCTTCTAAAAGCTCCTCCCTCCCCCCCCCCTCCACCATGGTGCACCTGCCCACCTGCCTATCAAACCATAGCTGTCAACTCCCTCAAGGGCTTGCCAAGTAACCGACCACACATCTGTGCAAACAGAGATGACCGAGGTGAGGCGGGAGGTGAGAAGCGCTGTGCACTTGAGATCCCAGCAGCACAGACAAGGCCTGGAGTTTCAGTCGACTGTGGGAGCTCAGGACAGCACAGGCAGCTCAGGACTGGCGGCACTGCCCAGCCCTCTCACTCCCCAGCCAGGAGCATTGACTCCTCTGCAGGAGAGCAAGTGGAGCTGGCATTGCCCGGCAGAAGTTCCCTCCCGGGTGCCCAACACACCAGGCCTTGAAACCTTGAGGGCCCCCCCAACCCCGCCGCCCCGAGGGAGGGCGGCCAGTGCCGCAGACGAGGGTGCTTGGGCCCTTCGGGGAGGGAGCCACACAGGGCACAGCCACTGCCCCACCCTGCCCCCCGCAAGCCAAAGGCGCCCCTTCCAGAGAAGAAAAAGAGGGAGCTTCATCATTAATAGCGCTGGCGGCAAGGTAAAGGCGCCCGGCCGGCCCGGCCGCCCTCGCCGTAATTATGCCAGCGCGCTTTCATCCGCACGCGCACACGCGCCAAGTTTATTGTTGTATTTCGGCCTTTTTTTCAGTCTCCTCTGCCTTTCATGCGAGGGGAAGGGTGTTGAGGGGTCAAAGCATCCTCCCCCGGCTCCGCTCCCTGCTTCAGTCCTTTCAGAAAAACACCCAAAGCCATAATTTGTCTTAGAATTTCTTTTGAAACAGCTACAAGAAAGACGAGCGACTGCTCTTTTCCCTCTGTTTCTGATTCCAGCCATCCCTTTATCTGGCTTTCATTAGAGCCCGGGCCGCGCCTCTTTTGTGGGAGAGACTTGAGGGAGCCGAGGCAGTTTCCCAGCCGCTGTGATGTTGCTAAAGATTAAAAAGGAGCTTTGAAGCTGTACCAGCTCTCTCTGCACCCCCTCGGTACTGGACCTCAGAAAGACCCAAGCCATCTGGCAAACCTGACATAAAGACAAAATAAAGTGATTGAAACACTCTCTTCAAAGCCGCAACGGCAGATTTGTTGATTTGGGCGTTATCTTTCATGCGAGGCCCTCAGAAGTCCCCAGAACACCTAGGTAATCGCGGGCGGGCCTGACTGGAGTGGATGCAGCCTTCCAGGCCGAGGCTCGGAGAGGGGCCAGGGCGCGCCGGGGGCCGAGGGATGGACTCAAGGCTGCTGGAGGTGGGCCCTGGGAAAGTCAGCCACGGGGGCCAGCGCAAGGGTGGGGGGCGTTCCAGCAAGGCCTGCTCCTCACCCCCCCCATCCCAGCCCCCTCCTCGGGTCCCACCTCTCCAGCGGCTCCTGACACCGAGCAGAGTCAGGGCAGGAAGCTGCTGCGAGGCTGGCCTGAGCAGGAGGGGAGGGGCCGAGATGAAAGGCTGCTGCCTTGATTGCAACCGACAGCCGCTTAGTAACGCCCTGGCAGCTTCGGTATCAGAACTCGCCGCTCGCTCCCGGCTCCCAGCTCCCAGCTCCCAGCTGGGCGAGGCCTGGGCAGAAGGCTGGCTGCCGGGCTCAAGGGAGGGTCTCCCCCAACAGACTGACCCCTGAACCTGCCCAGGGTAGCTCTGATCCAGTGCTCCGTGTCAACGCCCTGCCAGACGCCCGCGGGCCCCGGAGCTGGGCTTCGGCTGGCCCTCCTGCCAAAGGACAGGGACTACCCGACAGGGCAGACTTTCTCTTATCCAGCTGGGGGCGGTGCCTGGAGCCCAGTGCCTTGGCTCACAGGTGCTCTCCCTCTGGCCCTGGCTGGGAGGCCTGGAGGAGGCGGTGTCAGAGCCAGGACCACACTGAATAGACCGTGTCGCCCTGAGCTCACGCCCAGGAATCTGGGAGACAGCACCCCCGCACGGCCACTGCTGTGTGGCCACAGACCAAACACGCCCTCTTGGGGCCTCAGTTGCCCGAGTGGAAATATTCACGGGTTGCGGAGACCAGAGACAGCAAGTGCTGAGAGAAGAGGGGTTCCATGAATATTCCTGAAGGGGTTGCGTGGGACCAACAGGGAGCAGGACAGGTGGTCCCTCGGTGCTCTGGCTCAGTGCGGCACAGCTGCTGTGCTGTGAGCTGACACACACTGGGCTTCAGGGCCGGACCTGCAGGCTGGTGCTGTAAGTTAAATGCCACGGCCAGAAGGGCCTTGCTCCTTCCTGCCAACCTCCTTGAACCTGGGCTTCTAACCAGACCTGGATGAGCTCCATAAGAGTTCAACAGCACTCACTCCACCAGGAACAGCAAAATTCGCAAAATCTGACCACTGATTAACCACCAAGAAGCCACTGAAGACCTATCCTGTGCTCCTGGCCAGAGAAATGCCCTCCTGCTTGTCCTCAGACACCAGGCCCGGGAAAGACCTAAAGGATGCTCCCCTCCTGGGCAGTGGAACAAGTTGCCATCTGCCTCCTACACCAGGCAGATGTGTAGGAGACCCGGATGGAGTTCCTGGCACCCACCTTTGGCCTGGGTTAGCCTCAGCCATTACAGACAGGCATTTAGGGAGTGAACCAAAGGATGAGGGCACTCCCTCTGTCTTCTCTGTATCTCTTGCTCCAAAGAATATTTGTAAAATGAAATGAATTTAAACCAGGGAAAGAGGGCTCCTGGTCATGGACCTTGGAGACAATTGACCCACACTGCATCTCCTTCTGGCCACAAGCAGGCCCAGGGTCCCAGCCCCCTTTGGTCCCAGAAGACCCAAGAGGAAATTTCTCATCACAGCTGCTCCCCAACCCCGCCCTTCCTTCCTCCCTGAGCACAGCTGGCCCAGAGTCAGAGAAGGAGGCTCACAACAAAGATTTCCTGCCATCTAGGGATGTGCCCGCACGCTACTAGGCTTCCCTGAGAGACAGACAGGAAGTCCAGCTGAGCAGAGAGACAGGGCTGCAGCAGGGCGCACCAACCCCTGGAGGGATCATCCCGTGCAGGCTGTTTCCTGACACTGCCCCCACAGTCCTAGTCTTGGAAGCTCCCACTCATCCTTCAACACCCATCTCCAGGGTAAAGCCATCGCCTGCAGCGCCGGCATTCCATATGGGCGCCGGTTCTAGTCTTGGCTGCTCCTCTTCCAATCCAGCTCTCTGCTGTGGCCTTGGAAAGCAGTAGAAGATGGCCCGAGTCCTTGGGCCCCTGCACCCGTGTGGGAGACCCAGAAGAAGCTCCTGGTTCCTGGCTTCAAGTCGGTGCATCTCCAGCTGTTGCAGCCATCTGGGGAGTGAACCATCGGATGGAAGACCTCTGTCTCTCTCTTTCTCTCTCTCTCTCTGCCTCTGCCTCTCTGTAACTCTGCCTTTCAAATAAATAAATAAATATTTTAAAAAAGAAAAAAACATCTCCACCATCGCTCCATCTATGAGGCCTTCACTCTCCCTTGGCTCACATGTCCCTCCACCCACCTCTGTGCTGGGGCAGCACTCTTTCTGGGAAGAGGTCATCAGTCTGGAAGTCGAAGGACCCCAGTTCAAAGGTCAGGGCTGTACTCATCAGCCGTGAGGCCTTGGACGGTCACCTTGCCTCTCCAATCGCCCATTCCCCCATCTGTAAGGTAGAGAGAACAGACCCTCCTCCAGGCCTGTATGTGGAAGAGCCGACAATTACACTTAATAGAGAGATATCCAAGGGAAGGGAACCTCAGTAGGGAGTGCGCTTCTCAAAGACAGGAACCACAGACTCACTCACTCACTGAATCACTTGCTTATTCATTCATTCATTCATTCATCTGAGGACCAAGCCCTGAGCCAGGAGCTGGGTCACCCAGCAGGCCACAGACACACTGCCTGGGGGCCTCTGGCTCTCACAGTTGGTTCCCCTCCCCCACGTGTCTCCAGCACCTGCTCTGGCTGACGCTGTCCCCACTGTTGGCTAAGAGGTCTTCTGAGGTCCAGGCTGAGTTGCCTGCCCCCTAAGTCCAGGCCTCTGTCCAGCACTAGGAGTCCCCGGAGGGCAGAGCCTGTCTGAACACTGCGGGGGAGGGGGGCAGCGTGAGAGGAAGAGGAGCCATCATCATCACTCTCAGGGAGTTCCTAGTTCACTTCATCCCTGGAAGAGGAAGAGACACCCCAGCCTAGTGGAAGACACAGACACATGCTTCTCCAACTCGAAACCTCCTAATCAGATGGAAGAGTCACGTTCTCCTGGTTTGTGCAACTCCCAGTCTGATGGCAAAGAGCAGAGCCCTGTGTTCCTGATAACAGGGACACAGGGCTCCCAGTCTTGGCCTGGTCCGTCACCCACGAGGATGATGGGGAGGCAGTCTGTGATCATGGATAGCTTGAGTCAGATACAACAATACACACGGAACGGAAGACAGGAATCCAGGTCCCCTCGGAAAAGCTAGCTGTGCCATGGCTCCGTCTGGGTGCCTGTGCGCTCAAAGGCAACCGCCCCGGCTCTGCAGACGTCCTAATCCACGGGGCTGGACACAAATGACACAGAATCCTCCGCCTCGCGAGCATCCAGCCAAGTCCTCTCCCCCGGCAATCCAAGCCAGAGCTGGCCCCAGGCCCCCGTGACTGGCATCTCGTGCCAGCCCTGCCAGGGGAGGCTTTCTCACGATCAGGGACATCTGGGCTGGCACGGCTCCCGGAGGCCACCGACATGAAAAGCGAGGGGCTCGGCGGAAACGCCATCTGCACATCATAAAGCCGCGTGGTGGTTCCCAGGGGCTGCCTCCAGCTGCGGCTGTGTCGCCCGGGAAAGGCAGAGGAAGGCACCAAGTGGCTGCGGTGGTGGGGGAGTGGGGGAGCCGGGGCGAGAATAAGGATGGCCAAGAGGGGCGGGCCAGGCGGGGACTCTTCCAGCCGACACCCTGCCCACGCGGGACGTTCACGTCACCTGGTTTGTCTCACCGTCACCGTCAGGGCCACGCTGGGTTGTGCCTACCCCTGAAAGTGACCTGGGAACAGGAGCAGTAGACAGACACCAGAGGCGCACTGCCTGGGTTTCCACCCCAGACTCACTTCAGGTGAGCGAATCGACTTTGCTGAGTGTTCCTGTCTGTACTCTGGAGATGCTAACAATCACACCCGTCGCACAGGGTTGCTGCGAGAATTTAAAGTGGTACGAGGCGGGCGTATGGTGGTGGTTGAGATGCTGCTTTGGACACCTGCGTTCCATATTGGAGTGTCTGGGTTTGAATCCCAGCTCTGCTTCTGAGTCCAGCTTCCTGTTAATGAGCACTCGGGAGGCAGCAGGTGACGGTTCACGTATTTGGGTCCCTGCCACCCATGTAGGAGACCAGGATTGAGTTCCCAGCTCCCAGGCTTGTAGGGAGTGAGCCAGAGGATGAACACGTGCCCTCAATCTCTCTCTCCCTTCCTCAAACAGAATAAAAACTTAATACTAAATACACGCCGGCGCCGCGGCTCACTAGGCTAATCCTCCACCTTGCTGCGCCGGCACACCGGGTTCCAGTCCCAGACGGGGCGCCAGATTCTGTCCCGGTTGCCCCTCTTCCAGTCCAGCTCTCTGCTGTGGCCCGGGAAGGCAGTGGAGGATGGCCCAAGTGCTTGGGCCCTGCACCCCATGGGAGACCAGCAGAAGTACCTGGCTCCTGGCTTCAGATCAGCGCGGTGCACCGGCCACAGCGTGCCAGCCGCGGCAGCCATTGGAGGGTGAACCAACGGCAAAAGAAGACCTTTCTCTCTGTCTCTCTCTCTCACTGTCCACTCTGCCTGTCAGAAAATAAAAAAAATAAAAAAAATACTAAATACGCAAGCAAGTACATATACTGAGCTGATTTAAAGTAAGCGCTCTGTAACTACTGACTCTTTTTTTTCTTTTTTGACAGGCAGAGTGGACAGTGAGAGAGAGAGAGAGAGAGAGAGAGAGAGAGAAAGGTCTTCCTTTTGCCTTTGGTTCACCCTCCAATGGCTGCGGCCGGCGCACCGCGCTGATCCGAAGGCAGGAGCCAGGTGCTTCTCCTGGTCTCCCATGGGGTGCAGGGCCCAAGCACTTGGGCCATCCTCCACTGCACTCCCGGGCCACAGCAGAGAGCTGGACTGGAAGAGGGGCAACCGGGACAGAATCCGGCGCCCCGAACGGGATTAGAACCCGGTGTGCCGACGCTGCAGGCAGAGGATTAGCCTAGTGAGCCGCGGCACCGGCCTATTGACTCTTATTATCATTGCTATCATCCCTCCCAGATATTGCCAGGAAGCTCTGATACCCTAAGAGCCTCCTCTGTAGTGGGTGGAGCTGCTGAAGGTGTTTCATTGACTTCCTGGGCCAAGGCCACACCCCCAGCACCAAAGCCACAGCTGATTGCAAAAGGAGTAGGACTTGGCCCAAGGGAAGCTCACCTATTGGCAGTTGAGCAAAGCCTATCGGACTCTGTGGCGACCCTGAACTGGGGTCAGGTGGTGTGGATTGATGATCACACCGGGCCAAATAGAAGGAGAAGAAGGAGGGAGAGAGGTGCAGACAGAGAAGTGAGACCAGCAGGAGATAGGTCCCTATAACTCAGGGCTAGAGGACCCAGGGAGAGAAGGAGGGGGTCTGTGTTTCAGGTTTGCTCGTGAGTTCCCAATGGACAGGGCTGTCCCCGTGAGTCCTGCTGCAAAGCACAAACTCAGATACGCACACCCCGCCTCCTGCCATCCCAACATTCGCTTGCTGCTTCGTGCTTTTTCTGAGGCCCTACCACGTCAGAACAATTTCCCTGATGCTCATCTGGAGCGGGGCTCAGAGGCTGAGACCTGCAGAGTGCAGACAGTAGAACTTGCAGAAGGGAGACGAGACAGGAGATGGCAGTTGTAGGCAAAAACATTACAGCACACACAGAGATCTAATGGGGAATTCCATCAAGTGGCTGACTGTGGTGTGTGATCCCAGTGGCAAAACGTCCCCAAGGTCACAGCACCAGCCATCCCCCAGTTCTGCTCTCCCCATGTTGGCTCCATTCTGGGAGAATTCACCGGTCACAGCTGGCAAGAGGTCTGCTGGCCCCGAGCTCTGCATGGCCCCTAACCTCAGGCAACGGGAGGGCTCTCGGTGACTCCACGCGGGTTCCCCTGGAAGCAGACAAGGGTTTGCATACAAGTGGCTTCTTTGGGAATGGAGCACAGGAAACTCTGGTATGTTTAGGAACATGAGCCCAACAAGGGAATTAGGCCAATAGTTTATTATCTGGGTGCATCCTGAGCCTGATTCCACTGGGGAGCTGTGAGAGACAGTAGATCCTGTCCCTCAGAGGGAATTGGGGTGTCTGTCCGTCACCTCCCAGCCACTGGTTGAGGGCTGCCTCAGGGCTGCAGCTAGGACTCCTTAAATGTGTGCCCAACGAACCTCCTCTGCTATCCCTCGCTACCTGGTGCCCTCGACGCCCTCTCACTCACCTGCTGCACCTGTGAGCATGGAACTAGCAGCTACCCAGGAAGTGTGGGCAGAAGACACACAGCGGCTGCTACACCCAGCAGTAATCCCGTTGCACCTCAAAGTTCTGATTGGGTCCTGTGTTCATTCCTTGACCAATCACGGAGGCCAGAGGGATGTGATATGCTAATTAGTCACAGAAGGTGGGTCAGAGGGTAGGAGGATGGAGAGAATGAGAGGGAGGGAAGGTGTGTTCCTTCTGTGCCACCTCAAAATGAGCAAGATTTTACTGGAGCAGCTCTCAAAAACAGGACGTAGGGTGGCAGGTGTTTGGCCTAGTGGTTAGGAAGCAACTGGAGACACTCACGTCCTGCTTTGGAATACCTGGGGTCAGTGAGTCCTGGCTCCACTGTTGAATCTGGCCTCCAGCTGGTGTCCATCCTGGGGAGCAGTGGTAACACACTCTCGTGGTTGAGTTCCTGCTGTTCACATGGGAGACTCACATTGGGTCCCCAGCTTCTGGCTCCAGTCCCAGCCCAGCCCTGGGTAGTTGCAGTCATGTGAGGAGTTGACCAGTGGTTGGGAGTAGTCTGGCCAACTCCCTGGCTGTTGGGGCCATCTGGGGAATGAACCAGTGGATGGAAGATATATATATATTTCTCTCTCTCTCTCCCTTCCTCTCTCTCTCAAAAATGTATTAACTTGAAAAAAAATTTAGGATTTATTTTACTTATTTGGAAGGCAAAGTGACAGAGAGAAAGGAAGAAACATACACTTCCTAAATGTCCCCAACAGCCAGGGAGTGGGCCAGACCCAAGCCGGGAGCCTAGAGCTCCATCCAGGTCTCCCGCGTGGGTGACAGGAGTCTAATTACTTGGGCCATCTTCTGCTGGTTTTCCAGGCACACTAACAGGCAGTTGAATTGGAAGCGAAGTAGCTGAAACAAAGAACCCAGATACCGCCAAGTCTCCTGGCAAACTTCTTTCACTCTTGGCCCTTCTTTCTATCAAATATGGTCTCCTCCTACCTGTTCTTATCCCCCAGGTCAAAGCCAGGGGCCCAGTCAGCCCCACCTCCCTCTGCTCACATCCACCCACAGCCCAGGCCTGGAATATTTCTGTTCCCAGGAACTGTCTTCCCTTCCAAGCAAAGAAAAGTCTTTCCAAGCAAAGTCTTCCTTTGGGACCAGTCGCCCGCCTCCCAGCTCCTGCCACGGGGAGCACTTCTCAAACCAGGAGCACTGCCCGAGCGTCTATTTTTCAAGGAGCCAGGCCTTCAGAAGATCCTAAATTAGACCTGTTTGACAATAATTTATGTGCTGGCTTCCTCCCACATGTGCCTCAGAGCACCCCAGCTGGGAGCCAGGGCTGACTGTGAGTGAGTGACACACATGGCTATCCAGGGATGCACACTTGCCTGAGTAAATTCTTAATCATTTTGAACAAAGGGCCCCCCTATTTTCAAGTTGCAATGGACCCAGCAAGTCACCTACTGGTCCTGCAGAGACCCACCCCACTGCCGCCTGTAGCCCCCATTCCTGGAACTCCTGAGGTGGAAGCTGCTCTGGGAACAGGCAGTGCTCAACAAACACCGGATGGAGGAACGAGTGACGTGTGTGTGTGTAGTTCATGCACCTGTGTACTACATGAGTAAGCCTAGGTCCTTTTGCTTCTGAGTGACAGAAATCCAATTCAAAGTTGCTGAAACGCACCAGGAGGACTGATTGACCCCTGGACTGAAAAGCAAGAAGTTAATGAACTTCGAGCTCGTTTGGATCCAGGGACTCGAGCACCAACCCCAGGACAGTGGGTCGCTCTGGCGTCTGCTTTCTCCACTGTTGGTTTCATGTCCGGCAGCCCCTCTGCTCAAGTCCCGAGCGCCTCAGGCTGACATGCCACTAGCTTAGCAACTCCAGGGAAAGGCTTTTCAGGGAAACCTCGCAACTAGCTCAAGTCTCAGTCGCGTGCCCGCTTCTGTACCGATCAGCAAGCCAGGGGCTGCGGTCGCCTCACTGGCCAGACCACAGTCACATGCCCACTCCTGAACCCAGCACTGGCAACTGTGACACTCTCATTGGTGGGCTTGAGTCACGTGCTTGCCTCTGAACCAATCACTGGCCCTGGTAGCTGTGAGCTTCTTTCTCATTGGTGGGCTTGGGTCCTGTTGGGAGAGGCGGCTCTGCAGTTAGAAGTCGGGATGCCGTTCTCAGATGGAAAGGAAAGCTGGGGCTGAGTGAGCAAAACCATCCGGTATTCCCAGGCCCCTTTCTGCCCACCTGCCAGCTGGTGCCTTAGCTCTGAGCAGCCTGAGAACCCTGTTGCCCAAGAAGAGGAACCTTGGGAACCCAACAGAGGAGCAGGGCCTGGGAAACAGCACCCAGCTAAGCAAGCAAGAGGCCAGCATTGGAGCGGTAAGCCGAGCAGGGCCCAACAGGCGGGTCCCAAGACCGCACGGTCACTCGGCATAGCATCAGCAGAGGACAGCCTCACCTAGCCACATGGCACATAGGAGGAGACGGCTAGCTACAGAGGACTCCTGTCCCTGCCTAGGCATAACTGATAATAACACTTACTGCCAGCCCTCATTGAGCCGGGCCCCATCTGAAGCACTTTGTGTGCATCAATTCATCCAATTTTCCCCTGGTGAGGTTGTTACCTTTACTGCCCCCATTTTATAGCTGAGGAAACTGAGTCTTTGAAGAAGTGGGAGGTCCAAGGTCATACAGTCGTTACTAAGCTGTGTCCTCTGAGCCTCCTGAGTTCAGGGGCTGCGTCTTCTGCTTATCTGAGGACCGTCCCCCAAGACCCTCACAGTATTCCTGTGTGCTCAGTGAACATCTGTTGAAGTGAGAGCCTGGGGGACTGAAGAGACGTCACTGCGTCTCCACTCTCCGCAGTGCCGCAGGAGATGGCCGGGCTCGGCTCAGGTGGTACCCCTTCCAGAAGGGCTACAGCTGGGAAGACGATTCTTAGAACCTGCCCTAGCTCTCTTGTGATGGAACGTAGGCCCCCAACACGTAGATGGAAGAAAGAGCTTTGGGCTTTGCTATAGCTTGGAAGCTCAAATCTCATGGTGTACGTTGCTGCTACCTGTGCACGAATGCACAGGTGAGGGCCGGTGTTGCAGTGCCACAGGTCAAGCCGACACTTGTCATCCTAGCATCCCATGTCGCCCTGGCTGCTCTGCTTTGGATCCAGCTCCCTGCTGATGCACCTGGGAAGCAGATGATGGCCCACGTACTTGAGTTCTTGCCACCCATGGGGAAGACCAGGGTGGAGTTTCTGGCTCCTGGCTTTAGCCTGGCCCAGCCCCGCCCAGTGCTGCCATTTGTGAAGTGAACTGTCAGATGGAAGACTTCTCTGCCTCTCTGTCACTCTGCCTTTCAAATAAACCAAAAATCTTAGAAGAAGGAGGAGGAGGAAGAAGGAGGGGGGGGAAGAGAATGCACATATGACGGACTAGTTATTCCGAATCGGGGCATCTATGAAGACTCTGAAGGACTTTTTACCACAGTGAAAGTTGAGCAGGCAGGAAGGAGGGAGAAGGCTGCATTCCCCTTCTCCACGAAGGGAACACTTGTTTTTCTGTCTGCTTCCAAACCTAGATGGAGATGCCCGCTCCTCAGAACATTCCAGAACGCTAGACCACAAGGACACCAACCATCAGCAGTCCCCAATGCCAATAGCTCAATGATGTAAAATTTGGCGTAAAGTGATCCGGCTGAGCCTCACCCTTCCTCTCGTGGGGCTGACATATCAGCAACTTCGAGGCTGACCCCCACAGGCTGGGAAAATCGAGATCGCAACACAGAGTGAGGCAGACATCACCTCCCTGCCGGCTTTCCCGGGGGCAAAGGAGCTCTGGCTCCTTTGCATCTCGGTGGGCAGGCCAGTGTCCACCAAGCCCGTCGGAACCGGGTTACAAGGAGAGATCCTACCCTCTCTGCCTGCTCCTTCCGGGACGCGAGGCAAGGCTGCATGGCACGCGTTGAGCTGGCTAGATGCGGAGTGCCCAGTGGCGCCTCTGCCGGTCGGCTCCTGCTGACACTGAGCTAGAGCCTCGGAACAGAAAGTGGCCCTGGCTGTGCGCATCTCCTGCCCCTGGACCCTTCAAAACCACTGCCCTCAAGGCAGCCGGAGAAACTCGGTGTCAGAACCGTTTTGTTCTGTTTCTGTGTGGTTGCTTTGTCCACTCAGCCCCGATTCTCCAATCTCGTGACAACAATACTCTAATTTCTCTTGAGGATCCCAACTTGGGCTGTGTGATTTCGGGGCGCTAGCCTCACACCCAAGCTCTGATCTGGGTTTGGCTTGTCCCTGAACTTCCCACCACCGTGACCATCACCTCGCCGCCTTCTGACTGCGTCTGGATGGGCACGTGGCCTAGTTCAGTCCAATCAAATTAACCCCGTGACTTTGGCTGGGCCGCTGGGGGAAGAAGCACTCTGTTCTCTGGACTGGGACTTACGAGGATGTCAGCCCGCCTTTACTGAGACAGCCTGTCTGATAAGGGGGACAGAGAAAGCCTGCATCACATGACATCATTTGAACTCCTGGATAGAGCCACACCAGGAGTGAGTACCTGACTGTCACATGGAGAACAAACAGTGCAAAGGACAGGAACCAGGCACCCTGGGGCCGGCGCTGTGGCACAGCGGGTTAAGCCACAGCCTGCAGCACCAGCATCCCATATGGGTGCCCGTTTGAGTCCTGGTGCTCCATTTCTGCTCCAGCTGCCTGATGATGTGCCTGCAGTGGAAGATGGCCCAAGTGCTTGGGCCCCTGCACCTGTGTGGGAGACCTGGAAGAAGCTCCTGGCTCCTGGCTTCAGCGTGGCCCAGCAGTGGCCTTTGTGGCTATTTGGCTATTTGGGGAATGAACCAGCAAATAGAAAATTTCCCTCTCTCTCTCTCTCTGTAACTCTGTCTTTCAAATTAATAAAGTAAATCTTAAAAAAAAAAAAAAAGGTGCCATGACTTCCAGACCATTATTCTGGCTCTGATGTGCGTGTGGCTTTTATAGTCTGCTGAAAGATGGATATTCCAAGAATAAAAACATCTGATCATAATTGTGCTTCAGCTCTCTGACTCAGAGCTGTGGAAGGGCCCCTGGAGGTCAGATCATTCCATGGTTTTCAAAGATGTTTAGCAACTCCTTGACTCAACTGAAGTCTTTTTAAAAAATTAGTTATTTTAATTATTTGAAAGGCAGAGCAACAGAGAGAGAGAGAGAGAGAGAGAGAGAGAGAAAGAGGTATCTTCCATCCACTGGTTCACTCCCCAAATGGCCTCAATGGCCAGGACTGGGCCAGGCTGAAACCAGGAGCCAGGAGCTTCCCCCAAGTCTCTCACATAAGTGCAGGGGCCCAAGGACTGGAGGCATCCTCCACTGCTTTCCCAGGCACATCGGCAGGAAGCTGGATTGGAAGCGGAGGAACTGGGACTCTGTGGCATCACAGGCAGCAGCTTAACCTGCTGTGCTACAATGCCAGCCCCTCCAGTGAAGTCTTAAGCAGAACTCCTATAAAAAATAAAAGCAGTGCCTTGTTAGTACAAAGGTACTTTATCTTTTAAAAGCTTTAACATTTACTTTTTATGATCAATAAAGTCCCAAATGTAAACATATTGTTTGCTTCTAAGCTATAAAATCTGATTATATAATACATTTGCATGAGTGGGGATTTTTAAAAATAGTTTAAAATACTTTTTAAATAACAGGAGCAAATGAAAAATCCCTCAGATCTGTTCCATGTTTGAATTTGGCTTTGTCAAAAGTGTCCCTTTGTTCTAGCGATAGAGAGCTTTCCTTTTTCTCGTCCAAGAAAATAGCCTGTGTCTAAGCCAATTTTCCAGAATGGTGCTTTTCAAACTTTTTTTTAAGGTTTATTTATTTATTTAAAAAGCAGAGTTACAGAGAGAGAGAGAGACAGAAAGAGAGAGGGATCTTTCATCCACTGGTTCGTTCCCCAAATGACCACAAGACTAAAGTTAGGCCAGGTCAAAGCCAAGAGACTGAAACTCCACCCAGGTCTCCCATGTGGGTGCAGGGGCCCAAGTATTTGGGCCATCAGCAAGGAGCTGGATAGGAAGCAGCTGGGTCTCAAATTGGCGCCCATATGGGATGCCAGCACTGCAGATGGTGGCTTACATCTCTGTTAACCCTCTGCTCCACAACATAGGCCCCAATGTATCAAACGTTATTAGATATTTATGGTTCACCCAGGGCTCTTGTCAAAAATGTAAATTCTGATTCCACGATTTTTTAAAAGACTTATTTATTTATTTATTTGAAAGGCAGTTACAGAGAGGTAGAGGCAGAGGCAGAGAGAGAGGTCTTCCATCTGCTCGTTCACTCCCCAAATGGCAGCAATGGCTGGAGCTGCACTGATCCAAAGCCAGGAGCCAGGAGCTTCTTCCGGGCCTCCCACATGGGTGCAGGGGCCCAAGGACCTGGGCCATCTTCGACTGCTTTCCCAGGCCATAGCAGAAATCTGGATGTGAAGTAGAGAAGTCAGGATTCGAACCAGCATCCACATGGGATGCCAGCACTGCAGGCGGCAACTTCACTGGCTACGCCACAGCGCCAGCCCCTGATTCCACAGTTCTGAGGCAGTGCCCTTGATTATTTCCACCAAGCTCACAGGTCCTGGCCCACAGACCTCACTTTGAGTACCAAGACTCTAAAATATGCAATAAGAGAGCATACTGAGTGTCTCTCCCGAGGCAGGGAATCCCTAATTTGAAGAGCAAAGTGGAAACCATCTGGAGTGACATATAGATAGCGAAATGTTGCAGAACATGGTGGGGTTATGAGCAATGGAAAATTTCTTTCTTATGGAGTGTGGGCAATTGGTGCAGCAGTTAAGACACCCACATGCCCTATCAGAGTAGCTGGTTTGAATTCTAGTTCCTCCATTTTTCATCCACTTCCTGTTAACATACTTTCTGGGAGGCAGCAGATGATGGCTCAAGCAGTTGGGTACCTGCCACCCACATGGGAGACCTGGACGGAGCTCCTAGTTTCAGTCTGACCCAGTTCTGGCTATGGTGGACCTTTGAGGAGTGATGGAAGATCTGTCTGTCAAATAAAATGGAAATAAATAAATATTTTTAAAAATAAAATTTCTGGGGGCTGGCCCTGTGGTGTAGGAGGTTAACCCTCTACCTGCAGTGCTGGCATCCCAGATGGGTGCTGGTTCAAGTCCCAGCTTCTCCAGTTCCAATCCGGCTCCCTGGTGATGCACCTGGGAAAACAGTGGAAGATGGCCCAAATGCTTCGGTCCCTGCACCCACGTGAGAGACCCAGAGGAAGCTCCTGGCTCCTGGCTTTTGATCAGCCCAGTTCCAGCCATTGCAGCCATTTGGGGAGTGAACCAGCAGGTGAAAGATTCTCTCTCTCTCTCTCTCTCTCTCTCTCTCTCCCTTCTCTCTCTGTATCTCTGCCTTTTAAATAAATAAACAAATCTTTAAAATGAATAAAAAATAAAAATGAAATTTCTTCCTTATGTCCATCTGTACTGAACATACATTGTTTTATGCAGTAAATAAGTTTCAAACTGAATAACAGAATCAAGGAAAACCTAAGACACACACATATCTGAAAAGTGAAACTGTCATTGGACAGAGACAGAGGGTCAGCGAGCACCTGTCAGCTGCCCCTTCCCTCAAGGTGGGACCACCCCAGGTACAGTTTCTCTTCCACATCTGCCCTCACAGGTCACCAGCACCTTGAGCCACACCCTTGCTTCCTCCCCTCACCTGCGTCTCTCACCCCCTCCAGTCTTGTCCTGCCTGCTGTGCCCAGCCCGTCCGTGGGGCAGGTCCCTCTTCTAAGGGTGCAACTTGAGACTCATCCTGCAGGTCAAGTGTGGCTTCCTTGAGGAGGTGGGCCTGGGCTCCAGGCTGCGTGGGAGCCCAGTCCAGCAGCGCCAGTGTGGCTCACCAGCCTGCTCAGCACCTGTCTCCCCCACCGGGCTGTAAACAGGATCGTGCCTGTGTCTCCCCACTGTGTTCCAGTGCCCTGCACATAGTAGGTGCTCATCAAAAACTAGATGCAGGCCAGAAGCAAGGAAGGGCACTAAGGGGATGGAGAGGCCCTTTTGTTGCCCCTTTCTTGTTTGATTGAGGCTTCCAGGTTGATCAAGGCCAGGACACGAGTCCAGATGGCGTCTGGGGTTGGCGGCCATGGGCACGGTGGCTGGCTGGGGCCCGTTGCCCTCCCACAAGCTGCTCTGAGATCCCCACATGAACGGCTGCCACCTGCCACCTCTCAGGCTCACTCAGAGGCTGGGGCTGCTCCGTCACTGACCATGCGCGGCCCAGGAAGCCGCACTGCCGACAGCCTGCCACAGCAGAGTCTCCGCACGCCACCGCATCCCCGAAGGGCTGACCGCTGGACCAGCCTCAGCCCCTCCACAGCAGCACCAGGAGGCTGGTACCAGGAAGGCCCAGATCTGCCCGTACAGCCAAACTGGGGCAGCTGCCGGAGGACCCCGATGTTATGGGCTCTTGAGGTGTCAGGGTCACGAGTGGACTTGGAACAAGCATCTCTCTTCAGGGTACCTATTAAAGGGTCACCAGTGGGTCTCCCAGAACCAGGCTGCTGAGTTGTGCTCACCCTCACCCACCCCAACCAAGGGTAGCCATGCCCTCTGCCAGTGTCAGAGCCAGATGGCCAGGACAGCAGCTGTGTCCCAGAGCACCCCGTCCTTGGGGTCACCAGGCCTGCAGCAGAGCGTGGGTCTCATTAAGGGCTGGAACCTGCCCCAGCCTCAGGCCCCCTAGACAGCAATGCTTCAACAGAGAGCCCAGCCCTGCACAGGGTCCTCTCAGAGCTGAGCTGAGCAGAGATTTCCTGGGATGCCACACCCCCCAGTGGCCAGTCTTCCTCGGTGCCTCTCGTCCTCCACAGCCTCTCCCAGAGGCCACAGGTCACCTCCCGTCCCCACCTAGAAGGACCCCAGGGGAGGGAGGAGGGGAGAACCATTATCACAATGCAGTAGCAATGATTGGTTGGCTCATCCAGCACATATCTCTTGAGGTCTTGGGCAGAGCCTGGCTCTGCAGGGTGCAGGAGGCATGGCTGGGAGGCAGACAGACCTGTCCTTGCCCTCGGGTGCTGTGAGGCCGGCCAGGGAGACGGATGGGTAACATCATGTGCACGGCCGTGAAGGAGACAAACCCTGGCAGCACAGGGGCCGAGGGGGCAGTGCTGTGCATTGCTCGTCTGGAAACTTCTCTGGGGGCTCACAGTGCAGACCAGGATGAGTTGAGGGCAGGGGCCATGCCAGGAGCCAGGGGAGAGTGCTCCCTCACAGGCAAGCGCAGAGGGCAAGGCTCCTGGGCAGAGGTGACCCTGGTGCGTCAGAAGCAAGGGATGAGGCCAGTGCGGCTGGGCCATGGTGACTGGAGGCCTGGAGAGACAACGGAGGCCCAGACTGGACTTTGGCTCTGAGTGAGGTGGGGACCAGGAAGCAGCAGCTTGGAGTGCAGGAGGGACATTATCTCAATTGGACTTTTAAAGGATCACACTCAGGGGCAGCGGGTTAAGCCGCCATCATTTGGATCCACATCAGAACAACCTGGGATCAAGTCTCATCACTGCTTCTGATCCAGCTCCCTGCTAGGGAGTACCCTGCAAGGCAGCAGAGGATGGCCCAAGTACTTGGGTCTCTGCCACCCATGTGGGAAACCCGGATGGAGTTCCTGGCTCCTGGCTCCTGGCTTTGGTCTGCCTCAGCCCTGGCTGTAGCAAGTATTTGAGGAGTGAACTAGTGGACAGAACATCTCTCCTCCCCTCAACCCCTGTCACTCTTCCAAATAAGTAAATCCTTTAAAAAAATCACAAATAGGTAAAAATCATTGTTAGCGGGCAGATTTATTGGACACTTACTGTAACACTCTGCATCTTCTCCTTCTTCTTTATCACCATCTGATCACTGCACAGGCCCCATGAGGCTCACGGCAGGGGAACCCTTGCAGGATGATGTGTCCAAGGTCACGGAGCTGGTAGGTGTGAAGCCAGTTCTGCCCCACCCCCACCCCCAGAGCTGCACAATTTTCCTGGCCAGGGTCCCAAGGCTGACCCCCAACAACCAGCTGGGTAGCAGCCCTTGCTGAACTCCAGTTCCACGTCCTCCTCCCAGCGGTGCAGCAGGGAGGCCCGTGAGCAAGCGTCCCGGTTGGGGCAGGTGCAGAGCAGGCGCTCAGCAGCACTAAGCCACTCACTCATCCCTAAAGCTTGGAAAGCCGGGTCCTGGGAATCTGGAGCAACCCGTGTCAGGCCAGTGCACTCTGGGAAGAGAAGGCAACCATTGTGCCTCTGCCTCCACGGTGGAGCAGAGCAGGCTGCAAGGAAAGTAACCGGGGCCCACAGACAGAGGAAGGCACCAGGTAGGACTTAGGAAGTCCTGAGCCAGCCTGGTCCTCGCCCTGACATCCCCCTGTCTCCTCCTCTGCAGGCCGTGAGTTGGCAGGAGCAGAAAAGCCTCCATCTCTTTCTGCAGACCAATTTGCTGCTGCTGCAGCCAAGCCCACGTCTCGCTTCCCAAGCTGGAATCACCCCCTGCCCAGGCGTCACCAAACCAGAACTCCATCAAGTAGTCATTCCTCGAGTTCTCTGTTCATGTAGCTCCCAGGACCCCACCACCACCGACCCCAGATCTAAAAACTCCCAAGAGAAATGATTTCCACTCTTTTTTTTTTTTAAGATTTATTTATTTATTTATTTGAAAGTCAGAGTTACAGAGAGAGAGAAGGAGAGGCAGAGAGAGGGAGAGGTCTTCCATCTGCTGGTTCACTGCCCAGTTGGCTGCAATGGCCAGAGCTGCACCGATCCAAAGCCTGGAGCCAGGAGCTTCCTCTGGGTCTCCCACGCGATAGTAAGGTCCCAAGGACTTGGGCCATCTTCCATTGCTTTCCCAGGCCATAGCAGAGAACTGGATGGGAAGTGGAGCAGCCAGGATACAAACTGGTACCCATATGGGATGCCGGCGCTGCAGGCGGCAGCTTTACCCACCACACCACGGCGCCGGCCCCAGCTTTCCACTCCTTCAATCCTCCTCTGATCTTCTGTACTGCACAAACATGCGAATGCCAACGTCTGCATCCTCCTCTGGAGTTCGTTTTAACACCATTCTAAACATGCAAGTGAGGGTGCTGCCAAGACCTGGCTTCCTTTGTGAAGAAGGGAGGGGGATATGGTGGTTAAAGAGGAGGCCAGGAGAGGTTCGGCTAACTTGGAGGGGCGTCCAGTGAACAGCAGCCAATATACCAGTGTTGTGGGTTCCAAGACACTGAGACCAGACCTGTCCTCAGGGAGCACACAGAGCAATGGGAACAGACAGGAAACTGGTTGAAGTGAGGCATGCCGTGGCGGAGGCTGGACCCACACTGGGAGCTGGCACGGGGGTGCCTAAAGCACAAAGTTCCAGCCAACTGCTGAAAAGCTGAACCAAGTTCAGCCCCCTTCTTAGGGGCCTTGGTGGCCTGATTTCAAAGGAAGAGACGTTCCTTACCCAACACAAGCCCTCCTCCCTCCCTGCCTCGACTTCACAGATGCCGGAGAGGATTATTACAGGGAGGAAACAGACACGGATCATGAGAGGCCCCTCCTCCTCCGCGGCTGACCAGAGGGGCGGCAGGACGGCCACCATCACACACCCCATTCCTCAGGGCCCTGGGGGTGGACTTGCACCCAAGCTGGATCAATCTCCCAGCCCCTAAAGGTGATCGAGAAGAGACCCTTGTTCCAATTGTTCAGGACCCTGTACAGAAGAGACCCTGCTTCCAGTCCGTGGGAGGGAGTGTTGGGGGTGGATCCCAACAGACACAGAGGCAAGCAAAGACGAGACAGAGCATCCCAGCATCAAACCCTTGGTCCCCACCTTCTCCCAGGCAAGCTTTACTCCCGCCCTTTCTGGACACGAGAACCAATAAATCCCTCCGTATTACTTGGCATAATTCAGAGTGGGTTCCTATTGCTTACTTGTCAACAGTAGGGTCCTAAAATATATACCTCCCATCTCACCACTGGAGTTCAAGATAAGGCTACACATCTTCCTGGGAGTGGTGAACCATGGGTCCAAACTCTTACTAAAGTGTAAATGACTGACAAATTCCATTGTGCACTTAAATGTTGACCTGTGGAAGAAAAGGCTGTGGCTGGACTCACAGGAACTGGTTAACTCGTGTTTATCTACAGGGTTGAAGGGGGGGTATTTTATGTTTCTCTCCATTGTTTGAAAAAATTTTGATGTTAGTGTTTTTTTAAGATTTACTTAATTATTTTGAAAATCAGATCTACAGAAAGAGGGAGAGACAGAGATCTTCAATCCACTAGTTCAGTCCCCAGATGGCTGCAGTAGCCACATATGGGCCCGGCCAAAGCCAAGAGGCTCATCTGGGTCTCCCATGTGAGTGCAGGGGCCCAAGTACTTGGGCTATCTTCAGCTGCTCTTCCAGGTGAATTAGCAGGGAGCAGGATCAGAAGCGAAGAAGCAGAACTCAAACTGTGCCCACATGGGATGTTGGCATCACAGGCAGCGGCTTAACTCACTCTGCCACCACGCCAGACCCAGCGCATTAAGATTTTGTCTTTGTTTAAGATTAGAATCCTGGGGTGTGGTGCAATAGGTTAAGCCTCCACCTGCAGTGCCAGCATCCCATATGGGCACCGGTTCGAGTCCCCGCTGTTCCACTTCTGATCCAGCTCCCTGGTAATGCACCTGGGAAAGCAGCAGAAGATGATCCAAGTCCTTGGGTCCCTGCACCCACATAGGAGACCCAGATGAAGCTACTGGACCTTGTGGCCATTTGGGGAGTGAACCAGCAGATGGAAGATCTCGCTCTCCTTCTCTCTCTATTTCTGCCTTCCAAATAAATATTTTAAAAAAATTAAATCCTGGGGCCAGCTTGGGGTGCAGCAGGCTAAGCCACTGCCTGCAACAACTTCAACTATATGGGTGCCAGTTCAAGTTCCAGCTGCTCCATTTCTGACCCAGCTTCCTGCTAATGCACCTGGGAAGGCAGTGGATGACAGCCCAAGTGCTTGGGGACTTGGATAGGGTTCCAGGCTCCTGATGTCAGCTAGGCCCAGTCTCAGCTGTTGCAGCCATCCGGGGAGTGAATCAGCAGCTGGAAGGTCTCTCTCTCTCTCCCTCCCTCTCTCTTTCAAACAACTAAATAACTCTTAAAAAAAAAAAATAGAATCCTGCAGGCACCATTGTCCTGGGTTTGCTAGATCTGGCAGACATATTGAGTGCAATGAGCATTGTTAAAGGGAAGAATTAGAGTGCAAGGGAAAGCAGGGAGGACTCCCTGAAGGAGGAAACGTAAAAAAAGAGGAGAAGGGAGGTTGGAGAGGAGGAGGAAAGGAGGGCAGAGAAGGACCGGAAGGAAGGAAGAAGGGAAGAAAGAAACCAGAGAAAAAGGAAGGAAGATGCGGAGGAGAGACAGAGAAGGGAGAGGCAGGCCAGAAACTCGAGAAAACTATGCATAGCGAGGGCCCTTGCCCCGCCCCGCCCCCGGCCCGGCCCCGCCCCCGACCCGGCCCCGCCTCCGGCGCTGCCTCTAGCCCGGCCCCGCCTCCAAGGGCTGTAGCGCCACCTCCGGCCGCCAGGGGCCGCTACGCGTAGCCGCCGTCACCCCGCGCGCGCGGCGGGCCCTCTCTCCCGCCTCTGCGCCGGCCGCTGGCTGCCCCGCCGCCGCTCTCGGGCTCCGGCCGCGTCTCGCGCGCCTTCTTCTCGTGAGGGGCCTCGCGCCGCGCGGCGCGCGCCGTCCCCCTGCCTCGCGGCGCGGGGTCTCGCGGGCCCCGCTCCCGCCCTCCGCTCGCCTGGCCCGGACCGGAAGCGGCGCCGCACGGCCTGGGCCTGGCGCGGGGGGCGGGCACCGGGGCCCGGTCGGACATGGGCAAGAAGCACAAGAAGCACAAGTCGGACAAACACCTCTACGAGGGTGAGGAGTGGGCAGCGGCGGCGGGCGGCGGCTCCGCGGGGTTTTCGTCCTTCGGAATGGACCCTCGAGCGCCCGAGGCGGGCCGTGGGGCCGCCCCTGCCCCGGCAGGCCGCGACCCGCGAAGGGGGCGCGGCCGGCCCGGGTCCGCGCAGACCCCGGGCGGCGGTGGTCGCGGCGTTCGAACCTGGGTCCCCCCTGGCTGTGGGCGGGCGTCTGGCGGCGAGGCGTGGGCCGGCCCCGAGAGGCCCGGGAGCGTTCGGGGCGGGGGGCGCCGCGGCGGCCAGGATCCGTCATTCAACAGGTGCTTGTGGTGGGGGCGGGGGCGCTGGCCGCGCGCGGCGGGGTCCCCCTTCATGCGGGCGCTGGCCGTCTCGTTTCAGAGTATGTCGAGAAGCCCTTGAAGCTGGTCCTCAAAGTGGGCGGGAACGAAGTCACCGAGCTCTCCACGGGCAGCTCGGGCCACGACTCCAGCCTCTTCGAAGACAAGAATGACCACGACAAGCACAAGGACAGGAAGCGGAAGAAGAGGAAGAAGGGGGAGAAGCAGGGTCCCGGGGAGGAGAAGGGCAGCAAACGCAGGCGGGTCAAGGTAAGGGGCTGGCGGCGGCGTGGGGCGGGGGCCTCGGTGGGGTCTCTCTGGTCCCGTGTGTGGTGTCGAAGGGAACAGCGGAAACCGGCGGAGGCCTGGAATAGAGTGGGAAGGAGCGGCTGGGGTCTTGGCTGGCCAGCTGGGCAAGGTAGTAGTTAGGTGTGCGCCCCGGGGGATCGCCAGGCGGCCGTCCTCGCAGAGCCTGCGGTGAGTGACTGTAAAATCCATAGGCTGCTTGTATACCTTGGCTTCTGTGTGCAGCACGAGTTTCCTTGTGATTAGACACACTGCTGAGTTCCTCAGTCTTGCGTGTTTCCTCTCTGGCATTCCTGAAATCTCTTCTCCGTTTTTCTTGCCTTTAGTTAGACTGAGGCAGCAGACAGGTCTGTTGTGCGTTCTCTCTTAAATCGTGAAAGTCATGTATGTCCAAACTGTCGTTTAGACTCCAAGGGGTACAGAAGTGAACACCAAACATTTTTTCTCCCTGTAGTCTCTCATATGGTCCTCTCCAGAAGTAACCAGTTCTGGTAAAATTACCTTTTTTTTTTTTTTTTTTTTTTAATTTGAAAGAGTTACACAAAGAGAGGAGAGACAGAGAGAGAGAGTCTTCCATCTGCTGGTCTCCTCAATTGGCCGTAACGGCAGGAGCTGCGCTGATCTGAAGCCAGGAACCAGGAGCTTCTGGTCTCCCACGTGGGTGCAGAGGCCCAAGGACCTGGGCCATCTTCTACTGCTTTCCCAGGCCATAGCAGAGAGCTGGATCGGAAGTGGAGCAGCGGGGACTCGAACCAGCGCCCATATGGGATGCTGGCGCTTTAGACGGGGCGTTAACCCGCTGCGCCACAGTGCCGGCTCCTCGACTGACGTCTTTTGCTAACAACAGTAGATGGGAATTAGTGTTCATGTACATCTTCCTGGCTCCAGTCTCCCCTTCTCCCTTCCTAAGCATAGGTGCATCACAGTTACTGGTTAAGTCTACATTCATTGGGTTTTTAAAATTATTGTTGAGTAGAAACAGTATACAAATACTGTTAGTTAATTGCTTTCATTTGTTTCGTTATCACTTACTGATTCTTGTGAAACCCTTAGCAGCTTTCTGAAACCCATCAGAGTTGAGTTTTCCAGAGATCAGGCACATCCTTTTCTGAAACACGCGTCACGTAGCCCTGCGGCTCCTCAAGCTGCGTCAGTTGCTGCCCAGACCTCTGAGACTCTTGCCTGCTTCCTGGATCTTAGGTCTTCCTCCCTCTAGATTTAGTCTCTTGTTCTGGTTGATTCTCAACTCGAGAGATTTCCTAACAAAACATGAAAGGTAGATTTGGGGGCTGGTGCTGTGGCTCACTTGGTTAATCCTCCACCTGCGGTACCGGCATCCCATATGGGCGCCAGGTTCTGATCCCGGTTGCTCCTCTTCCAGTCCAGCTCTCTGCTGTGGCCCGGGAGTGCAGTGGAGGATGGCCCAAGTGCTTGGGCCCTGCACCCGCATAGGAGACCAGGAGGCCTGGCTCCTGGCTTCGGATCGGCGTAGCTGCGGCCGTAGCTGCCATTTGGGGTGTGAATCAACGGAAGGAAGACCTTTGTCTCTCTCTCTCTCTCACTAACTCTGTCAAATAAATTAAAAAAAAAATTTAAATGAAAGGTAGATATGTTGAGCTCTTACATGTTTGAAAATGTTTATTCTGCTCTTCACAGACTCACACAGGTTGATGGTGTGACTGAGTGGAATTTCAGATTGAAGATTATTTCCTTACAGAATTTTGTAGGCATTGCTGTATTGTCTTCTGGCTTCCAAATTTGCTGTTGAGAAGCCTAGTGCCATTCCCTCCCTAGCCCACACCCCCTTTCTTGTAAAATTTACTTATTTGAAAGGCAGAGTGACACACCATGATAGCCTCCGACCGCTGATCCCACTCTCCAGATGGATACAACAACTAGATCCAGCCAAAGCCAGGAGCCAGGGCCTCCATCCTGGTCTCCCACATGAGAAGCAGGGGCACAAGTACTTGGGCCATTTTCTGCACCATCAGGAAGCTGGGTTAAAAGCTGAGTAGCTGCCTGTCAAAAATAAATAAATAAATAAAAGCTGAGTAGCCAGGACTCGACTGGCACCAGAAGCAATGGCATAATCCACTGCACCACCGTGCTGGCAAACAGCGCCCCCTTGGAGATTTATTTATTGGGGCTGGCATTGTGGCACAGCAGGTTAAGCACTGCCTGTGATGCCATCATGCTCTATAAGTGCTGGTTCATGTCCTGGCTGCCCCACTTTGATCCAGCTCCCTGCTAATGTGCCTAGAAAGCAGAGGAAGATGGCCCAAGTGCTTGGGTCCCTGCACACACTTGGGAGACCTGATGGAACTCTAGGTTCCTGGCTTCAGCCTGGCTCCAGCCCTGGCTTTTGCAGTCATTTGAATAGTGAACTAGTGAATGGAGTATCTCTCTTTGTCTCTAACCCTGGTTTAAAAAATAATAATAATAATTTTAAAAGATAAGATTTATTTGTTGATTTGAAAGGCAGAGTGACAAAGTGGGACTTTACCTGGGTCTCACGCAAGGATGGAAGGAACCTAGTTACTTGAGTCATCATTAGCTGCCTCCCAGGCTCATTAGCAGGAAGCTGAGTCAAACCAGGCACCTTGATATGGGATACAGGTATCTCAAGTTGAGGCTTAATGCACTGCACCATAACACCCATTCCTCATTGTCATTCTCATTCTTAGCTCTCCATGTATGACCATTGCTAACTCTTTTGAAAAATTTGTTTCACAATGAATACTTGAGCCTTCAATTTCGAGATATTTTCTTGAAGTGTTTTTGTAATTCATTTTTTGCATTTTCTCTGTTTGAGCCCCTGCCATTTAGATGTTGGACTCCTGGGTTTATCTTCCAGTTTTTTTATGTTTTCTATTATTTGAACAGCAGAGAGAGAAACAGAGATCTTCTTTGAGTTGGTTCAACCCCCAAACGCCCACAACATCAAACACTGGGCCGAGCTGAAGCCAGGAACCTGAAACTCAGTGCAGGTCTCGCACGTGGTGTGGCAGGGACCGTCACCCAGGGTGTGTACCAGCAGGAGGCTGGACCACAAGCAGGTAGCCAGGACTTGAACCAGACACATGGATAAGGGATATGGGTGCCCCCAGCAGCCACACTTTGTGCCAAATGACCTCCCTTTATTTCAGATCTTATATTTTGAATTTCCAATAATTCTTTTTTGGGCTCTCACTTTTTTTAATAGCATTCTTGTTTTCAGATGTGATATCTTATTTTCTTTTTTTGCGGTTACTAATACAAGTATTTTTCCTTTTTTTCTCTGAAGTTGTTTTTATTGTTCCTTGCATTGTCTCTGTCTCCCCTGAGTTCTTCAGTTTTTTGGTCTTTTATGTTAAAAGCATCCTCTGGGTATCTATCTAGTTTCTGTAGTCTGATTGTGTTTAAACATGCAGCATAAAAAAGCCTGTTAGGGCCAGCATTGTGTGTGGCACAATGCTTGGGTGCCCATGACCCTGTTTTGGAGTGCTGGTTTGAGTCCCAGCTGCTCCCCTTCCGACCCAGCTTCCTGCTAATGCACCTGGGGAGCAGCAGATGGTGGTTCAATTGCTTGAGTCTCTGCCACCCACTTGAGAGACCCTGATGGTGTTCTTGGCTTCACCCAGGGCCTGGCTATTGTGGGCATTTGGGGAATAAACCAGGATGTGGAGGATCTTTCTGTGTCTCTCTACTCTGTGTCACTGTCCCTTTCAAATAAATCTCTCTCTCGCTCTTTTTGTTTGTTTGTTTTTTGTTTTTTTTGGTAAAGCCTATTTGTGTACAGACAAAAGTTCTCAGCTAGTGAACTTTACCATAGACTAGTAGGGACCTGATCATATTGTGGGG
Organism: Oryctolagus cuniculus; assembly: GCF_964237555.1. Classification (NCBI taxonomy): domain Eukaryota; kingdom Metazoa; phylum Chordata; class Mammalia; order Lagomorpha; family Leporidae; genus Oryctolagus; species Oryctolagus cuniculus. Next base: position 33,950,209 of record NC_091449.1, on the reverse strand, counting down.
AGTGCCCCAAATATCTGGAGCTACAAGATGCTTCCTCTGGGCTTTTCAGTTTCTCCAGAGAAAAATGCTCCCCTCCGGGCTGCCAGTATTTCTGGTCTCCCCACTTTTGACTTGTGGCTGAATCCTATGTCTCTGAGCTCTGAGCTTCTCCAGTGTTCTGGAGTTTGGACTCCCCTCAGTTGACTACTTTGCCCGCAGGAGGTATCTTGTTTTCTCTGTTCTGCAGACTCCTCCTACCTCACGAGTGTACTGACATCTTTACACCCTGTCTCTTCTGCCTGCCCTGTTGTATTTGCATATTTGTATTATCTTTTTTTATGGTTTATTTTTTTCCCCAATGCATCTTTAAATAGAAGTTGAAGTAACCACTTTAAAACACTTCTGATTTTTTGTTTTCATTTTTTATTTATTAATTTATTTGAAAATCAGAGTTACAGAGGAGAGGCAGAGAGAGAGACTGATATTCTGTCCACTGGTTCACTCCCCAAATGGCCTGGGGCTAGGCCAAGCCAAAAGTAAGAGCCAGAAACTTTTTCTGTGTCTCCCTTGGGGTAGGTGTAGGGACCCAAGGACTTTGGTCATCTTCTGCTGTTTTCCCAGGCCCATTAGCTGGGAGCTTGATCAGAAGTGGAGCAGCTGGGACTTGAACCCGTGCCCACATGCAATGCCGACACTGCAAGTGGAGGCTTAACCTTCTATGCCACGGTGCTGGCCCCCACTTTGGTTTTAGTACTGGCAGTCACCACCATGACACACTGCTGTACTCATATTATTCGTTTCTTGTTATCTCATTCTTTTTATTGACTACATGGTATTTTGTTATATGGATGCACTGTATTTTATTTAATACTAGTGGGTTGTTTTTTTTTTTTTTTAGATTTTATTTATTTGAGAGGTAGAGTTAGAGGGAGAGACAAAGAAAGGTATTCCATTTGCTGGCTCACTCCCCTAATGACCGCAAAAGCCAGAATTGGGCCAATCCAAAGCCAGGAGCCAGACAGCTCGGAAAAGGAGCAGCCAGGATCAGAACTGGCACCCATATGGGATTCTGGTACCACTGGCGGAGACTCAGTCCACTAAGCCACAGCACCAGCCACTAATACTACTTTTTTAAAAAAGATTTATTTATTTGACAGAGTGAGAGGGAGGGAGAGACAGAGGTCTTCATCTGCTGGTTCACTCCTCAAGTAGCTGGAACACCCAGCGCTGTGCCAGCCTGAAACCAGTGGCTTCTTCCAGGTCGTGCACATGGGTGCAGGGGTCCAAGCACTTGGGCTATCTTCTTCCGCTTTCCCAGGTGCTTTAGCAGGGTGCTGGATCAGAAACGGAACAAGGGCCAGCTCTGTAACATAGTGGGTAAAGCTGCCACCTGCAGTGCCAGCATCCCATATGGGTGCCAGTTCAAGTCCCAGCTGCTCCACTTCCAATCCAGCTCTCTGCTGTGTCCGGGAAAGCAGTAGAAGATGGGCTCAAGTCCTTGGGCCCCTGCACCCACATGGGAGACCCAAAAGAAGCTCCTGGCACCTGGTTTCGGATTGGCGCAGCTCCGGCGATTGTGGCCGGTTGGGGAGTGAACCAGCAGATGGAGGATCTCTCTCTCGGTCTCTCCTTCTCTCTGGGTGTAACTCTGACTTTCAAATAAATAAATAAATCTTTAAAAAAAAAAAAAAGTGAAACAGCCAGACTCCAACTGGTGCCTATATAGGATGCCAGCATCACAGGTGGTGGCTTAACCCACTACACCACAGTACCACTCAGGATACCACTTTTGAGTGTTTAAAATACTGCTGAAGGGGCCTCGTTGTACACACAGTGTTGTACTTTTATGAGGATGTCGTCAAGGTTGATGTCTGGGAGTTTCCTCTCTGCTCCAGCCACTCTGCCCTTTCTTGACTGCAGCACTCATCATTAGCCCTCTTTCTATGTCGATGGAATTGCAGAGTGAGGTGTGTTTGCATCCAGTCTCCTCTGGCCATAACGCCCTGCAGAGTAGGACAGATAGATGAGGGTTTCCATTTTACAACAGCTTAAGGAAAACCTCAGAGAAGGGAAGTTGCCCAGGGCCCATGGTCTGCAGAATGTAGGATGTTTCTGGGTTTTCTGAGGGTGCCATTGGTTCTGCAGTGGCTGTTAGGGCCTTTTCTTGCCAGACCAGGTATGGGGAGATGGTTCTTTGTGCTCATCATGGCGGAGGAGGGAACCTTCAGAAAGAGCTGCCTCTCGGAGCTGTGTTCTGGATCTCCAGGGAGTTTCAGGAACAGAAATTGCTTGTGGTCTCTTCTTGGAAGAAGTCGAGAGTGTGACATCACTGGGCCTGGAGTAAGTTGGCTCTGATGAGTGGACTCTCAGGTCCACGCAGCAGAATAGAGGCAGGGCATAAGAGAAGGATAAAGGATGCCCTTTTTCTTTAAAGTGTTTTCCTAAAAGGCGTGCATAACTCCTGCTTGTATTTCATTAGCCAGAGCTTAATCACGTTGACTACCCTAGTTACTTGGGTAGCTTGGAAATTCTTTTAAGTGGGGAAAGAGGTACAGCATTGTACTCAGCTGATAGGAAATCTGTTACTTAATAAGATAAGGTTTTGAGAAAGCAGGCACATGTAACACAAAGCATTATGATGTTTCAGAAGTGTCTTGGTTAGGGGATTTTTTTATTTATTTGAGAGGTAGAGTTACAGACAGTGAGAGGGAGAGACAGAAAGAGGTCTTCTTTCCGTCGGTTCACTCTCCAACTGGCTGCAGTGGCCAGAGCCGCACCGATCCGAAGCCAGGAGCTTCTTCTGGGTCTCCCACACGGGTGCTGGGGCCCAAGCAATGGGGCAATCTTCTACTGCTTTTCCAGGCCATAGCAGAGAGCTGGATTGGAAGAGGAGCAGCTGGGACTAGAACCAGTGCCCATATGGGATGCCAGCGCCGCAGGCGGAGGATTAACCTACTTGGCCATGGTGCCGGTCCCAGGGGATTTTCTTTTGAGTAGAAAAGCCCTGACCATATTAGTTTTTGAAAGCCCAACAGGTAGACTCAGTAGTTCTTAACCCTGAGTGATATTTGATGTTAACAAAAGTGTTAAGGATATAACACGCCTTGGTTTAACCAGACCATATTCTAGATACCACCCTTATGAAAATGTGTTGAATTTTGTTTTCAGCCATTTGGATGCTGAGCAGTTGACAAAGAATTTGTATTAGCATTACCAAAAAGCAGAGGCAGATCGTCAGTCCACTGGTTCACTCCCTAAATGTTCACAATAGTCAGCTATTGGCCAGGCCCAAGCCAGGAGCCAGAAACACTTTCCTGGGGAACATAGGTGGCATCTTTCACCACCTTCCCAGGATCTGGATCAGAAGTGGAACAGCCAGGACGAAATTGGTGTTCCCTCGTGGAATGCTGGCCTCACTGACGGTGGCTTAACCCACTGCACCACAATGCTAACCATAAACCTTGCATTTTTCAAGTCACTTATCCTGTTGTACAAAAAGTAAAATGGGGGGCCGGCGCTGTGGTGCAGCAGGTTAACGCCCTGGCCTGAAGCGACAGCATCCTGTATGAGCGCCAGTTCGAGACCTGGCTGCTCCACTTCCAATCCAGTTCTCTGCTATGGCCTGGGAAAGCAGTGAAAGATGGCCCAAGTCCTTGGGCCCCTGCACCCGCATGGGAGACCCGGAAGAGGCTTCTGGCTCCTGGCTTCGGATTGGCACAGTTCCGGCCGTTGCAGCCAATTGGGGAGTGAACCATCGGGTGGAAGACCTCTTTCTCTCTCTCTGCCTCTCCTTTCTCTGTGTAACTCTGCCTTTCAAATAAAAAAAAAAAAAAAAAAAAAAAAAAAGTAAAGTGGGGGCTGGTGCTGTAGCATAGTGGGTAAAGCTGCCGCCTGCAGTGCCAGCACCCCATAGAGGCACTGGTTTGAGTCTCAGCTGCTCCACTTCTAGTCCAACCCTCTGTTATAAATTGGGAAAGCAGTAGAAGTCCTTGGACCCCTGCATCCACGTAGGGGACCCAGAAGAAGCTCCAGGCTTTGGATCATCCCAGCTCTGGCCATTGCAGCCATTTGGAGAATGAACCAGTGGATGGAAGACCTCTCTTTCTGCCTCTGCCTCTCTGTAACTGCCTTTCAAAAAGAAAGAAAGAAGTCTTTTTTAAAAAAAAGAAAAACTAAAATATCAGATCATGAAAAAATGCTCAGACTGTTAGAGCTAGTAATATATACACAAAAGGACAGTTAAGTAAAACTAAGATGCAATGGACGAAAATCTGTGTAGGCTGTTAAGTTGGTAAACGATTTATTAAAATTATCACAGAAGTGTTCTTTTTTATCTGAAAGGCAGAGTGACAGAGCTAGAGGAGACAGAGGGAGAGCCCTTCCATCTGCTGGTTTACTTCCCAAATGCCCACAGAAGCCAGGACTGAAAGCCAAAAGCTAGGAATTGCCTCTGGGTCTCCCATGTGGGAGGCAAGAACCCAAGCACTTGGTCCAGCATCTGCTGCCTGGCAGGTACATTAGCAGGAAACTGGATCTGAAGCAGAGGCAATACTCAATCCCAGGCACTCTGATACAGGATGTAGGTGACCCAAGTAGTGCCTCAGCACCCTGCGCCACAGCACCCACCCCAATCATTTTAAATGAACAACCATACGTATATTCAATGGTGATTACAAGAAAGCCACACATAACATTTTACAAATAACAACTGTTAATCATTAAGCACATGTTACATTCTAGGTTCTTTGCTGAGTGTTTTACATATGTTACTTTATTCCTTAACCATAATCCTATGAGATTGATATTAAGGTGTTTTGTTTTTTAAGATTTATTTTACTTATTTGAAAGATAGAGCTACAGAGAGAACAAAGGACAGAGATCTTCCATCCACTGGTTCACTCCCCAAATGGCCATGGCTGTGCCAGGCTGAAGCCAGGAGCCTCCTCCAGATCTTCTGCATGGGTACAGGGGCCCAAGGACTTGGGCCACCTTCTGCTGCTTTCCCAGGTGCATTAGTTGGGTGCTAAATTGGAAGTGTAGCATCCGAGACTCCAAATGGCACCCATATAGGATGCCAGTATTGCAGGCAGAGGCTTAGCCTTGTTGTGCCACAACATCCACCAGTATTATAATTTTTTAATTATAAAATATGCACAGCATAAAATTAACTATCTTAGCCATTTTTAGTGTACAATTCAATAATTTTAAGTATATTTGCATTGTTGTGCAACCAGTATCTAAACTTACTCATATACATTCAATTCCCCATTTCCCCTCTCTTGCCCAGCCCCTAGCAACCAACACCCTACTTTCTGTTTATATGAATTTGATTACTTTGCATAATTATGGACTCACAGCAGTTTTTTTGGTAACTGGCTGACTTCACTTAGCATGTCCTCAAAATTTATGTATGTTGTGGTTTGTGTCAGAATTTCCTTTTTAAGGCTGAATAATATTGTATGGACCTGCCACATTTTGTTTATCTTTTCATTGGTCAGTGGACATTTGATCTGCCTCCACCTTTGGCTGTTGTGAATAATGCTTCTGTGAACATAAGTTTTAGAAAAATTTAGTCACAGCCCTGCTTTAAATTCTTTTGGATGTATATCCAGATCCTGTTAGCTTTTTTATAGGTAAGAAAAATGAAGCTGTCAGTGCTAAAACAGGAAATCTCACTCTGCCCTTAAAACATCTTCAGTAAAATAAGAGTTGTTAATGAAGAACATCTCTGCCCAGAGGCATCATTCTAGCTCTGAAGCTGCTGAGATTACATAGGGCTGGGCAGTCACAGAAGACTTTGCTCAGGAAATGTTTGATTGAGTTGGCCTTAGAAATCAGGTTAGGGCCAGAGTTGTGACACAGAGGGTAAAGCTGCTCACCACCTGCAGCTGATATTGTTTGTGAGAGCCGGTTGGCATCCCAGCTGCTCCACTTCTGAACCAGCTCCCTGTTAATGTAATGTGTCTGGGAAAGTAGCAAAAGATAGTACTTGCACTGTCTTACTCCTGTCCTCATGGAAGACCAGGTGGTATTCCACATTGCTGGTTTCGGCCTGGCACAGTCCTGGCCATGGCAGCCATTTAGGGAGTGAACTGGCAGATGTAAAATCCATCTCTCTGTCTCTCTCTAACTCTGCCTTTTGAAGTACATTTTTTCTTTTTTTTCTTTTTTTTTGGTAAAGATTTATTTATTTATTTGAAAGACAGAGTTATAGAGAGAGGTAGAGACAGAGAAAGAGGTCTTGCATCTGCTGTTCACTCCCCAGATGGCCGCAACGGCCAGGGCTGTGCCAATCCGAAACCAGGAGCCAGGAGCTTCTTCTGGGTCCCCCATGCGAGTGCAGGGGCCCAAGGACTTGGGCCATCCTCTACTGCTTTCCCAGGCCATAGCAGAGAGCTGGGTCGGAAGAGGAGCAGCCAGGACTAGAACCGGTGCCCATATGGGATACCGGTGCTTCAGGCCAGGGCTTTAACCCGCTGCGCCACGGTGCCAGCCCCTCAAGTAAATTTTTTCTAAAAATCAGGGTACAATAAGGGAAACAGTAATAAGTATTAGTAATATGACTATAATAGTAATAGAATAATAGTAAGTGGAAATATTCTTTTCCTGTTATACAGTTTATGTGTACAGTTTACTATTAAAGGTCATAGGTATAAAACCATGAGTGTTTTTCTTTATGGGCTACTTCATGTATTTGTATTTTCAAAGGTGATCTGACAACCCAGTTTTCATTTATGTGCTGACTTTGGAGCATATCCCTGAATAGAATGCTGTATCCCTGTGTAGATCTGGGGATAAGGAAATTCATGCACTAACTAGGTAGAGGATTAACATGAGAATAGCATGAGGATGGTTAGGTGTGAAGTTGTGTATAAAACTAAGCACAGAATACATGAAGGGGAATAAAGGATAAGATCTAAAAGGCAGTTGAGATGTCAGTTGGGAGTTTGAACTTGAATACATACATTTCCACTCAATTTGCTGCAATGTCCAGGGAGATGTTTCTGTGTACTCTACAGACTCCCTATCCCAAAAGGCTATATTCTTTGCTGTGCTTGGTAGTAAAGTGATTACTTTAGACCAGGCTGACTAGGTGCAGTTACTAGACAGGGGTAGTCTGGAGACTCTAACTTCCTTTAGGACTTTTTTTTGACTCTTATGTTTCATGACCTTAGTTGACTATCTAGTGACTGACTCTGGGAGATAGATCTTCGTCCTGCAGATCGTGAAGAGGTTAGGTGAGAATTAAGGCACTGCCTGAGGCCACATGGTGTTAGGATCAAGCTGGACTGAGGTCAGACCAGCAGGTTGTGGCCAGCATCCTCTGGTTTTGTAAAGATTTTATTGGAAAACAGCCACATCCATTCCTTTATGTATTTTTTTTTTTTAAGATTTATTTATTTACTTGAAAGAATTACATAGAGAAGGAGAGGTAGAGAGAGAGAGGTCTTCCATCCACTGGTTCATTCCCCAGTTGGCCACAGCGTCCGGAGCTGTGCTGATCAGGAGCTTCTTCCAGTCTCCCACATGGGTGTAGGTGCCCAAGGACTTGGGCCATCTTCTGCTGCTTTCCCAGGCCACAGCAGGGAGCTGGATCAGAAATGGAGCACCTGGAACTCAAATTGGTGCCCATATGGGATGCCGGAACTGCAGGCGCGACAGCTTTACCCACTATGCCACAGCACCAGCCCCTCCTTTATGTATTGTCTACGACTGCTTTCATCTGCAACAAGAGGTTAGTAGTTGTGACACACCTTATGAACCAAAAAACCAAACAATTCATTCTCTGGTCATTTATAGAAAGGTTTGCCAACTCCTGTTGTAGGCTGTGGCACTGGCACAAGGTCCTAGTTCTTCTCACGTTGGGGAAGGCAGGATACATACTGACTTTCAGCTGTCCAGTCCACATTTCAGAAGAAAGAGTCAGTCTCTAGGGGTCCTCTCTCCCACTCCCCACCCCACCAGATATCCTAAACCTCCTGGAACAGTTTCCTCATACTTCTGTTAGGATTTACAAGGCCATGAAGTTCAGTTATCCTTTTGTATCTTATACTCCCACCTATCTCTGAGCTCCTGTAGGAATTATTTATTTATATAATTATAATTTCTCAATTTACTCAACAATCTATAAGGTTTAAGAGCCCCATTTCTCTTCATTTTTATCAAAACTTTATATTTTCGGGGCTGGTCCTGTGTGGGCTAAGCCTCCACCTGTGGCGCCAGCATCCCACATAGGCGCCGGTTTAAGTCTCCATTTCCGATCGAGCTCTCTGCTACAGTCTGGAAAAGCAGTAGAAGATGTCCCGAGTCCTTGGGCCTCTGAACCTGCGTGGGAGACCTGGAAGAAGCTCCTGGCTTCGGATCGGCCCAGCTCCAGCCGTTTTGGCCATTGGGAGAGTGAATCTGTGGATGGAAGACTTCTCTCAGTCTCTCCCTCTGTAACTACCTCTCAAAGAAATAACTAAATCATTAAAAAAAAAATCACTTGATATTTTCGGACCTTTTAATTTTTGTTAGAGACATGAAATGCCCTCTGGTTTTTTAAATGCATAGTTCCCCATCTTTTAAGGAGCTTGAACTAGTTTTCATGTTTCTTGACACTTCAGGTATCTTTTGTGAGTTGCTTGTGCTATCCTTTACCCAGGTGTGTGTGAGTTGGGGGAGGGGGTGGTTCCTTGCCTTTTTACATGGATTTATAGATGCTTTTTATGTAATCTTTGTTAATACTTTGAGTTGTTTGTATTTTAACTGCTTTATATCAGTCTGTAGCTAGATTTTTTTATTGGATCATGGGTTTGTTGAGATACCAAACTTAATAAATTTAATGTCAGATTTATTGAATTTTTCCTTAAAGATGTATTCTTTTTGTATCCTATTTAAGAAAATCTTTCCCTATACATGGATCTTAAAGAATCTTAACTTTATACGTTTAAGTCTGAATCTGGATGTTACTTTCACATATGATAGGCGGTTGGGACCTAAGTTTATTTTTCTTTATTGTCTCCCAGCACCACTCTCTGTCACTGATTTGTGATGCCATCTTTATGATATACTAACAGTTTTCTAAAGAAGTACATGGGTCTGTTTCTGAGCTCTCTGATCTGTCCTCTGATTTATCTGTTTTATTATCACTATAAATTCCTTTTTAATGACAAGTTAGGAATTTTTTTTTAAGATTTATTTTTTTTGAAAGGTAGAGTTACAGAGAGGCAGAGAGATAGGTCTTCAATCCATTAATTCACTCTTCAAATGGCTGCAACTGCCAAACCTGGGCTGATCTGAAGCCAGGGGCCAGAAACTCCATCTTGGTCTCCTACATGGGTGCAGGGGCCCAAGCACTTGGGCCATCTTCTACTGCTTTCCTAGGCCATAGCAGAGAGCTGGATCAGAAGTGGAACAGCCAGGTCTCAAACTGGCATTTATATGGGATGCTGGCACTACAGGCGGCAGCTGTACCTACTGAGCTACAGTGCCCATCCCACTTTATATAAACTCTTAATATCTGCGATATCTTCTGTGACCTTTTTCTAAACTGTTATGTTCTTGATCATTCATTCTTAAGGGTAAATTGTACATTTGGCATTTCCATGAATTTCGTGGAAAATCTTGTTTACAATTTTGAGGGATTGTTTCACTGAATTTGTTGATTAAAGAAAATTAGCTGGGGGCCAGCACTGTGGCATAGCAGTAAAGCCACTGCCTGCAGTGCCAACATCCCAAATGGGTACTGGTTTGAGTCCTGGGTGCTACACTTCTGATCCAGCTCTCTGCTTTGGCCTGGGAAAGCAGTAGAAGATGGCCCAAGTCTCTGCACCCATATAGGAGACCCAGAAGCAGCTCTTGGCTTTGGATTGGCTCCGTTGCAGCCATCTGGGGAGTGAACCAACGGCTGGAAGACCTCACTCTCTCTGCCTCTGCTTCTCTGTAGCTCTGCCTTTCAAATAAGTAAATACATCTTTAAAAAAAAGAGAGAGAGAATTAGCTGTCTCAGTTCATGAACATGGTATATCTTTTATTTATGTCTTTTGCTATGGCTTTTAATAATGTTCCATAATTTTTTTTTCAGAAGTCTTGGGCATATTTTATTAGCTGCATTTCTAGATATGTTATATTGCTTATGTGAATAATAATAGTTTTCTAATTGGTTATTTCTGGCATAGAAAAGTACTTTTTTTCCTCTTTATGAACATGTCATTTTCTCATTTTCCAGTAGATGGCAGTAAAATACATTAAAATTTCACTAATTAAGAATCTGTTTTCAGTAGTGCCTTACATTTGATTGTGTATTTAAAGATAATGATTCTAAATATTTCTAAATTATCTCTCTCTGATACATTTAGGAGGATAAAAAGAAGCGAGATCGAGACCGTGTGGAGAATGAGGCAGAAAAAGACCTCCAGTGCCACACCCCTGTGAGATTAGACCTCCCTCCTGAGAAGCCTCTTGCAAGTTCCTTAGCCAAGCAGGAAGGTAATAGTCCCCTGAATTAACTGTTCAGAACAAGGAAGCAGAGACTGGACAGCCTAAGTTTTAAAGCTTTGTAACTGACTTGTTTTCTAAGATTTTTTTTTTCTCACTACCTAAGAGCTTTAAATTAGCCTCAGTTTTGAATTGACACTCTCAACTTTCATGTTTTTAAAATGAAGGCATAGAATTCATAACGAAAAGCTAAATAAGAACTCAGAATCTTCCTTTTAAAAATACCCTTTTACTTTCTTCTTTGCTTTAGAAGTAGAACAGACACCACTTCAAGAAGCTTTGAATCAACTGATGAGACAATTGCAGAGGTAATGTTTTTCTAACATTTGATAAATGTGTAGAATCTTAACCGTGTAATTAAGCCATATTTTGCAATCTAAATCAAAATTTACCTAACTGGTTCTTTTAAAGGAGGCAGAGTTTTTTGTTTTTTATTTTTACTTATTTATTTGTTTGTTTGAAAGAGTTACAGAGAGAAAGAAAAGGTCTTCATCTGCTGGTCACGGTCCAGATGGTAGCAATGGCCAGCACTCAGCCAGGCCAAAGCCAGAAACCAGGAGCTTCATTCTGATCTCCCATATGGGTGGCAGGGGCCCAAATACCTGGGCCGTCTCTGCTGCTTTTCCTAGGCTGTTAGCAGGGAGCTGGGTCGAAAATGAAGCAGCCAGGACTCAAACCAGCCAGTGCCCAGGTGGGATGACAGTGGTACAGGCAGCAGCTTCATATACTGCATCACAAGGCCAGCCACAAGTTCTTAAAAGGGAAAAGTATAGCAGTCTTTATTACAATATCTTTTTAAAGATACATTTTATTTCTTGGAAAGGCAGATTGACAGAGATCTTCCTTATGCTAGTTTACTCTCCAAATGGCCACAGTGGCCAGAGCGAGGCCAGAGCCAGGAACTCCATCCAGGTCTGTCATATGAGTGTTGGGAGGGGAACCAAGTATTTGGGCCATGCTCCACTGCCTTCCCAGGCAGGTTCACAGGAACTAGACTGGAAGCAGAGCAGTCAGGACTCAAACCAGCACTGCAGTGTGGGATGGTGGCATTGTATGCAGCAGCTTAACCCTCTGTACCACATGCTGGCCCCCACTGTAGTATTTATTTTAACATATCTCCACTACAAATTTGAATTTTCAGCTCAGAGATACTTATTTGTGTAGCTTTCATAGTTAAAGGGAATGCATCCTGATGATAGACTTTTTTTTCTCACTGTGCTGTACTTTGTCGGTCTGGAATGCATCATAAATAATTTTTTGCAGTAAAACCTGTGGGGTAATCTGTATTCACCTTTGCAGTTAAGGACAAAAGGTACTGGTCTGATTTTTTTTTAGAATTATAAAGTAGTTGAGAAAACACATTGCTTGTCTTATGCTGGAATAAATTATTCAGTACTTCTCCTGAGGGAAGTAACAGGTAAATGTTGCATATTCTATCCCATCTAGAAGATATGCCTAAAAAATGTGTTTTGGCTACCTTTTTGTTTTTTGTTTTTTTTTTTGAAGATTTGTTTGTTTATTTAAGAGCCAGAGTTACAGACAGAGGGAGAGACAGAGAGAGGTCTTCCATCCACTGGTTCACTCCTCAAATGGCCGCAATGGCCAGAGCTGGGCCAGGAGCTTCTTCACGTCTCCAACATGGGTGTAGGGCCCCAAGCACTTGGGGCATCTCCACTGCTTTTCCAGGCCATTAGCAGAGAGCTGGAATGGGAGTGGAGAAGCCGAGACTCAAACTGACACCTATATGGGATGCCTACACCCCAGGCAGAGGCTTAACCTACTTTACCACAGCACTGGCTCCTGCTTTTTACTTTTTATATCTTGTAACATAAGCCCACAATGTAGGTTAATGAAGTCTCCTTAAGAAAGTTCTTTTGGGGCCAGCTCCCTGCTAATGTACCTGGGAAAGCAGCAAGAAGTGGCCCAAGTACTTGGGTGCTGCACCCACATGGGAGGCTTGAATGAAGCTCCTGGCTCCTAGCTTTGGACCAGCTTAGCTCCAGCCATTGCAGCCATCTGGGGAGTGAACCAGTGGATGGAAGATCCTTCTCTATCTCTCAGTTCCCTCTAACTTTGCCTTTCAAATAAATAAGTAAACCTGGGGGGGGGGGGGAAAAGGTATCTCTTAGTCCAGGGACCATAGCATTATTCAGAACATCTTGGAAATTAGAATACAGAAGCACTCTTTATTTTTATTAGGTTTATTTGGAAAGGAGATTTACAGAGAAAGAGAAATCTTCCATCCACTGGTTCACTCCCCAGTGGCCTCAACAACTAGTGCTGGGCCAGGCTGAAGCCAGGAGCTGCTGCTTGCTCTCCCATGTAGGTACAGAGGCCCAAGCACTTGGGCTGTTCTCCACTGCTTTTCCCAGGCACGTTAGCAGGGAGATTTATTGAAAGTAGAACAGCAAGAATTTGAACCAGTGCCTACTGGCTGTGGTTTAACCCACTGTGCCACAGTACTGGCCCCAGAACCAGAGTTTTTTATTATTCTGAGCAATTATAGAATTGTTCATCATTGAGACTCAGCTAAAGCCTGATTTTTAAAAAATGCCACAAATCAAGTTTGGTGATTCCATTTTTGGTCAAAGTTAGGTGGACTGTGTGTTAAAATGACCAATTTTCAAGGTATTTGCTCTGAAAGGTATTTCCAAGAGGTTATCCGGAGATGAATACTGTTGTTACCCATAGCGACTACAAGGCAGGCACCGTGGCTCACCATGCTGATCCTCCACCTGCAGCGCTGGTACCCCAGGTTCTAGTCCTAGTTGGGGTTCCGGATTCTGTCCCGGTGGCTCCTCTTCCAGTCCAGCTCTCTGCTGTGGCCCGGGAAGGCAGTGGAGGATGGCCCAAGTGCTTGGGCCCTGCACCCACATGGGAGACCAGGAGGAAGCACCTGGCTCCTGGCTTCGGATGGCACAGTGCGCGGCCGTAGTGGCCATTTTGGGGGTGAACCAACGGAAGGAAGACCTTTCTCTCTGTCTCTCTCTCTCTCACTGTCTAACTGCCTGTCAAAAAAAATAAAAATTAAAAAAAATAGTTACTAGTTTTCAAAATTCACTTCTTCAATTTTCCATGAAAAACATACTACAAATTCTTTGTACCTGTGAAGTTTCCTGTGGCTTCTGTAGATGTGTTTGTAGTGGAAATAAAATACAACATTGCCTTTTGCGTGTCTTCGCAGAAAAGACCCAAGTGCTTTCTTTTCATTTCCTGTGACTGATTTTATTGCTCCTGGCTACTCCATGATCATTAAACACCCCATGGATTTTAGTACCATGAAAGAAAAGATCAAGAACAATGACTACCAGTCCATAGAAGAACTGAAGGTAATTGTGTTTATGTTTTGATTGGGAAAGTACAGAGAGCTATGATACAAAATAACATCTTTTTTATTAAATTGAGAGTTAGACTCTTAGATCTTATACATGAAATTTGCATACTTTATATTCAGAATCTTTCTGATCTTTTATTTTACTAAGATTCGTTTATTTTAATTTGTAAAATATTTGTCTTTTCTTTCTTAGAAGACTTTATGAGCTTAGTTATACAAATAAGAAGAAATGAGCCCATTACTATCTTCTATTTATACTTTCCTTGATTACAATATATTTTTCTCAAGTTTAAAAATGAAAAAATGGTTTATTTTAACTTCAGATCAATGCAAGTAAAATTGATATTTTAATGAAAATTGAAAGTTTATTTTTCCATTTCTAGACATATAAGGTATACATAACTTCTCAAATGGAGAATAAATTGTCTTGTCCAGAAATACTAAAGGTTTACTTAGAGTTTTAAGTTTGATAAGTGAGTTGCTTCCTGGTATTAAGAATATTTTCTTCAACTTTAAGAAGATAAAATTTAACCTATAAGCCATCAAAATAATAATGTATCTAATGTTACAGTTGAGAATTTTTTTTCATCATCTTTCTGTAGTCTTGGTTTGTGTTGATTTCAGAGGTATTTGTTTTATCTTCCAAAGAGAAGGAACCATATTTGAAACTTGCTTTACACTAAATCAACCAAATGTAACTGATTTTGGTAATATTTTATCTCCAGTTTTTCCACGTAAACATGTTAGTGCTTATCTGACCTAAGGGTTAGACCCTAATTGGTCACCAAGAGAAAATAGCCGGTGCCGCGGTTCACCAGGCTAATCCTCCGCCTGCAGCGCCGGCACCCTGAGTTCTAGTCCTGGTTGGGGCGCCGGATTCTGTCCCGGTTGCCCCTCTTCCAGGCCAGCCCTCTGCTGTGGCCCGGGAGGGCAGTGGAGGATGGCCCAAGTGATTGGGCCCTGCACCCCATGGGAGACCAGGAGAAGCACCTGGATCAGCGCGGTGCGCCGGCCGCAGCGGCCATTGGAGGGTGAACCAACGGCAATGGAAGACCTTTCTCTCTGTCTCTCTCTCTCACTGTCCACTCTGCCTGTAAAAAAAAAAAAAAAAAGAGAGAGAAAAGGAGTTCGTGTTCTCTGGGGGCATGTGTATGGCAGGGCAGTTAAGACACCACTTGGGATCTCCTCCTTCTCTACTGCAGTGCCTGCGTTCCCATCCTAGTAGCTCCGTCCCAGTTCTACCTTCCTGGTAATGTGTACCCTGGAAGGCAGCAGGTGTAGACTCAAGTAGTTTGATCCCTGCCATCCATATGGGAGAATGAGAATGGGTTCCTGGCTCCTGGCTTCAGCCTGGTCCAGCCCTAGCTGTCTGGACATTGGGAAGTGAAGCAGCAGATGGGAGCTCGGTCTTTCATATAAATTAATTTTTTTTCTAAAGATTTATTTATTCGAAAGGCAGAGTTACAAAGAGCTAGGGGGTCTTCAATCCACTGGTTCACTCCCCAAGTGGCTGTGACAGCCAGAGCTGAGCCAGTCTAAAGCCAGGAGCTTCTTCCAGGTTTCCCCCATTTCCCACCCCTTCCCTCTTGTTCCCACCAATTAGGGTCTAACCCTTAGGTCAGATGAGCACTAACATGTTTATGTGGAAAAACTGGAGATAAAATATTACCAAAATCAGTTATATTTGGTTGATTTAGTGTAAAGCAAGTTTCAAATATGGTTCCTTCTCTTTGGAAGATAAAACAAGTACCTCTGAAATCAACACAAACCAAGACTACAGAAAGATGATGAAAAAAAATTCTCAACTGTAACATTAGATACATTATTATTTTGATGGCTTTTAGGTTAAGTTTTATCTTCTTCCCTCTCTTGTTCCCACCCTTCCTTCTGCTTCTTTTCTTATTTTTCTTTTAATTTTTGCGATAATATAC
The DNA here is from genome assembly GCF_964237555.1 of Oryctolagus cuniculus. Classification (NCBI taxonomy): domain Eukaryota; kingdom Metazoa; phylum Chordata; class Mammalia; order Lagomorpha; family Leporidae; genus Oryctolagus; species Oryctolagus cuniculus. Next base: position 33,934,486 of record NC_091449.1, on the reverse strand, counting down.
TTTTTTTCTTTGAGGACAAGTTTTATCATTAATTGAAGAAGCACCTAAGGAAACAGGCAATGGAAATGGGCACTTAGACTTATCTAAAACTTATGAGACATAAGAATATCCACACTTAATATACTAATACAAGGTAGATCTTTGAGAACAAGTTTTACTGTTAACTCTCATAATACAACTCTTTGAGGACAGAGGTCCTCCATGGGAAGTTATTGCACAGTAACTCCTATTGTTAATTTAACAATTAACACTCTTATGTATGACGTCAGTGATCACCCAAGCCTCTTGACCTGAGTTGCCTAGGCTGTGTAAGCCTTTTGAATCCACCGAGTCTTTCAATATTTAGACAAAGCCATAAGCAAACTGGAAGTTCTCTCCTCCATTCGAAGAAAAGTACACCTTTTGATGACCACTTCTTTCCCTTGGGGTCTCACCCACAGAGGTCCTGCATTTAGGATTCTTTGCCACAGTGGTTTGGCTTTGCATGCCTGATATGCTCTTGTAGGCCTTTTGGCTAGACCAGAATGCCTTAAGGGCTAAAATTGGTCAGAGTGTTACTTTAAGCAATTGTCTTTCTATGAGTCTGCTGTATGGACTGCTTCCCATGTTGGAGTGTTCATGCCTTTTTAATTTTATTATTATTGCCAAACACTTAATCCTTTTTGTATGATCGCTTTAATGATTAATCCTGCCTATATGATCATTTTAACATTTAATTCCCTGTGATCACATTAACACTTAAAATGCTTTTTTTTTTTTTACTACCTTGCTTATGGGGATTTGACATCCTGTGGCAAATTTTTAAACTGTACCTTTAGAAGTAAGTCCATAGGAATGTATGCAGAACTATATAGCTTTATAGTTACAAACTTCATACATTTCATAATTACTACTTTAGGTACATGATGATTGTTTTACTATGGCTCTTGAATTTCTTCTCACATACTCTTAAGTAGAGCTCAGTTTACCTTTTTTTAATCCTGCTTATGTTTTAAGTACTTATCACTACTAAATAGTAGAATTTGATGGGTTTTGTCTTGGATTTGTAGGAGTTTGTTAGGGCACATGTTTTTCCTATTTTATTTTATTTTATTTTATTAATTTATTTATGGGGCCAGCATTGTGTAGCAGGTTAAGCTTCTGCCTGTGTTGCCCAGCATCCCATAAGGGTGCTGGTTCAAGACTGGCTGCTCCACTCCCAATCCAGCTCCCTGGTAATGTGCTTGGAAAAGCAACGGAAGATAGCCCAAGTGCTTAGACCCCTGCACCCATGTGGGAGACCCGGAAGAAGCTTCAAACTCCTAGCTTTGGCCTGGCTCAGCTCTGGCTTTTGTAGCCATTTGGGGAATGAACCAGTGGATGGAAGATCTCTGTCTCGCCTCCTCTGTCTGTAACTCTACCTTTCAAATAAATCTTCAAAAGAAAAAATTATTTACTTACTTGGAAGGCGGAGTTAGAGAAAGAGATCTTCCATCTGCTGGTTCCCTCCCCAAATGGCTGCAGCAGCCAGGGCAGGGCCAGGCCAAAGCCAAGAGCCTGGCACTCCATCCAGGTCCCCTGCATGGGTGTCAGGGGCCCAGGTACCTGGGCCTTCTTCTGCTACTTTACCCAGGGGCATTAGCAGGGAATTAGATTGGAAATGGAGCAACCAGGGCTCATGTGGGTTGCTGTCATCACAGGGGGCTGCTTAACTTGCACACTATACCGCCAGCCCCTCTGTTTTTCTTTAGTTCTTACTATTTTAACCTACTAAGCTTTGGCGTATCTCTCTCATTCATAGATACGAAATTTACTTAACCATCAAAAAGTGCAGTCAGTTGAAGTGCTCCAGCACATGTACACATACATTGACGTTTAAGCCAAAAAATATAGTTTTGATAATTTATCTGCTCCAGTTATATGTTTAACTCCTTGAAGTTATATGGTTAATTTCATAGTGACATGATTTTGTAACCTTCTGTAAATTTTGATAGCATCCAAACCCTGAAGAGAAAATTAGTGTGTTTTAACATTTTTGCTCAGCTATTTTGAATTTGGCAGAAGATGTTAATTTAACACTATTCCCAGGGTTCAGTCAGCATCTGAAATAAAATATTTAATGTCTAAATGGAAACTAAAGATGTTTTATAATTAAGAGTAGGCGCTGGCATTGTGGCACAGCAGGTTCAGCCACTGCCTCCAACACCTTTATCCCTTATGGGCACCAGTTCGTGTCCTGGCTGCTCTACTTATGATCCAGCTCCCTGCTAATGACCTGGGAAAGCAATGAGGGAAGGCCCAAGTGCTTGGACCTCTGCCACCCAAGTGGGAGACCCAGAAGAAGCTCCTGGCTCCTGGCTTTGGCCTGGCCCAGCCTAGGCTGTTGAGGCCATCTAGGGAATGAACCAACAGGTGAAAGTTCTCTCTCCCTCTGTCTTTGTAACTCTGACTTTGAAACAAATATTTAAAAAAAAAAATTTTTACATGAACTACTCAGCTGACATTATTAAGTAGGAGACAGGAGGAATATTTTCTTTTTGTGTTACAGTGAGATTATACTGAAGAATTCTATTTAAAAATTTCATTCTGGCATATAAAGTTTATGCACATGTGCTATAAAATGATTAAGAGTTTGGCAAAGAATGTAGCATAGTTAACTTCAGGCAGCATAGTCTCAAACTATGAAAAGCTTTCTGTTATTTAAATCACTTAATCTATAGTCAATGTTAATGAAATTTTTTAACCTGAATTACAAATCAGACACCCATGTAGTTCTCAAGTCTTTATACATTTGGTGTGAACTTTGGATTCCACTTTAGCTTTACTCTATATTTATAGTAAACACTATTTATTTAAAAAAAAAAAAAAGAATGTAGCTTAGTTAAGTAAATTTAGCAGTATTTTATTGGTAAGTCTTAAAACTTGTCAATTTGCTGTTAGTGTTTAATAAACCTTAAATAATAAGGGTGTTGTTTTTTTGAAAAAGAATCTGGGGGACCCGTATGGCTTCAAAACAGACTGTGGGGACTTTGTTTTGTTTCAGTGCGTTTTTCCTCTTCTCTCTGCAGGATAACTTCAAACTGATGTGTACTAACGCCATGATTTACAACAAACCAGAGACCATTTATTATAAAGCTGCAAAGAAGCTCTTACACTCAGGGATGAAAATTCTTAGCCAGGTAAATTTATTAAAACTCTGTCATAAATAACAATTATCATGTAATCCATATCCTCATGGTTGTTGGTCATAGTGATACCGATCCAAGTGTGATACTGATTTTGTTAGCAGACCATATTAAAGTAGAAAATATTAAATGAGAAATTAATAAAGAGAAGAAAATTAAAACAGGAAGATTATCATTTGGAATCAATACAAATCAATATTGACATTCACACAGGATTAATTCTGTCAAGGCTCTTAAATTGATACTCACTGGATAGACTTAGTTTTGTGAAGGGCAGCATTATTTTGCTGTGAAAAAAATAAACCTAAATTCCAGAGTGTGACTGAATGAATTGTAAGACCATTTAGAAGAGCCCTCTGTTTCCCTGTTTCTGTGTCATGATGAAATAAAACACCCTGGTCAGTGCTGTGCTTCTGAGTAAATTTTAGTACACTTTCTGATAGAAAGGAAAAGGAACATAATGTACAAATGACAAATAATTTCAAATAATCTGACAGCTGCCTTTCCACAAGAGCAGACTCTTCCCTGTGGCTGAAGATCGGTGCGGAGTGAGCATTTCTTGGAGAGGCTGTGCAGAGGCTCAGGCGCATCGCCGTGGAGCTCCGTGAGAGAGCTGTGGAACTACCGTAGATGGGGGCAGAAAACTGCTCGAGTGTTGTCCTGGGGCAGCAGCCTTGAAGGGAAAGTGGCGATGAGCAGAACTCGCAGGACGCGTTGTCGGAGGTTTCAGTAAGGGGAACCTCAGAGACTGCTTTAGGGAAGCTAACTCAGGGTGATCCTGGCACCGTGACAGGCAGGCAGTCACAAGACTGGGTTCTAGCTTAGTTCACTTGTACTACCTTGTGGACCCTGGGCAAGTCGTTAGCCACCCTGGGCCTCCATGTTCTTGTCTATAAAAAAAGAGGGTTTAATTTACATCTCCAAGATATTTTTAGCTTCAATGTTCTGATTATATAGATAAGAGTTAGAATAAGGAGGAAACTGAAAAGGAACAACAACATAGAAGAGGGATTTTATAAAGAAAAAAGTGAGTAAGTGTAGGACAGGTAGAGGGAGTGGGAATAGAATAGAGTTTGGGCTCAGACTGAAGGGAGTTGGAGGAAGGTAAGTGAGTTGTGCACAGCTGCATGTGGTTTCCAGTCGCTGTGCTGCTCAGCCGTATTACAGTTTTCTGTTTAAAGATGTGCTTGGTGCTGAGAGATTCTTGGATCCATTTACCTAGAGAAGGAAAAGCATTTGGATTGATGATTATTCTTGCACTCCTAATATTTAGACAGCATCCGTTCCCTCCCTTTCCTGAAGCCTTGGGAGACTAGTATAAGCTAGTTACCGTTTTAAAGCCAAATGTGCAGAGGAAGGAGGAATATAAAATTTTTCTACTCTTTGTAGGAAGACTATGAGAATCTAGAATCAAGCCATATTCTAGGGTTAAAAACCTGGAAATGCTTGTTTTATTTGAACTAAAATTGCATTCAGCAAATGCCATACTCCCAAATATGTACATTGCATTTTGAGGGAGAAAGTTTGATTTTTTAATCAACTTTGATTTGCCACTACTTTTACCTTCTTTACTGTAGTTAATAACATGCAAAAGATTTCAGTCACTGGGGGTGGGCTGGTTGGAAGCACAGAAAATGAGCTTTCTTCTCTACTTTCCCTCTCTCTGTTGTCATCTTTTTTTTTTAGCTCTCTTCCTGTTGAGGTAGGAGCCCTACCCATCCTGTGCTATAGCTTCCTGTTGATTGTTCTCTCCACCCCAGATGGGAGGAATCCTCACAACAGTGATTTTAAAATGTTTAAATTTAGACCTTCTGCGTTAATTCTGCTAAAAGCAGTGCTCCCAAGAGAGCACAACACATCCTTCCCCTGAATGGTATCTTTTCCAAGATTACTGGTTTTGAATGTTCACAGAAAATATTAGAGTGTCCATTCATCATTTTTTTTCAGTTTCACCTAAGTAGCAGCTCTTATTAGATGTGTTATTTTTATAAAGAAGGAACAGCTGAGAAGAACCCTTTGATCTCCTCAGTAAATACTTCAGAGTGCTGATTATAATACGAAGTCGTACAAACAGTACTGTTTGTAGCCTAGTGGCTTTGGAATCTGACCAATCAAGGTTCAAGACCTGGCTCTGCCTTTTGGAAGCCACCGTGACCTTAGGCCATGCAGCTTTTCTCAGCCTTTCTCAACCTAAAATAGGGATAAGAATAGTACTTACCTTATGGAGTTCTGTCTGGTACACACACAGTTAGGCCCTTAGTAAATGTTAGCTATATTAGTGACAGAGAATGGCCCTTTTAGTCATTTAAGAGTGTAAAATCAAGGGTCAGTAAGCAGCATGCTGATTGGAGACAGTTAGCAAAAGCAATCACAAACAAAAATGTTTTTAAAGTAAAATTAAACCTAACTCTTGTGACTTATTTCTAAGTTTAGAACATTTCTGTAATTGAATTATTTTAATTTTGTGTTGTGTTAAAACCACAGGGTATTCTTAACGTGGATTCTGCTTAATAAAATTCCGAAATGGAAATAAACGGTTCAGAGAGAATTTTGTGATCTAAGACCATTCATAGAGCAACAGTTACTGAGTATTTGCTATGTGTGGACCCTTATTTTAGGTAGTAAGGATAAAGAGATGACTAATAAGACCTAAGTGACATATTCAAGGAGAAACACGAATGACCCATGGCCAATTACAGAATTAAACTCACTAATGTTTTCAAAGTTTGTGGTACAGTACGAGATGCTTCTAAAAAATCAGATTGCCTTTATTTTAGTAATGATAATGATACTGTTCAGTTTGGCAACAATTCAGAGAAATATTCAAACACTAATTTAAATTGACACAGCTTTTCTGGAAGGCAGTTTGGCAATAGGTATCAAAAGCCTTAAAAATACTTGATCCCTTTGACCTAGTATTTCTGCTTCTAAGGATTTATCCTAAAGAGAGAAAAGATTCCTGGAGAGGTTTATTTACAGCGATGTTTATGGGACTTTGTAACAGCGGAAACTTGGAAATCTAAATATACAGTCATAGATTGTTAATTCAGTCATGATGCTTGCACAGGATTAAGTTTTTAAGGTATTTAATGATAATAGAGGGGAAAGTTCTATTATAATCAACTGGAAAATAATTTGTTAAAAGATTTATTTATTTGAAAGGCAAGAGTTACAGAGAGAGAGACCTTCCATCCACTGGTTGACTCCCCAAATGGCTGCAATTGGCCAGAGCTATGCCAATCTGAAACCAGGAGCTTCCTCTGGGTCTCCCGTGTGGGTACAGGGGCTGAAGGACTTGGGCCATCTTTCACTGCTTTCCCAGACCATAACGGAGAGCCGTTTGTTAAATATGTAGTGCCTAGAAAAATATTGGAATGATAAACTTATTAGCACTGTTCCCCTCTGGATGATAACAAGGTTTTTGTTTTCTCCTCTACATATACCTTTATTTGATTACAGTAATGTAATAGTTTTGGGCCAGCAGTGTGGTATAGCAGATAAAGCCACCACCTGCAATGCCAGTATCCCATATGGGCACTAGTTCATGTCCCAGCTACTCTACTTCCAATCGATCTCCCGGCCAATGGCCTGGGAAAGCAGCAGAAGATAGCCAGAGTACTGAGGTCCCTGTCACCCACATGGGAGACCTGGGTGAAGCTCCTGGCTCCTGGCTTTAGCCTGGCCCAACCCTGACCTATTATGCAGCCATCTGGGGAGTGAGCCAATGGATGGAGGATCTCTGTTTGTAATTCTGACTTTCAAATAAGTAAATTTCTTTTAAAGGATAGGAAAAAGGAAAATAGTTTTAAGATTACTTTAAAAGCCCAGTAAAAGTAACAGAAGGGCAGGTGTGTGCCCAGTGGTTAAGATACCTGCATCTTGTGTCAGAGTGTGTGGGTCAGATCCTGCCTCCACTTCCAGCTCAGCTTCTTCCTAAGGTCCATCCTGGGAGGTAGCATCCCTACCAGCCATGTGAGAGACAGAGATTGAGTTCCCAGCTTCCTGATTGGGTATGGGCCCAGTCCCAGCTGTTGTAGGCATTTGGGGAGTGACCGTCTCCCCTTCCTTGCAAATCAAATAAAATAAATAACTTAAAAAGAAAAAGAAATAGCAGGATCTGTGTTCTGAGGGTCTATCTGTACTACTAATAGAATATAGTGCAGTGAGAAAAGGCCTGTCATGAGTGACAAGAGGTCTGGTTTTAGTCACCAGTTCTGTGGCATGAGGGTGAGTCACAGAGCGTTTCTGGGCTGCACTGTTGTTAAATGACCTCTGGCCCTCCCCAGGTCTTAGTGTCTGTTAATCCACAGAGTCTGCCCTGCCGTGGCCGTGCAGCCTGCACTTCATATTTTACCCAGTGTCAGCTTGTCTCTAGGAGGAGCAGATTTCTCTTTTTAAAACTACCTTGAGACCTCAAGCCCTTAGCCACATGGCATGTCATTGCAGTGGAAAAGTAAGCTTGTTTCTCAAAACAGAAACGACTTCTTAGTTAGTAGAAACATTGTGCACTTGGAGAGAGGAGCTGTGCTGGTGAGTGTTGATTCTCCAGGCATCATGTTGTCAGTCCTGAGTGATCCTACGGTTCCACAATATAAAGGTGCCTTGTCTTCATACCCCCAGTGAGTTCTTAAGTTTCAGCAGGTCTTATAAATGGAAAAATCTCAGTGTCCTAGTAAACTAAATTTCACTTTCTAAATTCAAATTCAGTACCTCCAAGGATAGTTAATCTTAATTCATACTTTCTCTTCCCTTAACTCTTGTGCAGTAAAGTTGTAAAGCTGTCTCCTGTTGAAAATTAAGTTCTCTGAATTGAGGGGATAGATTTTTAATGTCCTGGTTCTTAAATAGAATACTTTGTTGGTATAATTGCTTTTAATTGTTTTTTTTTCCCTTGTTAATGACAAGTGCAAACTTACTGAGAAAAATGCATTACTTTAAAAGTGAATGGCAGGCATACAATAAGACTGTTTTTGAATATTTTTAGGAAAGGATTCAGAGCCTGAAGCAAAGTATAGACTTCATGGCAGACTTGCAAAAAACTCGAAAGCAGAAAGATAGGACTGAAACGGCACAGAGCGGGGAGGACAGCAGCTGCTGGCCGCGAGAGAGGGAAGACTCTGGAGAGACCGAAGCACAAGCCTTCAGAAGTCCCAATAAGGACAATAAAAAGTAAAGACTCTTTGGAATACTAAGGGTTAAACTGTCTTTCCAAACTGGAAAGGGGGGAAGTCGTGTTTCGGGGCTAACTTGGGAAGACTGTCCTCAGTCACTGGCGGTGGCCTCCTGTCAGGCAAGTCCATGTGCTGACGGGATGCCCTTTTCTGAGACAGTTCTCTGTGTGGTTGTCCACACATGGCTCAGAAAACAGATGGAAATGTGGATTCTTCCCAAAGTACTTTTAAAACTAGTAAATTGTTTTTAGGGACTCCTATTTTCAGTGAGTTTATTTAAATAGAACTATTTGTTTAAGAAAAAAATGTGTATTCGTTCCCTCATTCCATAAAGGAGGAGTTCAGCAGCGTAAGCACTGTTAGAGCTGCTCCCTACGTAGATGGGCTATCGGAGATGTGCATGGTTTCCACTAGACGTCAGCTGGAAGGAGCAGTAATGAATGTCTGGACCACGCAGGCAGTGGCCAGCGTGGCTGGACAGCAGTCACGTGCACCTGCTCAGACCACTGACAGCCAGCTCCGATGGCCCAGCACCTCACCGTCCACTTCGGGGAAAGGTTGTAGTTACCAGTTTGGATTTCTTCTCATGTTGCAGAGAACCTAATACCTGTGACAGGTTCTTTGTTCTGCTTTTGAGATTTACGCATTTTTAAGTGTCTATTTTAATTTTTTTTTTTTTTTTTTTTTTTTTTTTTTTTTTTTTATTTTTGACAGGCAGAGTGGACAGTGAGAGAGAGAGACAGGGAGAGAAAGGTCTTCCTTTGCCGTTGGTTCACCCTCCAATGGCCGCCGCTACAGCCGGCGCACCGCGCTGATCCGATGGCAGGAGCCAGGAGCCAGGTGCTTTTCCTGGTCTCCCATGGGGTGCAGGGCCCAAGCACCTGGGCCATCCTCCACTGCACTCCCTGGCCATAGCAGAGAGCTGGCCTGGAAGAGGGGCAACCGGGACAGAATCCGGCGCCCCAACCGGGACTAGAACCCGGTGTGCCGGCGCCGCAAGGTGGAGGATTAGCCTATTGAGCCACGGCGCCGGCAAGTGTCTATTTTAAATTTTAGTTTTAAAAGCTAAACTTTAAAGAAGCAAATTGTATACTCCTCCCCATTCAAGGTAATATTTAAGGTAGAATTCATTTTTGTGGATGAACCTAGAAAACCATTAGATGGGTAACACTGGACAAAGAAAGAGTTAAATAGCCAACATACTAGGTTTTTCTTATTGTTTGAGCATTTTGGGGGGCCCTTACCAGATCATTAAGGAGCAAAATTCTAATTGGGATGATAATACAGTTGTCTCCGCTTTGGTTGTATTTATACTTGGAATTCCTTTTAATGTTTTCATATTATTTGCTTTTTTTTTTTTTTTCACTTAGTATTAATGTGTATTTTCAGGAAAGATAAAGATGTACTTGAAGATAAATTTAAAAGCAGTAATTTAGAAAGGGAGCAGGAGCAGATTGACCGCATCGTTAAGGAGTCTGGAGGAAAGCTGACCAGGCGGCTGGTGAACAGTCAGGTGACCGAGCTTTTCTGTTCTCTCCTGTCCGCCTGAACCTTGCCCTTCAGGTTGTTCTGTGCTTTCATCCACACCTGTCGTGGAGCACGGCATCACTCAGGCAAAATTGGTAACATGTCTGCCGTTAGAGAGCATGACCCGTTTTATCCTCTACCACTAGGTTTTTGGGTTTGGGTGGTTTGTGTGTGTGTGTGTGTGTGACAGTTTGTTGCAAAATTGGAAAGTGAACTACTTTTTTTTAAGTTTGCGAGAAACATTCATGTTGTGGTCTTTTGAAATTGTTTAGCATGTTGGGTTTGTTTTGTTTTGTTTTGTTTTAAGATTTATTTACTTATTTGAAAGGCAGAGAGGGAGAGAGGTCTTCCATCCACTGGTTCACTCCCAAGAGGGCTGCAACGGCCAGAGATGGGCTGATCCAAAGCCAGGAGCCTGGAGCTTCTTCCAGGTCTCCCACTTGGGTTCAGGGGCCCAAGTACTTGCGTATCTCCCACTGCTTTCCCAGGCTGTAGCAGAGAGCTAGATTGGAAGTGGAGCAGCTGGGACACATGAGATGTCAGCACTGCAGAACGGGGCTTTAACCTGCTGTACCACATCACTGGGCCCAGCAATGTTAGTTTTAAGACTTGAAAACCAGGTGGATTTGTACATGACTTTGCGCAAGTCATTTCCCTTCCCTGGTCCGATAGTAGGCTCCTTTTCGGACAGTCAGGGTAGAACGAGGTGGACTTCAGGACCCACACAACTCTACAATTCTGTGGTTTCCCTAATCTCCATTTCTGTAGCCCATCAGCACCTGTCTGTGGAAACACATGTGAAAAATCAGCATTTTCATGTGATTTAGTTTGATTTAAAGTGACATAGGTGTGAGTATAGGTAGAATTGGGATGTAGAGGCCTGTTTATCTCTTTTGAATACTTTGGATCATTGCAGTGTGAATTTGAAAGAAGGAAACCAGATGGAACAACTACACTGGGGCTTCTCCATCCTGTGGATCCCATTGTAGGAGGTAGGTCCACAGTGAGAATGTGCATGAACTTGGTGCTGTGGGTAGTGGACAGCAACAGCATTTAGCAGGCCTGAAGGTCATCAAGCCCATCTGTGTTACTATCCGTGAAGCAGCTGTATTTCAAGGTAACAGCTAGCCTGACTTCCGTCGTCCTGAGAGAGGCACTGAAGATTGAGTTTTCTATAAACTCAAAGGCCATTTACTCACCAGTAGCAGAACCACAGGATTCAGCCCTGGTTTTGAGAGACTGGTATATCTGCTTGGTTATTTCTAGAGGGGTTTCATATCCTCATATCGCTTACTTTTTTTGTTTTGGTGAATAGAATTCATGAACGTGCCGCATAGCACCTTAGTAACGGAGTACTTGAACTTAATGAAATGTTTGGCACTGTGGTTAGTAAAAAGTTTATAAAGGTTGGGAATCTTACAGAACCTCACTCAGATTTTTGTTTTCTCGGATGGTGTTTTAGTGGCAATAGTGTAAGAAATATTTTGAAAATTAATGTAAGAGTAGGAACTTTTTGCCCTTCATTGGAGGGGAAAATCATGATAAGCTAATCTGAGATTGTTTATTCATGTAATACCCCTTTTTATATTGTTATGAAAAGAGATAATTGGTTATACAAAAATGAGTAACTACAGAATTTCAATATCACTTGCTCTGGCCTAGGTGCTGTCAAGGGTAGAGTTGCTTATATAGTGGGGGAGGGGTCATCAGCTCAGGAGTTGCCTTGGTATGAGCATTGCTGAGGACTGTCTGTGTCAGGCCTAAGTGCCCAGGAGAAGCACCCCTGTCATTGTACATAGCACAGGGCACCTACCTACTGTTTGAAGATGATATTTCGGTGATCCAGAAAGGTTAGTGGGAGAGAAAGAATGGCAGAGACAAGCATGACAGAACGTTAAAGTGCAAGCCATTTGGTGCATTTGAAGACAGGGCGAGCCCATTAAGCCCTCTGCAGGAGGACACTGACGGAGCGTGAGGAACCAGTGTTGCATTTTGAAAACAAAGTTCATCTTTTACTTTCTGTGAACTTTTCATAGTAGAATTATATATGATCATACATAGGTCAAAGTAACAGCCTCAGGATTGAGCATATTACCTTTGTATTACAGCTGTGTTGAAAATATGGTGGTAGGAGATGCAGCTGACTTGATTTAGGTGACTCTTTAAGACCTGCTTCTTTCTTGGCCATGTGTCCGCTCTCAGCTCTGGGTGTGGTTTCCTGGGTTTCCAGCTCCAGCAGGCATATCAAAGGCAAGCAAAGCCGACTGCACTCTTCATGGGCACAACAGCTTCCTCAATGGCCACTTCACTTGTTTAAGGAGCAAGATACCCCTGTTCATCTTCTCAGCTTCAGCCTCGTGGTAAAGCTACCCATACCTGTTAGGAAATCAAATTCTGGACTGTTCTCCAAGGAGAGGTCTGCTTTAGGCGTGTGAGGCACCCGGCAGCACTTTCCTCGCACGTCACCTTGGCAGCAGCCTCTGTTGCACGATGTGGATTTGCAGAAGCCAAGGGTCTTCCTCCAGAGAGAGTTCTTCCTGTTGCATAGTGCAGGATTTGGCCTGGTTCAGCTTTTTCCATTCTCATAGGTGCCCACCTCTTGTTCCTGTTCTTGTCCCATATTCCCGGTTTCATTACAGGGATTCATTCCTGGTTTATAGAGATCACATTTAAAAAAAAAAATACTTCTTTACTTGAAAGGCAGAGTTAAAGACATAGAAACAGAGAGACAGATCTTCCATCTGCAGTTTCACTCCCCAGATGGCTGCAACTGCTAGGGCTGAGCCAGGCCAAAGCCAGGAGCTTCTTCCAGGCCTCTCACATGGGTACTGGGGCCCAAGGATTTAAGCCATCCTGTGCTACTGTTCCAGGAGCATTAGCAGGGAGCTGGATTGGAAGTGGAGCAGCTGGGACTCGAACCAGCACCCACATGGAATGCCGGCATTGTAGGCAGCAGCAGCGTTACCCACTACACCATAATACCAGCCCCAGATCACATGTTTAAAGGCTGTCCTCCATTGTACTACAAGTATGCATTTCGTAGGTAGTAATTTATCCTTCGAGCATCGTGAGTTCTCTTCTCTCTTTCTTTCTTTCTTTTTAAGATTTATTTATTTGAAAGGCAGAGCATGGCAGGGGGCAGGGAGAGATTTTTTTTTTTTTTTTTTTTTTTTTTTGACAGGCAGAGTGGACAGTGAGAGAGAGAGACAGAGAGAGAAAGGTCTTCCCTTGCCGTTGGTTCACCCTCCAATGGCCGCCGCTGCAGCCGGCGCACCGCGCTGATCCGATGGCAGGAGCCAGGTGCTTCTCCTGGTCTCCCATGGGGTGCAGGGCCCAAGCACCTGGGCCATCCTCCACTGCACTCCCTGGCCACAGCAGAGAGCTGGCCTGGAAGAGGGGCAACCGGGACAGAATCCGGCGCCCCAACCGGGACTAGAACCCGGTGTGCCGGCGCCGCAAGGTGGAGGATTAACCTATTGAGCCACGGCGCCGGCCTGGGAGAGATTTTCCATCTGCTGGTTCACTTGCCCTAAATGACCCCAATAATTTGGACAGGGCCGGGCTGAAGCCAGAAGCCAGAAATTGCATCCTGGTCTCCCGCGTGGGTGTCCAGGGCCTGAGCACTTGGATCATCTGCTGCTGCCGCCCTCCCTAGCACATTAGCAGGGAGCTGGATCAGAAGCAGAGTAGCTAGGTCTTGAACTTGGTTAGTGTCACAAGCAGCAGCTTAACCTGCATCATGTAACTCATTTAAAAGGCAGAGTCGCACAATGGCCAGAGCTGCACCGATCCAAAGGCTGGAGCCAGGAGCTTCTTCCAGGTCTCCCACTTGAGTGCAGCAATCCAAGGACTTAGACCATCCTCTACTACTTTCCCAGGCCATAGCAGAGAGCTGGATGGGAAGTGGAGCAGCCGGGACTTGAATCAGCAACCACATGGGGTGCCAGCATCACAGCGCCGGCCCCTTAGTGAAATTTAACATGGTTGTAAAGCATTCCAGAAAGCAGTAAGCTATAATGAGAGTCCCAGGTTTTGGTCTTGGCTACATTCCTTTATGAGCTCTGATTTTCTTTCTTAGGTAGGTATGTAACCCACATCCGCCATCAGAGAACCGGAGTTTGATTCTTGGCTCCAGCTGTTGGCTTCAGTGTCTCGCTATTGCAGATCGTGGGAGGCAGCAATGATGGCTCAAGTAGTGGGGCTCCTGGTTCCGTCTCCAGTCGTGAGCCAGCCCCAGCCATTGCAGCCATCGGATGGGGGCAGTCTGTCTCATAGATAGATAGATGCATAAATACATAAATAAATGGACTTTCTAAGGGCTATCCAACCTTCACAGTCTTGTAGCTGACATGAATACACAGGAAAGCATTCAACAAAGTGCCCTATAGGTCATTACTACATATGCTTCCTTCAGTGTGCTCGGTTTTCTGTTTTAGAACCAGGCTACTGCCCCGTAAGATTGGGAATGACAACGGGAAGACTTCAGTCGGGAGTGAATACCTTGCAGGGCTTCAAAGAGGATAAAAGGAACAAAGTAACTCCAGGTGAGGCTCCAGCTCACAGTATTGTGGTTTCTCTTTCCTGTCTTAAGTTAGGGAAAGGAGTTGTAATCACCACTCATTGCTTTATTCATTAGCTCGCCTGATGATGTTTTTACAACATCACTTAGGTGTTTCATTAACTTCAGAAGAAAGTGGGAAGTCGAGTATTAGTATTCAAAATAAATTTTGTTCTTTTTCCCGCTTCCCTTTGTAGCAACTTTAATTGCAACTTTACAGAAGTCTGTTTGGGAGAAAATACTATCTTGAATATCTGTCAAAGCAGTCAAGTTAGAAGGAAGTAACCTGGTGAAACAAGTGGATAGATTGACATGTAGGTTAAAGAATAGCATTGCAGTGTTTAATTTTTCCAACAGTGTTGTACTTGAATTATGGACCCTACAGTTCTTATGCACCGCATTATGACTCCACATTTGCAAACATCAGCAAGGACGACTCTGACTTAATCTATTCGACATACGGGGAAGACCCTGATCTCCCAAGTGATTTCAGGTGAGTTACAAGCTAGCTAATCAATATTCATCGCACCCTGTGTCTCACAGTGTGCAGAGGTAACTTGGGGATGGCCTTCCAGTTGGTAGAAAGTGTTTTCAGTACCTTTTATTAATTGGCACATAGTTATCATCGTGTAATGAAAACTAAATATTTTAAAGAGAAAACTTGGCATTCGTAGCATTTTAATTGTTACAAAAAATGTTTTTGAAGATGCTGTGTACCTCAGCTGATTCACATTGAGGAGTTTGTTACTTTAAAATGTTGATGTGCCATCTGCTCTACTATAACAGTGTTGTGTGTCAATGAGTTGTGTTGCAAACTTGACCTATTTGGAAACCCACAATGCATTTCCCACAAGACAGGAAGTGAAGGACACAGTGGGTTCCTAAGGCAACCCACAACAAGCCTGGCTGAACCATCACATACCTGACAGAGCATTGCAGTCACTCTCAGCAGTCCATTTTTAGGTGTTTCTGTGGTAGGTTACAGAGCTTTGCATCCCATCAACATAATGAGCTGCCATCCTGATTCACATGGCTCTGGCTCAGGGAGGGGCATTGAGCCTGTGTTACTCCTCCTTGGCCGTGGCGTCTTGTTAGCTTTCATTATGGATCATTGACCAGTCTCCTAATTTTCTGACAAAGGGGCGAATATGAACAGATTCCCCAAGGCTTTGCTCTGGCGGTGGAGTTGTTACAAGGCAGGAGTCCCTAAATCAGAAACTGACTGTGGTTTCAGATCAACTCATTTATATCCTTTAGATCTCACCAGTTTAGACAAATTCTGGACTAGTCATCTGTACCTTCCACAAGTAGGTACTGTGTGCCCACTGTGTGGCAGGCGTTCTTGTAGCTGCTGGGGGTTCCATAGAGAAATTGGCAGACTGCGCCTCTTGTCAGATGGTGCTAAGTGCTTGGAGGAAGGGAAAGCCGCGGGAGAGGCCGGCAGGGAAATCTGCTGGTGACGGCTGAACAGAAACTGAAGGTGGGGAGGAACCCAGCCTTGCAGTGAAATAGCTGTGCACAGACTGCTGGACCCGAGGAACAGCAAGAAGAACCACAAGGAGCAGGAGTGAAAAGGAGCGTGTTTCAGAGAGGTAATCAGTGGGAGTGAAGCTTCGTAAGGGTGGAGTTCTGTTGTTAGACAGTACAGGCACCCATGTCTGGCTTATATTTTAAAAGGATCTATTGCTGCTGTGTTAAGAATAGACTGCAGGAGGACACAGTGGACCTGTGGGGTTGAGGGGCGTGCCGTTTGTTACGTGGTTTGGCCACCACGTGGGACAGCTGCATCCCCTACCACAGTGTTTGTGTTCAGGTCCTGGCTCTGCTTCCAACTCCAGCTTCCTGCTGTTGGGCACCCGGGGAGGAGGCAGGCTGTAGCTCAAGTAGCTGAGTCCCTGCTACCCATGTGGGAGACCCAGAATGAGTTCCTGGCTCAGTCCCGACTATTTGGAGTGTTTGGGGAATAAACCAGCAGATAGAAGATTTCTGTCTCTATGTCTTTGCTTTTCAAATAAGTTGAACCACATATACAAATAAAAAAAAATTTTTTTTGAATGGAGGAACAGAACAGACGAGAGTGGCAGTGTGTTGGAAAGTAGTCAGTAGTCTGCCGGTAGCATTGCTCTTACCCATTAAAGTGGGTGTGAGAGAGAGGTCAAGGGTGACTCTGGTGTTTGCAGGCTGAGCCAGAAGGATGTGGTTGTTATTTATGGAGAAGGCAAGACTTTGGAATATTGCCTTTGAGTGGAGATCCATCAGTCAGTTTTGGATATTTTAAATGTTTAAAATTTACTTTATTTGAAAGGCAGACAAAGATCTTCCATCTTTTGGTTCACTCCCAATTGTCCACAATAGCCGGGGCTATGCCAGGCCAAAGCCAGGAGCCTGGAATTCCATAGGGGTTGCCCATGTGAGTGGCAGGGACCCAAGTACCTGAACCATCACCTCCCTCCTGGGCTGTGCATTAGCAAGCTGGGTTTGCAAGCAGAGTTGGGACTCGAACCCAGGCACTCCCATATGGCATACAGATGTCCCAAGCCGTGTCTTAACCACTGAGCCAAATGCCCACTCCAGTTTTAGGTATTTTAAGCTTGAAATACCTGTTAGACATCCAGATGGAGTTACGCAGAGGGTCTGAGTCCAACTGGAGGTAGGACATTGAGAACTTTTAATGTATCTGAAAGTCTGAAGTGAATGGTGAAGTGCCGAGCAAGGATCCCGAAGGCCTGCGCTCCAGGCCCTCACCAGTGAGGCTTCAGTTCCCTCTGTAGGGTTCCCAGCAAGTTTCATCTTCACTGTTTTCTTGATACTGTTTAATTCTCTCATCATGCTAAACTTAACGTTAGTATGTAAATAAAGGGTTTTTTCTAGACAGAAGATTTTTACATCATGGCATATTAGCTAAGGCATCTAAGGGTAATGGCTGCAATAGGAAGATTAAGCCAGTGGAGATGATTTATATGGAAGTGACTTCTCCAACTCTCTTTCAGCATCCATGAGTTCTTGGCCACATGCCAAGATTATCCGTACGTGATGGCAGATAGTTTACTGGATGTTTTAACCAAAGGAGGGCACTCCAGGACCTTGCAGGAGTTGGAGACGGTAAGAATGCCGCTAAAGAAACATGGTAATTTATTGCCGCCCTCAAGTGTTAGTCACTCAGTGTTGTGAAACCATGGGATTAACCAGTGTGGCAGCTGAATCCGTTCCCCTGCAAAGGCAGCCCAGCGCTGGGGAGGCCATGGGTGCAGGACAGTAAACAGAAAGGAGTAACTCAGCTGCCAGGATCCACGGGCCAGAGCCTGGTCATTAGCTCCTAATCTAGGGAATGTGAGATTCAGAAGTGGAGTTTACAACTCAAGAACCAGGGTGCCACGTACCCTGACAAAAAAGGAAGTGCTTGCTCACTGGCTTGAAACTAAGTTGGCTGACATGATAGGGGATGCCCTTTTCCTTATTATGAGGTGAGAGTGCAGTGGTGGGAACCTCAGTTAGAAGTGAACAGCTTCCTTATTGCCGTCTTCCATTAGCACTTGTTAACTACCTCTAGTGCACTTGGAGAGAGTCTTGGTAGTTGTATCTTGAGTTGGACTCAAAGATTAGAAACAGAAAATGTCCCTCCTGGCGCAGGGGGAGTTGTTCTCCAGAACGTCCATATCACCATAGCAAGAGGAGCCCTGTGTCTGGGAGGTCCCCTGTCCACAGCTGCACAGGGAGCTGTTGCTCCGTGGGTGTCCTGGGGGCAGAACTAAAGTTCCAGATGACCGCCATAAAATCCTAGCACTTGAACTTTCTTCCCACAGCCTGAAAAAATAGTAAAGTTCACACTGGTTTGAGTCCTGGCTCCTCTGCTTCTGATCCAGCATTCCTGCTAATACACCTGGGAAGGCAGCAGATAATGACCCGAGTGCTTGAGCGTCTGCCACCCATGTGGGAGACCAGGATGGATTTCTGGGCTCCTGGCCCAGCCCTGGCTTTTGGGAGGATGTGAGAAGTAAACCAGCAAATGGAACATCTCTCTCTCTCTCCCCTTCTGCCATATGTCTTTCAAATAAATTAATTAAAAAGAAACTTCTAATTTATACTCTATCCTTCCTGTTGGTTAGTCTGAATGAATAACTCAGATAGTTTTCGTTTGGTGAATCTGACATGTTTCAAAATGCAAGATTTCTCTGCCCTTCAATCCAGCGGTTCCTCTTTTCAGAATTTATCCTAGGAAAAAAGAGTTAATATGTAATGTAATTATAATTTGTAGAAATTGACAGTTGGGTAAATAAATCGCAGTCCAGCCTTACTGTTTCTGTTTGCTGTCCGTGACACATTTGTCTCTTGTTTACATGTGCATTATCTCTAAGAGTGGGACTGGGAGGCGTTCACGTTCTCTGTGCATAATCATCTGCTGTGATCTCTGGTAATTGAAGACGTCCCTTGGGTTCCTTCCTGTCTTCTCCTCGTCAGAGATTTACTTGCTTTTGAAAGCAGACTCCACTGATTGAGATACTGATGCTTGTTTAAAGTGTAGCTTTTTGATCAGGCATAGATGTATCTCAACTCACAAAATACTTCAGAATGTTAATAATTATGTTTAATTCATTTTGCTTTAAAAAGTTGTAGTCCTGAGGTTTCTATTCTTAGTACTTCTTTCTCTTGCAGTGAAATTCGTTGAGTTTTCTGTTTTCCTTAATGTTTGCCTTTGCATGTATTTTTTCATTAAAAGATTGTTTTTCTTTATCCTCACAGTCATCACCTGAAGATGAGAGCCAGCCTAGGACCCTTGACACAGCGAAAGAAATAGAGGTAGCTGTTTTATTCTTTACAAGTAGTAGTCAAATTGAGAATAAGCTAAAAGTCCTAAACGATAAAGCTTTGTTTCAGGATAAAAATACTCATTCATTGAGACTCATCTGAGAGCAAAGAACATACCTCTGCCTGAAGGGGACTCAGTAGCAGCTAATGCAGTAGAGAGCCGGAGCAGCCACTGTGCGTGTGAATGTAGCGGCCGTGGGCCTAGGCTGGGGGCACTCACTGCCCTCAGCAGCTAAGATCTGTGCAGAGGGGATGCCGAGTGACCTGGGCCGGGAGGGTGACAAGGCCACTCCCAGCAGACAGGGACGGGCGTCTGAAATGGGCAGAACCATGCGGGAGCTCAGAATGAGTGACCTGAGAGGTCCCTGGGGAGAGACGGGCTGGTGAGGTGGCTGCGTGCATGAGAGCAGTCTCGCACAGTGCAAAGTCAGGCTTTTATCCTGGAAGGTAGGGTGCTGTGAGAACATAGGGAGAAGAAAAGGCGCTGTGAGAAGCTACAGGACTCGCTGCACCAGAAGTGACATGACCTAGCAGGTGAGGGGTGGGGGTAGTAGCATTGTCTCATGTGGAAGTACAGGAAGAAGACCCCGTGTTTGATGGGGAAGGAAGTTAACACTTGGTTGTAGATGAGGTGACTGGGACCAGGGACAGTGGAGGTACAGGCCTGCAGCCCGCAGTGGGCATCTGACAATTCCTGGTGTGCAGGGAGAATTTCATTTCGGTCATTAGCCTGGGCAAGACCCAGTAGGTCAGAGGGCAGTAGCTGTTGGAAGCAAGAGGAACAGGTCCCATAACGTGGTGGTGCGAAAGAGAGGCTTCAGAGAATCACATACAGGAGCGGGAGAAACTGGCTGGTGAGGACGGACAGGACGGGGAGACTTCAGCCCTGTAACTGAGGGGGAGAAAAATCCCACCCGACCTCATTTTGCAGTTTATCAGTGGGATTTACACCAGAGGAGGAGGAGCCAGGCAAGTTTGTGATCATAGTGGGGGCAAGAGGGAAAGACATTGGAGAAGGGACAAGAAGTTGGGGAAAAATGAAAGGCGGGCCAGCATTGCAGCGCAGCAGGGAAAGCTGCCTGCGACACCAACGCCAGCACCCCATGTGGGCACCAGTTTGTGTCCTGG
Source organism: Oryctolagus cuniculus (assembly GCF_964237555.1). Lineage (NCBI taxonomy): Eukaryota > Metazoa > Chordata > Mammalia > Lagomorpha > Leporidae > Oryctolagus > Oryctolagus cuniculus. The sequence goes on along the minus strand of NC_091449.1, from coordinate 33,914,132 downwards.
CTGCTCTCCTTGCAATCCAGCTCCTTGGTGATGTCTGGGGCCACCCACATGGGAGCCGGAGGAAGCGCCTGCCTCCTGGCTTCTGTCTGGCCCAGCCCTAACCCTGCAGCCATCTGGGGGAATGAACTAGCAAATGGAAGATCTCTCTCTCTCTCTTTCTGGGACTCTTTCAAATAAATGGGGGCTTGTGAGGCGCCCACTGAGGTGGCAGAGCATAAATACGTGCTGGCACCAAGTTGCACAGTTCGTCAGTTTTCCTCTACCATATATTTGTAGCCTGTACATGAGTGGAAGTGGAGAAACCAGGTGTTCGGATTGGGCTGGCAGTGCAAGACCATAGTATAAATGGAACCGTTTACTCGGGTTACTTCAGTATCTGGTTCACCGTTCCTCAAAAGCATCGCTGAGGCTGAGGGGACTTGGGAGGCTTACAGTTCCAGATACAGAACTCTGCCCTCTCCAGGCTTGTTGCTTCCCTGCGGTGCTGCCAGCCTGGTTGGGGACCTGAAGGAGACTTGGCAGCGTGGTGCTGTGTTACAGGCCTGTGTGACCGGGTATGCTGACCTGCGGGCCTTCCAGTCTCGTACACGCCTGCGTTGTAATTGCCAAAAACGCCTCACTGTTCAGGCAGTAAGAAGGCTGTTGGTTACTTCAGAATGGTTGCGGTGTGAAACAAACGATGGAAATCGTCTAAAATACATTATAGTTCAGAGAGTATGGATTTATGTATACATTTTTTTTTCCAAACTACGGAATTAGCCCTTTTTATTATTTGAAAGAGCTACAAAGAGAGACAGAGATCTTTGATCTGCTGGTTCACTTCCCAGATGGCCATAATGGCCAGGACTGGGCCAAGCCAACGCCAGGAGCTTCTTCCGGGTTTCCTGTGTAGGTGGCAGGGTCAGTACTTGGGCCATCTTCCACTGCTTTTCCCAAGCCATTAGCAGGGAGCTGGATTGGAAGTGGAGCAGCCAGGACATAAACCAGCACGCATACAGGATTCTGGTGTCGCAGGCAGCAGCTCTACCCACTACGCTACAATGCTGGCCCCAGAAATAGTAGCCTCTTAGAAGTGTTCTGGGAAGACAGTATTTGTAGGTCTCAGAATTATGCCTCCTTAGTACTCAGGTAGAATAAGGTGGCCTGTACACACACCCATCTTGCTGATGTCAGTGAGCAAGCCAAATCCTCTTTTTCTTCTGAAACAGATTACAGAGATAGAACCAGCAGGGCGTTTGGACCCCAGCTCTCAGGACAGGCTCACAGCACTGAAAGCCGTCACGAGCTTTGGCGCTCCAGTTGAAGTCTTTGACTCGGAAGGTGAGTGCCTCCACAGTGTTGGTGGAAGCTCTAACACAGGCGGCGGGCTTATTGTCACAGCAGCACAGACTAACGTAGCCACGCACCACAAGAACATCTTGGCTGACTGACTGAAATGAACAGAAAGCGGATTCTAACAGGAAGTAGCAACTCCTTTGAGAGTAGGACTCGCTCTACCACACGAGGTCAACAGAAGTTGTGTCCACGGCTTCTTGAGCGTGTTCTCTTTCTTCCACCTAGAAGCTGAAGTGTTCCAGAGGAAACTTGATGAGACTACCAAATTGCTCAGGGAGCTGCAGGAAGCCCAGAATGAGCGCCTCAGCACCAGACCCCCTCCCAACATGATCTGTCTTCTGGGTCCCTCGTATAGGGAGATGCATCTCGGTATGTTGCCCCACCCCCACCTGAGGGAGCGCAGGAGTGGGAGCGTGAGGGAAAATCTGTAGTGAGTTTCTTGTTTGCATTTATCAATTCACTCTGTGTTTTTAAAAATTTTCCTAGAGTTGGAGCCATTTTCTGTTAACACCTCAGACCATTTTTATTTTTTTCTTTGTAGCTGAACAGGTGACCAATAATCTTAAAGAACTTGCACAACAGGTAACTCCAGGTGATATTGTAAGCACATACGGAGTTCGAAAAGCAATGGGGATTTCCATTCCTGCCCCCGTCGTCGAGGACGGCCTTGTGGATTTAACAGAAGGTACACAGCCTGTTTCCCGGGGAGGGCGGGAGGCTGTCATGAATAGATGTCCTCTGCCCTCAGATAACATTTGGGGACTTTGATTTTTTTTTTAATTTTTTTTTTTTTTTCAATTGGAGCTCTCATTCAGACATACTCCCTACATACTCAGCACAGCCCAGGCTGGAGCAGGCTGGAGCCGGTTTCCCACACAGGTGGCAAGGACCCAGGGGCTTGGGCATCACCTGCTGCCTCTCCTGGTGTGCATTAGCAGGAAGCTGGGTCAGGAGTGGAGCCAGGACTTAGCCTCGGCTTTCTCCACGGGAAGCAGGGGCTTCACTGCTGTGCCACACAGCTGCCCTCTGTGTCCGTAAGATGTAAAGCGGCCTTCAATTTTCTTTCCATCTTGTCTAAAGACTTTACACATTTGCTGAAAAAGCTGTAGTAATAATAACAACCAGATGATGCACCTGCTCTTACATTGAATGTAGCAAAGCAGGGCTGTGCCAGCTGTTTTCTAGCTTTATCGTCGCTGCCCTTTTTCAGTTCAGGGGGAGGGAATGCTGAATGAAACGGTGCCTTTTCCTTTCAGATTTGGAAGAACCTCCAAAGGCTGATGTTGCCGAGTGTGGGCCTGATGGGATTTGAAGCTAACTGGTATTTGATTATATATTATGTACATATTTTTTCCATTCTGAACTTGGAAATGCTTTTCAGAAGATATTAAATATTTGTAAATTGTGTTTTTAATTAAACTTTGGAACAGTTAACTTTAGTGTTCCAGAGGTTGGACTTCTGTTAGGTAATAAAGTTAAACCTGGGACTCGGAGCAGTGCCGTGCTGTCAGCTAAGTTACACCTTGACCTCCCCCGCTGGTGAAATGAGCAGCTCAGGAAACAAACAGCAAGAATCAAGTCTCCAAAATAATTAAAATCCTTGTTCGTGTATTTGCCCTACTCCCCTTTAGAGAAATTGTAACTGAATAGTGCCGAGCTTGTCAGCTCTCATCTGGATGACTTTGAACTTGGCTTGTCCTTAGAGGAAGGAACATGGCTGCTGCCGTACCTGGAGCATTGTGCTAATGCGTCTTCCTCCTGTGTCCCAGACAGAACCCTAACTGAGAAGCCTTTTACAAATAGCCCCTTCCCAGGAGAACTTCCTGTGGTTACACCATGAAAACAGAATCCAGGTCATTTTACTTGTAAATTTATTTATTTGAAAGGCAGAGCGACAGGATTAGGGAAGAGGGGACGGTCTTCCATCTGCTGATTCATTCCCCAAATGGCCACAACGGCCAAGGCTGGGCCAGGGTGAAGCCAGGAGTCTGGAACTTTATCCAGGTCTCAGCCATGAATGGCAATGGCACAAGTGTTTGGACCATGCTCCACTGCCCTCCTATGTGCATTAACAGGGAGCTTGATTGGAAGCAGAGCAGATGTGAGTCAAACCAACACTCTGATAGGGGATGCTGACATTATAGGCATCAGCTTAATAGACTGCACACCTCTGGCCCCTCAGATCATTTTAGAATTTAGTAGTAGTCTTGACCCCTAGGCACCTGATGAGAATGGTATCCTTATGTAGGGAAGCTAGGGGCCTCCCCCGTCCTTCCTCCCCCCAAAACAAAACAAAACAAAAAAAAACATAGTTGGAGTTTCACAGCACTGTAACACATCTGGGATTCTTTTTGTTTTTTTTTCTATGTTTCAGAGTGTTATTTGAAACTATAGCACAGGGAAGCCAAGTAAGATAAATTAAATCATCTTTGAATACATCAGGGAATTATTGACCTTAAAGGAAAGTTTGACATATCAGTGACCCTCAGCCATCTGTTCTTTTGACCTGAAAAGCAAAGGCCAGTACCTGAGCGCTTTAATCCCTAGAGGGATTGAAGGGGAGACCGCGAGCTGGGATCCCCTCCTGTCAGCAGTCCCTGGGCTGAGGTGAGTGAGGGCTGGCTTTACCATGTCCGGTTCAGTGTAGCGTCTGTTGAAGCAGGCAAAAGTCAAAATGGATGAGCCTCATTCTGTGCATGGCTGAGCCACTTCAGCCAGCACCAGGCCGGAGGCATGCTAATTGTCATCGTCTGTACTTTCAGAGTTAATACTTAGCTACCAGTAGGGTGAAGGAAGGTTGGATTCTCCCAACAGAGCTAGAGATGACCTGATCTTTTTAAAACCTACTTAAAACAGTATATGAAAAGAATCAAAATACCAGTTCAAATGTTTTTGTCAAGTCTATTTTAAGAGTGCAACTTTACTTTCTAAAATATAGTTCGGGTCATGACTGATTTTTCAACTTTAGATCTACCCAAATAAATTAAGTTCCTGAAGATCAGTAGTCAAATGTTAAAACCCCTTAGGACACAGTTTTCTAAATTGCTAATTTAATCTTTAAAAGGCAGCTATAAACACTGGCGCTTCATAAAAATGTAACAACATTTTGAAATAAATGTTAGATTTATAAATATTCCAAATGCAGGATAAACCCTAGTTATTTGCATGCACCTTCTCAAAGCATATTTCTGTACATCGCCCCGTTATGTACACTGAGTAAACACTGGGTGAGTATCTGTTAGGAAATCTGCTTAACAAGTAAACCAGAAGACTTCAGCGGTTACGTTCGCAGTCAGGCTGCCTTAGTAGGAATTTGAGGCCAGTCCTTGATCCACAGGGAGGTCACTGTTAGAAAAAGTACAGCGTGCACCTGTGCCCTAAACATGTAAATCCTCCTGTCTGAGCAGACGCTTTGATTGGAAATAGAGAAAAATCCAGGGTGGTCGCCGGTTATCGCAAACTCTCAGTTGGGATTGCTGTGCAGGAGCAGAAGTGCAGGCTCAGCCTCAGAGAGGCCCGGCACTGCCAGCGGCAGCAGCAGGACCTTCCGACCCCAGGAGGCCCCGCTACTTTCAAGAACAGGTTTCAGTACAGGACTTGCCCAAAACCAGCCCTTTATGTGAAAAGTCAACATGTAAGACAGCTGAAGTAAGGTTGTTTCTCTTACTGCCATTTTGGCCCTAAAACACCTCTATCAACAGGCTCTTTGAATGTGTTCATACCGGTGCCAGTTACATGCAGCTCTGAGAGCTGCCCCTGGGCTGCCCGGCGCCTGGATGACCTCTGGCTGAGAATCCCTGCTGGGGAGTGAGACTGAGTTCTAGCAGGAGCGCTCCTTCAGGGTGCGAGGGCTGGCTCCCCGCGTGTAGGCAGCTCCGCCCCCTGTCAATGCTAAGGAGATCCCACAAGTGCCAGAGCTCTTCCGGGTGAGCAGTGAAGCCCAAGGGAGGGGAGGAGGAAGTCCGAGTTCTCTGCGTGTACAGGCTTCGTTCCTTCCCCGTAAAAGGAAGACGTAGTTGAAGACTGCTGAGGAGAGCTCAGAAACACGTGAGCAGTCAGGGTCGGTTAAGGGCTGCACCTTGCCTTCTAGACTGTCAGCTCACCGACTCTGGCCCTGACTCCCGACCCCGCCAGCTGCCGCAGAGTTGCCCGAGTCGGAGCCAGGAGTCTTGCCCTGCCTGCTGGCGCGCTGTGAGCCACATTCCTCAGCGCTCCGTCCCTACCACAGGCCTGAGCTCTAAGCCGCCGCTGGACAGCAGCCCTCAAGTGTCAGTGCCTGCGAAGACCACGGATGGGCTGGAGGCGAGAGGCTTTGTTGAGCATCTAAGTCTTAGAAAAGGAATAGAAACCCTGTTAATGTATCCCTTTCAAACAGCCACGTGCCAGAGACAGCAAGGACCACAGAGTCAGATGCAGGGGGGTTTTGAGACCCTTTCTCAACGCCCTCTGCCGGTAGGCCTTTGTGATCGGCAGGGAACAGCATAGCTGTCGCACTAGGGAAAGGACCACCCTGCCTTAGCCCTCCTCCTCCCTGGGAAACACCCGTCTGTCCTGGGCATGCCCACAGGCTCTCAGAGTCCCGAGGACAGCAGCTGGCCTGCCCGTGGTCCTTTTCTAGCTGACCCGGGGACCACTGCAGACCAACAGCACTGAGGCCCTGGCTGTCGCCGTGTTCCAGCTCAGTGGCGCTTCGAGCCAGCACCTCATGCCCGGGTCTGAGGAATCCTGTAGTGCAAATCCAAGGAAGCCGCGCACAGCCGTCTGCCAGAGGTGGCGATGCTGTGTGACTGGCAAGGGGCTGAGGGCAGGAAACTGGCCCCCAGCACGTTCTGAACCCACCAGAGCCCTCAGTTGAGCCCCAGCCCTTGACACTTGGCAGTGTCTGTACAGACAAAGTAAGTCCTCAGTTCGCCTTTGCCTTTGACGTTGATCAGTCCCCGGCATTCGCAGGAGTAGCCCAGTGCCTGGAGGATGGTGCAGGTCTCTTCTGTCACCTGAAAGGGAAGGCCAGCAGTCCTCAGGAGTGGAGGGACGCCGAGGCGGCCGGGCGCACGGCTGCTGGCGGGGAGCCCTCACCTCTGCCACTCCTTACCCCCCGGGCACGAGCTTCCCCGGGGTTTACCTGGATTTTGCCGAGTTCTCCGGTGCTCTCCATTCGGCTGGCAACATTGACTGTGTTTCCCCAGATGTCGTACTGAGGTTTCCGAGCCCCAATCACTCCAGCGATCACCGGCCCGTGGTTTATGCCTGGAAAAGGTAATGTGTTCAGTTGGCCGGTCCCAGCGGCAAAGCCACAGAGGCAGTCAAGAAGCGCCCAAGATGCCTCCCAGCATGCCATGGAGGATGGTGTTTGGGAAGCCAGGACGGCCATCCTTGGCGACCTTTCTCGGACTTCGCAGGACCCGATGTGGTATCTGCTAATTCCCTTTTTATCAGAGGTTCAACAGCCTTGGGCTTTCAGCTAGCAGTGACTAGTGAGGCTGAACAAGAGGGCTTTGTTCAGAGTGGGCTGTGAGGTTACCACTGACAGCCTGGGGTTTCTGTGTTCTGTGGGAAAGCTTGTGTTTACTTAGATGTGAAAGGTTCAGAGTGATGGACCCGCCAGGCCCGACAGCAGTTCCCTGACGCTGCACGGTGGCTGGCAGAGCCCAGCCTGCCCACGGACAGCAGTGCGCCTGCGCTGCCCTCACCGACTCGCAGGCGGAAGGAGTTGAAGGAGTGCCGGTTGATGCCATCCAGCTTGCTCATCAGGGCCATGCTGAACTCCACCATGACGCCAATGTGGGTGTGCTGCCGCTCCAGGTCCTGCGGGACACGGCCCCGGGCTGTCAGCCTCGGCTCCCCGCGGCACCCCGAGCTGGCCAGCGCTAGGGCCGCGGCAGCAGTCAGGGGTCCGTACCTGGTTCTCGTGCCCTGGAGTGACACTGAGCCCCGCAGCCGCCATGTATGTGCTGCCGATAGTCTTGATCTTCTCCACGCCGCTGAACTTGGGCTTCAGCAGCAGCTGGGGACAAAGAGCAACAGAGTAAGGCAGGGCCACAGCGCCGAGCTGCTGCCACCACAGCTGCAGTCCAGGTGGGTCCGGCCCAGATGCCAGGAAACTCGCTTCCCCACTTTCTCTGATCGGGCTCCTGCCGGCCCTTTCCACCCCAGTTCCAGCTAAGAACCCCCAAGGGCCGGCGCTGTGGCGCAGCAGGTTAACACCCTGGCCTAAAGCGCCAGCATCCCATATGGGTGCCGGTTCTAGTCCCGGCTGCTCCTTTTCTGATCCAGCTCTCTGCTACGGCTGGGAAAGCAGTGGAGGGATGGCCCAAGTCCTTGGGCCCCTGCACCCGTGTGGGAGACCTGGAAGAAGCTCCTGGCTTCGGATCAGCACAACTCCAGCCATTGTGGCCAACTGGGGAGTGAACCATCAGATGGAAGACACCTCTCTCTCTCTCTCTCTGCCTCTCCTCTCTGTGTAACTGACTTTCAAATAAATATTTTTAAAAAAATTTTTAAAAAGAACCCCAAGGACAGGGCCCCCAGGCACTGCTGCCTCCCTCGTCCTTCCCGTGCAGGTATGCAGGCAGGACACGGGTCTCCAGCAGAGTACAGGCCGGACGATTCCCCCGCAGTGGCTGAGTCACGGCCTTAGCTGGAGCTCAAACCACCGGACCCGGACCAGGTAGTTACTTAGCAGGCTGCGCATTACGGAGACAGCGGTGATGTTTGGTAGGATCAAACAGGGCAGCCAGGAGCTACCTGTACCTTCTACTGGCAGAACGCAGGCTGCCTGGCCCCGCCCCGCCCTCCCCGCCGCACCTCATCGAAGTCGGCGATGATCTCGTTGAGCAGCCGCAGACACTCCAGCCCCTCCTTGTTGACGTCGCACTCGGTGTAGAACACCTTGAAGTCCGGCACGGAGGCGAACATGACGCAGACGCAGTCGTAGGACTGATGGTACCAGTCCTGCACAGGGCACGGAGCACATGGGGGTCCTGTGGCCGCTCCAGGGAGGCAGGCGGCCCAGCTCTCGGGGGAGGGGAGGGCCACACAGGGCATTGGCAAGGGTGTAAAGACCTGGCCCTCGGGAGTGCTGGGGCCAGGCCTGGTGTCATTAGGCTCAGGCTGGACTTGGGCTCGGCTGAGCCTGCACATCCAGGTCTGAATCCAAGCCTGTGTCCTCACAGCTGATACCACACGGGGCCTCCTGGACACGGGTGAGGCCGAGCCCTAAGGACTCGGCGCATGCGGCAGCCCCACACCCACACGTCCCTCGGTCTCCCCGCCACACCTCGTTGAGTTTGTCCCCAATGAAGTGGGCGGCCACGTGGGCTGGCAGCACGTTCTCCAGGAGCAGGCGGTTCACGTTCTCCATGGTTTCAAACTCCTCGTGCTCCTTCTTGAACTTCTTCTTCCACAGACAGTCCAGGCGGCAGTAGTAGTCGATCTGCAGGGGGCAGCACGCCCATGCAAAGGGCCAGAATGGCGCGGCCACAGCCCTGGTGGAGCTGTGCCCACAGGAGGCACCCATCTCCAGCCAGCCTGAGACACGTCCTGGGGGAGGCCAGGCTGTGGACCTGGCGCCCCGGCCCAGGGACCCGAGCTTTCTCTGTAGGATTCTGCTGTCTGCATCCGAGCTACCCCCACCCCGCTCCAGTTTTCCCTCCAAGTAGAAGAGGAGAAGGCAGGCAGGGCTGAGCCGGGGTGCGAGCGTGTACCTGTCTGGAGAGCATGACCAGGGTGCCGTAAAACAGGACCAGGTAGAAGTTGATCATGGTATTCAGATCCCTCCAGGAACAGGTGGGGGTGCTGCTGGGTGTGTAGGGAGACAGGAGTCACCCGCAGCCCCCACACCCGCATGTGCTGGCTGTGGGCGGGAAGGCCTCGCTGAGTGACAGGAGCACACCCTGACCAGGGTCTGAGGGCAGCGCAGAGCGAGCCGTGAGCCAGACACTCAGAGACTGGCATAGGACTTGGCAGGTGTAGGGAGCCCTGGATCCCCGAGCCCCCAGCCTTTTACATCAGGGGAGCCAGGCTCCTCTGCTCAGTCCAGAGTCCTGGCGGCACACACCCCAACCCTTTCTGTTCAGGGAGGCAGACCGAGTTAGAACCCACATCCCTCCTTGTCCATCCCTGGTCCAGAACCAGCATCCTTTCTCAGAGCCTAAAAACAAGCCGGCTGCGTTGGCCCTGATGCCAGAAGCCTGGGCTGTCCGGATCAAACAGGATCACGAATGCAAATGCAACCTAGTTGGAATGGGCACCAAAACAGGCAGAAGCCGCACAGAGAGCCGCGTGGCGCCTACCTGAGGGTGCCATTGCCCGTGGTGAGGTTGCCCAGGCCTGAGCCGCAGCAGTCCCACTGCCAGCAGGGGGAGAGGTTGAAGAGCAGCAGGTAGGCCACCAGGGCCACAGTCAGCAGCACCAACTTCAGCTCCAGGCTCATCCGCAGGAAGACCGAGCAAGCCACGAAGCCCAGGATGCAAGTGCAGGTGTAATACTGGGGGGGAGGAAGGGCATTGAGGAGGGAGCTGCACCCCCCACGCCGACACCATCCCAGCATGCTTTCCCGGCCCCCGGCTGCAGCCTCTACACGCCTCGCTGCCTCTAGCTGGCCGAGAGCGGCCTCAGGGTGTGCAAGTTCCCACCCAGTGCTGTGCTGTGATGCGATGCGATTTCTAATCTCAGCAAGTGAGTTCATTTAAAGGGAAGGAAACGCAGCAAATAAAAACACGTGTGTGGCGAGGTGCATGTGGGAACAGCCACTCCCCAGGTCCTGTGAGCCTGCCCCTACTAGGGGGTCTCTGCCTGCATTCCTCTCCCTCTCCCCGATTGTGCTGTGGCTGCCCCAGTTCTCCCTCCCGGGTTCCCTCCCCCGCCCCGTCATGCCTCAGCCTGTTTTCCCACTGCCCCTTTGGCCAAACACCTCCCCCCCCACCCCCCAGCTAAACTTGCACCTGTCAGAGGCCAGCTCAGAGATCCCGGCTGCCTACCCACGACCACACCAGGCGTGGACAGAGGTTCCTGCTGTCAGCTGCCTGTGGCCCGGCTCTACCACCCATGCAGCACATCCGTTACGTGCTGGGAGCCAAGCTTCCTCAACAATGAGATGATGACAACAAGCACTGCCATGGAGGAAGTGACAGGAGACACCCACTGGTGCAGCCGCACAGGGCCACACTCACCGGGAGGACCGCACACAGGGTCGCATCCTTGCCGCTCAAGGTCCCTGGGCTCGTCTCGTTGCCACCAGGCAGCCCCGAGGCTGGGAGAGGCATCAGGGGCTGCAGAGGAGAGACAGGTCCCCATGAGGTTGCCCCAGGGGCTGAGAGCAGTGGGAGGCACGAAGGTTCATGGCCAGGCCCGGCTTCCCACCACAGCCAGATTCCAGGGCCACCCATGGAGCTTCGAGCCAGGCACGGCTGACGCTTGCCACTGTCAGATTCTAGAAGGCTCCCAGGGCAAGGATGGGCTCCTCCACCCAGACAGGTGCCAGGGCTCCAGCCCGGTCTGCCCTGCCCAGCCAGAACCCACCAGGTTGATGACGGCCACGGTGAGCAGGCTGCCGATGGTGAGCACGGCCAGGGTCAGCCTCAGCAGGGGCTGCGTCTCCACCCGCTCCGAGATGGCCCGGCGCGTCCCGGGGGCCAGGCAGCCCCTCTATGGAGGAATGGGTGGAGTTATTTGGAGCCAGCAGGAGGGACAAGAAGGGGTGCCTCCAGCAGGCCTGGGGGTGGGGGGCAGGACCCTCAGGAGAAGCCTCAGAGCTTTCAGCTAAGGCTGATGGAGGCTGGAGGGGCAGGCACCCCGCCGGAGCACCTGCTACCACCCGCGGTGGGCAAGTCCCCATCCAGGGCTGCAGGGGCCATGGGGACAGCAGCCTCCCGACTCACCAAGAGCTCTGTGGCAAAGCACAGGCCTAGCACCAGCGCCAGCACGCAGGCCACCAGCCCAAAGGACACACCCAGGGCCACCGTCCTACAGAGGAGGGAAACCCAAGTTCTGGGGGACCAACTGCCCAGGTACCATCATGGTCCCTCCCAACCCCGCTGCTATTCTGCACACCTGTGGCCCACCTTCCCCCAGGCCTGCCCAGAACACAAGATCAAGGTCAACATCATGTCACCGTTTTGGGCCAAGCAACTAAGTGAGCAACACCACCAGCATCCCAGACTCGCACGTGGGACCGAAGCTTAGGTGAGCATCCAAGACCACAGTGTCGGCCCAGCCCTTCCAGAAACCTCCAAGTGGCCAACCTCAGCCCCTGCCCCCATGCCCCACCAACAGCGGGCAGAGCCAGAGGCGGGGTTCTCAGCAGCAGAAGAGGGAGTGCAGGGGCTGGGCTATGGTTTGCAAACTGGAACGCCCAGGGGGCCACTGGGTAACAGGGGCCTTAGAAGGCAAGAGAGGCAGGAGGGAGTGGTGAGGCGCTCGTCCGACTGTAGATGCGCGTTGGCCCCCCAAGACCCCGGATCCTGAACTCCTCCCAGCCCCATCACGCAGCCCAGGCCCCAGAGGGCTGGACCACCCGCCCCACACCACCGACCTGGGCATCACCAGGAGGTGGACTAGCAGGATGCAGACAAAGATGAGGCCAGCGCAGGCAAAGTCGTAGCGGGCACGGGGCACAGGCGCCAGGCGGTACTGCGGGCGAGAGCAACAGTGAGGGGCGGCCCCTGCAGGCCCTGCCCCAACTCAAGCCCCCCTGGGAATGCCACGTGGACCAACTTTAGTCCTTCCCACTGGCACTTCCTGTCGGAGGCCCCACCCACTTGTCACTTCCTTCCAAGGTCCCTGAAACACGCACTGCCCTGGGTCACGAGCGATAGCCACATCTGGGCTCCCAGCGCTGCTGCCAGGGAGGGGGGCTGGCCTCACCCCAAACCATGAGTGAGGCTGGGCCTGGGCCAGCAGGGGGCCCCCTGATGATCACAGCCACAAGGGCCCTCTTGGAGGTGAGAGCCCAGGAGCCCCGTGAAGGGGAGGGCTCCTCCTCTCCATCCCAGAACACGAGCACAGAGGGCCAGGACCCCACAGGTTCTGGCTGTGAAGTGGGCAGCAGCAGCCCCCTTGGCCGATGGCGACGGCGAGGTTCTAGAACTATGCTCGCTGCCGGGCCCAGGGGGCGCTCTGTTCAGTCCTGGCACAAAAAGTGTGCCGTGGCGGCAGCCACCCTGGCAGGGCCCTCCGAGGACGGAGGCGGAGGCAGGGGCTGGGTGCTCCTCCAGGCCAGTGCCGTCAGTCCCGGCCCAGCCCTGGCAGCACACACTCCCAGGACCCCAGCCCAGGGGCCCTCACCTCTCGTTCAAAGTCCTTCTCCAGGAAGATGGACCCAAAGGTGTAGAAGTCGTCAGACTTGGAGCAGCAGGGCCTGGGGTGGGGGGAGACAGGGAGGGGGCAGGCAGGGTAAGAGGGGGACAGGGGGAGGGGCTGCCGCCCCCTGGGAGACTGTCTGGGGGAAGGGCTGGGCTGCAGAGGGGGCGGGGCGGGCCTGCTGCTGAGAGGGCCCCACTACAGAGGGGGTGGGAGCAGGCAGAGGTACAGGGGGCCTCACCTGGTGGAGCTGAGCCCCTCGATGGCTGACAGCATCTCGTCATCATAGGAGTCGTCCTCTGCCCGCCCCCTGGGGGATGCGCTCCTGGAATCAGAGCCCTGCCTGCATCACCCCGGGTCCCCACGTCCCATCTCCCAGAGAAGATGAAGGGGCAGGCGGAGCCTCTTGAGGCCCAGCGTTGCCCAGCAAGAAGCCGAGGCCCCAGTTCCTGGCTACGCCCACTGGGTTGCCATGGCGAGCACACCACAGGTGGGGACCCTACAGGTGCTCCATCAGGGCTATCCCAGAAGAGCCAGGACCAGGAGACCCGCAGGGTCCACTGGGCTGGGCCTCGAGGAGCGGCCAGTCATGGGTTGGGCCAGGAGGGGGCAGCACACGTACCTGTCAGGGGTCCGGTGGCGCCGTAGGGGAATGGCCTGGGAAGGGAGAGGAGAGGGGAGTCACCCCCCCTGCACGCTGGGCCCCGACATCCATCACTGCCCAGGGCTCATCATGTGCAGGACTCCCGGGGCAAGGTGTCGGGGACTGTCCAGGCCTCAGGCAGCCTACACTGAAGCTGACCTCGGCCTGGGGAAGGCAGGGGACAGGGGTAGGCCCACCCCCGCCGGAGCGCTGTCCACGCGCCTCTGCTGGCCAACTGTAGCCATTTTACAGCTGGGCAGAGTGCAGCTCGGAGGGAGGGCCCCAGCTACCTTGGGCCTCCGGCCACTGGGGACGGGGGTCTCGCCGCTGCTCACGCTCTCGCGGTGGTTGAGGTGTGCGAAGGGCCGCGCCGCCCCCCAGGACTCCAAGTAGCGGGTCATGCGCACGGACGCCCGCATCTTCAGGGCCGCGTCCCCCCGGGGCCTGGGCAGCTGTTGGCTGGGTGGGGGCGGCTGCTGGCTCTGTGGGCAGAACAGACACAGGCCTGTGCCACTGCCCGCTCAACCCTGTCCACTGCTGAGCACCTGGCCTGATGGGGGCAAAGCGTGCAGAAATCCTTCTGGGCCCGGCGTCCCCCTGGAGTGCAGTGCCCTTGGGGCCAACTGGTGGAGCCCAGTGTGGTGGCCTGTCCCCTCCCACAGGCCAGAGAGAGGCTGGCGGCCACAGCCCTGCACCCAGGCCTGCTGCACCTCGCAGGAAAGCAGTGGCTGTGGTCCCCAGCCTAGGGCGCCTCTGGACCTTCCAGGCTGCCTGGAGGCGCCCTGGGAAGCCACAGGCATCCAGCCCCACCCACCCCCATGTGGCAGCCACATGCCCCTTCCTGGCTGTGGGAGTGGCCGGGAGGCAGGAGCCTAACCCCGGGGGGATCTCTCAGCAGAGGAGCTGTGTACCAGGGAGTTCCACTCACATGGCCCTCAAACCTTGGCACAGGCTCGTCACCTGCCCCTTGCCCACCGCAGCCCAGCTCCATGCCAGGGGCTCAGCCAGGCCTCAAATCAGGCCCTGCCTCCCTACTAGTGTCACAGAGCGTGCCATCAGCATGGCCAAGCCGGACAGGAGTGAAAAACAGGGGAGAGAAAGACCTCCGAGGCCAGCAGAGACAAACAAGCCGTCTCCGGTCAGCTAACTCCCCCTACCCACCCCCAACATTGCACACGTTCCCCTACTCCCCGTCCCCCCCAGCCTGGCCTCCCTGCCCCCGCCCCTGCAGACACCAGCACCACCAAGGGCAGCCTTCCTGGAAACTCCCACCTCCCTTTAGACCTTAGTCTCAGCTGCCTGCCTGGCCCAAGGGAACCACATGGGATTCACCCTCGGTGAGCGTCCTGGGGCCCCGTGTCAGGGCTGGGGGCTGCGGGCTGGGCTACATCCCTGTCTCGCCCCCACCCTGTCGGCAACCATGCCTTACACAGCACGGGAAGCAAGATATCCCCCTGCTCCCCAAAAGTCAAAGGCAACGTACGCTGAAGACACGCCCACTCGGGACACCTGCACCTCCAAGCAGCCGACAGCTACCAGCCGCCATACACACACACACACACACACACACACAGAATAATGTGAATGAATGAATGAATGAATGAAGGCCGGGGCGTGCAGAAGCCAAAGCTGGAAACGCCCCGTGTGTGCAGGCGGCAGCTGCGTCCCCGGGAGAACAGTGCGAACGTAAGACGAGCGGCCCCACCACCCCTGGGTGTCAATGCCTGGGCGAGGAGGGCGGGCCGGCTTCTTGCAAGCCCATCCACAGATTGCACGAAATCTCCATGGCAGGGGCGGGCGCTGTGGCGCAGCGGGTTAGGCTGCCGGCTGTAAGAACGGCATTCCGCAGCAGAGCGCCAGTTCACGTCCCGGCTGCTCCGCTTCCGATCCAATGGAAGACGGCCCAGATACTTGGGCCCCTGCCACCTGCGTGGGAGATCCTGATGGAGTTCCTGGCTCCTGGCTTTGGCCTGGCTCAGCCCTGGCTGCTGTGACCATTTGGGGAGTAAGCTAACAGATGGAAAATTTCTCTCTCTCTCACTGTCAAATAAATCTTTAACACACACACACACACACACACACACACACACACACGGGCGCGCACTCACAAAGCTCCATGGCAGGAATACAAGGCTGTCACCCCTCTAGTCCCCACCAGGGGCTGTGATGGCTGGGGGACAAGGCCACAGGAGAAACCCTGTATGACAGGCCCTGCACAGCTTTTGAATGTGCAACTACTGGGATGAATGAAATTAACCGAGGAAGGCAGGGCTGCAGGAGACAACGCAGGCTGCCCAATTAAATGCCGCCGGAGGCTCGCTCGCTCAGGCTAACGCATTCCTCAGTGCTGAGCTGAAATTCCAGTCTGCCGGGCATCCTGGAGCTGGCCTTGAGCCTCAGCAGCCGTGCGGGGGTGGTTTCGCAGCTGTGGCTGCTGCGCGGCGGCCGTTTAGCTTAGGGACTCTGCTTCGTTTATTCGAAAGCCACCTGGGCACGGGCTCCAGGCCAGGCAGGAGAGGGGGCAGTGACCAGGGGACAGGGGTGATAAACAGGAGTGCGCGAGGCACCGGGGTTCCAGAGTACAGGGAACTCCAAAGGGAGTACAGAAACAGGGTCCCCAGTGGCAGAGTCTGGAAGGGCAGGGGCAGGGGTGGGACAGGGGAGTGGGACAGTGGCTGGAGGGGCAGGCAGGGCCCAGAGGAGGGGTGTAGGAGGAGGGGTGCATCTTATTCTAGCACAGCGGGGAACCCAGGCGGGTTTTCCCAGATGCCAGCTCGGCGTGGATGGTGCAGTCGGCAGGGAGGCGGGACGGGCCCTGGGAGCGGGGGCAGGGTCTGCAGGGGGCCGTGGGAGGAAAGCAGACGCTGCAGTGGCTCGGGGCTGCCCCCTACCCTGGCGCTCAAGAAGCCTGGCGGTCAGGCTGGGAGAGCTGGCCAGGGCTGCCGAGGCCGACATTCTTGGGCCAGCCCCCAAGGCTGATTCACCCGCCGGCCGTCTGCAGTCTGTACAGGCGCAGGGCAGGCAGCAGTCGGGCCAGCGTGCGCCGCCCACCCCGCCCCCACCCGGCAGACCCCCACCTGGCCCTGGAGCCCAGAACAGCCTCCCAGCCCCGGGGCTTGACCAAGGCAGAGCGGCCCGGGCCCCAGGGGGTCTCCTTTCTATCAGAGGCCAAGAGGAGTGGGGTGATGAGTGAGCCTGGGGGGAACAAGCCCCCAGGTCGGGACGCTCCATCTGTCACCCACACTGCGTAGTGCAGGCTACCTGGTGCCTGGGACAGGTGCAAGGATGCTCATGAGCTCACCCCTTCCCCACCTCCCACCTGCCTGGAAGGGGAAACCACCAGCCTTCCACAGGGGCCCTATTCCAGGGCGGTGGGGTGGGCCCCCCAGGGCGCTGCACCTGAGCCCGCGTACCCGGGGGTCAATGACCAGGTAGGTGCGGATGTTCATCTCCTTCAGGTAGGGGTCACGCTGCTGCCCGTGCCCGTCCTCCACCTCGTACGCCTTGTCCAGGTGGCTCAGCGTCGCCTCTGTGATGTGCACCCGGCTGCGGGAGACCTGAGTCAGGAAGGCTGGAGGGGGGCGGGGAGGGCGGCTCCCAAGAGGGCCAGTGCCCACCCAGGGGTGCCAAGCAGGGCCAGGCTCAGTGACTGGCCCAGTTCCCCTGAGCCCCCCGATGGGCCCCTGATCTCCCCTGTGGCCAGCTGAGGGCTCACCCGGGGACTCCAGCCGCCTCCATCCTGTTGGCCAGCGACACGTCGTGGGACCACACGTCGTACTGCCACTTGCGCAGCCCGATGACGCCACACAGCACGTTCCCCGAGTGTATGCCCACACGCATGCTGATGTCCACGCCCGTGGCCTCCCGCACCTGCCTGGGGCACAGCAGCCCGGTCACCCCAGCCAGCCGGGGAGCAGGCTGCCCAACCTCGGAAGGGGCTGAGTACCCCGCTCCCCCGGGGGTGTACACGCAGATGCGGCCAGCCCAGAGCGCTCAGGCAGGGCAGGGAGGAGGGGAGACGATCCCCACTGTTTAACTCCATCTCCGGGGGTCCCTGCCTGGCAGCCCAGCTGCTGGGGTCACCGGGCCCAGGCAACCCCCAAAGTCCCACACACACGAGGAACATGGGGGCAACCCTAGGAAACAGGAACC
Organism: Oryctolagus cuniculus; assembly: GCF_964237555.1. Lineage (NCBI taxonomy): Eukaryota > Metazoa > Chordata > Mammalia > Lagomorpha > Leporidae > Oryctolagus > Oryctolagus cuniculus. Next base: position 33,896,704 of record NC_091449.1, on the reverse strand, counting down.
CCAAGTTAGAGCCTCCTAGAGTGCAGGCTCCCCCAAACAGAGGCAGGGCCTCTGAGTCCCTCGAACAAGTGGGCAAGAGACAGGGAAGTGGTCGGCCCCGTGTGTCTACTGGCAGGGCAAGCCAGCCGGGGCCAACGCCAGGGAGGCCAGAGGGAACCTGCAGCATGTCCTTGTGCCATCAGGCACGGAGCTGCCCGAGGCCACCCAGGCAGGGCAGAGGCAAGAGAGGACCTGGTCCCCTGGCCTCTGTCACCTTGGGGAGGTGTGGGGCTCGGATTTACCCCGGGAGGGGCAAGCTTCAGGCATAGTGGCTGCGCCCTATTCCGCCCCAGACACTGGTCAGTGTAGCCACTGCTTTCCCGCTTCGGAACACACCCACGCAGGTTCCTCCTCCATGGAAGGAGCCCGGCTGGCATCTCCCTGCACCTGGGGTCAGTCCTGACTCCAGCGTCCTCACAGGCTCAGACAGGACCCCAGTCTGCAGGTCCTCCTGCTGTCTGCCCCGAAACCTTCAGTCCTCAGAAGGAACAGAGCCCGCAGCCCGTCCCCACGCCACCCGGCACGCGGCTGGGGCTTGGAGTCGCAGGCTGAGTGCCCGGGCAAGCCACTCCCGCACCCCAGCCTCAGTGTTCTCATCCACAGGATGGGAGCAGAGCATTCCCCACCCGCCACGCCCTGGGAAGCAGGACCCAGAGCCAGGCCTGTCTTGCACCTACTTAATGGCCTCGCACATGTCCAGCCCCATCTTCACACAGTTCCGGGCGTGGGTAGGCAGGGACACGGGCAAGCCCGACACGCAGTAGTAGCAGTCACCCAGGATCTTGATCCGCATGCACTCGTTGGCCTGCCGGGGGGCGGGGGTGGGGGGAGGCCAGCGGGGTCAGTGCAGGGCTGGGGTCACTCACACCCACAGCCAACTCCCCCCCCCCCACACTCAGGTGAGCGGGGCTCTTGGCTGCTCAGGGCTGTCTGCTGCGATGCCCGGTGAGAGGACGGGGACCTGGGAGCCACGCGACAGGGCTGAAAGCGAGGGTCCCTGGGACCTCTGGGGACGGAGACCTTCTTGTAATTTGTGTTTGAGCGTCTTCGAGTACCTGGCCCTGGACCAGGCATTAGGACAGACAGGCAAACAAAACTCCACGCAACCATGGCACACACAGGCTGATGGGAGGGCGGGACCCTAAGCTAGATGATAAAGTCTACAGGCTGCACAATGGCAGCAGGGCGAGGCAGGAAAACAAGGCACAGGAGTGGCCTGTGTGGCCAGAGACCCACGGGAACCTAGAGCCTTTCCAGTATGTGCAGAAACAGCACTGCCAGCACATGCAAAGGTCCTGAGGCAGGAAAGGTGCTTGGGACACAGAGCCCAGCAGCCCGAGCTCGGGGAGACAAGGACAGAGGCAGCGGGTTTCGAGGTTACCCAAGAGACGGCTACACTGCCAGGGCTGGGAGAGCAGAGGGGAGGAGTCCGAGGGGGCAGAGGCAGGGGTCTTGGGAAAACTCCCACAGAGGAACGGGGCCCCAGAGGGCTGTCTGAGGTTCCAGCAAGGGCAGCCACATCCACCAGGGCCTGCAGGGGAGGTGTTGGGGGACGGCAAGGAGCCACCTGCCAGACATCGGCCTCTGCCCTCTGCTCCCGCCCCGCTCAGCTGACGGCCGGCAGACCCCCCTCAAAGGATGGATGCCACTGACTTCTGGGGGTGGGGGTGGGGATTGAGGTAGGCCGCCCCCCTGGGCCCAGCGCTCAGGAACAGCCTCTGTCTGCAGCTCCCTCCCCCGGAGCCTGTGGGGCCTGGCTGGGGGTCACGTCCGGCATCACTTCCCTGGACCCAGCAGCAGCCCTGCCCGGAGGTCGCCCCGCACCTGCTGGCCGGCACTAAGCCCCGCCCTGGGAGCTCCCTGCAGACAGGGGCCCCGGGGGCAGCCTGGACACCAGCACAGCCACGGTGCTGCCCCCAGCCCCAGCCACACCCCCCAGGCAGCTGCTCCCCCAAAATGACAGGTCTCTGTGCTACAGGGACACCTTTGAGAGGGGAGGCCCTGACCGTGAGGAGGAGGGACCAGCCCCACCTGTCTGCCCAGATCTGGGAAGCTGGCACCTACAACAGCCTCTCTTTTCCCACCTGTGCAATGGGGCCAAGCCTCCTGGGCCTGCCGGTAGAGAAGGCTGTGACCACGAGGGCAAGGGCAGGTCCTCAGGCTTCACAGCAGGGGGAGGCCAGCTGTGGCCCCAGACCCCCGCCTCCTACAGCCCAGTCTCTGGGGCTAAGTCACACAGCTCCTGGAAGAAGGCTCCAGGCTAGACAAGCCCTCTGGGTCGCTTGGTCCCCAACGTCCAAGATGGGGCGGCTCTCCAGAGCGTCCCTGGCCAGCATTGTCCTACAGCAATTTGGTTGCCTCCTGCAGTGGGGAGCTCATCCCCTGTAATGGGGAGTCCACCCCAGGGCCGAGCGGCTCTGATCATGAAGACCTCCCGGCGTGGGGCCAGACTCGCCTCCCCGGGAGCCCTGGGCCTCTGATCCTCTGCACCTGGGTGAAAGGCTACACACGCTCACGGGATGCGGGCACCGGGCAGCTTTTCACGTGGCTCAAATGTGCTGTGCAGCCAGGAAAGCCGCTGCCTTCACACTTACACTTGGGCCTCTGCTTAGCAGCCACCACCCCCAGGAAGCCTGCCCTGGCCACCTGAGGCTGGCCTAGGTGCTCCCTAGCACCCAGCACCTCAAGTGAGCAACTTGAGGGTGAGCCGGAGGCCCTACATGAACTCAAGGGATCTGCCCTCAGCAGGGACCATCGGTAAAGTAACCACCCTGTCAGACACCCCTCCCTGCCTGGGACCTGCCACGCTCTTCAGCGCCCTGGGGACAAGGCCCGCTGTGCCCCTCGGCACCCCCGTCCTTGCACATCCAACCTTGGGCACAGGCCCCTCAAACTCAGTTCCATGCACACGCGGAGCTGCCGTTCCGTGCGTGCTGCCCCGCCCCCCCCCCCCCCCCCCAGCCCCGAATGCCTGTCCCTTTCCTGCTCAGGTCTCCTGTTTAGGTTTTCCAAATGTTAATGTGCACACGAGGCCCCTGGGAGCCCGTGCAAAGCACCCTGTGGACGAGGCCGGGTCTCACTCTGCGGAGACAGGATCGTGGCTGCCACCCGCTGCTGGGACACGGCCGTCCAGCCCTGGGCCCCAGCGCCCCCCGGGGGCGCAGTCGGGCAGGGCTCACCTTGGCGATCTGGTCAAACTTGCCGAAAAGCTCGTTGAGCACCACCACCAGCTCCTTGGGGGAGCAGTCGCTGGCCAGGCGCGTGAAGCCCACGATGTCCGCGTAGAGGATGCTGGGGGCGGGGCCGGGGGAGGGGCCGTCAGAGCCAGGACCAGGAAGGCCCAGCAGCAGGAGCACCAGGGCCCCAGTCTGGGCCGGCACAGATGCTCCCAGCCTTGATGGCAAATTAAAGCTCCAGAGACGCCACAATAAAGCAAAATGGAGCAAAACTCCCACGCCCTTTGGGGGCCCCAAGACCACTCTCCCCGCCCGCGCCCCATCACTGTGGACCATGCCAGGGCTCCCACGGGCAGCTCAGAGCTGCTGCCTCCTCTCCGGTACCTGGATCCCCTCTTCAGCGCAAGGCTCGGGGACCTGCTCAACCCTCGCACCCGGTCCCCGTCTGGAGGCCAAGATGGGCTGGGAAGCCAAGAGCTGTGGTTCGAAGCAGATCCCGAGTCCGCGAGCCCCTGGACTGGTCCACAGCCCAGCCAGCCAGGAGGCCCCGGGAGCAGGCAGCGCCCACACAGACACTGAACTCGGGCTGGAGGGTTCCGGGGAGAGCCGGCAGCCCAAGGACAGCTGTCAGGCCTGGGGGCTCTACCTCCTTTCGGGGGGCCCGTGCCCCTTGAAGGCCATCTGCAAGGCTGCTTCCCTCAACAGAGCTACGCCCAGTTGCATCCTCACTTAACCCTGATCTGACCCTACGAGCCCTGGGGACACTGAGGCCCGGAGAGGGGCGCGCGGCGGGCACCCACCTGACGTTCCGGTGCCGCTTGACGTAGAGGCTGTGGAAGTTGTTGTCGGGCAGGTAGCGGCGGTCCCCGTGCTCCTTGAGCCGCTCGATGATGGCCAGCTTCATGCCCATGGAGATGTGCGCCGGCAGCACAGACAGCAGCAGGTTCTCCTGGCGCGGGCAGCGGAGCGGCGGGCTCAGCGCGCTTCCTGCTCTGCCCGCCACGCCCCCATCTCCCTGGCCACACAGCCTCCCACGGCCCCAGCAGCCCAGGGTCTGGCCCTGTGTGTGCAAGAGACATGCACGCTCCCACACGCGTGCGCGCGCACACACACACACATGCACCCTGCTTGGCAGGTGTCTGGGGTGGGGGGCTGGGCGGGGCCAGGTCCTCACCTGCTGACGCTTCTCAATGCGCAGCTTCCGGCGGATCTGGATGCACTTGACCGTGTAGGTGAAGAGGTCGCGGGAGGCATCCTGCAGCTGGTGCTTGTGGAAGGCACCCGTGAAGTTGCCGCACAGGAAGATGACAGCATTGGCCAGCAGCTGTGGGTGCCAGGGTGGGGGCTCAGCATTCCTGTGGTGGGGACTGGTGACGCTCCCCACCCATCATCCCCTACCCCAACCCGCTCAGGCCTGGAAACCGAGGCCCAGCCAGGGGCCAGTCTTCTCCTCAGGAGCCTCTGCCGGCCCTTGCTGCACCTGCTGGGCACCTGTGCCGGCCAGAAGGCTGGGCCGCCAGTGAGCAGGGGAGCGAGGCGGCCCTTCACACAGCCCAGGGCCTGAGGGGTGCGCACAGGGCAGTCCCAGAATGCACTGCCACCGCCCGGCTTGCCTGGAAGTGTAGCCCTGCCCTGGAAGGGACCCTTGGGCCTGGAGGAGGAACACACACCTCTGAGTGCCCACTCAACACAGACAGGGGGCCCGGAATACGGCCCTGCCCTGTCCAGATGGGGCTCCCAGGGAGAAAGCGGGACCTCGGGCCAGGTTGTCCCCCGACACTGGGCACTGGCCTGGGAGGGAAGGGCTGTGCCTGCAGGGGGACCGGAGGCCAGCAAAGGCAAGATGGGCAGGACAGGGCCCCATCTGTCTGGGAGGGGTGGGGGGGGCAACATCCAAGCAGCAGAGAAAGCCTGGCCTTGGGGCCCTGTGCGAGCCAGCAGCTCCGAGCTCACTGACAGGCCGCTCAGCCCAAACACAAGCCCCTCCCCAGAGAGCAGGCCTCAGCCTGGTCCCACCCCAGCACCCAAGAACCGCCCCTCACCTGTAGCCCCACCTGGGCGCTGGGCGTGGTGAAGACCCCCATCACAGCGCCGATCACCAACAGGTGGGAGGCGGTGGAGACGACCCCCACGGCCACAGCTCCCTGCGTGCTGAAGGGCAGCAGCGTGTACACCACGAAGATGATGAACAAGAAGAAGGGCACCTGGGGGCAGGGCCCAGGAGCCTGAGCTGACGGAGGGGCGGGACCTCGGTCCTCTCCGTGGCCCCCACACCTCCCACGCGTGCTGCGCTGAGTTCAGCAACAGACAAGCGTCAGAACGAGGGGGCTCCGTCCGCAGGATCGCGGTTCACCAGCAGAGCACCAGGCAGGGTCAGCAGCAGGGGAGGCCCACCTATCCACGGTTGGAGCTCCTAGCCGCTCGCCCCACCTGCTCTGCAGCCACCCTCCTGAGAGAGGGCCCCACCCCCAACCCACAGCCTTCCTCACCCCACCCCTGCCACGGAAGCGGTCCCACGGCCCAGGTGCTCGGCTCAGAGGGGACCACCGTGGGCCAGGTCAGCATCACTCAGGCCTGGGGCATGAGCTTGTGCAGAAAGGGTTGTGTCTCTCTCTCTCTCTCTCTCTCTCTCTCTCTCCCACTTCCCCCCTGCTGGGGTGGGGGAACCTGGAGGTTGAACAGTATGGGCTCCCGTGGCCTGGGGACAGCAGGTCTACTGCAGCCCTGTCAGCACAGAGCCCACCCCAGGACCCAGAGCCACAGCCCCGGCTACAGGGACCTGATGCCCAAGGCGGGGCGGCTGGCCACAGCCCCCAGGCATGCGGGGTCCCCCACCCTGTTACCTGCTCCCACGCACAGGCCTGCTTCGTCCGCGAGTCGAACACCAGCACATAGCCCAGCGTCAGCAGGCAGGCCCAGGTGAGCAGCGCCACCGCCCTGAGCCAACGCCGAACAAGGCACTCGACGTACACCAGCACGTAGACAGCCACAAACACGGCGAGCGCCAGGAACGCCGTGGCCAGCACAGCCTGGTGCTGAGAGGGGTCCTGGGGGGATAGACAGGCGCAGAAATGCCTCCATGGTTCCTGGCAGGGCGCCACCTCCTCCAGAAAACCCACCTATATTGGCCCACCCTCTACAATATGGACAATGCCCACATCAAACACTGGCTTCCCTCTTACCTCCAGGCCCTCACCTGCACCGCCATCTCTGGGAGGGAGGGGCCACTCAGGGGCCTCAGCATCCCCACATCCCAGCCCCAGCCCCCCTCCAGGCCCCCCTGATGCTCTGGGAACAGGCTGCCCGGCTCCCTCACAGGCAAAGCCATGGAAGGCCACCGGCAGCAGAGGACACCATTGGGTGTGGGCGGGCACTGAGGAGAAAAGGCGCCCCCGCCCCCCAGCAGGAAGCTGGAGCGAGGACACAGCAGTGCGCCCAGGAGGGGAGCGGCGGCACCAGCCAGGACCTGCACGGCTGGCGGGGCCCAAGCAGGCTCTGCGTGCCCCTGTTCACCCCCAGCTCCGGAGTCCCATGGTTCACACACACACACACACACACACACACAGATCCAAGCAGCACTGACAGAGTGCCCACTGGGTAACCAGCCACCCTACACATAGCAGCACCCTGTGGTCTCCGAGGTTTTCTTCTAGAACTCTCGACATTAATTAGAAAGAAAATGAGAGGCTGGGCATTGGTGCAGTGCTTAAGCTGCAGCTTGGGGCACCCGCTTCCCCTCTCAGTGCCGGGTTACCGTGCTGCCTCTGCCGCCAATCCAGCGCCCTGCTAAAGCACACCCTGGGAGGCAGCAGGGGCTGGTCCAAGTACTCGGGGCCCCGCCACCCACGTGGGGGACCGGGATGACGTTCCAGGCTCCTGGCTGGAACCTGGCCCAGTCCCATTGTTGCAGGCATTTGGGGGACGGGCCAGCAGACAGAAGATTCTCTCTCTCTCTCTCTCTCTCTCTCTCTCTGCCATTCTGCCTTTCAAATAAAAACGAGCTAAGTTTAAAAGGAAAGTGAAGCATGCAGTCCTGCAGCTGTGCTAGTCCCAGGGCAAGCGTTTGATGGCTGCACCCACACAGCGGCTGCAGCAGGGCAAGCGCCCAGGACAGCGATGCCATCAGCTCAGGGCTGGGTTAAGGAGGATTCTGAGGAGCGGACGTCTCGCACAGCAGCTATGACAACACTTGGGATGCCCTCTTCCTATACCGCAGAGCCTGGGTTTGAGTCTCGGCTCCTCTCCCTCTCCCAGCTTCCTGGCGGCACAGTCCCCCAGGAGCCAGCCATGACAGCTCGAGTTTCTGGGCCTTTGCCACCCGAGTGGGAGATATGCATGGAGCTCCCAGCTCCCGGCTTTGGACTGGTTATGGTGAGCATCTGGGGAGTGAGCCAGTCGACACAGGATCTGTCTCTCTGATTTTCCAACTGTCATGCAGAAGACTTCTGAGGCCCACAGACGCCTGCCCTGCCAGGGGACCCAAGGGAAGTGGGGTACACAGGGGTCCCTGATCAGGTCTTTGGGAAAATTCAGTTTCATCGTGGAGAAAAGCGAGGAGAAGTTTTTGGCCAAAGTCATCTACATCCACCCCCGGACTTCAGCATTGAAAATCCAAAGGCAACTGCCATCTCTGGCCAGCCCACAAGTGCTCCAGGTGCGGAGAGACGCCGCAGCTAGCCCCAGCCTCCCCAGTACACAGCTGCGCCCGTGGCGCAGGGACTCACCCCATGGCTGAAGGCGATGGCGATGAGGGCGCAGCAGGCGGCGGTGGCGGCCACCAGCAGGGTGAGCAGCAGCGGCCCGTGCTGGCTGGTGAGCCGGTACTTCTCATAGAGCGCCGCCTGGTCCGGGCCCTCCTCGCCCTCGTTGAGGAAGTAGCGCCCCTTGGCCGGCATCCTTGGCCCTGGGCACCCTCAGGACCAGCCCCGGCCTGGGGGGCATCTGGCAGCCCCCACCCTCCTCCGTGGGCCCGGGCCTAGGCCTCTGGCCTCACCGGGGCTGGCGAGTGGGGCCGGGCGGGGGCCTCTGCGGCCTGCAGCTCCATGGGCGATGTGGGTTGGTATTCCGCTCACTGGGCCGCTGGTGTAGTCCGGTGCGCCCGGCTGGGCTGAGCAGGCCCGTGAGGCCTCAGCGCTGTGGAGACAAAGCAGACCCCGGTTTGCAATCTGCCAACCACGTGCAGCCGCCAGGGTTTGACTGTTTTTCCTTGGAACACTGGGAGTTCAGTATTGAGGGGTGGGAACATGATCCAGCTTTGGTGCTTAGAGGTGGGGTCCTTGGGGGTGATTACTTGGCATCACGTCATTGGGGGGCCCACCGTCGGATCCTGGTGGCTCTGCGGGAGACCCAGACACACGCACTCCAGTCTTGCCATGTGACGCCCAGTGCCACTGCGGGACTGTGCTGGCAAGACCACCACTACCATAGGCCCAGCCAATGGGGCCTCTGATCTTAGACTGAGAACCTCCAGGATGATGAGCCAAAAACCAAGCCTGGTTCAATCGCAGCCACTCCAATTCTGGTCCAGCTCCCTAATGCACTTGGGAAGGCAGCAGAGGATGGCTCAAGTGTTTGGGCCCCTGAACCCACATGGGAGACCCAGATGGAGTTCCAGGCTCCTGGCTGCAGCCTGTCACAGCCCCAGCCATTGTGGCCATTTGGAGAGTGAACCAGTGAATGGAAGAGTCTCGGTCTTGCCCCTCCTCTCTGTCACTCTGCCTTTCAAATAATAAAATAAATCTTTTTTTTTATATAATACTTTCTTATTTTTTATTAACATTAGCTCTTTTCATATTAGTAGTAGCAAGTTCTGATTTTTAGTATAGGTTGTGTATCTCTTATTTGAAACACTTGGGGCCAGAAGTATTTTGTTTTCTGGGTTTTTCTGAATTTTCTAGTAGTCGCACAAGCATAATGAGATACCACAGGGATGGGAAGGGACCAAGCCTAAATATGAACTTCACTTAGGTTTTGTTAAGCTTTATGTACAGAGCCTGAAGGCAGCAGGACACAGGGTGTGTAACACTGTCATGATGTCCTGCTTGAGACACTGTGTTGGCAATGACAAGGCTTCAGACTGTGCAGTGTTCAGCAGTTCAGATTAGGGATGCTCAAACTGTACTGTGCTAAGGCAAGAGAGAAACATCATACTTTCCATTTATTTTTAAATTTCCTATGAACTACTTTCTAGTAAAAAACTGTTTGGTATTAAGTGTTTTTATCTCAAATTCTAAAAGTAACCATGGCCTTCAGCTGAACTGTACACTCCCGGGCTTTTCTATCTTAGGGACATTTACACAGTAAATGCCATTTCAGTCACTGAGCTCTTCCTCATCACTGAGATAGGTGCTTTTCTTTATCCTCGGCCGTCTTGAGTCATCGGACGTGGAGGGACCCCCTGGACTGGGTCTCCATTTTCTTTGTTCTTCTTCAATTTTGGCTTGATTTCTTCTTCTGGTTCAGGAATCTTTAAAAAATCTTTTTTTAAAAAAAATTTTGTTTTGGGGCCTGCGCCGTGGCTCACTTGGTTAATCCTCCGCATGCAGCGCCGGCATCCCATATGGGCGCCGGGTTCTGTCCCAGTTGCTCCTCTTCCAGGCCAGCTCTCTGCTGTGGCCCGGGAGGGCAGTGGAGGATGGCCCAAGTGCTTGGGCCCTGCACCCCATGGGAGACCATGAGGAAGCACCTGGCTTCTGGCTTTGGATCAGCGCAGCGCCGGCCATAGCAGCCATCTGGGGGGTGAACCAACGGAAGGAAGACCTTTCTCTCTGTCTCTCCCTCTCACTCTCTGTAACTCTACCTGTCAAATAAAAATATTTTTTTAATTTAAAATATTTATTAAAAAAAGATTTATTTACTTATTTTGAAAGGCAGAGAGAGAGACAGTGAGAGACAGAGACTCTCCCATCTGCTGGTTCACTCCCCAAATGGCTACAACGGCCAGGGCTGTGCCAGGTGAAGCCAGAAGCCTCTTCCTGGTCTCCCACGTGGGCAGCAGGGGCCCAAGCACCTGGGCCGTCTTCCACTGCCCTTCCAGGTGCACCAGCAGAGAGCTGGATCAGAAGTGGAACAGCTGGGACCCAAGCCGGCAGCCACAGGGATGCCAGTGCCAGAGACAGCAGCGTCACCCACCACACCAAGGTGCCAGCCCCAAAACTATTTGAAAAACAGTGCTTTGCAGTAAGGACAGCAGCGACTCCTGTCCCACCGCGCATCGGTACACACATCCCCCTGCTCATCTTCAGAGCCTGCAAAGGCGGAGCTGCCCACCCAGTTTAGGGTCGCAGAACTGAGCCCAGAGTGGCAAGGATCACATGGCAGGAGCCGGCTGCTAGGAGGGCTGAGATTCAAACCCATGGCCCAGGCTTCCCTCTGACACCCTTGGGGACAGCACAGATGACACAAGCACACCAATAGCAAATGCCTGCCCCTCTGCCCTGCTGCCAAACACCTGTGCTGCTTAACCGCAAAGCCTGGGACAACGCCCCACAGCTGCTCCACGCCCCAGGCACCCCCTGTGGCCAAGACATGGGAGCCTGCACACAGGGCCAAGCACACACACTGAGCCCAGGCCACTCTCTGCGCGCAGATGCCACCCTGCCCTCCCCGGCATGGAGAGGTTCCCAAGGCCCCGTGGGAACCCAGGCCTGGTAAACACGGCTCTCAGGGATCTAATTAGGCCACTTCCCGGGCAACAGCCGGAGGGAAAGGAGGTGGACAATGGACAGCCCTGGGCGCAGGGACCTTGGCCCATCCAAGGACCTTGGCCAGCTCCTGAACAAGCCGTGCCTTGTGCAGCAAAGCGGGGGGTGGGGGGGCTGATCACTCCTGGAGAGGTGGCCCTGGGACCCACCACCAGGCCCCTCCCACCTGGGAGCCACCCCTGCCCCAGGGGGAAGGGGGCCAGGCCCAGAGGCCCAGTCACTGACCCTGCAGGCAACCAAGAGGGGCCTTTGGAAGCCCTGGATGCCATGTCCCCAGCAAATGACCCTGAAGCCTCAGCTTGCAAAACTCAGTGACGGGGAGCCCATTACTTTGCAAAGCATCCCCTCCACCACTAGCCCCTACACCTTGTATGGAGCCAAGCCCTGCCTCCCGCCCCACCCCCACCCCTATAGTCCTGTCCACACTTCCCACCAAGAGCAGGAATCTGCCCCTTCACCTGGAGACACGTGACCCGCTGGGTCCCTCCCTGGCATCCACACCCCCCGTCTACCCTGGAGACCCAGCCCCTGAGAGAGGCCCCCACCACAGCCCAGCTGGGGCAGGGTGCTTCGTGCTTCTGCTGAGTAACACCCGCCCTCCCCTGACCCCTACCGTGCTCAGTCCCCTGGCTCAGGGGCCGCACAACCCAGATATGGCCAAGAAGCCCCCATGACCAAAACCACCCCAGTGAGCATCCTCTTGAGACTTTTGCTGACCCAGGGAAAGAAAGAGGTGCTATTTTGTCCGGGGCCCGGAGCTGCCAGCACACACCCGAGCTGCAACAAGGAGACAGCCCACCTAGAAAGGAAGCCGACATGGAGAGCTGGAAGGAGACAGAGGCTGTTGTCACAACAGCCCAAGCCTGGAGCCAGCTGCACCTGAAGCTCAAGCAAACACCAGGTATGCCAATCACACGGGACAGTCACTCCCTGAAGCCAGTCTCAGTTTGTCATTTGCAACCACCAGTCCCAAGGTGGACATCAGGCACCCTGATCCAGGGGATGCCTAGGCCCCGTGGGACCAGAGCCGGGGGGGGGGGGTCCCACTCCCCAGAGAGCTGAGAATAGGCTCTGAAGACACTTCCTGCCCTGGCTAGCTAGGACCTTCTCTGGAAGGAGCTGGGCCAGGGAGGGTACATCCCTATCTCCTCCCAGTTAACTGCTGTCCCTGCGGCCCAGGCCCCTGCAGGGAAGCACAAGAAGGGGCGCTCCCCACACCCCGCCCGTGGGCCTCCAAGGACTCTTCTCCCTCTGGAAGGGGTCTAGGGAAGCCAGGTGCACACAGACGTCGGGGGAATCAACTTCTCCACACCCAGGCCACCTTGTGGCTCTGAGCGGTCCCCGGCCCCAGGGCTCGTGATACAGCCGTAAGCAAAATCTCCCAGGCTCTTTCTGTGTGCCGGGCTCTGTGACTTCCTCAGATCTGCACGCCTGCCCTGTGGATCTGACTGCTCCTCCCAGTTCACTGATGCGGCATCTGAGGCACGGGGAGCTTCCGTCACTTGCCCCGGTCACACAGCTTCTAAATCAGAGAGCTGGGAGCTGAGCACAGGCCACCTGGGGACCACCAACATCCCGATGTCCACAGTCCCTCAAACTTCAAAATGCCCGCACTCCCCAGCCTGCCCTGCCACTAGACCATGGCCAGAGCTTCAGCCAGGGGCACAGGAGGACAAGCAGAACCCACTGGGGACCTCCCCTCTCCCTTGCTGAGCAACGTCAGGCCAGGGAGATCCAGCAGGGCCACCTCCTCCAGGAAGCTCTCTGAACTACACCCTACACACCCTCTTCTCCTTTCCTTGTGACTGAACAGAACTGAGGCTCCTCTCCCAAGCCCTGACCATCTGGGCCCAGGCTGCAGAGCCATGCGGGCTGCTGTTAGTAGGAGGCTAGGACTCCACGGTTCAGCTCGGGGTGGAGCCCTCAGGGGCCCTCAGGGCAGGCTTCTCCGGGGGGCCCTGCTGGTCCCAGGGAGGGTGAGCTCTAGGCCACCCCCAGCTTTCACAGGGGCACACAGGCACCACTTCCTCATGCACGCGGTGCTGGCAAGAACCCCAGCCCAGCTTCCTCTGGCCGAGCCCCGGCAGGCCCTGGGGCTCCCATGGCCTCAGAAAGCGGAAGTGGGGTGCTGGGAGCATCAAGGAGGGCCGGGCAGGCCTGCAGAGAGGAGAGGCAACCACGCGGCAAACGCCCATACGCCCAGTCTGGCCCCGAGACAGTGGGGCTCCACTCCTGGGACAGGACGTGTGGGGTTGCCGTCTCCTCAGCACGTGGTCCTAGGAGCCCCTCTGCTTCCTTAAACGACACTAGAGTCCCTCTGCCCAGCACACGGCCCAAAGGGTGCTGGGGGAAGTCTCAGGGGACCACGACATTCTTGTCTCGGTTTTGCGGGCATTCGAGGCCCCATCGCCCTCCTCGTCCCCTCCCTGTCCCCAGGCCTTGCTGGGCTTCTGCTCACAGCACTGACCTCCTGCCCAGGGCCTTCTCTCCCAGGCACACCCCCAGCGCCCGCACACACTGCCTCACCAAACCTCCGTGCCGTGTGTCCGTGTCTGTGTCCGTAGCCGGCCCGGGCGATGCGGTGCTGAGCCAGACGCCAGGGCAGGGAAGCCAGCACACAGCCCAGCCCGAGCTGGTGAGCAGGGAGGGAGGCTGTGGGGCAGAGGGGGAGGGTGAAGGGGGCGGGGCGGGAAGTGCCCGCAGCACACGGCCCCCAGGTACGCCAGGCAAGGGGAGACCCGGGCTCCCTACCAATGCCGCTGCCCCAGCCTCACACTCCGGGATGCCCTGGCTGCTCAAGGGGGCTGAGAAGGTGGCAAAGAAGCCCAAATAGCAAGCGGGGGCTGCGGAAGCCCTGCAGGATCACAGCCCCCACCCAGGAGCTCCTGACGTCAGCCGACAGAGCCTCAGGCAAAGGCGCGCAGCACAGAACCTAGCAGGAAAGGCCCCGGGAAGCAGCCAGCCCACGTCACATCCCAGTGCCTGGGTTTGATCCCTAGAGCAGCTCCTGACTCCAGCTCCCTGCTAATGTGGACTCTGGGAGGCAGCGGCGATGGCTCAAGTAGGGGGGTCCCTGCCACCCACATGAAGACCTGGATTGAGGTCCCAGTTCCTGGCTCAGCCTGGTTGTTGCAGGCATCATCTGGGGGAGTAAACCAGTGGCTGGGAACTCTTGCTGTCTGTCTGTCTGTCTGACTCTCAAATAAATAAAAAACATATTAAAAACTCAAAAAAGACAAATAAACCCCAGGCAGGGTGAAAGCTGTGGCTCCCAGGGCCAGCACCGTGCAGCCGTGGGTTAAGCCGCGACCGGCGATGCCTGCATCCTTTATGGGCACCAGCCCAGGTCCGAGCCCCAGCTGCTCTATTTCCATCCCAGCTCCCTGCTAATGTGCCTGGGAAAGCAGCAGAGGATGGCGCAAGCTTTTGGGCCCCAGCACCCACATAGGAGACCTGGATAAAGCTCCTGGCTCCTGGCTCCTGCCTTCGGCCTGGCCCAGCCCTGGCCGTTTTGGTCATCTGGGGAGTGAACCAATGGATGGAAGACCTCTCTCTCTCCTTTTCTCTAACTCCATCTTTCAAATAAAATGAACAAAACAAAACAAAAGCTGAAGTTCCCGAAGGCGCAAGCCCCAGCCAGCACTGCTCCGGCTCTCAGGCCCCTGGGATCTCCCAGGCTGATTCAGCCCCGGCCCCAGATGCCACAGGCTGCCTGCTGGTCTTTGAGTCCAATCCCAGTTCTGCCTCCAGTTCTGTGACGCTGAGCAAGCCCCTGGCATGACCGGGGCCTCACTTTCCCCTCTTGCAAAGGGGTGGTGGTGCCAGAGCTGGGGTGGAGGCAGAATCACTCCACACAAGGATGGGGCCCGCTGCTGTCACCTGGCCCTGAGGGCCCAGTCTGGTAGCCTCCATGCCTGAAGCCTGCCGTCCACTTCATTGCTGTGGCCCAGCATCAGCTGGTGGGCGGGGCGGGTCTCTCCTTTAAAGCAAACCCCCAGCGCAGGCCATGCCACCTGCGACCCCCGCCTCCTATAGCCAGGGCCTGGATCAAGTCTCCACTTTCCACTTCCCACCCAGCTTCCTGCTAACACGCACCAGGTTTGCTCGGTCACCTGCCAGTTCTTTCTCTAAAAAGAGAGATTTATTTGAAAGGTCGAATGACACAGAGATCCTCTATCCACTGGTTCACTCCCTAAATGACCGAGAATGGCCGGGCCCAAGCCAGGGGTCTGGAACTCCATCCGGGTCTCCCACGTGGGTGGTAGGGGTCCAAGTATTTGGGCCACCTTTGCTGCTTTCCCAGGCGCATTAGCAGGGAGCTGGATAGGAAGTGGAGCATCTGGGACTCGAACCAGCACTTCAGTGTGGGCTGCAAGTAGCAGCCGAACCCGCTGTACCACAACATGGGCCCCTCTCCAGACAACTGCCAGGGAACTCATCCATCCATTCATCCATCCCCCGAGGGCTTCACACGAGCACTCGCAACAGACACGCATTAGCCCCTCCCGTGTGCCAGGCTCCAGGCAAAAGGCCCAGGAGGGAGAAACCTCAGCGCCCCGCCCACCGGGTGCATGCCGGGGCTGAGCCCAGGGCGCTGATTAACAAACCAATCAACCAGGCTCCCTATGGAGAAAACATCGGCATTGCCCCTCCACTCGGGCCTGAGATTCCACAATCAGCGGTTCATTTCACTCAGCGGCCACATCACCTCCTCACCAGGTTCCCCTTAGCATGGCAGCGCTCCCACGCCCACGGGAAACAGATCCCTGAGCCTTTCCTCCTTGAGGAGGAACAGAAGGGCGGGTCCTGCTGGCCCCCAGGGACCCCTGCAGGGCGGGTCCTGCCTGTGACGTCACACCCGCAGACGACAGGTGCACTGGTGATGTGAGGTGGGACAGGAGACGCCTCACAGGCCCTCGAGCCACCCCCGCCCTGGCAGAAGGAAGGTTGTTGGTGAGTCTACCTCCTGCACTGCTCGCAGCCTGTTTATAGGCAGCGGCTGAGGCAGGCATTGGCACAGCGGTCCCGATGCTGCTTGGATGCTCACGTCCCAGACCCAGGCAGCTGGGTTCCCGTCCTGCCTCCACTTCCACTTCTGGCTTCCTGCTTACGTGCACCCTGGGAGGCAGCAGGTGATGAGAAAGTGTTGGAGTTCCTGCCACCCACACGGGAGACCCAGATAGAGTTCTAGGATCCTGGCTTCAGCTAGGCCCACCCTGGGCATACCAGGCATTTTGGGGAATGAACCAGCAGATAGAAGACCTCCCTCTATAAAAAAAATGTAAAACAGCACAGCCTAGAAGAGAGCGAACAAGCTGGAGCCAAAACCTATACAAGGACGATTTCCAGAGAGCGAGAAACTTCAAGGGAATCTCACTTAACTCTGGTTAGACAAGGCCTTCCTGACCTGACCGAAATCCAAAAACCATAAAGGCAAGACTGACAAATGAATCACGTGAGAGATCGAAAATGACTAGACGGTAAAAACTATGAAGACGTCACCAAAAGCTAAAAGACAGACCAGAGAATCACAATTTCCACTCCTCACAGGGAGAGTCTTTCCAGAACATGTAAAGAGCCCTTACACATCCAAAAGAAAAACAGGGCCAGGAGTGAAGATGCCCAGACCCACGTCACAGCACTGGGTCCAGCTCCTGGACCTGGCTTCTGATCCAGCTCCCTGCTAACGCGCCTGCGAGACAACAGAGACGGCCCAAGTGCGTGGGTCCCTGCCAGCCACATGGGAGAGCTGGGTGGAGTTCCAGGCTTCTGGCTTTGGCCTGGCCCAGCCTGGGCTGTTGCAGGCATCTGGGGAGTAAACAAGCAGGTGGAAGATCTCCCTCCCCGACTCTCCCTCTCACTTTGTCACTCTGCCTTTCAAATAAATAAATAAACCTTTAAAAAAAAAAAAACATTTATAGAAAAGACACTCCAAGTGGCTCTTAGACATTTGGAAAGAAGCTGACCTCGCAGGCAATGAGACAAATACAAATTACAGCCGCCGTGGGATACCACGTTTGCCTGCGTGACCGGGAAGGAACATAGCATTCCGTCAGCCTGGGCTGGAACCAGGCACTCGGCTGGAACCGGGCACTCGGGCTCCCGCGGGCAGGAATGCGCCCTGTTAGAGCGGCTCAGCACGAGCGAAGCCACCAAGGTGCACACGTGCCCGGGACCTGCCCCATCTGATCTGCTCTCCCCCACGGGAGACCACACCTGCAAGGGGTCACTCATCACCACCCCGCGACACCTAAGTACAGAAGGAGGTGATGAGTGGCGCCCTCAGAGGCCAGGACACAGAACGAACGAGGGGACACCGTGCAGCTGCCAAAAGCAAGGGGCAGCTTGGAACCCAGGGAGCCGGGTGGCTCCCTTAAAAGCCCACAGGGTACAGCGATGCCGGCCCGAGACAGAAACGCAGCCTTGCGTTGACAGCGTGGATGAGGTGCATGTCTCACTTTCACTTTCTATTCCTACGCTCACTGCGTGTGCATGACCAAGCGCAGTCTGCGCAGAAAGACGGAAATCCCAGGTCCATCAGGGCCAAGCCGCCTGACCTCCCCTGTGCCTCGGTTTCCTCTTTTGGCAGGGCAGGCGCCACACAGGGCTCTGGGAATTACACGGCGGCCACACCGGCAGAGAGCTGAGCCTACGTGTGGCACACAACACCTACTACAAAGCTGGCAGGAAGGGCGGGGTGGGGTGCGGAGATGAACAGGCCTGCAATCTGCTCCTTCCCCCACCCCCAACCCTGCCAACAGCCCAACAGCCCTGCAGGGAGTGGAGGAGACCCGGCCCCCTTCTGCCCTGGAAATGGCCTGGCCTGTGGGGCTGGAGGGAACAGCGGTCAGTGCTCAGGACCATGAGCAGCAACACAGGCTGACCTCTCTGTGCAGGGCCTTGAAGGAGTGGCTCTCAGCCCGAGTCAGGCCAGAGGGAGGGGATGTTGGTCTGGGTCCCAGGGACCACCTGGTGGCATCCTAGGTAGCACCAGATCCTTGCTGCAAACCTCCCAGGCTGCAGTCAGGAAGAGAAAGAATAACATCCAGCCCTGGACGTGTGCTCTGTGGCAAAGAGACAGAGGGCGGAGCACCACCCAGGCTGGCCTCCCGCCTCTGACAGCCTGCAGAGCACGGGGAGGTGCTGGACAAGGACCCCCCAGGCTGACTCCCCACAGCTGAGTGTGGGAGAGTCCAGGGGAACCGACGGTGGCCCATTTGTCCAAAGCCCACAGGCCAAGAAAACATGCAGCTGGGATTTGAAGCCAGGCCGGCCCTACCTAAGGCCCAGGCTCTCATAACCCTGTACCTGCAACTGCTGAGGCGTGCCCCACCCCCACCCCACCCCCACAGCAGTGCCTGCTCACAAGTGGAGCTGGGTTCGACAGTCTCCCTTCCCTCTTTCAAGATGCCCTGGGTTCCTAGCAAAGGTTCTGACAAGTCCTGCAGCAAACAGACTCACTGAATTAACACAGCAAAACTGTCCCCACCTTTCTGGTTCACGGACTCTTCTTCCCTAGAATCCCTAGTGAACCTCCTTGAGCAGGCGCTGCCTTTGGAGTCTCCGAAAGCCCCTAGGAGCTGGGGCCCACGGAAGCCTCTCTCCTCCCCTTCTCTGAGCGCCTGGGGGAGCTGACAGCAGGTGGGGACCAGGCAGAGGTGAGGAGACACCAGAGAGAGCAGTCTCTGGCAGTCTTCGGGCCAGCTGGGAAGAAACCAGCCTGGGGGAGAGTCAGCAGGCAGAGAGCCCCCAGGGCATCTTCCTGTTGGCTTCCTGCCACTCCCATGCACCTGCCCAGATGCCCCCCCCCCCCAGCCCCGGCACACGCAAGGCAGTATAGGGAGAACACGGCGGACAGTCCCGGCGCCACCTCTCACCGCCGTGTGACCACAGCGCTTCCCCCTCTCTGGGCCTCACTCCTCCCAGGGTCTCCGAGGTCCCTTCCCACTCAGACCAACAGAGAGGCCAGGGGGAGAGGCAGCTACCACGCAGAGCCCAGTAGCCCATCCCGGGAGGCCGGGGTCCTCTCTGCCTGGCCCATCCCCATCCCAACAGGCCCGAAGCCACCGCCCGGCCCAGCAGCCAGAGTGCCCAGGCCTAACCCATGGGGCTGAGACCCTGGTCAAGGCCAAGGGGACATGTGAGGGGCAAGGCGCTGCCTCGTGCAGCCAGCTGAGAGCCCGGAAGAGGCCCTGTGCACGGAGGGTTGGGGGCAAGCCCACCCGGCCTCCCCCTTCTGCCTTCCAGAACTGCACCCACTTGGGGGCTCACACAAACTCCCACCTTCCAGCCCCAGGCTGCGCAGGGGAGGTAGCAGCGCACAGCAACCCCTGCAGTCCCGAGCCCAGGCCTCCCCGTGGGGTAGCCCACCAGGGCCCCCACAGCTGTCCAGGACCCCGAAATACCCAACCCAGTCCTTGCTCACCCCCAGCCAAAAAAACTTCTCCAGAGCCTTCTTGACTGCTGCGTGCTCTGACTTATTTCGCTTCCCCAAACGAGCCCCACCCTTTCATCGCCAGACTCTGGCAACCTAGACACACGGCCTCTGCCGGGCAGCTCCTGCCCACCCTTCAGCGCCAGCCTCCCCCGCCACCTCCCCCAGGAAGGCTGCCTAATTCCTTCCCAATCAGGCCTCCCTGCCTGCCTTAGCTTCCCTGGCACCTGCACTTCCCAGGGATGCACTGGCCATGTCACCTGGGCCCCTCCAAGGCTGAGCCATCTGCACCCGCCCTGTTGGGCATGCAGGGTCCACACAAACCCCTTCCTCTGCACACTAAGACAGCCAGTATGAAGGCCGGCGCCGTGGCTCAATAGGCTAATCCTATGCCTAGCGGCACCAGCACCCCGGGTTCTAGTCCCGGTCGGGGCACCGGATTCCGTCCCGGTTGCCCCTCTTCCAGGCCAGCTCTCTGCTGTGGCCCGGAAGTGCAGTGGAGGATGGCCCAAGTCCTTGGGACCTGCACCCACATGGGAGACCAGGATAAGCTCCTGCCTTCGGATCAGCATGGTGCGCGAGCTGCAGCGCACCGGCCACAGTGGCCATTGGAGGGTGAACCAATGGCAAAGGAAGACCTTTCTCTCTGTCTCTCTCACTGTCCACTCTGCCTGAAAAAAAAAGAAAAGAAAAGAAAAGAAAAAGACATCTAGTATGGAACTAGCCTGCAGGGGCAGGGCCCCCATGGCGGCACCCCCACCCCACCTGCATGAGGTCAGGCAGTCACCTGCCTCTAAACTGGGATGAGACCGATGGAGGCAGGCAGAGAGGATAGATTTGATTAGATTTGTGAGCTGGGAGACCACGCCCCTACCTGATCCCACCTGTACGCCCACCTGCCCGTCAGACTACATAGCCACGCCCCATTTGGGAGTAAATAAAAGGCCCCATGGGCGTGGCCTTCAGGCCGCCTGCTCTCCGACTTCCTGCCTGTGTGCTTGCTCCACGTGGCTCGCTCCTGGCCTGCTCTCTGCCTGGTACGGACCAGACGTAGCTTCTAGACCTCTCTCCCCTAAATAAAGCCCTCACTCTCCTGTGTATTCCTCTCACTGAATAGAAACCGTAGAAACATACCATGTTGCCTGGTCTATTTGAGCCAGCATTCAGAAGTCTCTGAATATGTGGCAAGAACCCACAAGGTTATTAATATGGAAAGTTATTAATAAACAGGCCAACATCAAAACCTCCCTCCCCTCTCCCCCCCCCACCCCCGGGCCTGTGCTAGCAGTGCAATGACCTCATGTCTCCAAAACCTCATAAACCCCCAAACCACACGTGGCAAGGGGAGGCAGACCCCGGCTTGGCATTCCCTGGGCCCTCACCCCGCAAGCACTCACTGGGCTCCTGCCCTGCATCAACACAGGGCGAGGTGCTGACGCCACAGCCAGCAAGGCGGACGGGGTGGGGGTGCGCAGAGCGCATGCTGGGGGCACGCACAGTAAAGGAGCGAAAGGCTGAGAAGAAATGCCAGGGCAGGCCAAGGTGCAGCCCCAGGCGGACAGCGGACGAAGCAGGCGAGAAGCAGGCGAGGCGAGGGCTCCACAGCGCCGCTCTGAGACCAAACATGGGGTGTGCATCCAGGGATGGCCACAAGCTCTCCGGGCCTGTTTCCTCGCTGTCTCAGGGACTTCATTCAGAGGCCGGCCGGCAGGCACACAGTGAGGGCCACCACCTAGGGTCCTCCCAGCTGGCTCCCAACACGAGGGAGGGCAGCCTGAGATGGCTCTGAGACCTCCTGGGACACACTACAACCCTGGCACTCGGGGCCACTTCCTGCCAGCTCCTCTCTACCCTCACTGTCCTGCCCACACTGGCCTGGCGACTAGGGGTGCAAAAGTGCTGGCCCCGCCCCCCATCCCTGTACCCCCTCCCCAGGGGCCAGGGCGGTGGCTCCAGGGAGTCTGCGCATTTCAAAGATGGCCACTTCCCCATTAGCCCAGGCGTCTCCCTTCCACTTCAAAGGACTCCTCCTCCTCCTCTTCCAGCAGATGGGCCTGGGGAGGCAAGTGTGGGAGGCTGGGAGCAGGACAGGCAGGAGGTAGGGCCCGCCAGCCCGGCCAGCCCGCTGCAGAGTGGGGAGAACAAAATGGGAAGAGGAATAGCCCCCAGGGTCCCCTAGAGAACAGCAGGAAGGGCCAGGACCAGCCCAAAGGACAGGCCCCAAATCCACACCCTTCCCCCTGGGGGAGACCCAGGAGAAGGCACACGGACAGGGAGGGGTCAGCACCCCCAACACAGCTCCACCCAGGAAAACCCAGGCCAGCCTGAGGCTGGGAGCTCCCTGGACAAGTTTCCCCACCCGTGCCTCTCCCAGCAACGCCAGCAATTCTAGGAACCATAGATCTTTAAGTCAGCGGGCCTGGGCTGCTACGACGGAGCCACTCAGAGAGGGTGGCTGGGCAGGCGAATTCCCCTGCGGGGGGGGAAGACAAGGAGGCCCCCATCTGGGCTCTGCATGCAGTGACCACAGCAGGCAGGAGGTGGCACCACCCACACATGCACCTCCGCTGGGGCCTCAGGCTTCCCAAAGCCAAGCCCGGGCACTACACCCCACGTGGCCATGAGCTCCTCCTGTGTCCATGGTCATGGTCATTCCTTCTGCCTCCAGTCCCAGCATGTAGGAGGAGGCGAGAAGAGAGGTGGGACCCGGGGGGCAGGAGTCATGGCTGAGGGTGGGGGTCCCGCAATAAAGACCTCAGTTGGCTCCTTGTGTCCCCCAGGCCCAGTAGGGGGCCTGGCTGCGACAGTGGGAGACGAAGGGACCCTCTGGAGGGAGCTCAGGGAGGGACGTGGCCAGCCGAAAGGACCCAGGAGGAGGCACCAGCATACCCCTAACCCCAGAGCTCCAGGTCTCCCAAAGGAGGCGCCTCCCTGGGGGACACAAGGCATGGAGTTGGGAGAAGGGCAGGAGGGGGACCAGAGGTGGGACTGCAACCGGAAAAAGGGCCAGGGCCAGGAAGGCCGCAGAAGCCAGAAACATTGACACCTGACCAGGCAAGGAGAAACCGGCCCAAGGGCTGTGTCAGAAAAACCTGGGGCCCTGGCCTCCACTCTGGGGGTCCAGGGTCAGCCGGCCCCACCCCAGCTGCACAACGGCTTTATCCCAAGTGGGGGGCTCCGCCAATGCCTGTGACACAGTCACGGAGGACAGCAGGTGGTGACAGGAGAGCAAGATCCCAGGTGTCCAGGGGAGCAGGGCCACCTGAGAGAAGTGAGCCCGGTCCAAGGCTCGGCACCCCCCCCCCACCAGCCCCCTGGAGAAGGGCTGCCAGGGAGTGGGGCTGCAGCAGCCCAGCAGGTCTGTGCCCAGGGTTGGGCAATGGCCTAGCCATGACGTGCTGGTTGTGAAATCCGTGGGCAGGGGCAGGTCGAGCCGGATGCCCAGGGCTAGCCTGGGGCAATGTGCCACCCTTCTGGGGGGGGCACTGGACAGAAGGGGTGGCTGGAGGAATTCCCCCACCCACACCTGTCAGCCAGAGCTCCCGCGTCTCCAATGCTTCAGGGACATGTTCCACGCCTGTTACCCTCTTACTAATCTCCCGGAGCACTGCCATCTGCCCCATTTCACAGATAGGAAAACTGAGAGACGGGTCAAGTGGCTAACCTAAAGGATGTCCCTCAGCCCGGCTCCACCCAAGCTTGCCTCTCTGCTTCCCCCAGGGGCATCTGGGCTCCCACCCAAGGCAGGGGGGAACCTTGTGACCCCAGTTATACAAACACTTCCACTGGGGTAACAGCACCTTGCGTCCGGTGCTGGACAGCCATCACTGCTTAATCCTCTCAACCAGCTGACCACTGCACACCAGCAGCTGGGAGGGGGCAGAGTGGGGCTCGAACCCAGACTGACAGACTCGAGCTCTGCCCTGCTGTGTGCAGAGGCAGGCACCACAGCCCCCGGCCTCCAAAGCCCCTGGCTTCTCAGGCTGCTGATGCCCATGGACCCCCAGATCCCGGCCTCAAAGTTCCTCTCCCTCCCACCCCTGAGACCCGACCTCATGGAAGGCCGTGTGCTGGGAGCCTGGATCACATGCTGCCTGCTCCCCCAGAGGCTCCAGGACCCTCTGCAGCCAGACACAGCATCGCAACAGCGTGGCAAAGGCTGCAACGGCTGCAGCGTGGGCGAGCCCCACGTCCACCTCCTCCAGGCCGAGCTGACAAGGGGAAGCCCAGTGCCGGGCGATGGACCACTCAGCCACACGTGCAGACTCCCTGGTAACGTGGAATGGCGAGGCATGGGAAATCCACCCCCCAAGCCCGCACAGGGCACACGGCGCAGCTCCCTGACCCAGCCACCAAAGCTTGGTCTGACCCCACCCTCCCGCAGCGGGGAGCACCACCCAGAGCCCCCTCCTCAGGGTTGCCCTGCCCAGGTGAGGCCCAGCATCCTGGCAGGGCTCCAGCTGACCACACCTGAAGAGCACATGAGTGGGTCCTGGGGGTCTCTGCCCTCCTCCCATGAAGTGGGGGTTGTGGGGAGGACGGGGTAGGGGGTAAACCAATAGCTACAGACTGTGAAGGGGCCGTCAGGTCAGCCCTTCTGAGAAGCACCTTTGGCCTCTACAGAGGGCTCACCCCTGCCCCATCCTACCTCTCCCTGCCTACAAACCCATCCCCCAGAACCCCCAAGCAAACCCCTCCCAGATATGCCCTGCTACCCCAAGCCCAGCTGCCCATGGCTCCTGCTTTTCCATAAAACACCCCTGGCGACTGGGCCTCCAGCCACCTAACCCTTTCCTTTCTGAGGGCCACGGGGTCTGGAGCAAAGGAGAGCCTGCCCTGCCCCAGCACCAGGAGCCACAGGAAACCCCAGGGCTCTGTGGGGGTGGGGGGTGGGGAGGCACCAACCCCAGGCTGCAGGTCCCAGACGCAGCACTTCCTGCCGGTCTCTTGGGACTTCCTCTAGATCTGCTCGCCTGGGCGTCTTCTTCATGTCCGAGCCTGTCACACGTTCATGACCTCGCAGACTCAGCATTCTCCTCATGGACATTTTTGTCCCAAACAGACACGTTCAGCCACCCTCGAGCCTCTGCCTCCCTGGCCCTGAACCAGCGTGCTGGCACCAAGAGGCGGCTGCTCCCCGGGTCCGAGTGTTGCGATGAGCACACGGGCAGCTGGGAAAGCCCATTCCACAGCCACAAAACAAAGAGCTCCCCTCGGGGGCCATCCTGGCTCTGTCTCAGCCACCGGCCGCTTTGAGAGCTTTTTGTCTGTTACTTGTTATTTGGCTTCATAAAATAAGCTGAGCTGCCCTTCCCTCGCCAATTTTTACTTTCTTTGAGAAAAAAGAAGCACACTTGTAAATCCAAAATCATGGGACCAGCGCTGTGGCATGGCGGGAAAAGCCGCCACCTCCAGCACCAGCATCCCATATGGGCGCCGGTTCGAGTCCCGGCTGCTCCACTTCCGATCCAGCTCCCAGCTATGGCCTGGGAACACAGTGGAAGATGGCCCAAGTGCTTGGACCCCTGCACCTGCATGGGAGATCTGGAAGAAGCTCCTGGTTCCTGGCTTCACCCTGGGGAGTGAAATAATGGATGGAAGATCTCTCCTCTCTCTCTCTCTCTCTCTCTCTCTCTCTCTCTCTCTCCCTCTTGTCTGTAACTCTGACTTTCAAATAAATACATAAATTTTAAAAGGAAAAAATACAATACAAAATCACCACCCTTGAGACGACATACGGACGTCTGAGAGTCTGCGGCGCACAGAACTCCGAGTGGAGGGGCCCAGCCCGCAGCACGTTGCTCACAGAGCATTTCCTTAGCAGGCCGGGAGCCAGTGACGAGCTGTGTCTGTCCAGCTTCCAGGAGACGGCCTCCCCGGGCCAGCCTGCCCGGTCCTCTCGCAGCCAGGCCCGCAGGCCGAGCCCGCCTCCGTCTGCCTGGGGCTGCACGGCCTGCCGCCCAGGCTGATGACACCCCAGCACCACGCCCGCTTTACCTGGTCGTCCCGGGGCCCCTCTGCAGCCGGGCCGGGGTCCCCACCAGCAGGGAGGTGGTCTGGCTCGCGCCTGGGCTTCCTCGGATGGCGTCCAGACTCACACATGGGAAGGCTCCGTCCCCGGCTACCTACTGCGAGTGAGTCACATAGGGGACCTGCCACTTCCTGCTCCGGCGGCGGTGGTGGCAGCACGGGGGCCTCAGCTGGGCGCCTAGCGGGGTGCGGGCGGGGGCGGGGAGCCCTCCCAGCCGCAGCGCAGCCCTCTGCAGCAGTGAGGGGAGCCGCCAGGCTCCCGGCTCCAATGACTTCATGGAAATTTGAAGCTTGAAACTGGAACAATTTTGAAAAAAAAAATAATACAAGCACCAAGAGCCTTCATTAGAAGCTGCGAGTCGTGTGTTCCATGCAGGGAGTCGACGCAGTCTTAACGAGCTATTAGACCAGTAGCTTGGCACCGAGCCTCATCCTGGCTCGGCCGTCACAGTCAGCCCCGCCTGGACCTCAGTTTCCCCGTCTGTGCAGGGAGGTGGCCCTGTCCACCTCCAAGAAGGGTCCTGGAGAGCCTGGGACACCACAGGTCATCCAGGTGAGCCTCCCACCTCTGCACTCCACACGTGCCTTGCACTAGGGGCAGGGCAGGGGACGAGACCCAGGCCCAGCCATGGGTCTTCTCCCCAACAGCTGGAGCCCCTGCAGAACCCCAGCAGCCCCAGGCACCATGAGGCTAAGAATCAAACCCCAGCTCCCATTCTGCTCTGCAGCCTCAGTTTCCCCACTGGGGTCGGGGAAGCCCAGTGGCGAGCAGCAGACTAGGAAGGCCCACTCCCTAGCACACATGGCAGGGTCCCAAGCTCATTTTCTTTACATCTCGACACTCCAACGAGCCCGGGAGCTCTGCCTCCCTCCAGGCCCTCCCCGGCCCCCTCCACAGCACCCCTGCGATGGGACTGTCTGTACCAGGTCTGTCCTCTGCAGAGAATTCCCTGGAGAGGGTACTGAGGATGGCCATCTCGTCCAGGGCGGGCATCCCGTGCATGTGGCCAAATGGGGCTGCCTCTGCGCCAGGCCCTGTGCCAGGGGCCAGCAGGTGACTTAAAAGCCCTGCAGGTGCACAGGGCTCTGGGCTGTTCCAGAACCCACAGGAGCCTGGCCGTGGGCACAGCACCCACCCCTCCCCCCACTTCAAGCACACACCCCCTGGGCCTGGGCATTCCAAGAAGAGAAGGAACAGACATTCTTAGGGGAGATACTCACCATGCACAGGACTGACAAGAGACCCCGCCCCAGGATGGAAGAAAATCTCCCACAAACCAACATGGCAAAGAAATGGCCCAACTAAAGATGGGCAAAGGACTTAAACAGGTCGTTGGAGAAACAGGATACCAAGAACGATCAGTAGGCACACGGAGAAATCATCGACAAACCCGCACGGAGTTTGCACTCCTCCACCAGAAGGGCCGAAATCCAACCGAGGCCACCAAGTGTCCACAGGGCCATGGAGCAACTCCAGCCGGGAGGAACCGTACAGACTGGCACAGCCAGGGAGGAAAACGGGCAGGCCGGCCCAAAGCTAACCCCGGGCTGCACCCAAAAGAACGCAGTGACCCAGGGACCATCCCGGCACCGACGACCAAGACAGACCTGGGTCCTCACGCAGTCAAACAGGAAGTCACCCGAGAGCCCAGCCAGGCAGGACAAGCAAGCGTGCACCGACTCCCACGATGGAAACTTTCTCTGCAATAGAGGAACAGATGCCTGATGCACACCCCAGGCATGAAGCACACGTAGGAGAGCACTTCGTGTGCATCCACAGACGCGAAGTTTCAAGAGGGACGGAGCGAAGCTGCCGCGGCTCAGAGCCGGGCGGGGGTTGTCCCTGGCGAAGCTGCAGATGGAGAAGGGGCACAAGGGACTCTCTGGGGAGCCAGAAGGTTCTCTCTATTCCTCCTAATAGTTATTTATTTGAAAGGCAGAGTGGCGGAGAGATAGGGAGTCAGAGAGATCCTCCATCTGCTGGCTCACTCCCCAAATGTCCACACCAGCCGGGGCTGGGCTGGGCCAGAGCCAGGAGCTTGGAACTCCATCCAGGTCTCCCACACTGGGGGCAGGCACAGCGCACCTGCTGCCTCCCAGGCACTCCCAGGCACACTGGCAGGAAGCTGGATTGGAAGCAGAGGAGCTAGGACTCCCCAAACCAGCACTCTGAGATGGGGTGGGGGCTTCCCACGCAGTGGCCTAACCCCCTGCAGTACAACGCCTGCCCTGAGGTGCAAACATCCCACCTGGCTACACTCGTGTGTGCACAAGTGCAACTCACAGCTCTGCGCATTGAAGGTCGTGCACCCGACTGTGTGTACATTACACGTCCATTTCTTGACAGGTTTATCCAAGAGGACAGGGCGCTGGGTGCTCAGTCACCTGGGAAATACAACGGCCTGACTTGAACCAGCATGCACAGTGATACCTGGGTGCCAACCCTTGAAGGGAGCTGGGCGTGCAACAGGTACAGCGGTGAGCAGAGGAGCAGGGCCACAGGGGAGGCCAGGGGGGGATAGGGAAAGTCCAGGTGGGCTGGGAGTCCTTGAGATGGCGGAGTCAGGAGGCACCTGCCTGCTTGATAACTCCCAGAGGCCTCAGCTGCAGCACGGCAGGTGGCTGGAGGGGGCACCATGGCAGCCCGAGGATCGCTCTCTGCTCTCAGTGTGAGCTGAGGGGCCCAGCCTTGCCAGCAGGGGCATTGGAAGACAAACCCACCACGCGATGACAAAAGCTGCTGTCCCACCCAGCAAGGCCTCCTGTCCGCCCCAGGCCTCCTTCCAGCTGTGGCCTTGGAGGACATAGTGCTCAGACTCTCCTGCTGCACCCCAGCCCAAGCCACAGGCACCTGAGAGCCCACCCAGTGAGGCGCAGGGGCAGGACCTGTGTGCACCACAGCCAGGTGCATGCCCAGACAACGGGCACCGACTCCCGGAACTCCCGCCACGACTCCCCTGCTCCAGAGGAGGGACCCAAGGCGCCGGGGGCCACATCCCAGCCCAAGGTCAGCCGGGAAAAGGCAGCGCTGGGATTCAAACTCAGGTCCGCCTGACTGCACAGCCCATGATCATAGCAGCTCAACAGCCGGCCCTCCCGGGAACTCAGTACAAAGCCTTCCTTGGGGACCGGCGTCGGGTACAGGAAGCTAAGCTGCCACCTGACACCCGCATTTCCTGTTGGAGCGCTGGCTGGAGTCCCAGCTGCTTTGCTGCCCACCCAGCTCCCTGCTAATGCACTTGGGGGGCAGCGGGAGATGGTTCAAGTCCTTGGGCCCCTGCACCCATGTGGGAGACCTGGAAAAAGCTCCTGGCTCCTGGCTTCAGCCTGGCCCAACCCTGGCCAATGCAGCCATTTGGGGAGTGAACCAGCAGCTGGAAGACCAATCTCTTTCTCTAACTCTGCCTTTTAAATAAATTTTTTAAAATTTTAATTTATTTGAAAGGCAGAGTTACAGAAAGAGAGAAAGGGTGAGAGAGAGAGAGAGAGAGAGAGAGAGAGAGAGAGAGAGAGAGAGAAAGGTCTTCTATCTATTGGTTCACTTCCCAAATGGCCACAACAGCCTAGGCTGGGCCAGGCTGAAGCCAGGAGCTTCTTCTGGGTCTCCCACGTGGGTGCAGGGGCCCAAGCACTCGGGCCATCTTCCACTGCCTCCCAGGTGCATAAGCTGGGAGCCAGATGGGAGGTAGAGAAGCCAGGCCACAAACTGGCACTCATTAGTAACACTGGCATCTCAGGTGGCAGCTTAACCTGCTGCACCACAACACTGGCCCCTAAAATTAATCTTTTTTTTTTTTTTTTTTTTTTTTGACAGGCAGAGTGGACAGTGAGAGAGAGAGAGACAGAGAGAAAGGTCTTCTTTTGCCGTTGGTTCACCCTCCAATGGCCGCCGCGGCCGGCGCGCTGCAGCCAGCGCACCGCGCTGATCCAATGGCAGGAGCCAGGAGCCAGGTGCTTTTCCTGGTCTCCCATGGGGTGCAGGGCCCAAGCACTTGGGCCATCCTCCACTGCACTCTCTGGCCACAGCAGAGGGCTGGCCTGGAAGAGGGGCAACCGGGACAGAATCCAGCGCCCCAACCGGGACTAGAACCCGGTGTGCCGGCGCCGCTAGGCGGAGGATTAGCCTAGTGAGCCGCGGCGCCGGCCTTAAAATTAATCTTAAAATAAAAATAAATAAAGGGCTCTCAGAGATGCGGTGCCCCTGGTCCCACTAGGCTCCCACGGTAGGTGCCCTTGCCCGATCTCCCCTCACGCCCGGCACTCCCAAGGCTGGTGAGCAAACTCCACCCGAGGAGGGCAGCCTCATGGCATCCCGCGGGGCACACTGCTTCTGCTTGTTCAAGCGGCCAGACCTCACAGCATGGCCCCAACTGCGTCCTGCACCACTCAGCAACTCCCCCCCCACTAGTGCACAGACCCAGGGGTGTCTTGGAACCAGCCACCCACTGTGCCACTTCCGAGGCCAGGACCTGCTCACCCAAGGAAGAGCGGGGATGTCCGGCCTTGGGAAGGACCAGGGCCTCGCTGGGGAGGGGGCCCAAGCCGAGGCCGTGAAACAGCGCAAAGGAAGGAACAAAATGCAGCAAACACAAGGCAGACGGCGCTGTCTGCTGGCCAAGGGACAAGTAGCACCGAGTGCTGAGCGAAGAGCGTGGCCCCTCCCCCACAGGAAGAAGCCCATGGCCCCCAGTAGGATTCAAACCCAGGTGGGGATGGGGGGAGGGCAGGGGCGGAGTGGGTATAAGAAGAGAAAACAACCCCTCCCCCCTCCCCTAAACCGGGATCTCACCAAACTGCAGAGGAGCCCGGCAGAGACAGGATCTGAGCCGTGGGCCACTCACTCCCAGCTCTCTAGGGGTACCGGGGCATGAGGGCTCCACAGAGAAACCCAGCCCAGCCCAGCCCACGGGAGCCGGGAGCTCAAGGCGGCCGACTGTGGTCAGAACAACACCGCACAGCTGTCTGGGAGGCGGCGGCGGCTAATAGGTACCTGTGTGATGCATACAGTAAGGGCTTAATTACAGCTGGCAGGCTAGGGAGCCCAGGCTGAAGGCACCTTCTTAGCCCCAAAGCCTGCATCCCGGCTGTCCTCCATGCCCGCGTGCCACAGCTTGCCTGGGCCTCCTAGGTCAAGGCCTGTCTCCTCCTCTGGCCCAACCCACCCTCCCTTCCCCTCCTTGACCCCACCTTCCCGCTGCGGCATCTGCTGCCTCCTGGAAGGATCCAAATGCTGCCCCCTGCCCCCCCCCCCATTCCACCACAACACTGCACCCACTGCTGCTCTCTCCGCTGGGCCACAGCACCACAGGCCTCCCACGAGACAGAAACATAACTGGCCCTCCTCTCCACTGCAACCGCCATTCGCACCATGGGTAACAGCCCCGTTTCCCCAGGGAACCTGGGCCGTGTTCACGGCAGAGTGGGCACGTGACTCAGACCGGGCCACTGGGAGTCTGGGAAAGGCGCCCTCCTGTCACCGGGCCAGGGCTGTGCCACTTTTGACCCCTGCCTCCTGGTGTTCCCACGCTGAAAGCCCCTCCCACGCCAGAGTGGTCATTAAAACGCTTCTGAAACCACACAAGGCCTCTGAGGGCGTGAAGGCCTCGCTGCGGTCCCCAGCTCCCTCTTGGATCCCTCCCTCTGGGGGGTGAGGAACTCAACCTCCTGCCAAGAGCCAGCACCAACCTTCCACCCACACGAGCAAGCCTCCAGCTAGGGAGCAAAGCCTCAGCCCAGCCCAGCCTTTAGTGACTATAACTTCAGAGACTAAACCAGAACCCTAAATTCCCAGCCTAGGGAAATTGTGGGGTAATAGATCCTGAATACGATCACCAGGCAGGAGAACTTGCCAAAAAATGAAGCCAAGACAGAAGCAGAGTCTTCATGATCCCGGATGAGCCCCTGGATCCAGCCATACCTGAATGCACACAAAATCTCCCCCTGGGATTATGGCTGTCATTAGGTCTCCTTGTCTTCCCCTTCCCTTTGCTTGCAGTAGGGCTCCCCAGACTCACACTCTCTCGTGCGCACCTGCCTGCTCGGGTGCCAGCAGGGTCCCAGCTTCTCTTCCGTCAGACCCGCCTTGCTGAGAGCCAAGACCCCCTCTTCCCTGCACTGGGCACTCGGTGGCCCTTGTGCTATTGCTGCCAGGCAGATGCTGCCCTGGAGAACACAGGACAGAAACACAACACAGTGTGAGCCCCTCGCCGGCTCCCCAGCCCAAGACAACAGAGCCCAGCCCTGGCCAGGGGCGGGCACAGCCTTGTGGTTCTGTCACTCAGCCGTCCCCAGATGGATTTGTCACAGGCAGGCTGGGGAGCATTCCAACGCATCGACTCAGCTCCTCCGGCTGCGCCCTCGGCTCTCCCCAGCTGCGGGCTCAGGGCCGTGTTGGGGATCCTTTGCCTCGCCAGGCTGGCAGTTGAAGGAACGCCCGGGTTCTGCCTGCATTTCATGGGCTGGAAGTGTGGCTTCCAGAGGAGCCGACTGAGGCCTTGCAGCCACCTACCCGTCAGAAGCCAGCGGGGCCTTTTGAGCCCTGACCAGCTGTGGTCCCGAGGGGTCACCGGGGCAAGCCCCAGAGCCATCGCCCCTCCCATGTGGACGTCAAAATAGCTGCTGCTTAGCCCAGCTCCAGTGGCAGGACAAGCACAGGTGGGCCTAGGGCATGGGGGTGGTGCAGCCCGCCCGAGGGCAGGGGGCCGGCTGTCACGACCTCCCCACCCCCACCCCGCCCTGGGCCCTAGTCCTTGCCAGCCCTGGAGGTCAGAGCTTAGGAGAAGGGAAGGGCGGCTGAGGCCACACGGTGTTGAGTAACAGCAGTGAATCCTCAAAGAACAGATGTGAAAGCAACTGCCCTGGCAACCAAAAGGCCTGATTTCCTTTGAAAAACTTGGCAGCTGGGCCACACCAGCAGCCGCCCGTCCTTCCCCACACCCGGCCCAGTACGACCGACCGGGAAGGGCAGGGAGGAAGATCACGCCCCTCCCGACAGGCCCTGGGAAGGGGGCTAAGGCAGAGCTGAGAAGAGCAGCTCACAGAACCACCCAGGAATGGGAGCCCTGGGCCAGGCACTGTGGTGTAGGAGGTAAAGCTGCCACCTGCAACATAAGCATCCCATGTGGGCACCGGTTCGAGTCCCGGCTGCTCCACTTCCTATCCAGCTCCCTGCTAATGTGTCTGGGAAAAGCAGCAGAAGATAGCAATTACTTGGGCCCCTGTACCCATGTGGGAGACAGGAAGAAGTTCCTAGTTCCTGGCTTTGATCTGGCCATTGCTCCCATCTGGGAAGTGAAACGAGCAGTTAGAAGATCTGTCTGTCTCTCTTGGTTTCTCTGTCTTTCCTTCATGCTGCAACTCTTTCAGATAAATAAATAAAACTTTTTTTTGAAGATTTACTTATTTATTTGAAAGGCAGAGTTACAGAGAGGCAGAGGCAGAGAAAGAGAGGTCCTCCATCCGATGGTTCATTCCCCAATTGGCTGCAACGGCTGGAGCTGGGCCAAACCAAAACCAGGAACCAGGAGCTTCTTCCGGGTCTCCCATGCGGGTGCAGGGGCCCAAGGACTTGGGCCATCTTCTACTGCTTTCCCAGGCCACAGCAGAGAGCTGGATGGGAAGTGGAGCAGTTGGGACTCAAACCGGTGTCCATATGGGATGCCAGCACTGCAAGCAGTGTCTTTACCTGCTACATTACAGCGCCGGCCCCAATAAATAAATCTTAAAAGTGGGGGGGGGGCAGGGGGAGCTTTCTGTGGTCTGATTATGTTACACGGGTGCCTATGTGGTTTTTTTGCATTTGAAAAAAAAAAAAACAAGAATACATTCCAATTCTTAAAGAGTTTTTACCAGGGGATAAGAGTTTAGCCCACTTGTAATTTAACATTTGCATTTTTGTTTGTGTCTGCAACTCTTCACTATGAAAACATAATCCCCACATAGAAGACAACAGCAGAGCGGGCACAGGGCCTCCCGGTGAGAATGTCTGTGTCCCACCTGGGTTCCGCACCGGGCTCCACCTCCCAACCTCTGCTTCCTGTCAATGCGGACCGCAGGCGGTAACGATGATGGCTCAAGTCCCTGGGTTCCTGCCTCCCACACGGGAGACCTGAACTGAGTTCCCAGCTTCTGGCTTTGACCCCAGCGCAGACTGGTTGTTGTGGGCATTTGGGAAGTAACCAGCAGATGGGAACTATCTGTCTCTCTCATTGCCTCTCAATAAAATAAAAAGTAATAATACTAAAAAAAAAAAAAAAAGTAGGAGAGAAAGAAGTTACAATGGGAAAAAAAAAAAAGGGCAAGTACAAGATTGGGAATTCTCCACTCACAGCCAAAATCAGCAGTGCCTGTAACTAGGTGAAAGTTGAAAGTTTTTGTGATCCTTAAAAATATTTTAAAGTCAGGCTGGCACCACGGCTCACTAGGCTAATCCTCCGCCTGTGGCGCCGGCAACCCGGGTTCTAGTCCCGGTTGGGGTGCCGGATTCTGTCCCAGTTGCCCCTCTTCCAGGCCAGCTCTCTGCTGTGACCGGGAAGGCAGTGGAGGATGGTCCAAGTGCTTGGGCCCTGCACCCGCATGGGAGACCAGGAGAAGCACCTGCCTCCTGGCTTTGGATCAGCGAAATGCGCCGGCCATGGCGGCCATTGGAGGGTGAACCAACAGCAGAAAGGAAGACCTTTCTCCCTGTCTCTCTCTCTCTCACTAGCCACTCTACCTGTCAAAATATATATATGTGTATATATGTATACATATATATATATATATATATATATATATATATATATATAAAAGCCATCACACATCAGCTGCCAGTGTCACTAAAGGAGACTCGAGCAGACCATGCAAGCCTTCCACAAAGGGTTTGCACCACCTCCACATGCTGTATGAAACCGACAATACCAGATGAGATCCGGCCTCTGGAAACAGTAACAATTTACAGCACTCAGGGGTCAGGAGCACTTGAGACATCACAGGAGGCTCTGACAGGTGAGGGAACCCAGCTGTAACAAAACCACTGGAAGAGGCACAGAACACGTGTCAGTCCCACGTGGGAAACCCTGCCGAAACACAGGCTGCCTCATCGTGTGGACCTCACTGGGAGCCTGATTCTAAAAAAGTCAAATAGCAGGCAGACATCTGGCGTGACAGCTGGGACATTGCTGGGAATGCCTCATCCCATATTGGGGTGCCCGATTCGAGTCCTGGCGCCACTCCCAGTCCCAGCTTCCTGCTAATCCACACCCTGCAAGGCAACAGGTGATGGCCCAAGTACTCGGATGTCTGCCACTCACGTGGGAGACCTTGGTTGAATTCCTGGCTCCTGGCTTCAGCCTGGCCCAGCCCTGGATATGGCTGGCATTTGGGGAGTGAACCAGCTGATGGAAGAGCTCTGTCTCTTTCAAATAACAAGAAAATAATACAAAAAGTAATAAGTATATATTGTCGATGCTTGTCAAAGCATTGGAAATCTGAACACTGGATACTTATGATCTTAAGGAATTATTGCTGGTTTTCAGATATTATATATTTGACTGTTTTAATATATAAATCAACCGATTGTGATTGCATAATTAATGAGGTACAACGTGATGTTATGATACATATAATCTGGTTTACATCAAGCCAATTAACATTTCCAACATCTTAAGGACTTTTTTGTGATGAGGACATTTGAAATTTAACAATTTTGAAACATGCATTTTGTTTTGTTTTGTTTTTTGACAGACAGAGTTAGACAGTGAGAGAGAGAGACAGAGAGAAAGGTCTTCCTTTCATTGGTGCACCCTCCAAATGGCTGCTACGGCCAGTGCACTGCGCTGATCTGAAGCCAGGAGCCAGGTGCTTCCTCCTGATCTCCCATGTGGGTGTAGGGCCCAAGCGCTTGGGCCATCCTCCACTGCCTTCCCGGGCCACAGCAGAGAGCTGGACTGGAGGAGGAGCAACCGGGACAGAATCCGGCGCCCCCACCAGGACTAGAACCTGGGGTGCCGGCGCCACAGGTGGAGGATTAGCCTATTGAGCCACGCTGCCAGTCAGAACATGCACTGTTAACTATAGTGACCACACTATAAAAAAGTGTTCCCCTCACTAATGGAAAGTTCACACCTTTGACCAGCACCTCCGTTACCCCACATGGACCTCTGCTAATCTCCACCTCTGCTTCTGAGTGCAACTGTTTCCGTTTCCACCCACAAGGGACCTCTCGCAGCACTCTTCCCTGTGCCTGGCTCATTTTACCTAAGAGTGTCCTCCAGGCGCACGCGTGTTTTCGAGAGGGACAGAATTCCATCCTTTGAGGCTATCCACTGCGCTCTCTTCACCCACTCGCATGGCGGCGGACACTTGGCTATTGGGAACAGTGCTGCAATGGCCATGGCACGAAGCCAGCTCTCCAACACAGCAATTTCAGCTCCTTTGGATAAATACCCAGGACTGGGCTTGCTGATCATACTATAGTCCAATGTCTATTTCCACTAACAGTGAACAAGACTTCCTTTTCCTACACATCCTGGCTAATATTTTTTATCTTTTATGTTTCACTTTTCTGAAAGGCAGAGTGACAAAGAGACAGAGAGAGCTTCCATCTGCTGGATCACTCCCCAAATGGCTAGGGAGTTGGGGTTGGGCTAGGCTGAAGCCATGAGCCAGGAACTCCATCGGGGTCTCCCACCTGGGTGGCAGGGATTCAAGTTCTTGGGCCATCACCTGCTGCTTTCCCAGGCACATTGGCAGGGAGCTGAATAGCAGGCGGCTGGCTCTGTGACACCACAGGTTAAGCCGTCGCCTGCAGTGCCAGTTTGAGTCCTAGTTGCTCCAGCTCCAATCCTGTTCTCTGCTAATGCACCTGGGAAAGCAGCAGAAGATGGCCCAAGTGTGTGGGCCCCTGCACCCATGTGGGGGACCTGGATGAAGCTCCTTGTTCCTGGCTTCAGCTTGGCCCAGCCCTAGTCACTGTGGCCATTTGGGGAGTGAACCACCAGATAAAAGATCCCTCTTTCTTTCCTTCTCTCTCTGTAACTATGCCTTTCAAAGCTGTGGTGTAGTGGGTAAAGCTGCCTGCAGTGCTGGCATCCCATGTGGGCGCACTGGTTCAAGTCCCCGCTGCTCCACTTTCCATACAGCTCTCTGCTATGGTCTGGGAAAGCAGTGGAGGATGGCCCAAGCCCTTGGGTCCCTGCACCCAATGGGAGACCAGGAGAAGCACCTGGCTCCTGGCTTCGGATCGGCACAGCTCTGGTCATAGCAACCAATTGGGGAGTGAACCAGCAGATGGAAGACCTCTCTCTCTCTCTGCCTCTCCTCTCTCCAGGTAACTGTGACTTTCAAATAAAAATAAATAAATATTTAAAAATATTTTTAAAATAAAAAAGGATTTATTTGATTTGAAAGAGTTACAGAGAGAAAGAGAGAGATCTTCCATCCATGGGTTCACACTCCAGATGGCTGCAACAGCCATGACAGGACCAGGCTGGCACCAGGAGTTTCATCTGAGTCTCCTACATAGGTGGCAGGGGCCCAAGAAGTTGGGCCATCTTCCACTGCCTTCCCAGGCATGTTGGCAGGGGACAGGATCAGAAGTGGAGCAGCAGGGACATGAACCAGCACCCACATGCAATGCTGGCACTGCAGGCAGTTTCTTTACCTATGCCACATTTTTTTAAAAAATATATCTCCTGGCCATCTGTATGCCTTCTAAAATGTATCTAGTTAAGGTCATTGACCATTTTTTTAATTCAGGATATTTGTTTTCTTGCTATTGAGTTGGGTTCCTTATATACCTCCAATAATAAACTTTAGTCAAATATCTGGCTTGCAAATATTTTGCTGCCTCTTCACTCTGTTCTTTCCTTTGTTGTAAAGAAACTTTTTGATTTGATATAACCTTATTTGTCTATTTTTGCTTTTGTTGCCTGAGCTCCTCAGATCAAATAAAAAAAATTGCCCAAGCCAATGTTTTGTTTTGAAAATTTTTTTATTTAGTTGAAAGGCAGAGTTACAGAGAAGCAGAGAGAGAGAGAAGCCTTCCATCTGGTTCATTCCCCAAATAGCTGCAACAGCTGGAGCTACGCTGATCCGAAGCCAGGAGCCTCCTCTGGGTCTCCCATGCAGGTCAGGAGCCCACCGACTTGGGCCATCTTCTACTGCTTTCCCAGGCCACAGCAGAGAGCTGGATTGGAAGTGGAGCAGCCAGGACCTGAACTAGTGCACACATGGGATGCCGGCACTACATGCAGTGGCCTTACCCACTACGCCATAGCACCGGCCCCTTGTTTTAAGATTTTTCTTTCTTTATTTGAAAGGTGAAAGAGAAAGAGAGAAAGTTTCCATCTGCCGTTCACTCTCCAAATGACCACAATGGCTGAGGCTAGTCCTGGGCCCAGACCAGGAGCCTGGAACTCCATCCGGGTCTCCCACGTGGGTGGCAGGAGCCTGAGTATTTGGGTCATCATCCATTGCTTTCCCAGGTGCATTATCAAAGAACTAGACTGGAAGTGGAGCAGCCAGGACTTGAACCGGAGCTCCCCAGTATAGGCCGATGACATCGGAAGCAGCAGCCCCACCTGCTATGCCATGCCAGCCCCGCCCAGACCAACGTTATGTAAGTTTTCTCCTAGTAGTTGTATAAGTTCAAGCCTCACATTAAGTCTTTAATACATTTTGAGTTGATTTCTGCATATGGTTTGAAATAAGGGTTCAGTGTTCTTCTTCTGAATGTGGACATCCAGTCTTCTCAAATCCCTCTATTGAAGAAACTTCCTTCGCCCTTTGCTTTTAGCGCCACTGTTAAATGCCAATTGACCATAAGCGCATGGGTTCACGCCTAGGCTTTCCATTTTGCTCCACTAGCCAATGTGTTTATCTTTTTTTTTTTTATTTGAGAGGTGAGAGAAAGACAGAGAGAAAGGTCTTCCTTCCATTGGTTCACCCCACAAATAGCCGCTATGGCTGGTGCTGCGCTAATCCAAAGCCAGGAGCCAGGTGCTTCCTCTTGGTCTCCCATTCGGGTGCAGGGCCCAAGCACTTGGGCCATCCTCCACTGCACTCCCGGGCCACAGCAGAGAGCTGGACTGGAAGAGGAGCAACCGAGACCAGAACTGGTGCCCATATGGGATGCCAGCACCGCAGGTGGAGGATTAACCAAG
The DNA here is from genome assembly GCF_964237555.1 of Oryctolagus cuniculus. Classification (NCBI taxonomy): domain Eukaryota; kingdom Metazoa; phylum Chordata; class Mammalia; order Lagomorpha; family Leporidae; genus Oryctolagus; species Oryctolagus cuniculus. The sequence continues at coordinate 33,858,180 of NC_091449.1, read as the reverse complement.
TGAGCCACGGCGCCGGCCCCCAATGTGTTTATCTTTATGCCGGTGCCATGCTGTCGTAATTACTACAGCTTTGTAATATAGTTTGGAATCAGATAATGTAACATCTCCAGCTTTGTGCAAAACTGCTTTGGGCACTGGGAGTCTTAGTGTCACAAGAATTTTAGAATCATTTTCCATTTCCGTGAAAACAGGTCCTTGGAATTTTGATGGGCACCGCATTGACTCTGCCCATCACTTTAACGATTAATCCTTCCGATCTGCGAACACTTTCCACTTCTTTCTGTCTCCAGCGTCTCATTAACTCGTCCTAGTTTTCTGCGTACAAATCCTTCCTTGCACTGTTTACGCCTAAGCATTTTGCTGTTCTTGATGCTACACTACACAGGACAGTTTTCTTGGTTTTGTTTCTGGAAAGTGAATGGCACAGAAACACTGCCGCCTTTGCGCGTCTGGCCGGCACCCTGCAGCTGTTCTGTGTTCGTAGGTTAGTTCTAACAGCCGTTTGGTACCCGTGTGCTTGTAAGAGAATCCTTATGGTTCCGCGCTGTGGACGGCAATTTTGACAGATGACGTGATCCCATGTCGGGAGGGGCTGAGCTTGGCCAGGGTTGGCTGAGGGGCAGGCACGCTGTTCCACCTTCTTTCATCTTTCCGGCCGGAAATGTGGAAACGCTGTCGTCACCTGAGCTTGGGGCCCCTGCTCTCCCTTGAGTTACACAATGAGGGATCGAGTTTAGCTCCTTCCCACAGCGGAGGACCACGGGGACGTCAAAGCAAAGTGACTCGGCCACATCTTAGAGCCAGGGACGTGACCCCACTCCCTATGATGGGAGAGAGAAACAGGGACAGGTGCAGCCCTCCCCACAGCCTCCCTGAGCCCTCCGGGAGGAAGCGCAGGAGGCCACAGGTGCCAGCTCCCCGAGACCACCCGCAGGGGGCAGCCGTCCTCCCCTCACCCCCAACAGCTTCCACAGCAGCCTATGGGCAGCATCTTAGCGCTCTCCTGGGAACTCCTCCCTGTCTCATCCTCCACAAAGGAGTTGACCTGGGGAACGGGAGGCCCTTGGCGCAGGGGACATCCACGTCCCAAGACATGGCGCTGCCGCACCCTACCTGCAGACGCCACCAGGTTGAAGAACAGACCCGTTTCACTCTGAAAAAAAGGGAATCCACGAACAAGGGCACAGCCGCCAGCCGCTCAGTAGAGCCCTCAGAAACAGCCTGAATCCAGCCCAGGGGGTGGATCAGAGACATGGCCTCTTCCCCCGCCTAACTCAGCACACACACAGCCCCGCAGGCATAGGGCTGTCGGCAGAGGACCGTGGGGAGCACCGTGCACCTCAAGTTCGCTTTCTTAGTATTGGTTACAAAGTCAGCTGGAAGGAGTTACTGCAAAGACAACAGGTTCTAAGGTTTCTCCCACTTCTTGCTTATATTTTATGATTTTTCAATAATTAAATGTGCATTATTCCTTTAATTAAAAGTTAAAGTTCCTTGAAGCCTAGCAGTTAAGATGGCTGCATCCCACATTAGAGTGCCTGGGTTCGAGTCCCGACTCCAGCTCCTGCTAATGCACACCCTGAGAGGCAGCGGCTGGCACCAACAGGAGAGACCTGGAGGGAGTTCCCAGCGCCAGCTTCCGCCAGGCTGTCGCAGGCATGTGGGGACTGAACCAGCGGATAGGAGCTCTCTCCCAGTCTCTTCATCTTGGTGTCTGCCTCTATGTTTCCGTGTGTCTGCCTCTGTCCGTCTCTCCCTTCCACCTGTACCTTCTGTCTGCCTCTCTCTCTCTCTCTCTCTCTCTCTCTCTCTCTCTGCCTCTGTCTCAAATAAATTTTATAAAAATCAGAGCCATTTAAACATGAGAAATGAGCTGACTTTCTCCTCCTCCTGGGATTGCAGCTCGTAGCTTCAGTCCAGGAAGCAGGAACGCTGGCTTCCAACCCAGACATTGCGGCCGCCCATTTGGGGGACCCCGGGCCTTAGTTTCCCCAGTATTCACACACTAAACTCTCCAGTGAGCTCCCCCAACACCCGCACTGAGCCTGCTTCCTCCTCTGTCAGAGGGACCTCAGGGCCCACTGACAAGGTCATGCGAGCAATGTCGGCCCCACCACTGCCCTCCCCACAAACAGGCATACCCCTCCCCCGCCTGTGCTCAACCCTCCCACTGACCTGCACCTGCTGCTGGGGAGCCCACACCAGAGCCACGAGCGTGCAGAGCCCAGCCTGCTCATGGCCGACCAGCCGCAGCCAGATCCTTCCCACCGCCCTCCAGGAAGGTAGCGAGGTCCCCCCGACCCTGAACCCCGGAGAAGCAGAGGCAAGCAGGAGAGAAAAGACTGTGCACCTACACACAACCCACCAAGGCCAAACCGCACCAACATCTTCATTCCACTCCCACCAACTCTTCCAGGTGCCCCCGGATGTACTGGCTTCTTTTGAGAGTGACTGTTGTTTTATTCCTAAATGGTGCATGGTTCCCACGACCGAGGGCTGCTCTCTGCATGCTGACGTGCCACAGAACCCACAGCCTTCGCAGCTGTCCCAATGATGCCCTCTGCACCCTTCTTTGCAGCCTGGGCTCACACACTGCATTTGTCACATCTCTTTGGTCTCCCCTAACCTCTGAGGGGGGTTCTCTTATCGTCCCCATTTTACATATGGGCAACTGAGCCTATGAGAGGCGAAAGTGCTCACCTAGACTCTCAGCTGGGCCTCGGGCCCAGGGGCTCCAGCCTCAAGAGCCTGGCTCTGGTCCTCTGGACCTAAGAGTTAGCAAATAGCCTTTGTTGTCTCTAACAGAACACAGCAGCAGCTCCCTCTGCAAACAGCTAGATGGCTGCTCAGGCCACCTCGCCGGGCAGGTGGCCATGAACTGAAGGAGTAGCCTCCTGTGCACACACTCGGCTTCCTGTCACCAGCTCCCTGCACCTGGCCATGGCCCTGGCTGGATGCCCACCCCCACCCCCGTGGGGCCACACCGAGACATTTCCAGGTAAAGAATGCGCTCAGGTCTGGAGGACTGGGCCCGCGTTTCTCTCCTTTTATAGCAACACCCAGGCCCAAGTGCCCATGTCCATCCAAAAAGCAGAGGAAGGTGGAGCCCCAGAGGCACAGCCGGAAGTCCTCGGGGTCCCCAGACCACAGCCCTGCCACAGAGCCCGACCAGGCTGGAGGGGGCTCCTGGCACCAGGAGGGATGTGCGCTCTGTCGCAGCCACAGGATGCGACTGCGCTGGAGAGAAGGTGCCAGGAAGAAGAGCTGGAGCGAGGCTGGGAGGCCGGGAGCTGCAAGTTCTTACAGCACAGAGCAGACAGGACCCAAGGGAGCCACGGCAGGGCCTGCCGCCTGCAGGCGGACCACACGAACTCAGCCTCCTCGGCAAGGGTCCTCGGGTCACTGCCCGGGGCCCAGCCCACAGGGATGTGGGGGCAGTGTCCACTCCCCACAGGGCCCAGAACTCCCGCCCTACAATTCTAACCCAGGACTGGCAACATCACCCTAGAAAATCACTTCCTGGGGCTGGCGCTGTGGCATAGTGGGTTAAAGCCGCCACCTGTGTGCCGGCATCCCATATGGGTGCCGGTTCGGGACCCGGCCGCTCCACTTTGGATCTAGCTCTCTGCTATAGCCTGGGGAAGCAGTAGATGGCCCAAGTCCTTGGGACCCTGCACCCACGTGGGACAGCCTGGCTCCTGGCTTCGGATCGGCGCAGCTCCAGCCGTTGTGGCCATCTGGGGAGTGAACCAATGGATGGAAGACCTCTCTCTCTCTCTCTCTCTTTGCCTCTTCTTCTCTCTCTGTGTAACTCTTTGAAATAAATAAATCTTTATAAAAAAAAAAAGAAAAAGAAAAAGAAAATCACTGCCTTTGACTCCCAAATTCGGGGAGGGGACGGCGGCTCAGGGCCGAGAGGGGCCACCAGCATGCCTGGTTCCCTCCAGGGAGGGCTCATCAGACAGCTGCCCAATGGCCTGAGCCACAGACGCCAGCAGACGCCCAGGGGACAGGGACAGGCCCCCCACTGGGCCTTTGCTGCCTCCCACCCGTTCTGTCCGGGCCGTGAGACTGAATCCTGGGGCCGCGTCCCTGGGCCCCCAGGGGGCTGAGAAGTCTGCAGCAGCTTCCAGCGCTCACCTGCAAACCAACTCCAAGTCTGAGGCAGGGGAACCGCTCTGGAAATGCACCAGCCCGGACAGACACGAAAAGTGTCCTGCTTCTTCCTCATCACAGATAACCCTGAGACTACGGAAAGCATGAATAAAAGAAAATGACCTGCGGACAAAGCAACCCCAAAGATCCCCCCACACACACACGCGCACACACACAGGGCCCTGCCCCGGCATCCACCCATGATGCACGGCTCGGCTCGGCCTGCCTGCTGGGTGAGCGTCCGGGGCCAAAGTGTGGCCACCCTGTCCTCACCCCTGGCCAAGGGGCTCAGAACTCAGCTCTCTGCCTCCTGCCCAGACACAGGCAGGCCCACCGATTCAGCCAGGAGCCAACCCAGCCACCGTGTTCCCATGCACAGTACCTGCACCAGCTAATGAGCGGGGGGGGGGGGGTCCAGAGCACAGGGTCAGCTGAGGGGTAGGAGTGGGGTGGGCGGGGAGCTGAAGGGTTTTGCCCTTGGTGGGGAACTTAAGAGAACCTCTGAGCTCTGCCTGCATGGGCACACAGGGCCTGACCTGTACTCAAACGGACCCCCCCCCCAGAACCACATCTGAGCGCACGGCAAGACCGGCCCCACTTCCAGCTCCTGGCCTAACTTGGTGAGGTTTGTGAGGATCTCAGCTTCCCCCACCTGTAAAAGGGGCCACTGCTCCCAGCCCAGCCTAATTCACCTCGAATGAAACAAGGGAGGGGCAGCGGCTGTGGACTGGAGGACTTCCTCGCCTTCCCCTTCTCCCCGCCCTCCTCTAGAACCCGCCGGGGGGTGGGCAGCCCCTCTCACCAGTGCGCGGGCACCACGGCCGGTACGAATCCTGCGCACAGCACTTCGGTCTGCACCTGGACCCTGCTCGCCAGACCTGGGTTCTCATCCCTCCCCCAAGCAAGCCCCTCTCCCACGAGGGCACCTGGCCCACCTCTGAAAGCCACAGCGGAGTCCAGAGTCCCTCACCACAGGCCCCGAGACCACGGCCTCCAATGCCCTGCGCAGCAAAGCGCCAGGGGCTCACCCTCAGCTTTCACTCCGAGTCCTGAGCTTTTGAGAAAGGAGACCCGGGATGGACAAGAGGAGGGAGAAGAGCCCACATCACGCGTGACAGGCTCCAGCAGGGTTCTGCCCATCAGGGTCGCGGGCACCTGTGCCCTCCCCTTCCTGTGGGGAGGGTTGGGGTTTACCGCCTGTCACCACCTCACCCCTGCTGGGGCTCATCCAGGCCCTCACCCAGCCTCTCTCCCTGGTGCTGTATTCACAGAGATGGTAGCCAGGCCCTGACCAGCGGGACAGAGCCAGCAGGGCGACTCTGCCATCCTCGGTCAGCAAACATACCCAGGAGCCCCAAGGGGGACAGCGCCAGGGCACCCGGGGCCCTGCACGTCGCTCCAGTCTCAGTCTTGCCATCAGGGAAGTGGGGTTGGGGCACTGTCCACTGAGCCTCTCCCTGCGGGAAGGCAGCAGGCTTGGGAGCCAAGCGAGCGGGCATCGGAGAAGACCCAACCAAGCCTCAGCAGCAGCTGGCACACACACGCTGGGGGGGCTTCCCCGGGCAGCCCCGCTCAGGCCCGCGACCCCTCATCCCCTCACTCCCACGCCTCGGGATCGAGAAAGGGGACCGGCTGGAGGCGCCTGGAGCTCACACCCGCCCCGGCGCGGGCGCGGGCCCGAGTCGCGGGTCTCCGGCCCCTGCACCCCCGAACCGTGGCCCGAGCGCTCTCACCTGCCTCGCGGCTCCGCTCCGCCGCCGCCGCCGCCGCCCGAGTGTCCGCGGGCGGGCCCGGCGCTGCGGGCGGGAGCGACCGCAGGCGCCCCCCGCTGGCCGCCGGGCCCAGGCCGCGGGCGCGGGCGCGGGCGGCGGGGCCCAGGCTGCCGAGGCGGCCGGGGTGCGGCTTGCCCCTGCCCGCCCGCCAGCCCGCCCTGAGAGGCTGGAGGCGCCGCCTCCCTGGCCACCTTCGGACACCGGCAGGAAATAAAAGCTTTGCAGAAGTATTTTCTCCCAGTGACTCACGCACGTGTTCGGAGCGCGGGCCCGCCCCAGCCCCAGGAAAACTCTTTCTAGCAAACTCCGTCAGCTGCGTCTGCCCGGTTTCTGGAAGCCTCCGCGGTCGGCTGGCACGTGCCCTCCCAGGGGGTCCACAGGGGGCTGCCGCCCACCTCCAGTCTTGCTGGTCCAGGTGACCTTGCCCCGAGCCCGGAAGACAAAGCCTGCCTAAGAAAGTAGGTGTGGTAGCCTTGCTGTGACCCCTGTCACCCAGGGCGGGGCCCCAGAAATGGTAGGGAGCAAGAAAGCTCCTCTGAGTCACCAGGGAGGGAGGGGACCAAAGGCGGGGTCATCAAGTCCAGGAGGGCTTGGCACTCACGACCTCAGAGTCCCTCGCAACCAGCCCAGCCAGTGTTCCCTCAAACCGGGGGTGGAGCCGGTGGTCAGGGCTCGCTCTTGGCTGGGAGGGGGTCACAGGGGCATCTGTCATGCCCAGGTCTCAGGTCCAACCTCCCATTCCCCCTGCCAGCCAGATTGCCACAGGAGGAACCAGCCAATCTGTACTTTAATTTTAACTTGGTGCCAGAGCTGTGCTCTAGCAGGTAAAGCTGCCACTTGCTGCGCCGGCATCCCATATGGGCTCCGGTTCAAGTCCCGGCACCTCCACTCTGATCCAGCTCTCTGCTAATGCGCCTAGGAAAACAGTGGAAGATGACCCAAGTCCTTGGGCCCCTGTGCCCAGGTGGGAGACCCAGAAGAAGCTCCTGGCTCCTGGCTTCAGAAAGCCCAGCTTTGGGGACTGAACCTCCCCATAACTCTGCCTTTCAAGTAAAATAAATAAATCTTTAATATATAAAAAAACTTACTTTCATTTTATTTGAAAGGCCAAGAGACAGAGGGCCATGTTCAGCTACTGGTTTACTCCTCATCTGTTTGCAGCAGCTGGGCCAAGAGCTGGAAACTCAACCTGGGTCTCCCATGTGGGTGGCAGGGATCCAAGCATGGAGCCACCTGCTGCTGGCTCCCAGGGTGTGTGTTAACAGGAAGTGGATGAAGTGGATGGGAAGCAGAGTGGTTTGGACCCAGTGCAGACATCTCGAGTGCTATTTGAAGCGCTGCGTTGCATGCCTGCCCCCTGCCCCGGCCATCTATTGGAGAATCCCCGGTCTACTGGAACCCTGTGGTGGCATCCTGGAGTTCCATACCCCCACTTCCCTGGTGTGGCATAGTCTTGCTGCCCACGCAGGCCTGGAACCTGGCCCAGAGGCCCCCTCTTTGAAACCAGGCTGAGGCATCACATTTGGAAGCCGGCTCCCCTTGCAGCCGGCAAGCAAGCAAGTGGGCAGTCTCAGATTAGGTTCCCGTCTCTGCAGCAAGCCCTCCCCACCTTGCCCCGAGAGCAGCAGGCATCAGCCTCCCAGAAGCAACTGGGCCCACCTGTCGGCCTCAAGGCCCCCAGAACAGCCAGTGCCTCTGCACCCCAGCTGTGTGTGCCCCGAGCTTCTCCTCTCCCAGCAGAGCGCTGGGGGCTCCCAGGGAGGGAGCAATACTGTGGCTTCCCACCCCAGCACCTGTGTATCATCTTCCTACAAAATCTATGATCAACACTGCCGACCAGACACAGCGAGATGGAGACGGAGATGGAGGCAGTGAGTGACACCCCACGAGACCCCGCCCCCATCTCTGCAGGTGGCATCTCGGGGTAGGGGAGGGCCTGGTCCTCAGTGCTTCTCCCACTGAGGTGGGTACCGCCAGGCGCACTGCAGAGCCAGGGTGGGCGCTGGGCTTTTCACCGCCTCCTGCCCCAGGGGTGCCGATGCCGCCGGCTCTCAGGTGATGAAGAGTCTGATCAAGGGCTGCGGGCTGGGAAGATGTGTTGTTTTGAAACCTGCGTGAGTTTAGTTCGTGACAAGGATGCCTCTCGAATCAGACAGGAACAGCAACGGCTTCTCCTGGATGAACTGGTAGTAGTTTGAGGGGAAGCAGTTAGGTCCACTTGCTACCCGTACATTTTTTTTTTATTATAAGACTTTTTAAAAAAGATGTATTTATTTATTTGAAAGGCAGAGTTACAGAGAGGCGGAGACAGAGAGAGAGGTCTTACACCTGCTGGTTCACTGCCCAAATGGCAATAACCAGGGCTTGGAACTCCTGGCTCCAGCCAGGAGCCAGGAACTCCATTGTGGTCTCTCTCCCACCCAGGGGCAGGGGCCCAAGGAGTCGTACCATCTTCTACTGCTTTCCCAGGCCATAGCAGAGAGCTGGATCGGAAGTGGAGCAGCCGGGACTAGAACTGGTGCCCGTATGGGATGCTGGCACTGCTGGCAGTGGCTTTACCCACTACTCCACAGTGCCACCCCTAAGAAGAGGATTATTTGAAAACTTCCAGGAGAGAAGTTGTACTCATTTTGAAGGAGTCAGCACAGGAAGCCGAGTCCACGCTGGAGGCTGCTGCTCACCGCTCACCCTCCCCATCCCATGAGGAGGGCTCCGGAGGCCCCCACCACCTGTGCCTGTGATTTTCATTATGTGCGGTGTGCAGATCCTGGAGGCACTGGGAGTCAGTCTCCGCCACTGTGTCTCCATCCCACCACTTTCCTCAGCAGTAGGACTTAGGGCCAAGGCAGACAGCACGCGAGGCCCCCAAGCCAGTGCTGTCCTGGTCACCATCTCCAGGCCCCGTGCAGAGCGCTGTGTGGGCTGCTGCTTGCCTCCCAGAAGGTCCTCGCCACTGCCCCCATGGAGGGAGGGGCCTCCTCCCCTGCCTTGGGTCCTCCAGGGGTGCTCACCTTGCCATAGACGCTCTGGGAGCAACAGGCATGGGCAATGCAGCCAATGGTTTTTTTTTTTTTTTTTTTTTTTTTTTGGACAGGCAGAGTGGACAGTGAGAGAGAGAGAGAGAAAGGTCTTCCTTTGCCGTTGGTTCACCCTCCAATGGCCCCCCGCAGCCGGCGCGCTGTGGCCAGCGCACCGCGCTGATCCAATGACAGGAGCCAGGTACTTATCCTGGTCTCCTATGGGGTGCAGGGCCCAAGCACTTGGGCCATCCTCCACTGCACTCCCGGGCCACAGCAGAGAGCTGGCCTGGAAGAGGGGCAACCGGGACAGAATCCGGCGCCCTGACCAGGACTAGAACCGGTGTGCCAGCGCCACAAGGCGGAGGATTAGCCTAGTGAGCCGCGGTGCCGGCCGCCAATGGTTTTTTAAAAGAGAGAGAGAGAGAGAAATCCTCCGTCCACTGGTTCACTCCCCCAAATGGCCACAGCAGCCAGGTCTGGGCCAGGCCAAAGCCAGGAGCCTTGAACTCCATCCGGGTATCTCAGCACTGGGGCCATCGTCTGCTGCCTTCCCAGGTGCATTAGCAGGGAGCTGGATGGGAAGTGGAAAAGCAGGACTCGCACCAGGCACTCTGACATGGGATGCGACGTCCCAAGCAGCGGCTCAGCTCGCCGCACCACAGTGCCTGTTTCTGGCTCATGGTTTTTAATTTGAACAGAGATAGGCCCTTTGGAGTAGAAGCTGATAGGCCCGAGAGATAAGAATTGCTGTCCACAGTGGGCCTGTGCCCCATCCCCAGTCTCAGCCACTCCTTCAGCCCACTCCTCGACTCCTCAAGATGCCAGATTCTGAAGTCCTCTGAGGAGTCTTCAAACATTCATGGAGGGACTGGCGCTGTGGCACAGCGGGTTAACACCTTGGACTGAAGCGCCGGCATCCCAAACGGGCACTGGTTCGAGTCCTGGCTGCTCCTCTTCTGATCCAGCTCTCTGCTATGGCCTGGGAAAGCAGTCAAAGATGGCCCAAGTCCTTGAGCCCTTGCACCCGTGTGGGATACCAGGAGGAAGCTCCTGGCTCCTAGCTTCCGATCGGCACAGCTCTGGCTGTTGCGACCAATTAGGGAGTGAACCATCGGATGGAAGACCTGTGTGTGTGTGTGTGTGTAACTCTGACTTTCAAATAAATAAATAAATTTAAAAAAAAAAAGTTCATGGAAAATGCATTTCAGGAAAGAACTATGCAGGGATTTCCAAAGTGGTTTTTTTTTTTTTTTTTTTGCACCAAAAAAAATCTTTTTTTTTTTTCTGCTTCTAATTTTTTTTTTAATTTTTTATTTTTTTTTATCTTTTATTTAATGAATATAAATTTCCAAAGTACGTCTCATGGGTTACAATGGCTTTCCCCCCCATACCGTCCCTCCCACCCACCACCCTCCCCTTTCCCACTCCCTCTCCCCTTCCATTCACATCAAGATTCATTTTCGATTATCTTAGTATACAGAAGATCAGCTTAGTATACCTTAAGTAAGGATTTCAACAGTTTGTTCCCACACAGAAACATAAAGTGAAAAATAATAGATGATTTTTTTTTAAATGATGATGAAATCAGATCAGACCTATTGTCATGTTTAATCCCAGTGAGAGTCAAGTTGGGAATTGATAGTTTCTTTTCTTTTTTTTTTTTTTTTTTTTTAACAGAAGATCAGTTTAGTGTACATTAAGTAAAGATTTCAACAGTTTGCACCCCCATAGAAACACAAAGTGAAATATACTGTTTGAGTACTCGTTATAGCATTAAGCCTCAGTGTACAGCACATTAAGGACAGAGATCCTACATGAGGAGTAAGTGCACAGTGACTCCTGTTGTTGACTTTACAAATTGACACTCCTGTTTATGGCATCAGTAATCTCCCTATGCACCAGTCATGAGTTTCCAAGGCTATGGAAGCCCCTTGAGTTCTCCGACTCTTATCTTGTTTAGACAAGGTCATAGTCAAAGTGGAGGTTCTCTCCTCCCTTCAGAGAAAGGCACCTCCCTCTTTGAAGACCTGTTCTTTCCACTGGGATCTCACTCACAGAGATCTTTTTGCCAGAGTGTCTTGGCTTTCCATGCCTGAAATACTCTCATGGGCTTTTCAGCCAGATCCGAGTGCCTTTAGGGCTGATTCTGAGGCCAGAGTGCTATTTAGGACTTTTAATTCTACTTTCCACAAACTTTTTAATTCCACTTTCCACAAACCTTTTGAAGTACACCCTTCTCCCCTGGCCATGCACTCTGACGTCAGAAGACGAACAGGGGTTGTGGCGCAGTGGGTGAAGCCATTGCTGGGGACACAGGTGTCCCACATCAGAGTGCCTGGGACCCAGCCCTGCCTCTGCTTCCCGTCCAGCTTCTGCTAATGCACCAAGGAGCAGCAGGCGATGACGCAAGGGCTTGAGTCCCTGCCACCCGGATAGAGTTCTGACCCAGCCCTGGTTGTCAGCATCATGTGGGGAATGACCCAGGGGATGTAAGGTGTCTTCCTCTCCCCTTCCCTGTCCCTCTGTTTCTCTCCCTCTCAGATAAACAAATCAATCTGTAAAAAAATTTTATGTCAGAAAAATGGCCAGGACAGAGTAGATTGAGCCCATTACCTATGTGTGTTGCTTCCTGAAGGCCACTAAAATGTCAACAATGCGATTCTTTAAAAAAATATTTTGTCTATTTGAGAGATAGAGTTACAGACACAGTGAAAGAGAGAGGCGAAAAGGAGAGTCTTCCATCTGCTGGTTCACTCCCCACATGGCCACATCGGCCGGAGCTGAGCTGATCCGAAGCCAGGAGCCAGGAGCTTTCTCCAGGTCTCCACGTGGGTGCAGGGGCCCAAGGACTTGGGCCATCTTCCACTGCTTTCCCAGGCCACAGCAGAGAGCTGAATCGTAAGAGGAGCAGCCAGGACTAGAACCAGTGCCCATATGGGATGCTGGCGCCACAGGTGGAGGATTAACCTAGCATGCCACAGCACAGGCCCCAGCCATTTCTTTTAAAAAAATAAAATCTTTGGGGGCCAGCGCTATGGCCTAGGGGGTTAAGCCACCTCGTGGGATGTCTCTATCTAGTATCAAGTGCCTTGGGTCAAGTCCTGTCTCAGCTTCAAATCCAACTTCCTGCTAATGTGCTCCCTGGAAAGTATCCAGGGATGGTTCAAGTAATTGGGTCCCTGCCCCCAGTGTGGGAGACCCGGATGGGTTCCCAGCTCCTGGCTTGGGCTTAGCGCAGCCCTGGCTACTGTGTGAATTTGGGATGACTAATCTCTCTGCCTTTCAAATACATAAATACCTACAAAAATTATTTTTTTAAAAAAAGTGTGTAATAAAATAAGAATTTAAGGGGCCGGTGCTATATGGTGCAGCAGGTTAACGCCCTGGCTGCAATGTTGGCATCCCATATGGGCGCTAGTTCGAGACCCAGCTGCTCCACTTCAGATCCAGCTTTCTGCTATGGCCTGGGAAAGCAGTAGAAGACAGCCCAAGGGGGCCGGCGCTGTGGCGCGATAGCTTGATGCCCTGGACTGCAGCGTTGGCATCACATATAGGCGCCGGTTTTAGTCCCGGCTGCTCCTCTTCCAATTCAGTCTCTGCTATGGCCTGGGGTAACAGCGGAGGATGGCCCAAGTCCTTGGGCCCCTGTACCCATGTGGGAGACCCGGAAGAAGCTCCTGGCTCCTGGCTTCTGATCAGCACAACTCTGGCCGTTGCAGCCAATTGGGGAGTGAACCAGGGGATGGAAGACCTCTCTCTCTCTCTCTTTCTGCCTCTCCTCTCTCTGTGTAACTCTCACTCTTGAATAAATAAATATTTTTTAAAAAATAAGAATTCCAGATTTCCAGGGACTGAAGGACACGTGGCACCGGATAAATGCAGCTGCATCCCGAGCCCAGAACAGCAGATGACAACAGACCTGCCTAACTTCCGTGGAGGCGACATCTCGTATGGAAACCAAGTCCCCACAAGTGTCAAGAGGAAAACAAGGTGACTCCCTTGAGGCTTCTCGTAGCACCGGGAGCTTCCACTTTCTAAAAGGAAAATGTTGGAGTGCGGGTTGTGACACAGCAGATTAGGCCACTGCCTGGGCCGCCCTCATCCCAAAACAGAGTGCCCACTTCCGATCCAGCCTCCTGTGAACGTATCCTAGGAGGCAGCAGATGATGGCTGAAGTGCTCCAGCCCCTGCCACCCCCCTACATGGGAGACCTGGGAGAGTTCCAGGCTCCTTTTCCACCGGGCCCAGCCCTGGCTGTTGCCGCCAATTGGTAGATGGAAGAGCTCTCTTCCTCTCACTCTGCCATTCAAAAGAGGAAAAGAAATCAACATTTAAGAAAAATGTCTTCGGCCGGCGCTGCGGCTCACTAGGCTAATCCTCCGCCTAGCGGCGCCGGCACACTGGGTTCTAGTCCTGGTCAGGGTGCCGGATTCTGTCCCGGTTGCCCCTCTTCCAGGCCAGCTCTCTGCTGTGGCCAGGGAGTGCAGTGGAGGATGGCCCAGGTGCTTGGACCCTGCACCCCATGGGAGACCAGGAGAAGTACCTGGAACCTGACTTCGGATTGGCACAGTACACCAGCCATAGTGGCCATTTGGGGAGTGAACCAGCGGAAGGAAGACCTTTCTTTCTGTCTCTCTCTCTCACTGTCTATAACTCTACCGGTCAAATAAATTAAAAATTCTTTAAAATCTTAAAAAAAAAAAAAAAGCCTTTCAACCCAGACTTTCATATCCAAACTGTCAACTGAGCATCAGTGAAGAACACGCTGGGTCTCGGCTGTTTACCGCCTGTGCACTTCCAGAAGCTCCTGGAGGATGTGCACCAAGGGCCGCGGAGAGTTCATCAGTAAAGAAGGAAGCAGGGGCCCAGAGAACGGGGCCATGGCCCGGGTGGGGGAAGGGGCTCCCGGGGGGGGGGGGGGGGGGAAGGGGCGGGGCCAGGATGACAGCTGTGCACTGGGCCAGCAGGTTTGCTGGGCAGATGGAAGTGCAAGTGCCCTGAGGCTGCTGAGCATTCGCGGGGCTCGAACACTGCAGAGTTGGGGGGTGGGGGGGCTCGCCAGACGCGTGGAAAACTGGAACAGCAAACCTGGGAAAGCAAAAACATCAGAAACACCTGTTGTCGGTTGATCAGAGCGGCTGTGGCACTGGCACAACTGTGCAATCACTCAATATTGTGCTGGGTAAAACTCTTGGGAGGCTGGGGTGTAGACCATCTAGGCGGTGGAGGTGAATGCTTCAGGAACTCAAAGGCAAGGACTGGCATTGGCGGTGTACTGCTGAGACCCCTGTGTCTCTCCACAGAAACCACCACTCATTGCACGTGGCTGCGCGGGGTCAGAGGGCAGGGGGCAGGGGGCAGGGGAGGGGGTGGAGAGAGAGGAGAGAGGACACAGTTTTAGAAGTATGTGGCTGGGGCCAGCGTTGTGGCAAAGCAGGTAAAGCTGCCGCCTGCAGTGCTGGCATCCCATTTGGGTGCCAGTTCAAGACCCGGCTGCTCCACTTCCCATCCAGCTCTCTGCTGTGGCCTGGGAAAGCAGTGGAAAATGGCCCAAGTCCTTGGGCCCCTGCACCTGCATGGGAGACCTGAAAGAAGCTTCTGGCTCCTGGCTTTGGATCAGTCCAACTCCAGCTGTTGCGGCCATCTGGAGAGTGAACCAGCAGATGGAAGACCTCTCTCTCTGCCTCTGCCTCTCTATAACTCTTTCAAATAAATATAATAATAAAAAAAAAGGATTTGGCTCAAAACAGTGACAGAAATCTGCCCTACCCACCTGCCCCTTACTCTCTTGGCAGGGCCCAGCCCAGCCCCCAGGCGGGGGTCCCTTGAGCACTGCCCGGCTGCCTCACCAACCTCATCTCCAGCCTTACCCATCACCTCCCTGTGACGGCTCGCCTTCCTACGCCCGACACGCACAAGCGCTGTGTTGCTGGGATTTTTGAAAACAAAGATGCAAGTATCACCACGTGTTCTGAGACCTGCTCCGCGCTCGGGCAAAGTCCCATTCCTGACCACCTGCTGGGTGCGACTACCCAAGTGGCTCCAAGGCTGCAGGGCGTAGAGGCACCACTTGAATAGGCAACTTGATGCCTTTAATAAGCCTCTGGCCTCATCTGAACACAGACATCTATTCTCCTCTGAGCTTTGCATGGTTCCTCTTCAATACAGTTTTATTCGTATTTTTTAACAATATGGTCACTTTAAAAATGCTTCTTTTCTTTTTTTTTTTTTAAGAGAGAGGTCTTCCATCTGCTGGTTCACTCCCCAGATAACTGCAACAGCCAGAGCTGAGCTGATCTGAAGCCAGGAGCCAGGAGCTTCCTCCAGGTCTCCCATACAGGTGCAACGACTGCTTTCCCAGGCCACAGCAGAGCTGGATCAGAAGTGGAGCAGCTGGGACTCAAACCAGCACCCATATTGGACGCCCGCACTGCAGGCTGGAGCCCTAACCCGCTGCGCCACAGTGCCAGCCCCCTGTTTTTTTTTTTTTTTTTTTTTTTGTTTGTTTGTTTTTTTTTTTTTTTGGACAGGCAGAGTTAGTAAGAGAGACAGCGCGCTGCGCTGATCCAAAGCCAGGAGCCAGGTGCTTCCTCCTGGTCTCCCATGCAGGTAGAGGGCCCAAGCACTTGGGCCATCCTCCATTGCCTTCCCGGGCCACAGCAGAGAGCTGGACTGGAAGAGGAGCAACTGGGACAGAATCCGGCACCCAGACCAGGACTAGAACCCAGGGTGCCAGCGCCTCAGGCAGAGGATTAGCCTAGTGAGCCGCGGCGCGGGCCACCCTGCTTATTTTCATCTACTTGAAAGGCAGAGAGCAACAGAGAATGAGTGAGAGAGAGAGAGATCGATCTTCCATCCACTGGTACACTCCCCAAATGGCTGCAAGGCTGGGGCTGGGCCAGGCTGAAGCCAGAAGCCAGGAGCTTCATCTGGGTCTCCCATGGGGGTGCCAGACCCCAAGCACATGAGCCGTCTTCCACTGCTTTCCCAGACACATCAGCAGAGCTGGAGCAGAAGTGGAGCAGCTGGGACTGGAACCTGTGCTCATACAGGAAGCCAGCGTTACAGGCAGCAGCTTAACCCACTGTGCCGCAGGCCAGCCCGCTCCTCATGTTTTCACACAGCAGGTACATGCTTTAAAGCACACACACACACACACACAGTTGGATTATTTCATATTATTAATAAGAGTTTAAAATGGTTTTCTTTGACAAGAAGTATAAACATTTTACTTAAAAGGGGAAATGTTCCCAATTTAAAACTCAAACAAAGCATCCCTAAGCTGAGCTGGTAAACACAGAACATCGCCTAGGGATGGAAGTGGCTCCAGGGCGATTTTCAGGAAAACCAAGCCATGCTGTGCCAGGAGGCTCAGGGAGCCGCTGCCTGGAACCTCCCGAGGCTCCCTTACCCCGCTCCCCAGACTTCCCAACCAAACCCAGGCTGCTCGGCCCTCGGCCCCCCTTCCCCCTCGCCGCCTGGCTTCTTCCTCTTCAATTTCAGATGGGAGGGACTGGGACTTGCTGCTGCCACCGCTGTCAAAGTTCTTAAAAGACTGCGTTTCAGGGGCAGGTGAGGGCCAATCATCGATTAACATTTTTTTAGATTGATTTATTTATTTGAAAGTCAGAGTTACACACAGAGAGAAGGAGAGAGACAGACAGACAGACAGAGGTCTTCCATTCGCTGGTTCACTCCCCAATTGGCTGCAACGGCCAGAGCTGTGCCAATCTGAAGCCAGAAGCCAGGAGCCAGGAGCCAGGAGCCTCCTCCAGGTCTCCCAAGTGGGTGCAGGAGCCCAAGGACTTGGGCCATGTTCTACTGCTTTCCTAGGCCATAGCAGAGAGCTGGATTGGAAGTGGAGCAGCCAGGACTTGAACCGGCGCCTATATGGGATGTGGACACTACAGGCGGCTGCTTTACCCACCACACCACAGTGCCGGCCCCAATCAGTTAACATTCAGCGGCTCTGCAAGGGCAGCCTCTGCTACAACACGGAAGGAAAACACAGAAAGAGCCTGGGGCCTGGAGGCGGGTGGTAGCCACGATGCTTGGGACGCCCACATCCCACGCCCGACTGCCCCGGCTCCGCTCTCCATTCCAGCTCCCTGTTAATGGGCACCCCGGGAGGCAGCAGCCGAGGACTCCAGTAGTTGGATTCTTCCCAGCTCTTGGCCACAGCCTGGCCAAACACGGGGTTGCTGCAGGCATTTGGGGAGTGAACCAGGGGTTAGAAGATCTCATGGGCTTGGGATACCCATACCCCATAATCAGAGTCCCGGCTACTCCGTGCTTCTAATCCAGCTCCTGCTAACGCACCCGGGAGGCAGCAGATGATGGCCCGAGCACTTGGGTGCCTACCACCCACATGGGAGACCTGGCCGGAGTTCCTGGCCCCTGGCTTAGGCCTGGGCTCGCCTCAGCCATTGGGCATATTTGGGGCGTGAACCAGAAGATGGAAGATCTCTCTACCTCCATCCCGGCCACTGCCTTTCAAATAAATAAATCTTTATAAAAAATTCAGTTTTCTACTACAGTATGAGCTCATTTATGTTAAATGAAAAAAGACCCCTAAAATTGTGATAAATGTTAAGAAAGACAAGTGAAGGAGACATCCCCAAACACTGGGAGCGGACGGGAGAAGAGGTGAGGGAAGGCTGTCTTAGGAGGGCCTGAGCCTCCACCTTGCCCCCTGTGGTCCCACGGTCCCGGGTTACAGTCTCCTGTACGGCTGGGACCACCGCTCACTTGGGACCCTGGAAGGCCCCCACACGCAGTCCAAGCCCAAAGCACCAGGCTGATTCTGCGCAAACACGGCTCGGGCCGCACTGGGGCTGCAGCCTCTGAACTGTTTCCATCACCCGATGGTCACAGCCCATGGGCTCAGGCTTGCCTGAACCTTCGGGAAAGTCACTTTCTCACCACAGCGAGCACAGCCCAATGTTGAAGCCAAGCATAAAAGGGGCCAGTGTTTGCAGACTGTCGAACTCTGCCGGTCACTTTCCAGGGTCCTGCAATGGCTGGGGGAGGGGGGACAGTCAGGGAGACACAACTGTCTAGGACAGAGGAGCACCCCAAAGTACCCCCACTCTTCATTGCTGGCATTAAAGCAAAGGTGAAAACTCGCTTAGCGATTATTCCAGAACCAGCCACAGAAATGCTAAGGGCACAGGAAAACCTCCCATTTGCCTAAATAGGGCTGTCTTTAGAATTAAAATTAAAAAAAAAAAAAAAAAAAAGTAGTCCTTCAGGTTTTACATAAAGGCTCATAGCAGGAATGAAAGCACAAGGCCTTTATTGAGTTGTAGATGATGATAAATAAACCCCGTGGTAAGCACTGGAAGCAGACGTGCATAGAAATGCAATTTATAAAAATTCCAAGGCAGATAATGGACATTCTTGAAGACAAGAGTCATGAACTTAAAAAAAAAAATTTTTGCAGGTGTGTGCAATTCACTGAGTTTTCAGAACTGGGGCCCAGTGACAGGGCCCCAGGACATGTGGCGACTTCATCAATCATTTGTATCAAATCTTTTCTCTGGCAAATTCCTGAGTGCCTCCCTCTGCGGCAGGAACTAGACAAAGACTGGAAAGTTCTCAAGGCGGCTCAGACCTCCAGCACCTCGCAGGAGTCCGCATTCCTTAACACGGACGGCAACGCTAATCAAAAGAGGAAATAAATAAGGTTATTAACAACGGACTCGGCTTCACTCAGCTTTCCAACCCCACCTATCTATGTCTACTCCAGCAGAAAACACTTATCCCCACGGCCCTTCCAATTTTCCATCCTGAAATCACACTGGCGCCCCTCACCTGTCACCTGTAACAGGCTACAACCTTTCCAAGAGTGACGGGTGAAGATTCGGGCACTTGGAACCCCAGAGAGAGGGAATCTTAAAATTTGGAGATTAGAGGGCAGGCTTTTGGCCGAGTGGGTAAGACTCCTCTGATGGGATTCCTGCCACCCCCTTGGGAGACCAGGCTTGTGATCCCAGCTGGCCTGGCTCAGTCCCAGCCACCGCAGAAATTTTGGGGATTAAAACTAGGAGATATTTGGCGCCAGCGCTGTGGTGTAGCAGGTAAAGACACCGCCTACAGTGCGGCATCCCATATGGGCACCAGTTCTAGTCCCAGCTGCTCCACTTCCGATCCAGCTCTCTGCTATGGCCTGGGAAAGCAGTAGAAGATGGCTCAAGTGCTTGGGAAGAAGCTCCTGGCTCCTGGCTTCAGATCGGTGCAACTCCGGCCATTGTGGCCAATTGGGGAGTGACCCAGGGATGGAGGACCTACCTCTCTCTCTCCCTCCCTCCCTCCCTCCGTCTCTCTTTCTCTGGGTAACTCTTTCAAATAAATAAATAAATATTAAAAAAAAATACTAGGAGATATGTGCTCTCTCTGGATAGGAGCACATGCTCACTCGCTCTCTTGCTCCCAAAACAACTGGGGGTTCAAGAACAAAGCTGTATCGCACTAAGTCACAGGTAAATGTAAAAGGTGATTATGAAATGACCTTAGGGGAACAGCCATGGACTGAACAGAACCCAAACCGAAAGCTGAAGCCGATCTTAAACTCCAAGAATGTGGCTGAGACCCCACACCGGGCTGCCTGCTGGCCACAGTGTTCCTGGCTTTAGAGAAAGCCTCTCTCCGAGCCCTGCTCCTCCCAGGCAAGATACTGCATGCTACTTTGTTTCTAAAAACCGCCCAGTGTCTCCTGGGAAGACCCTCCCTCCTACCAGGCCCGCCGGAAGCTGGGCCAGGGAAAAGGAGCCAAGGGTGCGGGACCACAGGACTTCAGTTAAAATGGAAGCAATAAAATGATGTGTGCATGCCAAGCACAGCTCTCACTGCATACCCAAGAGAACACCTGACTCTCACATGGTCCTCTGTTCTGAACCCATACGGCCACCGGCCTCTCAGTGCACCCGGGAGACAGCCGGCTTCCAGTACGCTAAGGGACGCACCCACCAGTTCACCTCTGCTGGGCCCTCTCTAGTGTTCCCTCTTCAGGCTGGGAGACTCTGAACTGGATTAAACTCATCCCGGCACAGACTTAAGCAGCAAATGGAAAGACCAAATATGTTTTTTTTAAAAAACCAAACCTGATAGAGCAAGATAAACATTAGCAACTTACGAACTTGAAACTATCCTTAAATAAGCATTCGATTCCAGGGGGCAGGCACAGTGGCAGAGCGGGCTAAGCCGCTGTCGGGACACTGGTATCTCACATCTGAGTGCTTCTGTTCCAGTCCTGGCTAATGCCACTTCCAATCCAGCTCCCTACTAACGGAAGTGGAGGCAGCGGGGGAGGCCCCTAAATCTGCTTGGGAGACTAGTTCCTGGCTTCAGCCGGGTTGCAGACATTTGGAGAGTGAACCAGTGGATGGAAGAGCTCCTTCTCTGTCACTCTTTCAAATAAATCTTTTTTTTTTTTTAAATTTAATACTCTATCTCAAATAGCCTCTATCTCAAATGCCTGCAGTGCTGGCATTCCCATATGGACACTAGTTCAAGTCCCGGCTGCTCCACTTTTGATCCAGCTCCCTGCTAATGTACCTGGGAAAGCAGAGGAAGATGATCCAAGTGCTTAGGCCCCTGCACCCAGGTGGGAGACCTGGCAAAAGCTCCTGGCTTCGGATCAGCCCAGCTCCAGCCATTGCGGCCATTTGGGGAGTGAACCAGCCCATGGAAAATCTGTCTGTAACGCTGCCTCTCTAAAAAATCTTTTTTTTTAAAAAAGCAGTTTTTCTAATAATTTTACCAACTCAGTGTATACATACATTTAGCTCATTTCTTTTCCTTCTTTTATTTGAAAGGCAAACAAGGAGAGAGAGAGAAACAGAGATCTTCCATCTGCTGCTTCACTCCCCAAAAGCCCAGAATAGTAGGGGCTGCCAGGCCCGGCCATAGCCAGGAGCCTGGAACTGCATCTGGGCCTCCCACTCGGGTGGCAGGGAGACAAGCACCTGGGCCCTCACCCGCCGCTTCCCAGGGTGCGCATGAGCAGGGCGCTGGCATCGGAAGCAGGACTGGAAGCTGCTGCTCTGATACAGAATGCAGGCGTCCTGGGCAGCATCCGGTCCGCTCTGCCAGATGTCCAGCCTAGCCAGCTCCTGATCTTTGACCCAAACCAAAAAGTTGCTTAAGGCGCGAAGTCAAGATAGCTCGAGAGAAAGTTTCCAGATATGCCACATTCTTGAGCCATGCAAATAAAGTCCACAGTACAATCTGGCTCGTGTCAGCTGTGCGAAGCATCAAGGAGCTTAAAAAACTTGTTCTTTAGGGTCGGCACCATAGCGTAGCAGATAAAGCCACCATCTGCAGTGCCAGCATCCTATCTGGGCACCAATTCAAGTCCTGGCTGCTCCACTTCCAATCCAGCTCCCTGCTAATGCGCCTGGGAAAGCAAAGGAGGATGGCCTAAGTGCTTGCGCCCCTGCACCCATATGAGAGACCCAGAAGCAGCTCCTGGCTCCTGGCTTCAGATTAGCACAGGTCTTGCTGCTGCAGCCATTGGGGAGTGAACCAGAGGGTGAAGACCTCTCTCTCTGTAACTCCACCTTTCAAATAAATAAATCAAAGGTACTCTTTTAAAAAGATAAATAAAATTTGTTCAACATTTATGCCACCCATAAACGCCGTGACAAAATGGCAGGCAGCTATAGCTTGAAGTTCACAAGGTAGAGACAGGGCAGAGCTGACACCGCCAGGGACCACTGCCTCACTCTGGCCCCCACTCACCACCAGCCACTCTACACGGCCCTCTGAGCCTGCTACTGAGGAAAACCACCTGAACGAGTAACTGTTACATATAACTGTTCTCCTCAGTTCATTTTTTTTTAAAGATTTATTTTTATTTATTTGAAAGACAGAGTTACAGAGGTAGAGACAGAAAGGTCTTCCATCTGCTGGTTCACTCCCCAGATGGCCAAAATGGCTGGAGCAGAGCCGATCCAAAGTCAGGAGCCAGGAGCTTCCTCTGGGTCTCCCACGTGGGTGCAGGGGCCCAAGGACTTGGGCCATCCTCCACTGCTTTCCCAGGCCACAGCAGAGAGCTGGATTGGAAGAGAAGCAGCCGGGACTAGAACTGGCACCCATATAGGGTGCTGGTGCTTCAGGCCAGGGCTTTAACCCACTGAGCCACAGCACCGGCCCCTCAATTCATTTTAATAGTGCCATTTACAGAATACCTTGCTCACAAAATACTTTCTGAGCCAGGAATTTAAGAATAGATGGCTGGCCAGTGCCGTGGCTCACTAGGCTAATCCTCTACCTGTGGTGCCGGCACCCTGGGTTTTAGTCCTGGTTGGGGTGCCGGATTCTGTCCCGGTGGCTCCTCTTCCAGTCCAGCTCTCTGCTGAGGCCCGGGAAGGCAGTGGAGGATGGCCCAAGTGCTTGGGTCTTGCACCTGCATGGGAGACCAGGAGAAGCACCTGGCTCCTGGCTTCGGATGGGTGCAGCAAGCTGGCCGTATCAGCCATTTGGGGGATGAACCAATGGAAGGAAGACCTTCCTGTCTGTCTCTAACTCTGTAAAAAAAAAAAAAAAAAAAAAAAGATGGCTAATAATAAATTATTGTCATAATTAATTCTAATATTTCAATGTCTGTCGCAGCAAAACTGGAATGTCTCTTTTAGAGCTTACCATTTAATTTCTGAAAAGCTAACTGGGAAGCAACCCCTTCCCTGGAAACATGAAGGCCTGAGACGCTGGGCCATCAACCACACGGCAGAACCCAAGGCAGGCACCAACTGCACATCACCGTGGAAAGCAGCTGAGACATGCAGTCGTGAACGACAAATATCAGCAACGCTTCTCGGGGACACCTGATCGTGGTGATTTCTAGAGATTTCCACAGAGCAATGCTAACACCTCCGAACCACCGGGAGGCCTCGGCAGGAGCAGGTGTCCTGACGTCAAGGGGATCTTCCTCTCTCCTGACTGTCTTGCATCTCCGGAAACCCTAGGCTATGGGTGATGGCAAACACAACTCCCGCTTACCAACAAGTGGGGAAGGGAATGAGAACGGAAAACAGGAGACGCAGGCCTCTGGAGGAAAGCCACTATGAAAACCGATCTCCCTACACCTGCTTTGCCCTACAAAGATTCATCCGGAGTACGTGGAAAGCCGAACAAAATCCATCGAGGCTCAAAATGCAAGCAAAGGTCAAATACACACAATTAGGACAAAAAAATGGAATTATGATCAACTGTTGGCAGACTAGGGGGGAACCACACAGAAAAGCTGCAGCTCCCGGATGTGAGCAGCAAGCGGACAAGATGCTGAAAACGAGGCACCTCCCGTACACCTCGAAACTGGACGACCTCCATCATCAAAACGTAACCACCCGGCTTCTGGGCCGACACCCCTGCAACCCATCAGCACCTCCAAAAGCCAGGATCTCAATGTTGCTTACGACCAGGTCCAGAGAGATGTCACCAGAGTGAGGCAGCACAGGCAGGTCCTATATGAGTCATGGATGGGGATGGGCGGCCGTATTTAAGATGACGCACTTCCGACGTGCTCACGACGTCTTTACACAAAGTGTCGCAAACCCAACAAAGAAATCAGACAGGAGTCAAATACAGAGATGAAATGCACAAAACAAATGAGCAGGCAAACTGAAAGTTCTTGAAAGTATTTTACTTCAGATTGAAAAATGAGCAGCTTCCACACTGTTCATTGCAAGATACACAGTATTCACGAGTACAACGCTGGTCATCTGAGGAAATGGATACACACCTCAATTTCTCCTTCATGCTTTTTTTCTTTTAGAAAGATACTGTTTACCAAAAAGAAACTTCAGCAGTACAGGAAAAACTATTTTCCCAATAAATTTACGAAAACCTAAGATTCCCAATGGAATCAAGATGATCTTCCCGCTACCACCACCTTAATATAATTACATGCTTATTGGAACACGAATATTCGCACCCTAAGAGTACATTAACTTTCGACAATGAGGGTGATTCTTTAAAAAAAAAGTTCCGTGTGGTGAATGTAACATGGATCTTTGCAAGTAGTAAGTGTTTGAAAGAGGCAGCTAATACTGGATTTAATATTACTTTATAAATAATTGTTCCCTTAGCAGTAAACATAAGTCTACACATTCACAATAGTCCTAGAAAATAAATACTGTGATTAGGCACAATGTTATGACAAACTAGCTTCAAAAAACAAAAGCTCGACATCTTGATAAAAATCCTGATCAGAATAAAATGTGACTCCAAAATTTAAAACATTGTCAAAAGAACATCACATTTAAAATCTTCCACACTTTACACAAGTACTATGAGTTTCCAGTTTTGGAACACATTTTTCCGTTGTGAATTAAAATACGAACATAGTGAAAATTAATTTCAGTGATGACATCAGTTTTGGTCTTACTTTAGCATTATTTTCTTTATAAAAAATTGCACTAAGTGTCCATTCATGGTCTGATTGGTCTTCAATATTTCATAAATGTATATAAAAGAAATTCCTAAAAGCCAATAGTACTTTATATGTATTTATATATATTTATATATATATAAAAGAATCTCATCTCAGAAATGGCTGCATTTAACAGAGCCACGCACACTGATGCCAAACGTAAGAGCTTGCACCCTGACGGAAGGCGTCTGCTTTCACAACTCGCGCTGACATTCCGCACTAAACTCCCGCCTGAGTGTCAGACTCCACAGGTAACGAGTAGCACAAGGATACACCTCATTTGCACTCAGAGCTGAATACAACCAAAATTTACAGTATGATTAAAACAAGCCAATGTTTAAAAACGTTTTAATTAAAGGTAACAGTTCCATGAAAGGAGAGGCTAAAGAAAGGGATGACAAGAAGTATTTGGTCTTAATAAGGCAATACAAAATAGATCCATTATCAAAGACCATTTAATTTTTAAAGATCAACAATACCAAAAGCATAAAGTGGAGTATAAGAAAATAGTTTTTTTAGAAGTATGATTTAATTAAAGCTGTTTACAGTTACTCTCTCCCACAGTCATGAAGCATGGATGTGAAGAGGAGGGGGAGATGAGAGACGCACACACACGGGCCGGGGGCCGGGGGCCGGGGCCGGGGGAGCGGGGGGAGCCAGCATGCAAGGTCTGCGCGCGCGGGCGTCACCGCGCAGGCGCCGCGGCCTTTTTCTCTCTCTCTCTCTCTCTCTCTCTCTCTCTCTCTCTCTCTCTCTCTCCCTATCAGGAAGGGTGGGGACACTGCCGGGGAAACAAACACGAGGCCACGCCGCTGCCCCTGCCCAGGACGACATCACCACAGACGCCGCTGCGAGCCGATTCTGAGATGGCTCTGGATTTGTCAGTGTTCACGTCAAGTACATAGTACATTTTTTTTTTTTTTTTACAAAATAAAATAAATGTCATTTGCCACCATAAACCTTTTCTTTAGAGGAAAAAATTTCTGCAGCAGGCCACAAGGGTTCTATGAAGTCATTTCGATGCGGAGGAAAACGAACGGGCAAGAGAGCTAAGCACTTCCTACATGTGGATGTCAGGATGACAAGTCAGATTCTTCAAACTAATCCTGAGAAAAAAACCTGTTTACAATTTAAACAGTAATGTTATGTAAAAAGTATTAACAAACCCACTATTACAAATATCAATTTCCTATATGGTCTCTATATGTACACACAATAAAATGGCAAATATATGCAAAAATATTAAAAAAAAAAAACAAAAACAAAAAACCAAACCCCAACATGCACAGAGCACTTCCCCGCTGGAATCTGGACTTCCTATAGGATACTGTTGGCCCTTCCCACCCCTCCTCTGAAACCGCCTTCTGCTTCTACCTCCCTACCCACACTGAATACTATCCCCTAGAACTCTGCATAAAGCCAATGAGAAATAGATTTATTTTACATTCAAGCTTTAAACCTCAAAATGACCCTGTTGTAGCACGTGACTTATCAAATGAGCAGCCTTTTTTTTTTTTCCCCGTTTTTGCTTGCTTTTTGCTTTTGCAGTTGTCAGTCTTCATGATCCATTCCGTGGCGAGCTGGGAAAAAACGCAGTTGCTAAATCAGTGTCTGACGGCGTGCGGCTCCTGGCTGGCCCCAGGAGTCCCTGCGCACCTGTCCTGAGCGCGGGTCACTGCACACAGAAGCCGGTCCGCCGCCCGGCGCCGACTATCTGCACAGGTCAGACAGGGCCGCGTCCCTCTTGTGTCTCCTCTTTTTGCCATGGTAATACTGACTATTGGATTTGCCTTGATGTGGCTTGTTTGTCATCAAGGAACCATGGCTTGTTGGAGCTGTACCTTGAAAGCCTTTGCTGGAAGAACGGAAGAGCCTTGCCGCCCCGTGCTGCGGGAAAACAAAGTCAGAAGGCGTGAGCACCGTGCACCGCAGCGGCCCCCACCCCGTGCCAGCGAATGGGGCCTCCTGAGCCCACAGAACCTCCAGCCCCGCCCCGCCCGCCCCGCCCCCACCCCGCGCGGGCACTGCCCACCGCTAAGGCTGCAGCTACATGGATGTTTAGCAGAAACACTGAAAACCCAGGCCACGCTCTTGCCTTCTGAACAACATGGGGATGTACACTTGTTCTCAGGGAAGCAGCTCAGGCACACAGGGCTACGGGGCAGGTTAGGGGCGGTGCAGCTGATCTCCCCGGAGCGCTGTCCTGACACCTGTCTCTCCCGTCAGCCCTGTCACCTCCGGTACTCTGACTCCAGCCTCGCCATGGCTGTGCAGCTCAGGCAGGTTCCCTGAGTCAAGTCCAACACAAGGCTGCCAGCCAGGGAGGGACCTCCACGGCCAGAGGCCTTTCCCCCAGGGTCAGCTGGGCCCACAGAGGGTGAGATGGCCTGAGGTTGGGGGCTGGTATTGGCGGCTTCCTCCTCTCATTTTCATTCGTTGCTTGTAGTTAATGACAAACTCAGGGAACTAGAAAACTTAAAGTGCCTCCATGGCCTTTTGAAATCAAAGCTGATGACAGTCAGCAGAGTGTGCCTGGGAATGACCGGATCATTTCAACGCAGGCCACCAGGCATCGAACCCTGAGATACCGAAAAGGGATGCACCACCCTCACATTTGTGCAACGCGGCTGCAGGGCCCTGCAAGATCTTCACACGAGGGTACGTCAGGCGCAAGGGAAATCTGCTAAGTTGATGCAAAATTTGCTGCTGCATCTGTTACCAGCCGGGCTGCCCAAGACCTCTTACGAACCCACAGAGGCTCACGGGACACTGTCCTGGGGACATCCCATCACTGCGTGTGCTGCCTGCCATGGAACTTCATGGAATGAAACAGGTCGCTCTTTTTCGGAGAGTTTTCGTCGAACTCAGGAAGTGCACTATTTGCACGTAAGAAACCCTGAACCGCCTGCATCAAATACTAAGGATTAAAACCACGACTCCTACCCACCTGTGATTTGTTGGTGCTGCTGGGTGTGTTGGTGGTTTGGGTGCTCTGCGTTTTCCCAGCTGCCTGTGCTGGCTCCAAAGACACATCTTGTGACCCTACCCGGGTCCCAGTGGATGGACGGCAGAGCAGCTGTTTTGGGGTTTTGCATGGCGTCGCGTCTGAATCCTAACACAAGTCACACGAGTTAGCACGGGACACAGAGCAATCCAGATAACCCTCAGAAAGGGAGACGATTTCAGCTCAGCGCTCCCTGGACTGAATGTGAACATCCGGGCGTCGGAGGAAGCGCCCGGAGGCATTTACAGAGCTCACTGCTTCAGCTTTCCTCCCAACATCCGAACACCTTGTTCTATCCTCGCGCTTCCGCTCAGCGCTGCACCCACCGTCCACGTGGGACTGGGCCAGCTGGGAGTGCACCTCGTTTACAGAAAGTGAGTCACCGTGGAGTGGGTAAAGAGAGGCAGCTCCAGCCACACCAGCGGTCTGAAGGCCTCAGCCTTTCGGAGACCCCTCCAGCCAGCCCCACTGCATGGGTCCCAACTTCCCAGAGACCCCGGGCTGAGCCCTCCCTGCCTCTGGGCTGCTGGGGCCAGGCTGTCTCTGCCTTCTCCCTGGCAGTCCACCCAGCATCTCTCAGTCCCCAACTCTCCCTCGCGAGGAAGCCTCTGCTGCTGTCCCCTGCGTCGGGGACGCCTCGCTTAGCACCCTGTCCTGCAGCACTGCTCCAAGATCCTACCAGGCACGCGAGGATCTGACTCCCCGAGGAAAACGTGGTCACCCCTTAACAGCACAAAACGAGGTTCCGCACTCACTTGGGCTGCTTTTTTATGTCATATGTTTAACAAAAGTCAAACTGCAAACAAGGGGCAAGCCCATTTTAGATCTTAAATAGACTCAAAATTACCCTGGACAAAGAAAAGTACTTAAGATGTACTTGTCACTCAAAACTCAATCTGCAGAGAGGCAGAAGCAGGTCAGGGCGGAGGAGGCAGGGCTGCAAAGGGCCACGGGAGAAGCGGGGTGAGGGGCGTGTTCCGGAATTCGGTAGCAGTGACAGAACCACACTGGGGCTGTGCCGAGAGTCACTGAGCTGCACATTTTGAAACTGTGAGCTGGGTTATACAGATCATAACTCAAGTTTTCCAAATTCAACCAGGAGGCTCAAAAACACCATTCTGTGGTGGATGAAGCCTCGCACCAAGGATTACACGTGCCGGGCTTCTGTCCACACGACACCCGGGAACAGCCAAACTCAGCTGTGGCATCTGGAAACTGGCCAGCGGCTCCCTGGGAGGCGGGGATCAGGGCTGGCCAGCAAGGGTGACGAGGAAGCTCTCGGGGTGACGGAAGCGTTCTGGACCTTCTTAGGGCTCTGGGTCACATGTGCATTTACCAAGATTTAGTGAGCGTGCAATTAAGATTTCCTTATACGCCAGTTTCGTAGCAGAAGAAAAATACAGTACTTTGAGAGAAGTGTACAGGTGTCTGCTGTCTCCTTTGAAAGAGATCAACGAATAAAGTGAACGAATGACAACACGGACAGGCGGACGTGGTCAGCAAGTAAATGGTGGGCATACGGGTGTTTGCTAACATTCTTACCTGTTTGCCGTAGGTCTGAAAATTTTCATTATAAAATGCTGAGAAAAGCACAAGCCTGGAAGTTACTAGAACTTTCTAGGGAGGGAGAGGGAAGGGAAGCGCCCCCCACCCGCATACTTACTACGTCGCTAGAGCTGGACTGCGTGGCGGAGGATGACGACACTGGACCTGATGAAGAGTTTGAAGAGTGTTTACTAAGAGACTCCGAAGTCTTACTTCTACATTTTCCAAGGGCGTCATTGTCGTCAGACAGATTATTGTTACATTTATCTAACTGCTGAGTATCTACTATCAAGGTAACACCGTTTCCTGAAAGAGGGGCAGAAGATTGGAAAACGTTGCTTCCTATTAAACACACACAACACAACAAGGCAGTCCAAGCTGAGGCTTGGGCGGTCGACGGGAGAAAACACGCGCACTCACCATTGCACGAGGGCTCGGGCCTGTTCTGCAAGCCCCACTGCTTTGAGATCCAGTCTCTGTACGTGGCGACTTCATCCGTTACTCTAATTATTCTACCTAATATGCTGGAAGAGTTAAAAAAAAAAAGGGGGGGAGGGGAAAGACATTAGTTCACAAACACGAGAAGCCACCCCCAATCCCGACGCAAGGGGCCGACTGCAGTGAGGCGCTTACCTCTCCGTCTCGTTGTTGGGATAGTACTTTGCTATTGGCGATACGGCATGACTCAACACGACGTAGGCATAATCGAAGGCCTGCTTCACTTGCATGGCCCCATAGGAACTCCTTCCGACATCGTTCCCTTCAGAAGCAAGGCATATATTACACAGTCAGCTGTCGGTGCGCCAGAGCTGTACCCAGAGGCTGCGTGGCCAGTCCCCCCACCCCGCCCCCTGCCCCCAGCTCCCCAGGCTCCGGGTCTGTGTGCACGCAGTCGGTGTCCAACCCGCCTAAATGCATTCTGGCCCAACAAGGACTACCCTGCCCTACCCACACTCATGCAAACCAAAGGCAAAGGAGGCTCTTCCAAGAGTGAAACCAAGCTACAGGTGCAATATCTACCTCCTAGGTTTCCATCAGCTCCACACATTTCCCACATGGAACTGTAAGCTCCTAAAAAGCAAGGGCTGTCTTGCTAAAAAATCTTCATGTCAGGGCCAGCGCTGTGGCGTAGTGGATAAAGCCACCGCCTGCAGTGCCGGCGTCCCATACGGGCACCGGTTCAAACCCCAGCTGCTCCACTTCTGATCAGGCTCCCCAGTAATGTTCCTGAAAAGGCAGAAGAAGAAGGCCCAAGTCCTTGGGCCCCTGCACCCATGTGGGAGACCCGGAAGAAGCTCCTGGCTCCTGGCTTCGGATCAGCTCAGCTCTGGCTGTTGTGGCCATCTGGGGAATGAACAGGGGGTGGAAGACCTCTCTCTCTCTCTCTGCCCCTCTGTGACTCTGCCTTTCACATAAAATAAATAAATATTTTTAAAAAGTTAAAAAAAAGAAAAGGATTAAGTTCTTTAAAAACACAACAATCCTCATGTTCTCCGCACTCCCTATGAATAGTGGCCCATGAACGGCCCCACGGGATGATGTAGGCTCATGGGGTAGCTCAGTACGCCAGGAAGAAAGGGCCCAGCCAACGACACATCTCCTCACACCCTCCCCTCACTCACTTTCAAAGTTTACACATTTTAAAGCCAACGGCTACAAGCACTTCCGCTGAAGTCTGATAACGACGAATCAGACTATTTTACAACTGTATCAGGAAAAAATATTGACCCGAAAAACAGGACATAAGCAAGTAAGAATTTACTTTTTTGCTCACTTTCAAGCCAACCCAAAGCTGAAGAAAGCACCAGGAGACCATGCAAAATTAACGAGGAAGAGCCGTCCAAAATGAGAAGAGAGGGTCTCCGAGGGGGCTTCTGCCGGATTCGCAGGTAGAACAGCCCGCTCTCTGCGTCCGGGGCTTCAGAGTCCCCACAGGGTGCCCTGGACAACACCGGCTGCGACCCCGGGCAGTGAGGACCCACGGAAACAGAGCAAGGCCGACCGGGGAGGCGCCCGGGCCACCCCCACAGGGCACACCTAGGCTGCTCTGCTAGGCACCGCCAATGGGCCCCGGCCTCAGCCTCGTGGGAGGCCGAGCGCGTTCCCCGGGCGTGCGCCCCTGTCCTCTCGGGGACGTTTGCTTACGGAGTATTTTGATGGACAAAGAATGACCACAGTAGGAAGTTAGTCCTTCATTTTTCTCTCGGGGGGAGTTTAAGGTACAAGGTGCCTGACAACGCCCTCTCCTTGGAAACCCGCGAATTTACCTAATGTCAATACCTGGCTGCAAAGGATCCTCGATGTAGAGCATGGACGGCCGGTAGCCATCCAGCATATTTTTCTGTACTTCATCTTTGGCCACGTACGAACCACCATCCTTTATCCGGATGCCAGTCTTTAAATAATTGAAGTGTCGTCCATATAATTCAAAAAATTCTATTAAGAGAACACCATAGTTTGTATTGGGGATGCAGGCATCTTCCCTGGGGTGTAACTGAAAACAGAAAAAAGGACGAGATCACTTGGGAATTTTCGCCCCGACCTCTGTAAGCAACGCGGTCGCCATTCTGGTCTAGCACAGCGCCAGAAGGCTGCACTGCCGTCACACACAACCTGGGGGGCGGCAGAGTGCGACACTCAGCCCCGTGCCACGTGAACAGCGCCACTAACAGTGGCACAAGTACCAAGCCTCACTCGTCCCACCCAAACAGCAGGTCTCCACTCAGCTGCTAAGAAGTGGTTCTCGTGTTTGGCATTTTTACTTCCATATACACTTAGGGGATCCAGGACCCACCTTTGCATGTCCACATTGCCAGTGCAAAGTCTTGGAAACACTGGCCCATGTGGCTTTTAAACACATGTGTGCTAAGTGCTAGCAGCGTACCCAGTTTGACAGGCGGAGCCCCAAGCACTCAAAGGAAGCACTGGGATGAGATGTGGGCCTTGGCCCAGAGCGCCCCCCAGTGGACTCCTGCCCAACTCTTCCCATACACGCGCCCGGTGCCCCCGGATGGCTTACCTGAAGGAAACTGACTGCCATTAAAAAGAGACTGTAAGAACCAATTCCACCCGTGAATACTTCATTAAGGTCCCGCTGGAGTAAGAACTGTTTCAATACTAAAACCAAGTAGGGCAATACAGGATATTTCTGAAAAAGAAACACAATTCTATGTCCCGTGTATTCTCGCACCCGGAATAACTCTAAGTATTAGTAGTAGTACGTTACAAAGCTGAGAAGTAAGAAAGATGACAAGTTTCCGTCTTCAGAGTAAGCAATAAACAAAGGGGCAAGACACCAGAGGTTCTCGCCTCAGCTCTGAAGCCTAAGCCGTGCACAGGCATGGGATGGCCCTGGGCGGCCCCTGGAGGTCACACACCTGACGGCGCCCACGGGGACCGTGACCAGGGGCCGCTCACTTGTGAACAGACAACAGAGTGCGAGGACCCTGTCTCTCGGCACCTCCGTGCACGTCAGGACTCCGCAGAGCCACTCCTCCCCGTGCTGCTCGCGGGAGCGCAGGGTCCCTCACACTGCTCTGCGTCAGCCCCAGGGCAGGCCCGTGTGCTGGGCTGAGAGCGGGGCAGGGCCGCACCTGAGGAGTCCACCCATCGCTCCCTCCCGCACGCGCTCACTCGGTCCTCTCTCTCCCAGCCAGGCCCTAGGGCAGGGGCCCTGAGACAAACACCTCAGCAGCCATTACTGCGGGGTGGCAGCGAGCGCTACTTTCTTCTCCGTTTTCTAGACTTACTACAGCAAACAGTACGGCCTCCAAGAGAAAGAAAAACATTTACATGTGTGCAGATCTATCAAAAGTAAGCAAGCAAGGAAAAGAACAAGGCATGAAGAAACAAGCATCTTTAAAAGGCATTACAGAGGCCGGCGCTGTGGCGTAGTGCGTAAAGACACCGCCTGTGGCGCCAGCATCCCATATGGGCGCCGGTTTGAGTCCCGGCTGCTCCACTTCCGATCCAGCTCTCTGCTATGGCCTGGGAAAGCAGCAGAAGATGGCCAAGTGCTTGGGCCCCTGCACGCACCCACGTGGGAGACCTGGAGGAAGCTCCTGGCTTCAGAGCAGCCCAGCTCCAGCCATTGTGGCCATTTGAGGAGTGAGCCAGCAGATGAAGCTCTCTCTTTCTGCCTCTATTTCTCTGTGTAACTCTTTCAAATAAATAAATATTTTTAAAAAATAAATAAAAGGCATTAGGTTGGAGTCGGTGCTGTGGTGCAGCGGGTTAAAGCCCCAGCCTGTGGCACTGGCATCCCACACGGGGGTTGGTTCAAGTGCTGGCTGCTCCACTTCTGATTTGACTCCCTGCTAACATGCCTAGGAAAGCAGTAGATGGCCCAAGTGCTTGGGCCCCTGCACCCGCGTGGGAGACCCGGAGGAAGCTCCTGGTTCCTGGCTTCGGACCGGCTCAACTCCGGCCATTATGGCATTTGGGGAGTGAACCAACAGATGGAAGACCTCTATCTGTCTCTGTCTCTACCTCTCTCTCTCTGTAACTCTCAAATAAATTAAAAAAAAAAAAAAGGGCATTATGGTTGAAGTCAGACTGGATCAAGTCTAATGAACGCTCAGGCCGACCGCGACAGAACTGCGCTCGGACTCCAAATGCTGCGTTCAGACTCCTGCTGCGAGCGGCCTGCAGGTGCACACATAGATGCGTGTGTGCGGATGAGAGGACAGGCCCCCCCCACTCCTGTCACAGACCGGGGAGCTGCCCGGGGAAGCCCCCCCTCCCCGCCCCGCCAAGGACTCACTGCTTGTGCTGATGGGAAAAACCTCTACAGCCGTCAAATGAAGGAAGCCTGAGGCGGCACAGGCCACATGCCGGCCCTTTGGTTTAACAAGGCCGGGACAAACAAGGGCCGAGAGCAAACCCTGCACGCCTGACCCAGCCACTAAGGCGCGAGCGACCGTGCTCCGTCCTTCCACAGCCTGGGATCTGCCACCATGTGTGTTAGTCTCTATGCAGTTTCTTTTCAAGGACAAGAGGCTCACATGCATATCCCCCACCCCAAAGACTGGGAAGCTGACAAACAACTTTGCTTTTCCTGCTTGTCTGCCCTCTGCAGTCTATCAAGAATATAACACGTACAACACGATACAGTAGGTAACACTTTTTCTTAAGAACGAGAATGGGTAGAAACTGTAGAGCTGCTGAAGAAAACACTTGTGAATGGGAGGGGAAAAAGGATCTACGCGAGCCACAGCGATTCACGTCTAGCTTCCCGGGAAAGGCCGACGGCCACAGCACACGCCACGTTCTCAGGACCAGGCGGGCGATTCTTCCCTGTTTTGGAAGGAAACGTAGCAAGCAGAGATGGACATCACTTCACGGTCAAGTGCGCAGACCTGCAGGAATCGCCTCCCGGGTTACCTGGGGATTAAAGGCTGAGACGCACACCCAGGGAGGCGCCTAGCCTGACCTCTGGGAGATCAAACCAGGCAGCAACCAGTGGTGCAGCGCCCTGGGAGGAAGGATCTAGAGCAGAGAACTTCTTCCAGAGCTTCCTCAGCCCTTACTTTGGACTTGAGGTCACATTTTAAGTTCATTACCGATCACTAAGAGCGGATTCAAGGGAAGCAGAACCATGGCCCGGGAAAGAGCACCTGTCAGCAACATGCATATGAAAATAGTGCAGCCGAGTATACAGAACACCACCACAGCAGAATCTCAAAACAACAGCGTGCATGCTGCGAATCCTCTGACCTTGGTAAAATCTTTGATGAGGTCGGCTGCTCTCACGCCGTTCTGTACATTAAAGCTGATATCAACTTTCACTTCAGTAAAAGAATCTGTTAATTTAATAATAGGTACCTAGAAAAAGAAAGGTCCAATTAAAATCTTAAACCAAATCAAATGCCAGGCTCGGGAGGAGGCACGCTACAGGCTCAGGCTGAAGTGACCACTCAGTCCAGAAAATTAACACCCGGAAGATTTTGGAACCATCTAAGGAAAACCGTTATCAACATCACAGACTTTGAAGATCATTTTCCAACTCAGTGTAAGCTCAACAACTAGGAGGGGCCAGTGCTGGGGTGCAGCAGGCTAAGCTGCTCCCTGTGACACGTGCACCCTCTCAACTACCAGCGGCTCGGCTTCCAGCCCAGCTCCCTGCTTCTGCACCTGGGGAGGCAGCGGCCCCTGACTCCTTGTGGGAGACCCGGATGGAGTTCCTAGCTCCTTGCTTCGGCCTGGCTCAGCCCTGGCTGTTGAGGCCACTTGGAGAGTGGACTAGCGGATGGATGGAAGATCTCCCCACCCTCCACCCCGTCTGTTGACTCTGCCTTTCAAGTAAATGAATGAATCTTTACAAAACATTATGGCTGCCAGACCCTGAATGTTTCATATCACTAAATCATTCCCAATAAGCAAAACTGGTGTGCAGAACTGCATCTCCAAAGTTATTTCACTCCAAGAAGACCTAACATGCTGAAATCCAAGCTTCTGAAACAAATAGTTATTTTCTACAGTGAGCCTCCATGAAGGTTCTTTCATGACCATCCAAGACATGCTGAAATTTTACAAAACCTCAATATTATATACCATTGTTCAGGGACACAAGACGAAGATGAAGGATGCCAACATCAGTGTAACTAAAACTCTCTGAGATCCCTGTTTTATATCAAATCCCCATTTTATATTTAAAAATTAAAATGCTTTAAAAAATTTTTTTTATTTTGAAAACTGAACTTACAAAGAGAGAGAGAAACAGAGAGAGAGAGAGAGAGAGAGAGATCTTCCATCCATCCACAGATTCACTCCCCAGATGGCCGTAGTGGCCAGGACTGAGGCAGGCCGGAGCCAGGAGCCAGGAGCTTTATCTGGGTCTCCCATGGGGTGGCAGGGGCAAATACCTGGGCCATCCTCCTGGGCTACTTCTCCAGGCCATCAGCGGCGAGGGAGCTGGAACAGAAGCGGAGTAGCCAGGACATGAACTAGCACCCATAAGGGAGGCTGGCATTACAGGGGAGGCTTTGCCCGCTGTACCACAATGCCAACCCAAAAAATTTTAAAAATTTTTTAAATCCCTATTTCACATGTAAAAAATATTTCTTTGGTGAGTATTATGCATGATAAAATTGAGCAGTATTTTTTAAAGAAACGTATAGCCAGAGAAAGTCACTTTACAAACAGAAAACCATTGTTTTGGTATGTGCAGTGTGACATTAACAAAATCATTTGCTCACAATTCACCTCTGCTCAGCAAAACTAAATTTCACGATTTCTGCGTCATAACTGGAGATGGCAGCCGCCACGCTGCAGAACTTACAGTTGCTTTGTCTAGAACCTTCACAGAGTCCTCATCTGCAACTTTGTGTTTCCGAAGCGCTTCCTCCAGGGTCCAGAGGGGCAGGTTCTCCCACTTCCCAAACACCACAAGATCGATGTCGCTGAGCACAAAGCAACACATGCAGGGGTGAGGGCTCCGACACCACCCAATCAGGCCAGCCGCGACCGACTCCCCCCGCCCGCTGCAGGCCAGGCGCGAGATGCGCCGGTGACAGTGGTCTAACACACAGGAAGTGCAGGCGGCACCTTCATCACCCCCTCCC
Organism: Oryctolagus cuniculus; assembly: GCF_964237555.1. Taxonomy (NCBI): domain Eukaryota; kingdom Metazoa; phylum Chordata; class Mammalia; order Lagomorpha; family Leporidae; genus Oryctolagus; species Oryctolagus cuniculus. Next base: position 33,821,689 of record NC_091449.1, on the reverse strand, counting down.
CTCGCCAGTCTTTCACAGAACCCCGGCCTCAGGAAACAGCGTGATTCTGAAAGAAGTAAAACCTCAGAACCCCACCAGCTACCGTCTCCTTTTCACACCGGCTTCTGCTCCTAGACTCAAGGCTTTCCCCTCAGGGTGAGGTTGTGACTCAAAAATACCAGTAAGTGCAAACAGCAGGCTGCGGCAGTGTATGCAGCGCGTAAACACAGGCCCACTCCCCGGCGTGTGCGCGGACAGGCCGGAAGCCACTAACGGTGGGAACTGCGGGCAGCGGGGAGGCCGAGGCTTCCTGCTGCCAGTACTTCTGTGCCCTTCCCAATCTGCACTATGTCAAAGTACTACCTACTCCTAAAATTCCATCACATTTTTAAGAGAGGCTGATTTTGGGGGGACTGTGCTGACGTTCAGAACCTAAACAAAGAAAAATGCTAAGGAACTCGGCACTGAGTATGTCAAGGCTTCCGCGGGATCCACCCACTTCAACGCGGAAGGAGCCGGACCACGGTCCAAACCCCGTGGTCAGCGCGTGGCTCACAAGGCTAATCCTCCGCCTGCGGCGCCGGCACCCCGGGTTCTAGTCCCGGTCGGGGTGCCAGTTCTGTCCCGGTTGCTCCTCTTCCAGGCCAGCTCTCTGCTGGGGCCCGGGAAGGCAGTGGAGGATGGCCCAAGTGTTTGGGCCCTGCACCCGCATGGGAGACCAGGAGGAAGCACCTGGCTCCTGGCTTTGGATCAGCACAGCACCAGCCATAGCGGCTATTTGGGGGGCGAACCAACGGAAGGAAGGCCTTTCTCTCTGTCTCTCTCTCTCACTGTCTAACTCTGCCTGCCAAAAAAAAAAAAAAAACCCTGACCGAGTGAGTGATTCCCCCTGGGAAGGCCACACCCCACACCACTTTAATGCTCAGAGATCAGGATTCAGGTCCCCGCCAGCCCCAGGACCAGGGCAGACTGATGGGGAAGGAGGGGCCAGGGAGGCTAAGTCCCGCCTCAGGGCGGAGCTGTGTCCTGCGCGCACAGGGTCAGCACCAGGGCACCAGAGCCAGCAGCAAGCACAACCCCAGGCTAACACCTGCATGGTGGGCTCTCTGCAGGGCGGGCTGTTTCTCACGCTCGGAACTGTTTTGAGTCCACTGCTACAGTGGCCCTGCTGCATCTGAAGGGACATTCTGCTTCAGTCATTCAAATAAAACACAGGTAAATACATTTTTGTTTCATAGATCTGTTGGGCTTCTAGTCATACTCTCAACAGCCAAAATTAACACACCCTGGAAAAATGTGCAACCCCTTGAAAGTTTCATAAACGTACTAACCTAGTAGGTAAATAGAGGCCGGTTTTAAAACTTCCAAATATCTGGACCTGAAACAGAAAAAGAAGTTACAAGTAAGGTATCAGCTATAACACATCAAATTAGGGGGCAAATGTGGGCTTCTGCTACCCTCTACTGGCCTTCCTCAGTACTGCAAAAACATTTTTCCTTTCACAGTGCAGAATGTAATTAAAATGTAATCCGGCTCAAACATGAAACACAGACTAAAGTAGAAAACTGTCAAAGTAAAGTTCAGATGACTAATGTTCCCTTATAATTCAGACGGATTCACAGATCTTTAATCCTTGGAGAGCAGGATTAAACGAGGGTCAGACTACATGAACGGTAGGACCGGCCCTGGCCTGGAGGCCAGCTCCTCAGGGTGTGTAAGGCACTGTCACCGCAACCCCGCGCCGAGCCATGCAACCAGGACCCGAGCCATCTCAATCCACGGAGAACAGCAGTAGCAAGACAGCATCGGTGATGACCAACACTCAGCCTCACAGGTCAAACAGACCCGGGAACCCATCCACAGCCTTGCGCTCCTCATGTGTATAAAAAGAAAAAGGACACGGATGAAATGGCCCCTCCAAAGGGTGAGGGCCACTGGGGAACTGCCCGCTGCGGGGGGCTGTGCCGCTCACCACGGCGGCCTTGGCACTGGCCTCGGCACCCGCGATGCCAGCAGCGTCCCCGGGAAACGTCCCAGCCTTGCCGGAGGCCGCAGGTAGAGACACGGCAGCTGCCCCGTCAGCCCCTTCCCTCCCCGGCCGCCCTGCTGCCAGCCCCGGACCCAGTCCACAGAAAACCACAGAACGCACAAAGCCGTAGGACACACCCTCAAAGAAGCCTAAAAGGTGACGTGCCAGGAACAAGCACCACAAAGCGGCAAAGAAACCCTGGGCACTTGTGGTGTTGCTGAGCGGGGCTGCGCCAGGAAACAAAACCAGCAGCTTCAGGAGAGCCGCGCCAGGACTCAGGCCAAGAAAACAGACTTCCAGGGCTGGCCATTCACTCAGCTACACAGAACGACACAGAGGGCCAACGCTGCGGCCCAAAAGCTTAATGTTCTGGCCTGCAGTGCCGGCATCCCATAGGGGTGCTGGTTCTAGTCCTGGCTGCTCCACTTCCAATCCAGTTCCCTGCTAATGCACCTGGGAAAGCAGTGGAAGATGGCTCAAGTCCTTGGGCCCCTGCACCCATGTGGGAGACCCAGAAGAAGCTCCTGGCTCCTGGCTCCTGATGAGCACAGCTCCAGCCATTGCAGCCAATTGCAGAGTGAAACTGTGGACAGAAGACCTCTCTCTCTCTCTACCTCTCTGTCTCTCCTCTCTCTGTGTCTCTGTGTAAGTCTTTCAAAAAAAAAAAAAAGAAAGAAAGAAAGAAAGAAAGAAAGAAAGAAAGAAAGAAAGAAAGAAAGAAAGAAAAAAAGAATGGAACAAGCTGGCACAAAACACCCATGAGGTTTGGTTCCATCACGTCCAGTAGCGGAGCAGCACGCTGAGGGCTGATTCGTCTTTCTTCCCTTAAACGCCAATCAGTCCTGAACAGTCAGCATGGGGGGAAAAACTCCAAGTCATTCGATCCAATGAAAATAACTAGGAAGCCCCACACTGGAAAGACTGCACAACCTGTCTGCCTTTAAAACAGGAAAAAAGGGGGGGGGGTGCATGGGGCTTGGCGGTGAGGACATCCACACCCCCCGGCACTGCCTGGGTTTGGCACCTGGTTCCGGCTTCCGGCCAGTGCAGCCCCCCGAGAGGCAGTGGTGATGACTCATGTGAGGGGGTTCTTGCCATCCACAGGCGAGACCGGGTTCTCAGCTTCTGGCTTCAACCCCTGACCAGCCACAGCTGTTGCAGGAAATTGAAGAGTAAACCAGCACATAGAGGTCTCTCGGTGTCTCTGCCTCTCAAATAAATAGTCTTTTAAAAAAAGTAATTAGAGGGGCCGCACTGTGGCACACCGGGTTAAAGCCCTGGCCTGCAGTGCCGGCATCCAGTATGGGTGCTGGTTCTAGTCCCGACTGCTCCACTTCTGATCCAGCTCTCTGCTGTGGTCTCAGAAAGCAGAAGATGGCCCAAGTCCTGCACACATGCGGGAGACCTGGAAGAATCTTCTGGCTCCTGGCTCTGGATCAGCACAGCTCTGGCCGTTGTGGCCACTTGGGAAGTGAACCAACGGATGAAGACCCCTCTCTTTCTCTTTGGCTCTACTTCTCTCTGTAACTCTTTCAAATAAATAAATCTTTTTTGAAAAATGTAATTAGAGGGGCCAGTATTGCGGCATGGTGGGTAAAGCTATTGCCTGCGATACTGGCATCCCATATGGGCACCGGTTCAAGTCCCAGCTGCTCCGCTTCTGATCCAACTCTTGGCTAATGTGCCTGGGAAGAGCAGCAGTTGATGGCCCAAGTGTGTGGCCTCATGGGAGATGTGGATGAAGCTTCTGGCATGCCCTAACCCAGTGCCAGCCGTTGCAGCCATCAGGGAAGTAAATCAGAGGATGGAAGATCTCTCCTCTCTTTCTCTAACTCTTTCAAATAAACAAATAAATCTTTTTTTTTTTTTTTTTTTTTTTTTTTAATTTTTGACAGGCAGAGTGGACAGTGAGAGAGAGAGAGAGACAGAGAGAAAGGTCTTCCTTTTGGCCATTGGCTCACCCTCCAGTGGCGGCCCTGGCCAGCACATTGCGCCGATCCGAAGGCAGGAGCCAGGTGCTTCTCTTGGTCTCCCATGCGGGTGCAGGGCCCAAGGACTGGGGCCATCCTCCACTGCACCTCCGGGCCACAGCAGAGAGCTGGCCTGGAAGAGGGGCAACTGGGACAGAATCCGGCACCCCGACTAGGACTAGAACCCGGGGTGCCGGCGCCGCAAGGCGGAGGATTAACCTATTGAGCCACGGCGCTGGCCACAAATAAATCTTAAAAAAAAAATGTCATTAGACCATAACCCTACAGAGAGTCGCACATGCAAGTGGGGCCTCTGCACAGGCGCCCAAAGACAAGGCCGCGGCCCGCGGCGCCAGCAGGCGGCAGTACTCACGTCAGCACTGGGCCACAGCTCCTTGATCACGCTTTCGATCCTGTTCACCACCTCCATGCGCATCTTCTCCTCCTCGGGTCTCGGGGACATGTACTCATAAAAATCACTGATTTCTTCATGCAGGCTGAAGACAAGACAAGAAGTTAACATGAGCAGGGCCAATCTCACGAGGAATCACGACCTTAGACAGCCTTACGTGATGACGTCCTAGAGCTAACTCAGCTGATGATCGTGCACTCAGAGGCCACCCTTCTAATGCTGCAACTCCAGCTAAAACGACAATCTGTGGGATTTAACAACAATAATAAGCCCAACAAATTAAATGAATCAAGAAGTCCCTTAGCAGAAGACTTGCTGGGTGCCGGTGATAAATTTTTTTAAGTACAGGCCCTGCCTTCTCCTTCACCCGCGGATCCACGACACGGGACCCAGGGGGCACGGCTGGGCCGTGGGGCGACGGCCCTCCCAGTGAGCCACACTGCCTTCCCTAGCGCCTGCTCACTGGGCTCAGGGCCACGCCAGCAGCAGCACAGTCCTGAAGAAGGGCTGGCGGACAGCGGCACCGTGACGAAGCTAAAGGCTTCCAGGGACCGCCAAGGACGAGGCAGCGAGCCAGGCACGTGGGGTGCACGGGTGGCAAAGGGGAGAAGCAGCTGGAGAGGAGGCGGGCCCCGCGTCAGAAGTTCAAGCTCTCCCCGTGAGACAGGAAGCTGCTTAAATGCTTCTAGAGGGAGCGGGGAGAAACTGCCTTCAGAAATGCAGTTTTAAGAGGATGACACTGGCAACTGTGCACAGAACGTGGCAGCAAAGGGGCAAGACTGGGCGCAAGGAGCACAGGCCCTAAGTCAGAGCTGAAGAAGGATGGGACAAAGCCCCCCCCCCCACGCTCGCACACACACTCAACACACACACATACTGTCACACACACTCACATACTCTCACGCACACACAACGGCCAGCCCAGGGCCTGACCAGCCCCGAGGGCGAGGGCAAGGCTGCCTTCCCGGGCTGAGGCTGGGGAAGGCACGAGGCAGGCAGAGTGAGGGCTTTAGGCAGGACTCCTTGCAAGGTGGGTGAGCCCGTGACGAGGGAAGAGTGCTGCCTGCAAGAGGCCCGCGCCCCATGGAGAGAAGGGAAGCTCAGGGGGTCTCACAGTCGAGCCCAGCGGGACAGACCCGCGAGCCATGTGGAGGGAGGCCGGGCGCTCCCATCAGTGGGTGCGCAGCACCCCGCCACACATAGCAGTCTTGCAGCAGGAGGACCTGTGCAGCAGCCGTGCAGCCCACACAGGGTCCAAGGCAGGAAGCTGAAAACATCAGGAGACCAAAAATGATTTTGAGGAAGAAAAAAGTCTGTCTCCCATCCCTACTGGCTGTGGCGTTCACTACATGGAATTCTGATGACTTTTAAAACGTGACTAAGCAATCAGCAGTCTCCACCCCCCTGATGTTTTATTTGGGACCGAGGGTCAAAAGGCTTGTGCTGCAGACTCAGGCTGTGCCCGAGGGCAGCTGTGTTTCCTGGGACACATCAGGTACAACACACGGGCTGGCCAGCAGGAGTCTCTCCAGGCCTCTGCTAAGGAATAACTCATAACTGTTTTGCCTGTTCCCCTGAGGTTTGGCTCAAACCCAGTGTGAGTAACCATGGGGACCACCATACACCCAGGCCTACAGTTTCTCGCACGAAATTACAAAGCAGAACCCTGCAGTGACCTGCACTCTGGCATGAGCCCACGACAGTGCTGTGACCACGGCACACAGCTCCTCCCATCCTTGGATCTCCAAAGCGAGGTCTTTGAGATGGTGATTCGCAGGATGGGGCAGAAGGAGCAGGCCTTGGTTCGAGAGTTGGGACTGCACAGAGGGGAGAGGCGCTGAAGGCTAAAGTGACCCCTAGTGGCCACTGATGGAATCAGCTGTGCTTGTGCTGGCTTCCAGGAGCTGTGGGCAGCTTCACAAGGCGGCCAGGAGGCAGGCACCCAGGGACACTTCCAGACCTCACTCTCAGGTGCCTCCAGCTGCCTGTTTATCTGTATCCTTTAAAAATCCCCTTTATGATAAAGCAGCAAGCATAACTGTTTCCCTGAGTCCTGCGAGGCTCTCCAGCAAATGAATGAAACCCAGTTTAAAGCTGGTGGGTCAGAAGTGTGGGACACACGTGGGGCTTGCGAGAGAGCGCCATCAGGAGTGGGAGGTGCTGGGGACCAAGCTCTCCGGCCGCGGGGTCTGCAGCAGCTGCAGGACACCCGGCTGCTGCGGCCCAGAACCGCTGGCTCGCTCGGTGTGAGGAGGAATGCACTCAACGGGCATTTTGTCTTGTGAGTGTACAAGAGGAGAACCAGAGTCTGTTCTTCCTGCACATGCACCTTCTATTAGGATATCAGTATTTTGTACATAAAAAGAAAAGTAAGCAAAAAGACGTAAGTTGGGGCTGACACTATGCACAGCATGTTTAGCCGCTGCCTGCAATGCTGACATCCCATTTGGATAGCAATGGTTGCTCCACTTCCAATCCAGCTCGCTGCAAATGCGCCTGGGAAAGCAGTGGAGAATAGCCCAAGTGCTTGTGCACCTGCCATCCACATCGGAGACCTAGAGGAGTTCCAGGCTCCTGGCTTTGGCCTGGCCCAGCCCTGGCCATTGTGGCCATTCAGAGAGTGAGCCAGGGAATGAAAGATCTCTCCTCCTTTCTCTACAACTCTCCCTTTCCAATAAATAAATAAATCTTTAAAAAAAAGGACACAAGTTTCCCATTTATAAAGGAAAAGTAATAATATCAAAGCAGTATGATGAAGTAAGTACCAGCCAGAACTGTAGAGTATGCCAAAGAGAAACATAATTAATTTGCTGAGACAAAACTTCCATTATTCTAAAAATTAATAACAAAAAGATAAGAAAGACACATGAGAACATTTTTCCACATTAGAAAAAAGTGTGACTTACAGATAATTTAGGGCAAAATACAGAGATGAGAAAACATGACTTGCATTTTTGCGGAGACCCTACTACAGAGGGGAAGTGCTGAGCTACCGAACGGCCCTCAAAGGCAAGAGCCCGCTTTGCACCCCTCTGGCCGGGCTGCCCTGGGGCGGGGGTGTGCTGCTCAGGCAGGGTTGCGGCCTCTCTGATGTCCGGGAGGCCAGGGCAGGCAGGTGACTGGCCCCTGGCCCTCTGCAGCGCCTGCCAGTATCTACTGAAGGTAGCACAGGATACCTGTCCAGTGTGGAACCTGCCCCGGGCGACCCCACAGCTGTTGCTTTCCAACACCCCACCCTTTTATTATCAATTTTGCATCTGCGTGGAGGTGCTGACAAAATGCTATTCAATAACAGCCAATGGGAGGCTGGCACCGTGGCACAGCAGGTAAAGCTGCCGCCTATGACACGGGTATCCCGAATGGGTGCCGGTTTGAGATCCGGTTGCTCCACTTCCGACTCAGCTCCCTGCTGATAGCCTGGGAAAGCAGTGGAAGATGGCTCAAGTGCCTGGGCCTCATGTTTAAAAAGATTCTCCTTCTTTCCATCTTCCACAAATATTTCCATGAAGACAGAGATATCTGACAAATGATGATCACCACAGAATTCTCTGAAATACTAAAAAATTGAGAAACCCCATCAGTGGATCCAATTCAGCAAGCACAGACACACTCAGCGATTTCCTTTACAGCCAAGACCTCATTACAGAGAACGTGAAGCTATGCAGGCTGACAGAGAAAGAGGGAAGATAAGTTTAAAAGAAAAACCATGAACAGTGTGTTCGGCAGGATCCCGTCTGTGGGCACTAAAAAGACACACGATGCACACAAACAGCCCCAAGGTATGTCTCTGTTTGCACCACCGTTTTCCTGAAGAACTGCTACCTGGAGCCAGCACTGTGGCACAGCGGGTAAGGCTGACACCTGCAGTGCTGCCATCCCATATGGGCACCAGTTCCAGTCCTGGCTGCTCCACTTCTGATCCAGCTCTCTGCTATGGCCCAGGAGAGCAGTAAAAGATGGCCCAAGTCCTTGGGCCCCTGCTCCTGGCTGCGGATTGGCACAGCTCCGGCTGTTGCAGCCATCTGGGGAGTGAACTAGTGGATGGAAGACCTCTCTCTCTCTGTCTCTCTGTAATTCTGCCTTTCAAATAAATAAATAAATCTTTAAAAAAACAAAAACAAAAACCTGTTACCCCAGATTACATTAGGGAAGAGAATCCTGCCCAGGGGAAGGCACCTGCAGGAGAGTGTGGAGGATTAATTTTTATCTTGCATCTCTCTGTACTATTGTCGTTCTTTTTTTAAGCCACCAACACACATTTATTTTTCTGCTTTTCTAATAGATTATTGACTGGTGAGATTATGGTCACAGGTTGTGTCCTCACTTGACATTTTTGCCCTTACCCTGAAATGAAATGTCTACACGCCATTGTTAACAACGATTACATCCAAGAAGTGATTCAAGGGGATAAAAATTAACTTTTTTAAAAAAATATTTTTATTTTGGGGCCGGTGCTGTGGTGTAGCAGGTAAAGCTGCCAGCTGCAGTGCCAGCATCCCATATGGGCTCTGGTTTGAGTCCCGGCTGCTCCACTCCCGATGCAGCTCCCTGCTGATGTGCCTGGGAAAACATCAGAGTGATGGCCCAAGTACTTGGGTCCCTGCACACATGTGGGAGACTAGGAAGAAGCTCCTGGCTTTGGATCAGTCCAGCTCCAGCCACTGTGGCCATTAGTGGAGTGAACCAGAAGACAGAAAATTACTGTCTCTCCCTCTTTTTCTCTCTCTGCAACTCTGCCTTTCAAATCAATAAAATAAATATTTATTAAATAAATTCTTTAGTAAATAAGTAAAATAAAAAATTTTATTAAGATTTTTATTTTATTGATTTGAAAGGGAGAATTACAGAACCCATTTGAGTTCAGTCTCTAAATGGCTGAAATGGTCAGAGCTGGGCCAGACCGAAGCCAGGAGCCAGGAGTTTCTTCCAGGTCTCCCACGCAGGTGTGGGAGCCCATGCACTTGGGCCATCCTCTGCTGCTTCCCCAGGCACATTAACAAGGAGCTGAATTGAAAGTGAAGCAGCCAGGACTTGAACCAGCACCCATATGGGATGCCAGCATTGCAGATGGTGGCTTTACACATCGGGCCAGCACCTTAGCGTAGCAGGTAGAGCCACAGCCTTCAGTGCTGGCATCCCATATGGGCACCAGTTCAAGTCCTGGCTGCTCCACTTCCAATCCAGCTCTCTGCTATAGCCTGGGAAAGCAATGGAAGATGGCCCAAGTGCTTGGGCCCCCATTACTCACATGGGAGACCTAGAAGAAGCTCCTCGCTCCTGACTTTGGCCTGGTTCAGCACTGGCCATTATGGCCACCTGGGAAGTGAACCAGTGGATAGAAGATCTCTGTGTGTCTCTCCCTCTCTCTTTCAAAATAAACAAACCAATCAAAGTGCAGAGTATCTGGGGCTCAAACCAGGTACTTTAATATGGGATGCGGGCACATCAAGAGGAGGCTTGACCCACTACACCACAGTACCTGCCTCCATTATGTATGCTTAAAACAAGACTTTATAATAAGAAAAAACACTTGGCTGCTGGCGCTGTGGCATTGTAGGCTAAGCCCTCACCTGCAGCACTGCTTCATGTCCCGGCTGCTACTCTTCCAATCCAGCTCTCTGCTATGGCCTGGGAAAGCAGTAGAAGATGGCCCAAGTGCTTGGGCCCCTGACCCACGTGGGATACCTGGAAGAAGCTCCTGGCTCCTGATCAGTGCAGCTCCGGCCATTGTGGCCAACTGGGGAGTGAACCATCGGATAGGAAGACCTCTCTCTCTCTCTCTCTGTCTCTCTCTCTCTCTCTGCCTCTCCTCTGTGTAACTCTTTCAAATAAATAATAAAAATATTTAAAACACACACACACTTAAAGGAGAAAGACTCAAATTATTCGAACAACCTAGCCTCAGAGACCAAAAGTTTACACACCTGACAACTGGGGAGCCTGAGCAATTGTGGCAGGGACTCAGCAGGTGGCCAGTGGGCAGCGCTGACCCCTGGTGACACAGAGGGCCCCCAGGCTCGGGCAGTGGGACAGCACACTCCACGCTGCAGTTTGGGAAGCTGCCATGTGCCTTCGCGTGTGGAGTGGCGTTTCTGCTGCTCTGTGGCTCATCCTTTCTGGAGGTTTTCACACTTCGATGTGCGCACACACAGGCACTCAGTTCTGGCAGCATATAAGGGTCTGCACCGGATATGGCCTTGGAGCGACAGGGATTTACAGCCCTTGGTACACTGCACCTGCTCCAAGGCTGGCAGCCCGAGGGTGATCGCCACACGACCTGAGCGCCACCTTCAGGACTGCAGTGTGCAGTGTTCTACAAAGAAGCTGTCACAGACACGCGGCCAGCTACCAGCAGACACCTGTCTGAGATGTCACCCGGACTAAAGCGTCCAAAACACAATTATCTTTCTCCCAGATCTACTCCTGCTGCACCTCCTTCCCTCGGGAGTTCCCACTTCCCGCCAGACACTTCAGCACCTGCCCTGGCTCACCCTCCTCCCCACCCTCTGAAGACCGCTCCTGGGCCTCCAATCCTCTACCGAAACCCAAACACCTCCCCATCAGACCTTGTCCCTGCATCTTCCCTGCCACTACTCAGGGTCAGGTCCTTAACTCTGCAGCGGCCACCCAGCTGTGTCCCTCCACTCACTTCTCCCTTTGCTAGGCCCTCTCCGTTCCGTGTGCCCACCCAGGTCCCCTTCCTCATGGGGGTCACTTCTTAACTCCTTGTCACAGTCGCCTCCGGTCCGACCCCTCTTCTCCCTGCACGGCCTTTTCCAGAACAGGCTCACATGGGCAGGCCAGAGCCAGGGGAGACTCTCTTACTCTTTTTTTTTTTTTTTTTTTTTCCAAGATTTTATTTATTTGAGAAGTAGAGTTACAGATGGAGAGAGAGGTGTCCCATCCGCTGGTTCACTCCCCAGAAGGCCACAATGGCTGGAGCTGGGCCAATCCGAAGCCAAGAACCAGGAGCTTCTTCCGGGTCTCCCACGTGGGTCAGGGGCCCAAGCACTTGGGCCATCATCTTCTACTGCTTTCCCAGGCCATAGCACAGAGCTGGATCAGAAGAGGAGCAGGTGGGACGCGAACCTGTGCCCATATGCGATGCCAGCACTGCAGGCGGCAGCTTAGGCTGCTACGCCACAGCGCCAGCCCCCCTCTCTTACTCTTCCTTTCCTGGTGGGAGCCAGGGACACAGTGGCTTCAGAGCCTACGCAGTGCCTCTCAGAGCACCAGGCCCCTGCTCCCCTGCAATGACAGGCTTCCCCATCACACTCGGCACCCCCTGCGGTGGCCGTGTGCCCAGGCCCAGAAATGCGCCTCCTCGGGAAGGGACCCTGCCCCCGTTCGCGGGGAACATCTATCCCCGCCCACGTCCACATGGCGCCAAGGGAGACGGACATGCAGTGGGTGAGAACGCCAGCACCAGAAAGGAGCGCAGCCCCTTCTCAGAGGTAGCCCGGGGAAATCCGTCTCCCCGCGCTCAGAGGCGGGGTCCTAGGAAGCAACCCACAAGCAGCACGTGACGTTTTTACAAGCCAAGGTGTGCAAGTATTTCAAGAATCGAATGCCCTAACTGCTCCGTATGTGAAGGTCTGCACGGCGTGTCTGGTTCTCTCCAGAGCTGGGAATGATCCCAGTCACTTGCAAGAAGCCACGGCTGGCTAAATGGAAAGATCACCAGCCCGGAGCTCGGAGGAAAACACCCTTCCCCTGTTCTATTTGCGGGCAAGCAGCTTATTCACACCTCCAGATAATTCTCACTATCGCCCAAGATTTTTTTAAAAATGAAAGGGATGATGAGGTAAAATTACTTAAAAAGATCAAGCCCACACATCTCACTTCCAGGAGTGCTGCAGGCTGGCACAAATGGCTATTCAGTGAAGGACCGCCCTGCCCGCTGTGTTAACAGCCGCCCCGCCCCCTGCTTATTAAGACGTGGGAGTAGAAGAGCAGAGAACGGACACTGGTCCCTGTCTCCCAGATGACAAAGTTTTCATTTCGTCCTTCTTTTCTGAGGTGCTGGTCCTGGCTTTCCTAGAGATGAGAGCATTCCCTTCCAATGCCACTGCCTGTTGCTCTCCATTTCTGTAGGCCAATGTTCCAGAAGATGGCTTCAGCTGGCGTCTCTCTGCACGCCCCCCCCGCCCCCCCCCGCCCCCCCGCTTCACAGCCACGGCCAGAGAGATGGAAACCATCTGTCTTCCTACCCCCAAGGCCCTCTCCCTGCCACCCAGGCCTGCCACTACTTCCAATCAATTACGAGCTAAGTAAAGAGAGAGAAGGAAAAGAAATCCTTAGCCGCGAGTTGCTGTGCCTAATTCTAGTCAATAATTCTTTTCCCCTTTCCAGTAAAAATTCTCAGCTTCCCACGGCTGAGTAGCCCAGCCAAATCAGTGCAAAGTTACAAAGCCTCAAGCAGAATAGCTGACAGTATTGCCCTACTAATCTCAAATATCTTGAAACGTCACTTAACACATGTATTCCTCAAACGGGAGGCCCTCAAATATCTGTGGGGTGTGGGGGGAAACCACACGCACAGGAGAGCGAATCCTCTCTTCAGCCACCAGGCCCAAATGCCAGTGAGAACAGTGAATTCTGCAGCAATCCGCCACAGCCCGAAACTCAGCAATAAAGCACAGACGTGGCCAGCCCTCGGGATTCTTTTAATGATTTATCTGAAAGTAAGAGTTACAGAAAGGGAGACACACACATGGAATATCCTGCATCCACTGGTTCATTCCCCAAGTGGCCCAACGTCCAAAACACACGGGAGGTGTTTATTTATTTATTTATTTTTTGACAGGCAGAGTTAGACAGAGAGAGAGAGAGAGAGAGAGAGAGAAAGGTCTTCCTTCCATTGGTTCACCCCCCAAATGGCTGCTACGGCCGGCGCGCTGTGCCAATCCGGAGCCAGGAGCCAGGTGCTTCCTCCTGGTCTCCCATGCGGGTGCAGGGCCCAAGCACTTGGGCCATCCTCCACTGCCTTCCCGGGCCACAGCAGAGAGCTGGACTGGAAGAGGAGCAACCGGGACAGAATCTAGCGCCCAGACCAGGACTAGAACCCGGGGTGCCAGCACTGCAGGCAGAGGATTAGCCTAGTGAGCCGCAGTACCGGCCAGTTTATTTGATTTTTTAAAGATTTATTTATTTATTTTGAAAGGCAGAGTTACAGAGAGGCAGGGGAAGAGAGAGAGAGAGAGAGAGTTGTTTTCCATCCGCTGGTTTATTCCCCAAATGGCCACCATGGTGGGAGCTGGGCCAATTCCAAGCCAGGAGTTTCTTCCGGGTCTCCCAAGCAGGTTCAGGGGCCCAACACACACTAGCAGGGAACTGGATCGTAAATGGAGCAGCCGGGACTTGAACCAGAATCCATATGGGATGCTGGCACTGTAGGCTGGTGACTTTATCTGCTACACCACAGTGCCAGCACCCCCAGCCCTAGTATTTTTTTAAAAATGATAAATTCTTGGGGCAGGCACTGTGGCATAGCTGCAGCACCAGCATCCCACATAGCAGGGCGCAAGTTCAAGTCCCGGCTGCTCCACTTGGGATCCACCTCCCTGCTAATGTGCCTGGGAAAGCAGCAGCAGATGACCGGAGAACTTGGGTCATCCCTGCACCCACATGGAGACCCAGAGGAAGCTTCTGACTTCGGATCGGCCTCACTCTGACCATTGCATTTGGGGAATAAATCAGCAGATGGAAGATCTCTCTATCTCCCTACCTCCAACCCTATAACTCTTTCAAATAAAGAAATATTTTTTAAAAATGATAAACTCTTAAAAGAAGTATGTAAATTTACAGTTGTTTGGAAAACATAAAAATCATTTATTTGCCTATCCCCTTAACAGCAGCAAACATAGCCATGGGTGACTCCAGGCCAAAAACCTGATGAAACTGCTTTATGCCATGTGAGAGTCAGCAGAAAGCACAGTGGCCCTATCACGGTCACCAGGCATGTCACCTGATATGATAAACACGACTTCAGCACTGCATATCATTCTAGCATAGGAACACGCGCCATTTGCCACAGGCCCTCACTGTGGAGCATTTAGGTCACTTCCAGTTCTTCACTCAGAATATAATTAACATTACAATGCTTGTATCTGCACATAGATCTGTAATCAACTCTAATTTTTCTCTGAGAATCAATTCTTAGAAGTGGAATCCCTGGGAGAAGGGTGTGAACATTAATACTTTTTGAAAATACTCCCAAAATGTCCTCCGCCAGAAAGGATGCTGATACAAACCCCAGGGAAATGCAAAAGGCTCCTTCCCCAACCTCCACACCAATGTTTATTCGTTGACTCTTGCTTAAGGTGGGAATTTTCTCCAGCTTACTGGACAGCTGTATTCTCTTTCAGTTCATTTCAATAAACTCTGCTGGGAATTGACGCAATAGTTTAAGGAGCATGAGCTGGAATCAGACCTCAGCATCACCACTTACTGCACAGCGAGTGTTCTAGCTCTCCAACCCTGTTTCCCACCGATACAAGGACAATAGTAATACTTGTCTTGGGGCCAGCACTGTGGCACAGAGGGTTAAGCCAACATCTGCAGCACTGGCACCCATATGGATGCTGGTTCGAGTTCAGGCTGTTCCACTTCCAATCCAGTTCCCTACTAATGCGCCTGGGAAAGCAGCAAAGGATGGCCCAGGTGCTTGGGCCCCCAGACACGGAGGAAGCTCCTGGCTCCTGGCTTTGCTTGACTCATCCCAGGCCATTGCAGTCATTCGGGGAATGAACCAACAGATACACTCTCTAACACTCTCTTTCTCTCTTTGTAACTCTGCCTTTCAAATAAATAAATCTTAAAAAAAAAATAATAGCAATACTTGTGTTAGAGGGTTTCTGTAGGAATTAAACAAAAGTATGAAGGGCTTAGCACAGGGTTTACTATTTACCTAGCACAAAGGTAAGCCCTCAATAAATATCACTTATCACTAATTAATAACAAATATTTAATTCCAAATATAAATTTAAAACAAAACAGTATAGACAAAACATAACACGTGTGCGGGTCTGAGTGAGACATCAGGCCATAAATCTGAGAACTTGGCCGTTAAGTGTTTCTTTCCTATGTATTTCCAAGGGCTTTTTCACCTTGACAGAAAAATATCTTTCAAGCCACGGGCTCGGAGAAAATATTTCAAGGAGCACTTACTCTATTTGCTGCCAAATTCTAGAATTGAAAATAAAGGCAATTAAGATTAAAAAAGATAAAAAAGAAAATATTTGCAAAATATTAGTATCCAAAATATACAAAACTCAACAATAAGAAAAATGAACAACTCATTAAAGACTGAGCAGGGGCAGGATGTGCATCTGACACAGTGGTTAAATCACTGCCTGGAACACGTATCAGAGGGTCTGCATCACAGCATCAGCTCCGCTCCAATTCCAGCTTCCTGGGAGGGAGCAGGCGATAGCCAAGTGGTTGGGTCCCTGCCCACTCAAGTGGGAGATCAGACTGAGTTCAGGCTCTCCTGTCTTTCTCCCTCCCTCTGCTGCTGTCTTCCAAATAAATAAATACAGCTTTAAAATGGGCGAAGGACCTAAACAGACACCTCACCAAAGACAATATTCAGCTGGCAAGTAAGCACATTAAAAAGATGCCCAGGACCAGCACTATGGTGTTGTAGGCTGAGCCTCCTACTCGGCACCAGCATCCCATAGAAGCGCTGGTTCCAGCTCCCTGCTTTGGTCTGGGAAAGCAGCAGAAGATGGCCCAAGTGCTTAGGCCCCTGCATCCATGTGAGAGAACCAGAAGAAGCTCCTGGCTCCTGGCTTCAGATCGGCACAGCCCTGGCCACTGTAGCCATCTGGGGAGTGAACAGCAGATGGACGACCTTTCCCTCGGTCTCTCCCTGTCTATAACTCTCTCTCAAATATATTTTTAAAAAAGGTGCTGGGGAATTGCAGATTAAAACAGTGAGATTCTACTACGCACCTATCCTCATGGCCAAAATCCAAAGCAGTGGCAGCACCAAATGCTGGGGGTGGGGTGGGGTGGGGATGCTCGGCACTGCAGTGCACGGCCTGGCAGTTTCTTGCAAAAACAAACATACTCTTAGCATACAACTCAGCAGTCCTGCTCTTTGTTATTTACCCAAAAGGATTAAAACCATGTCCTCACAAAAACCCGGATCCTTGCAGCAGTTTTACGTATAGCTGCTAGAACTTGGAAGCGCCCAGATGTCCTGCAGTAGGGGAATGCCTAAGTAAACTGGCACACCCATACAATGGAGTATTATTCAGCACTAAAGAGAAACCAGCTATCCAAGCCACAAAAAGACATAGAGAATCCTAAAAGCAGACTGCAAGAAAAAGAAGCCATGGGGCCGGTGCCGTGGCTCACTTGGTTAATCCGCTGCCTGCGACGCTGGCATCCCATATGGGTACTGGGTTCTAGTCCTGGTTGCTCCTCTTCCAGTCCAGCTCTCTGCTGTGCCCCAGGAGGGCAGTGGAGGATGGCCCAAGTGCTTGGGCCCCTGCACCCGCATAGGAGACCAGGAAGAAGCACCTGGCTCCTGGTTTTGGACAGGTGCAGCGCCGGCCATAGGAGCCATTTGGGGAGTGAACCAACGGAGGGAAGACCTCTCTCTCTATCTCTGTCAAATAAATTAAGAAGAAAAAAATAAAAAAGAAAAAGAAGCCAATCTGAAAAGTTTAATGTGTTGTATGGTTCCAACTACAGGAAAAGCCAAAACACAGACACAAAAATGAAAAGATCATTGGTTGGGGCCGGTTTTGTGGTGCAGCAAGTTAAACCTCAGACCTGCAGTGCTGGCATCCTAAATGGGCACCGGTTCTAGTCCCAGCTGCTCCTCTTCTAATCCAGCTCTCTGCTATGGGCTGGGAAAGCAGTAGAAAATGGACAAAGTGCTTGGGCTCCTGCACCCATGTGGGAAGACCAGGAAGAAGCTCCTGGCTCCTGGCTTCAGACAGGCTCAGCTCCGGCCATTGCGGCCATCCGGGGAGTGTATCAGCTGATGGAAGACCTCTCCCTCTCTCTACTTCTCCCTGGGACTCTTTCAAATAAATAAAATAAATCTTAAAAAAAAAAAAAATCATTGGTTACCAAGGTTTGGTTGGGAGGCAGAGCACAGAGGATTTTTAGAGCAGTAATAATTCTGACCCTTCTATATGGCACTATGGTAGCTCATACAGGCCATTATACATTTTTTTTTTATCTTTTATTTAATGAATATAAATTTCCAAAGTACGACTCATGGGTTACAATGGCTTCCCCTCCCATACCGTCCCTCCCACCAACAACCCTCCCCTTTCCCACTCCCTCTCCCCTTCCATTCACATCAAGATTCATTTTCGATTATCTTAATATACAGAAGATCAGCTTAGTATACCTTAAGTAAGTATTTCAACAGTTTGCTCCCACACAGAAACATAAAGTGAAAAATAATAGATGATTTTTTTTAAATGATGATGAAATCAGATCAGACCTATTGTCATGTTTAATCCCAGTGAGAGTCAAGTTGGGAATTGAAAATTTCTTTCTTTTTTTTTTTTTTTCTTTTTTTTTTTTTTTTTACAGAAGATCAGTTTAGTGTACATTAAGTAAAGATTTCAGTCGTTTGCACCCCCATAGAAACACAAAGTGAAATATACTGTTTGAGTACTCGTTATAGCATTAAGCCTCAGTGTACAGCACGTTAAGGACCGAGATCCTACATGAGGAGTAAGTGCACAGTGACTCCTGTTGTTGACTTTACCAATTGACACTCCTGTTTATGGCATCAGTAATCTCCCTATGCACCAGTTATGAGTTTCCAAGGCTATGGAAGCCCCTTGAGTTCTCCGACTCTTATCTTGTTTAGACACGGTCATAGTCAAAGTGGAGGTTCTCTCCTCCCTTCAGAGAAAGGCACCTCCCTCTTTGAAGACCTGTTCTTTCCACTGGGATCTCACTCACAGAGATCTTTTTGCCAGAGTGTCTTGGCTTTCCATGCCTGAAATACTCTCATGGGCTTTTCAGCCAGATCCGAGTGCCTTTAGGGCTGAATCTGAGGCCAGAGTGCTATTTAGGACATCCGCCATTCTATGAGTCTGCTGAGTATCTCACTTCCCATGTTGGATCACTCTCCCCTTTATTTATTCTATCGGTTGGTGTTAGCAGATACTAGACTTGTTTATAGGCCATTATACATTTATCAAAGCTCAGACAATGTCCCACAGCAACAGTGACCGTAATGTAAACTATAAAGCAAGTGAAAACTGAGGGTCTGGCACCCTTACAATCAGGTCTTTAATCCACTTCGAGCTGATTTTCTGCACGTGGTGAAAGGCAGAGGTCTAGCTGCATTCTTCAGCCTGTGGATACGCACCTTTCCCAGCACTGCTTACTGAGGAGACCGTCCTTTTCCCAATGCAGGTTCTTAAGCACCTTGGTCAAAGAGCCGCTGGCTATGGATGTATCTGTCTACTTCCAGCGTCTAAACTCTGTTCTACTGGTCTATGGATCTTTTATTTTATCTTTAGAGATTTATTTATTTTTATTTGAAAGTCAGAGCTACAGAGAGAGGGAAAGCGAGAGAGTAAGACAGACAGAGGTCTTCCAACCACTGGTTCACTTCCCAAATGGTGGCAACAGCTGCGGCTAGACCAGGCGGGAGCCAGGAGCCGGAGCTTCTTCCAGGTATCCTTTGTGGCTGGGTAGTAGGGGCCCAAGCACTTGGGCCATCCTCTGCTGCTTTTCCCAGGCTCATTAGCAGGGAGCTGGATCGGAAGTAGAGCAAACCAGACTCGAAACAGCACCTATAGGGATGCTGGCTTTACCCATGATGCCACAACAGCAGCCCCTATGTATCTGTTTTTATGCTTTTTTATGTTTTAATTATTACAGCTTTGAAATACTTTTAAAGTCGGGTAGTGTTAAGGCCTCCTGCTTTGTTATTTTTGTTAAAATTACTTTGGCTATTCAGGATTTTTTGTGATTCCATACAAATTCTAGTAGTATTTTTTTCTAGTGCTATGAAATATTTGAAATTTTGATAGGGATTGCATTGCAATTTGTAAACTGCTTTGGGCCGTATGTACATGTTAATGCTGTTGATTCTTCCAGTCCATAAACATTCTATTTCTTTGTGTCTTCAATTTCCTTCATCTGTGATTTATATTATTTTTATTGTAGAGATCTTGCACCTCTTTGGTTAAATTTTTTTTAAGATTTATTTATTTATAGGCCGGCGCCACAGTTCAATAGGCTAATCCTCTGCCTGCGGCGCTGGTACACCGGATTCTAGTCCCGGTCGGGGCACCGAATTCTGTCCCGGTTACCCCTCTTCCAGGCCAGCTCTCTGCTGTGGCCAGGGAGTACAGTGGAGAATGGCCCAAGTGCTTGGGCCCTGCACCCCATGGGAGACCAGGAGAAGCACCTGGCTCCTGGCTTCAGATCACCACGATGTACCAGCTGCAGCACGCCGGCCGCAGCGGCCATTGGAGGGTGAACCAACGGCAAAAGGAAGACCTTTCTCTCTGTCTCTCACTGTCCACTCTGCCTGTCAAAAAAAAATTTTTTTTATTTGTTTATTTGAAAGAGTTACAGAGAGAGACGGAGAGGCAGAGAGAGAGAGGTCTTGCATCTGCTGGTTCACTCCCCAGATGGCTGCAACGGAGCTGTGCTAATCCAAAGCCAGGAGCCAGGAGCTTCTTCTCGGTCCCCCATGCAGGTGCAGGGACCCATCTTCTGCTGCTTTCCCAGGCCATAGCAGAGAGCTGGATCAGAAGTGGAGCAGTGGGGACTTGAACTGGCATATGGGATGCTGGCGCTACAGGCGGCATTCTTACCCGCTATGCCACAATGCCAGCCCCTTTGGTCAAATTTATAGGTATTTTACTTACATAATTTTGCAGCTACTAGGAATGGGACTACTCTCTTGGATTTCTTCTTTAGATGGTTCACTAGTGTCCAGTCTTCTGATCCTTTCGTGTCATCTTTGAATCCTGCAACTCTGATTTTACTAGTTCTAACAGTTCTTTGGTGGCATCTTTGGGGTTTCTTACATAGAAGATCTTGCCTTCCATATACAGCGACAATTTGACTTCCTTTTCCAATTTGGATGCCCTCTGTTTCCTTCACTTGCCTAATTCCTCTGGCTTAGATCATCCAGGACTTGGCTGACTAGTGAAAGCAGGCATCCTAGCCTCGTTCCAAGCCTCAGACAGAAAGCCTTCCGCTTCTCCTCGTTCAATGTGATATTAGCTGTTGGCTTGTTACAAATCGCCATTATGATCTTAAGGTATGTTCCTTCCATACCTAATTTGTTTTGTTTTCTTCATGAAGGGATGTTTAATTTTTATCAAATGCCTTTTCTTTCTTTTTTTCTTTGAAAGTCAGAATTACAGAGAAGGAGAGACAGAGAGAGATCCTCCATCTGCTGGTTCACTTCCCAAATGGCTGCAATGGCCAGGGCTAAGCCAGGCTTAAGCCATAAGTCAGGAGCCTCCTCCAGGCCTCCCACATGGGTGCAGGGGCCCAAGCACTTGGGCCATCTTCCACTGCTTTCCCAGGCACATTAGCAGGGAGCTGGAACAGAAGTGGAGCACCTGGGACTTTTAAACTGGTGCCTATATGGGATGCCAGCACTACAGACAGGGTTTAACCCTCTGAGTCACAGCACCAGCTCCAGATACCTTTTCTGTATCTAGTGAGATGACCATAAGATTGCTATTGTCATGCAATTTAAAACTTTTGAGGGGCCCGAACTCTCTGCCTTTGCCTTTCTGTAACTCTGCCTTTCAAACAAACAAATAAATCTTTAAAAAAAAAAAAAAAAAAACTTATAGTGACCAGCGCTGTGGCACAGCAGGTTAAAGCCCTGGCCTGAAGCTCCAGCATCCCATATGGGCGCCAGTTCTAGTCCCAGTTGCTCCTCTTCCAATCCAGCTCTCTGCTGTGGCCTGGGAAGGCAGTAGAGGATGGTTCAAGTTCTTGGGCCCCTGCACCCACGTGGGAGACCTGGAGGAGGCTCCTGGATCAGCACAGCTCTGGCCATTGTAGCCATCTGGGGAGTGAATCAGTGGATGGAAGACCTCTCTCTGTAACTCTTTCAAATAAATAAAACAAATCTTAAAAAAAAAAAAAAAAACAGATCTGTGGCTATCTGTTTCTAGTCTGGACTTCCCTTTAAAATTCTTGTATAAATCTAGAAATAGTTGATCATACAAAAATCGATCATCCCCCAAACTCCCACCTCTAGTTTTCGAATGTTCTTGGCTATTCTTCCCTATTTATTCTTTGAAATGTTCTTTAGAATCATCTTAACAAGATGCTCTCCCTCCTACCCAAAATTCAGTGAGATTTTTATTTGAATTACATTAATTAACAAATTACTGAGTCACCCTGGCATTTTTAATTCATCCACTGTAAAGCTTTTTATTTTCTTCACCTTTCTGGCTTTCTGATGTTGTAGTGACTGGATTTTTTCTCTTAATTACATGTTTTAGCTGCTATATAGAGAAACAAATGACTTCTGTCTATGTCTCTGCCCTGCTCCAACAGCTAGATTTACTAGAATAAGGTCACAGCACACTGGTGAAGGTCCACATGATGACTATTCCAAGTGCTACTCGGCGTCAGGTGACGAAGGGGCCTCCATAGTCCTAGTGTACAAAGACCCATGTCAGCTAGGACCTCACGCAAGAGTTGTCTTCTACAGAATCTGTTAAACAGTTCGCA
The DNA here is from genome assembly GCF_964237555.1 of Oryctolagus cuniculus. NCBI lineage: Eukaryota > Metazoa > Chordata > Mammalia > Lagomorpha > Leporidae > Oryctolagus > Oryctolagus cuniculus. Next base: position 33,799,596 of record NC_091449.1, on the reverse strand, counting down.
GAATAGAGTGACATGGTACTTTTTCCTTTCTTGATGGCCACGATGATGATGATGATGATGATAAAGAAACTAAAAGCTACAGCTCTCGGCATGTGGGTTGCCCCGAACAAATTTCACAATAAGCCAGTAGTAAAAACAGAAGGGTTTAAAGTCAAACTGAAACCCACAACCTAATATTTTCTTTTTCTAGTTAATTATCCTTTTTATTTGAGAGGCAGAAAGAAAGGGACAGAGTTCCCACCTGCTGGTCCAGGTGCCCGGGAACGGGGAACTCTCATGGGTGATAGGGACCTCCATTAGCCAAAGTGGGAACGGGGAGTGGGACTGCGACTTGAACTCAGGCACTCTGATGGTATGAGATATGGGTGTCCCAAGTGGATCCTAACAGCTGTGCCATCTACTCCTTCTACCCTACTATTTCAAGTCCTTTTTTTTTTCATACTCCCAACTAGGTAACTTTAACCCAATAAATAGCAAACTAAACGATAAGTAACAATACAGTTGATATTTTCATTGAGCAGATAAACAGCAGAATTCAGGAAGATATGTTGTGAACACTGCAAAACAAATTTAAATATTGAAGATTTTCCTATAATTCTGAGATGATTAAAATTATCTGAACCATACACTATTTCATATAAACAGCTCAGATCAAAAACTATTTTAGATACAAATGTCTCATTTACCACCTAACTTCTCTTAAAGTCTACAGTCCCAGAAGGTATTAGCAGGTACATTTATGTAGGATGGGCTGTTTAGTAGTAGTTCTACACTGACTATTTCTTCAACTCCAAAGCAAAGCCTAGGAGGCTGACTGGTCCAAGAATATGTCTCCTGGGTCTACACTAGACAATATAGCACTGTGTCAAAATAACACTGACTCACCAACCTTATGAAGGGTCCCACCAAAATCACACTTATCTCTGAGGATCTATGGGTAAAAGAAGAGATCTATTCTACCCAATTTAAATGTATGACTATTTTTTATACACATAGGGGTATATGGTATATACATATTCCTATATTTTGGGGAAGATACTTATGAACACTTTGTTCATTTTAAAGATGCTCTATAATTGCTTCATGTAGCTTTATTAACAGAAAATGTAAAAACATGCAAGTATTACAGAACTTCTTTCTCTACATGCTTAACAATAATAAAAATATGGGGTGGGCACTGTGGCACAGTGAGTTACTTTGATGCCTGGACATCCATGTGGACTCCACAGGGGAGTGATGGCTCCAGTGCCTCAGATGCAGTTTCTGGCTCCTTGTTTTGCCCTGGCCTAGCCCCAACTATCATAGGCATCTGGGGAATGAATCAGCAGACAGACGGTCTCTGTTGCTCTGTCTTTCAGATAAGATAAATATTTTTTTAAATGTGCTATATTGGGGCCAGTGTTGTGTCACAGTGGGTTAAGCCACTGCCTATAAATCCCAGCATTGGTCTGAGTACCAGCTGCTTCGCTTCCAACCCAGCTTCCTGTTAATGCACCTGGGAAGGCAGCAGAAGATGGCCCAAGTCCTTGGGCCCCTGCATCCACATGGGAGACTTGAATGGAACTCCAGGCTCCCGGAACCAACTTGGCCTAGCCCCAGCCACTGTGGCCATTTGGGGGATGAACCAGCGGATGAAAAATTCTTTCTCTCTCTTGTGCCTGCCTTTTAAATAAATAAAAGTTTCAAAAAATATGCTATGACACTAGACATAATGTAAAGCTCTCCTTTTGTCTTTGTAACTAAGCGCCACTGTTACACATAGCCATAAATGTCCAGAATCATTCCGAGCAGCTGGGAATCAGAATCCAGGCTCTGCAACTGGCCCGTTCGTCCTGTCATCATGACTGTCCCCCCTTCCCTCTTTCAGTTTCTACTCTGTTTAATGAAGGAAAGCAAATTCACTGTGAACCTACGGCTTCCTGAAGAGAATCAAGCTCACAGCTCTGGAGCTGGGCTTGGAAAGCGAGAGTGAGAGGGCAGCGCCCTGTACACTCCCTTAGCTGTGCTTCCGAGGGGCCTACCCTGGACAGAGCACCTAACTTCCAGATGGTACCTTAGGTTCTTCCATTACGACTCAGTCATCTACAGTAATTCTGTGTGGCAATCCAGGCAGAAGTTAATTTCCAATCGAAACAGTTTGTAACAGGGAATCATCAGTTCCCCTCAGATCACACAGAAAACCAATGATACCAAACAGATGCTCTCACTTCAACAGACCAAGCACTCAGAGGTAAAATTATTTTCAAAGCTTGGCCCCAACTTTTCTAGCCGAGTGACTTTTCAAAAGTTACCAACTGTGCTGGTTAACTGTAGGTGTCCACGTGGCTGGACAGAGCAATCCCCAGAGAACTGGCAGAGCACTATTTCTGAGTGTCAGTGCGAGGCTGGCCTGTGAGTCAGAGGACTGGTGGGGAAGATCCCTGCTTAGGATGGGCTGTTCGAAGCCTCGCCAAGAGCCAGGGGCCAGACAGCACAAAAAAAGGCGAAGGAAAGGCAACTTCCTCTGTCCCTGGACATCAGAACTCCAGGAGCTCCAGGCTTCACCCTGCAACAGCACCTGGGGTCCTCAGGCCTCTGGCCTCGGACTGAGAGGTAGCCCACCCCTGTCCTGAGGCCTTCGGACTTTGGGCTGAGTCTGTTACCAGTATCTCCAACCTGCAGACAACCTGCTGTGGGACTTCTCAGCCTAGATAGTCACATGAGCCATTTTCCCTAATTAATCCCGTGTCACCCACCTATCTATCTACATCAGTCTGTCTGTCCATCCATCCTATTGCATCCAATCAGTGCTGTTGCTCTAGAGAACCTTAACACAGAATCTGGTACCAAGCAGGGGTAGTTGGTACAACAAACACCCGAACATGTTGAAGCAACTCCAGAGAATGTGGAAGTGGCTTTGGAACTGGGCAACTAGCAACAGTTGGAAGAATTTAAAATTCAGATTAGAAAAAATCAAGACTGTCATGAATGGAGCGTTAGAGGCAACTCTTTTTTTTTTTTTAAATGTATTTTACTCTTTAATAATGACTATTACTATTTTTCATTTTTTTGAAAGGTAGAGAGGCAGATAGAAATCTTCCATCCACTGGTCTACTCCCCAAATGCCTGCCACAGTTGGGGCTGGGCCAGGCAGAAGCCAGGAGCTCAGGACTCAACCTGGGTCTCCCATGCTAAGTGGCAGGAGCCCAAGTATCTGAGCTATCACTTACAGCCTCCCAGGTGCACACTTCCCAGAAGCTGAAATCAGGCAGGGAACTAGAACTTGAACCCAGGCATCCCACATGGTATCCTAACTTCTTTGCCAAACACTCACCCGGCTGGGAGCAATTCTGGCGAGGGATCGGAAGATAAGAGCTGCAAGCAGAGACCAAACCTTCTTAGAGAGTCTGAAGTGATTGTGACTAAAACAGCAGTAGAAATACGGATAGTCAAGGCCATTCTAACGAGCCCCCAGATGGAAATGCGTAGGAAAGTACTGGAAACTGGGGCAAAGGCCATGCTGTCATTCGAGGGCACTTCAGGAAGCTCATGGGAAAGGTGGATCAAAATACAAGTATATGGGGCTGACGCTGTGGCATAGCAGTTAGGGCCGCCGCCTGCATTGCTGGCATCCCACATGAGCACCAGTTCAAGTCCCAGCTGCTCCACTTCCAATCCAGCTCTCTGCTGCGGCCTGGGAACGCAGTGGAGGACAGCCCAAGTCCTTAGGCCCCTGCACCCACATGGAGGATCAGAAGAAGCTCCTGGCTTCAGATTGGCTCAACGCAGGCTGTTGTGGCCAACCGGGGAGGAAACAAGCAGATGGAAGACCTCTCTCTCTCTCTCTCTGCCTCTCCTCTATCTGTGTAACTCTGACTTTCAAATAAATAAATAAATAAATAAATCTTTTGGGGAAAAAAAGAGACCAGTTTATTTTGGAGTGGGTGTTGTGGTGCAGAGGGTGAAGCCACTGGCTGGGACTCCCCTATCAGAGAGTCCAGCCAGTCCCATCACCTTTTTTTTTTTTTTTTTTTTTTTTTTTTTTTTTTTGACAGGCAGAGTGGACAGTGAGAGAGAGAGAGACAGAGAGAAAGGTCTTCCTTTTTTGCCGTTGGTTCACCCTCCAATGGCCGCCGCGGCCGGTGTGCTGCAGCCGGCGCATTGCACTAATCCAAAGCCAGGAGCCAGGTGCTTCCTCCTGGTCTCCCATGCGGTACAGGGCCCAAACACTTGGGCCAAACTCCACTGCACTCCTGGGCCATAGCAGAGGGCTGGCCTGGAAGAGGGGCAACCGGGACAGAATCCGGCGCGCCGACCGGGACTAGAACCTGGTGTGTTGGTGCCGCAAGGCGGAGGATTAGCCTATTGAGCCGCGGTGCCGGCTGCCATCTCCACTTCTAAGCCAGCTTTCCGCTAATGAGCCCAGGAAGCAAATGATGGTCCAAGTACATGTGTCCCTACCATTCACGTCACAGCTGTGGACAGAGCTCCTGGCTCCTGGCCTCAGCTGGCCCTGCCCTGGCTGTTGCAGGCATTTAGGGGGTGAACCAGCAGATGGAAGATCTTTCTTTCTTTCTCTGTTGCTTTGCCTTTCCAACAAACAAAAATGAATAAACTTTTTTAAAATATACAAGTTTATTTTGATGTAAAAAGTGTGAAATTCATGTAGTTTTTTTCATAAGATGCATTTTCCATGAACTTTCTGAAGTACTCTTAAGTAGTTGCAAAGAACTTGGAATCCTGTCCATGTCCCAAGACTTTGTGGAGAGCAGAACTTAAGACTGATAAACTAGGATATCTGGCAAAAAAAAAAAAAAAAATCTAAGCAGCAAAGCCATCCTGGTGCTGCATGGCTGCAGCTGCATATGGCAAAATGAGTTAAGAGAAAAGTTACTTAAAGAGTAAATTTTAGCAGTGGGTATTGTGGCATAGCAAGTAAAGTCACCACTGGCATGCCAGCATCCCCTATCAGAGTACGGGTTCGGGTCCCAGCTATCCTACTTCCAATCCAGCTCTCAGCTAATGCATTTGTGAAGGCAGCAAATGATGGCCCAAGTGCTTGGGTCCCTTGACACCCATGTGGGAGACCTGAATTGGAGATTCTGGCTCCTGAGTAAGGCCTGGGCAAGTCCCAGCTATTGCAGCCATTTGGGGAGTGAACCAGCAGCTGGAAGATGTCTGTCTGTCTGTCTCTCTCTGTCACTCTGCCTTTCAGAAAGAAAGAACACTTATAATTAAAAGTGTAACAGAATGCAAAGATTTGAAAACTCTCAGCCTGGCCATATAAAAACTAAACAAGCATGTGTGGGGTAGGCATTTGACCTACTGGTTAAGATGGCTACATCCCATTTTAGAGTGTCTGGATTCAACGTCTTCCTCTAGCTCCTAACTCCAGCTTTCTGCTGGTGCAGACCCTGGGGGACAGTGTTAGGTCCCTGCAATCTATGTGGGAGACCCAGACTGAGTTCCAGGATCCTGGCTGGGGCCTGGCCAAGCCCCAGCTGTTGCGGGCAGATCTCTGTCTGTCTCTCTTTCAAATAAATTAGATTTTTTTAAAAAAGATACAAAACCACCATATGATCCAGCAATTCTGGAAGCAGAGACTCAAACATGTATTCGTATGTTCATGCTCACAGCAACAATTTACAATATCCAAAAGGTAGCAAGACCAAAGTGCCCATCCAGGGATGAATAAACAAAATGTGATACACAATATGATAGGGTATTATTCTACCTTGAGGCAGGTGCTGTGGCAAAACAGGTTAAACCGCCACTTGAGATGCCCACATCCCATATCAGAGTGCTGGTCTGAATCCCAGGTACTTTACTGTTAATAGAGCTTTCTGCTAATGTGCACCCTGGGAGGCAGCAGATGATGGCTCAAATATTTGAGTCTCAGCCATCCCTGTGGAAAACCTGGCCTGAGCTCTAGGATCCTGGCTTCAGCCTGGCCCAGTCCTGGCTGTCACGAGCATTTGGGGAGTGAACCAGCAAATGGAGGATCTTTTTCCATCTGTCTCTCTGTGCTTCTCTACCTTTCAAATAACATGAAAAGGAGCCAGCACTGTGGCATAGTGCGCTAAGCCTCCGTCCGAGGAGCCAGCATCTCACATAGCCGTCAGTTCATGACTCGGCTGCCCCTCTCCCGATCCAGCTCCATGCTAATATGCCTGGGAAAGCAGTGGAAGATGGCCTAAGTGCTTGGGCTCCTGTACCCGTGTGGGTGACTCAGAAGAAACTCCTGGCTCCTGGCTTGAGATCAGCTCAGCTCTAGCCATTGTGGCCATCTGAGGAGTGAATCAGTGGATGGAAGACCTTTCTGTCTCTCCCTCTGTCTGTAACTCTACCTCTCAAATTAATGAATAAATCTTAAAAAAAAAAGACAAAAATAAATTTTTAAAAAAGCAGTAAATTTTTTATATTATATATTTCATGACAATGTTTTAAAATTCAGCTAATCAAAGATTTATCATTAATGAAGCATGGAATATTCATACAATGGATATAAAAATAATCATGCTACAAAATGGCAGCCAGTGTTGTGCCACAGTGGGTTAAGCAGCTGCTTGGGACACTGGCATCCCACACACGAGTACCAGTCTGAGTTCCAGCTGCTCTGCTTCCAATCTGTTTCCCTACTAATGAGCCTAGGAAAGCAGCAAAAGACGGCCCAAGTGCCTGGGCCCCTGCCACCCACGTGGGAGGCCTGAACGGAGTTTCTGGTTTCTGATTTCAGCCTGGCCCAACACAGGCCAATGTGGCCATTTGGGGAGTGAACAAACACATGGAAGATCTCTCTTCTCTGTCTCTCTGCTCTGCCTTTCAAATAAATAAGCAAATCTTGAAGAAAAAAAAAAAGAAAGAAAAAGAAAAGAAAGCTACAACACAGAAGACTCTTAAATATTATGCTCAGTAAAAGAAGCCAAACACAAAAGACCAAATGTATGATTCCATTTCTAAGAATATGCAGAATCGGTAACTCTACAGAGTCAGAAAGTGGATTATGTAGTTACCAGGAGAAACTGGAGTGACTGCTTACTGAGTATGGAATTCCCATCCGGGGATAAAATGCTCTAGAAGTAGCCAGTGGCAATAATCCCACAACACTGTGATTGTGCCTTTTAAAAAAAGAGATTTATGGCCGGCGCCGTGGCTCAATAGGTTAATCCTCCACCTTGCGGCGCCGGCACACCGGGTTCTAGTCCCGGTCGGGGCGCCGGATTCTGTCCTGGTTGCCCCTCTTCCAGGCCAGCTCTCTGCTATGGCCAGGGAGTGCAGTGGAGGATGGCCCAAGTGCTTGGGCCCTGCACCCCATGGGAGACCAGGAAAAGCACCTGGATCCTGGCTCCTGCCATCGGATCAGCGCGGTGCGCCGGCCGCGGCGGCCATTGGAGGGTGAACCAACGGCAAAAGGAAGACCTTTCTCTCTCTGTCTCTCTCTCACTGTCCACTCTGCCTGTCAAAAATAAAAAAAAAAAAAAAAGAGATTTATTTATGTGTTTGAGAGATAGAGTGACACAGGGAGAAAGAGATAGGGTGGGGGGTTACTGAGAAGGGAAGAGAGGAGGAGAGGGAGAGGGAGAGGGAGAGGGAGAGGGTGAGGGTGAGGGTGAGGGTGAAGGTGAGGGAGAGGGGGGAGAAAGTAATCTTTCACCAGCTGGTTCACTCCCCAAAATGCCCGCAATAGCCAGGGCTGAGACAGGCCGAATACAGGAGCCAGGGACAACATTCTGGTCTGCTACAAGAGTGGCAGGAACACAACCGCCTGGGGCGGCACCCATGGCCTCTCACGTGCGTTAGCAAGAAGCTGGGCTAGCATGGAGAGCATGGATTAGCCAGGACCGGACCCAGCTCTTCAGTGCAAGATGCAGCTGTCCCTACTGGTGGCTTCACCCTCTGCACCACAACACTGTACTTAACGCCACTCAACTGGGCACTTTCAAATGGTCACAACAGGAAATTTTATGTTTTGTGTATTTTATCAATTTTAAAAAGCATTTAAAAATGTACAATAGTACACTTGATGTCACGCAGCTAATCAGCGAACACATCTCTGAAGAACTAAGTTCTATCCTACTACTAAACACAGCAATAAATTTCACATAAATACTCTTAGTTTGGTTAGAAGAAATACCAAAAATACCATTATCTTTTTTTCTAAGTAAGTTTACTTTTTTAAAAGATGCACTTTTAAAAAAGATTCTATTTATTTACTTGAAAGAATTACAGAGAGGCAGAGGCAGGGAGGGAGAAGTCTTCCATTGGCTGGCTCACTCCCTAAAAGGTTTCAAAGGCCAGAGCTGAGCTGATCTGAAGCCAGGAGCCAGGAGCTTCTTCCGGGTTTCCCACATGGGTGCCTTGGGCTGTCTTCCACTGCTTTCTCAGGCCATAGCAGAGAGCTGGATCAAAAGTGGAGCAGCCAAGACTCAAACCAGCACCCATATGGGATGCCAGCACTGCAGGTAGCAGCGGCTTTACTCACTATGCCATAGCACCGGCCTCATCTTTTTAAAGATCTATATTTATTTGAAAGTCAGAGTGACACACACACACACAGACTGAGAGACAGAGACAGAGAGTGAGAGATCTGCCATTCACTGGTTCACTCCCTAAAAGCCCACAACAGCCAGGGCTAAAGGCCAGGCTGAAGTCAAAATCTCCATCCAGATCTCTCATGTGGGTGATCAGAACCCAGGTATTGAACCATCCGCTGCTACCTCTCACACGCATTAGCAGACAGAGAGATAGCAGGGACCTGAACCAGGCACTTTGATGGGGGAATGCAGGCATCCCGGGCAGTTACTCCACCTGCAGGATCACAACCCCCAGCCTACTGTGTTTTTTAATAAATGTAATTCTTTGGTTATTCCTTGGCATAAACTTAGAAAACCATTATTTTTTTTAATGGAAACATTGAATCACACCCTGGTATTCGATTGGGGTACTTCTTCATGTCACCCAGAAGATAAGTAACAGTCTGTTCTGGGGTGTTATATATAGGCATTCACACTATTAAGAAAAGCATCCCACACGGGAACACGCCAGACATGTGAAAGGGATTTCCTCCCAGGAGGCAGCCCAGGCCCTCGGTTCCTGTTTCAGCCATTTGCCCCCAGACCTATCTGAAGAGTCGAGGTTCTTCCCCCGAAAAAGCACTGGGAAGGAGCTATCTTTGAGTAGAAGCAAGTCAAAAGCATTTAATACCAAAGGAACATGAAAGCTCTTTCTTCACAGCTTTCTCTCACCATAACTCATTCCAACATTTCAAAACCAAATTGGCACAGTTTCACACTTTAAACAGGGACAACTCAGTCGAGAATTTAACAGTGAGAAGACAAGGTCCTCCAGGGTCATGTAAACCACATAAAACAAAATAATATAGCAAAGGCCAATTTGACAGAATTCTGGCAGTAAAACTATTTTTAAACATAAAGATCGTATCTAAGATAAAGAATATAAGCTTTTATTTTGGCTGTACTCAATGGAAACAACAGTAAGCAAAGCTGGAGTTAGACGATGAAGATACGGACCCCAGCTCACACTAAGGGATTCCAAGGAGGATTCCCTGACCTGTCACCGGGAAAGAGAGCAGGGACAGCACACAGGGTGTACCCGTACAGGAAGATGCTCTGTTAATGAGAACAGTGGACAACGAGAGCAGAGCAAGCTCCCCCTGCCCAGTCAGAATGCAGCCGCAGCAGCATCACTGTTTTAACCTGGGAGAAAAAACGAACTGTACAGGTAGCGTAGGAAACACGACAATGGGCAACCCTAGACAGGGTCTGCAGAGACCTCCCCAGGCCCGCAGGTTCCTTGTGAGGACGTCTGTGTGTTTGCACTTCAAGACGACAGTGAAGACATCAGCAGCAGCCTGTTGTGGGTCATCCAGCACTTCCCTGCAAACAGCTGCCCCAGGATTCTCAGCCCACCACGCAGCTGTGCTTACTACTAGGCAAAGCTAAACAACGGGACTTCAGACAGCAAGATCCGACCTGTGCCGAAGAGACAGAAACTCATCTGAGAGGCGAAGGGCAGCCCCGCAAGATGCCACAGCTTTCAGAAGAGTCATGAGCGGGAAGGGAATGCAGCAGCCAACACCACATTCCCACTGAGTGCGGCGATCCCACTAAAGTATCACCTGTTCTATAAAATTAATTTTGATGTCATTGGTTTTATCATTTATCCTGCACTTACTTTACAAATTTCTTTTCTTTTTATTATCTTTAAGAAAATGAAGGGGCCGGTGCTGTGGCATAGTGGGTAAAGCTGCCACCTGCAGTGCCGGCATCCCATATGGGTGCCGGTTTGAGTCCCATTGCTCCAGTTTTGATCCAGCTCTCTGTTATGGCCTGGGAAAGCAGCAGAAGACAGCCGATATCCTTGGGCCCCTGCATCCATGTGGGAGACCCAGAAGAAGCTCCTGGCTCCTGGCTTCAGATCGGCACAGCTGCAGCCGTTGCAGCCAATTGGGGAGTGAACCAGTGGATGGAAGACCTCTCTCTCTCTCTGCCTCTCCTTGACTCTCTGTGCAGTTTGACTTGCATCTTTTTAAGGTTTATTTTTATTTATTTGAAAGACAGAGTTACAGAGAGACATAGAGACAGAGAGAGGAAATCTGCTGATTCACTCCCCAGATGGCCACAACGGCCGGAGCTGCACCGATCTGAAGCCAGGAGCCAGGAACCTCTTCTGGGCCTCCCAAGTGGGTACAGAGGCCCAAGGACTTGGACCATCTTCTACTGCTTTCCCAGACCATAGCAGAGAGCTAGATCGAAGAGGAGCAGCTGGGACCAGAACCGGCGCTCATACGGGATGCCGGCACTTCAGCCCAGGGCTTTAACCCGCTACACCACAAGGCCGGCCCCAATTCTTTCAAATAAATAAATAAATCTTTAAAAAAATTGAAGTTTATATGTGTGTGTTCTTTTTTTTTCCTGAAAATTTATTTTTATTTGAAAGTCAGAGCTACAGAAGGAGAAACAGAGAGAGATCTTCCATCTGCTGGTTCACTCCTCAGATGCCCACAACGGGCAGGGCTTGGCTAGTCCAAAGCCAGGAACCAAGAGCTTCATTAAGGTCTCCTACATGGGTGGGTGGCAGGGCCAAGCACTCGCGCCATCTTCCACTGCCTTTCCCATGCCATTAGTAGGGAGCTGAATTGGAAGTGGAACAGCTGGGACACAAACTGGCTCCCATATGGGATACCAGCATCGCTGGCAACAGCTTTACCCCTATGCCACACCAGACCCACACGTGCACATCCTAAAAAACATCGTTACTGGGTATCAAGATTATTCAGGAGGGGGAAAAATGGCTTATTCAAGAGTACTGCAAAAACTACATAACCACATGCAAAAGACTGAAGTTTGACCCTTACTGTAATACAAAAAAGTAACTCAAAATGGATCAAAGACCTAAACTTTAGAGCGCAAACTGTAAAACTCTGGGAAGAAAACAGTAAGGAAAAGCTTCATGACATTCATTTTGCAAAGATTCCTGGGATATGAAACCAAATGTAAAAACAATGAAACAAAAAAAATAAATTGGACTTCTTGATCAAAATTGAAAGTTCTTTTCAACAAAGGACAGTAAAAAAATACTCTACAAGATAAATATTTGCAAATCATGTATCAGCTCTGGAAATAATACCTAGAACACGTAAAGAACTCCTACAACACAAAAACAAAAAGCAAACAATTAGAAAATGAGCAACAGACTTGAATTTCTTCAAAGAAGATAGAAAAAAAAAAGACAGATGGCTGTTGAGTACATGAAAAGATACTCAACATTACTCACTCCAGGAATTACAATCAAACCACAATAAGATATCACTTCACACCTACTAGGAGGGCTACATTCAAAAAAACTGAAAATAACAACATTAGGATGGAAAGAAAATGAAAATCTCAAACTTTGCTTGTAAGAATGTAAAATTATTTAGCCTTGATGGAAAGTATGGGAGTTCCTCAAAAATTAAACACGATATTGCCGTGTGATCCAGCAATCCCATTCTTAGGTAGACATCCAAACCACTGAAAGCAGAGCAGGCATGTGGCCCAGCGGGTTAAGCTGCCATCTGGGATGCAGGCACACCTTACTGGAGAGCAGGGTTTGAGACTGGCTGCTCCGGAGTCAGCTTCTGCCCACTGCACCTGCGAGATGGCAGATGGTTCCAGGGCTTGAGTCCTGTCACCCACATAGGAGACACAGACAGAAGTCCTGGCTCTTGGCTTCAGCCTGGCCCATCCCTGGCTGTGGTGGGCATTTGGGGAGTGATCCAGTAGGTGGAACATCTCTCTCCTTCTCTGTCTCTCCCTTTTTCTCTATCACTGTGACTTTCATATAAGTAAATAAATATTTAAAAAAAAAAAAACTTGAAAACAAGGACTCAAACAGGTATTTTCAACACTATTCACATTACTCAAAAGGTAGAAATAGTCTATGTCCATGAAGAAGGAAGAGATAAACAACATGTGATATTACACAATTATATACTAACTGTCCTTAAAAAAAATGAAAATCTGATATACGCTACAACATGGGAAAAACTTGAAGTCACCATGCTACGTGAAAAAAGTCAGATAAAGGAGGACACGTATCTTCAGATCCCACTTACAGGAGGGGTCTACAAGCCACAGAGACAGAGAAGAGAACGAGGGCTACCAGCAGCTCAGGAGTCCACGTTTAATGCAGAATTTCGTTTGGGGAGATGAAAACATTCTGGAACTGGATGGTGGCGCCAGATGCACTATGGAAATGTACTTAATGCCACTGAATTCCACAGGTAAAATGGTTAAAATGATAAACTGTGTGATGTGTATTCTACCACAGTAAGAAAAAATGTAAGCTGTCACTGGATATCTGTAAAATGTTTTATGCAGAATTTAATGAGAAACACTGCTGCTGTTAGAATTTAAAATTAAGCCATTTTATGTAATGTTTAAAAATACCGACAAGGGTGTATATTGCTAATGGATATAAACACAGATGAGAGCATAAAAACACAGACAGAAAGACACACGTGGGTCTCACAGGAGTGGCCACATCGGAGAGAGGAGGGAGGTGCGCAGGCGCGGTACCGAGGGGCAGGCAAGCGAGTCTGAAAAGCTGTACTCCTTGAAGGGAACGGAGAAGGAGAAGAGGAGAGAAGAAAACAAAAAAGGGAACTCAAATTCGTTAAATCCAAGTGGTGGGTTCTCAAGGGTTTGATATGTTACTCTTGAATCCTCTCCACGAATCTGAGACAGTTATTAATAATTAAAATACTGGAGTGGGCGTTTGGCACAGCAATGAAGTTGCCACTGGGGATGTCTGCATTCCTTAACGGAACTGCCCAGTTTGAATCCCAGCTATCCTACTTCGGACCTAGCTTTCTGCTAATTTGCACCCCGGGAGTCAGCCCTCACCTGCCACCCCTGAGATACCCGGATTATTGAGCTCTGGGCTCCTGGCTTCAGCCTGACTCAGCTCCACGTATTGTGGGCATTTGGGGAGTCAACCTGTAGAAGGTCTCTCTCTGCCTTTCAAGTAAGTTGAAAAAATAAAAATTAAAATACTCATTAAATTTGATAAGATTGAAAGTCAAAAGTTTACATGACGAGGAATTAAAGTTTTCTTCAGCTCTCTTATTTTTTAAAAAAGATTTGTTTATTTGTTCGAAACAGAGTTACAGAGAGGCAGAGCCAGAGAGAGAGGTCTTCCATCCGCTGGTTCACTCCCCAACTGGCCACAACAGCTGGAGCTGAGCCGATCCTAAGCCAGGAGCCAGGAGCTTCTTCAGGGTCTCTCATGCAGGTGCAGGGGCCCAAAGACTTGAGCCATCTTCTGCTGCTTTCCCAGGCCATAGCAGAGAGCTGGATCAGAAGTGGAGCAGCTGGGACTTGAACCAGCACCCTTATGGTATGCTGACACTGAGGGTGGCGGATTTACCCACTACACCACAGCGGCAGTCTCCTTTAGCTCTTTTAAATGACAAATAAACAGATGGCCTACTGACACAGAGCAATGTTCCAGAATCTACCATAAAGAGCATCTCAGGGTGGATATTTGACACAATGGTTAAGTCACTCCTTGGGAAGCCCACATTTCACATTGGAGCACCTGGATATGAATCCCAGCTGGACTCCCAATTCCAGCTTCCTGCTGTGTGCACACTGGGAAGCAGCAGGTGACGGTTCAAGTAGTTGGGTCCCCTACCTCCCTTATGAGGAACCCAGATCAGGGCCCCAGCTCCCGCCCTTGGTCGGTACAAATTCCCCTCTATCCCTGGTTGAGGACATTTGGGCGAGTGAACCAGTGGACGGGAGATACCTGTCTCTCAGCCTTTCAGGTAAGAATAGTAATAAAATCACCCTGGACTTCTCTTCCTTCCTCTCTCTCCACAAATCTAAGCTACATCAGCAGGCAATCAGAGTGAGTATATTTCACTCCAAGACTGACAGACACTACAATTTTTGCTTGCCTCCAAAACCGCAGTTAAATAAACATTAATTCTCATTCAAAGCAATGTAGGGGCGGTGCCGCGGCTCAATAGGTTAATCCTCTTCCTGCGGCTCCGGCACACCGGGTTCTAGTCCCGGTCGGGGCGCAGATTCTGTCCCGGTTGCCCCTCTTCCAGGCCAGCTCTCTGCTGTGGCCCAGGAGTGCAGTGGAGGATGGCCCAAGTGCTTGGGCCACCTGGCTCCTGCCTTCGGATCAGCGCGGTGCACTGGCCGCGGCGGCCATTGGAGGGTGAACCAATGGTAAAGGAAGACCTTTCTCTCTGTCTCTCTCTCTCACTGTCCACTCTGCCTGTCAAAAAAAAAAAAAAAAAAGTAATGTAGGGGCTGCATTGTGGTGTAGCAGGTTAAGCCATGGCCTGCAGTGCCAGCATCCCATATAGGCGCATGTTCCAGTCCCAGCTGCTCCACTTTCGATCCAGCTGAGAAAGCAGCGGAGGAAGGCCCACATCCTTGGGTCCCTGCACCCACCTTGGGAGACCAAGAAGATGCTCCTGGCTCCTGGCTTTGGCCTGGCCCAGCCCTGATAATTGCAGCTATTTGGGCATTTGGGGAATAAACCAGCGGATGAAAGATCTCTCTCTCTGCCTCTCTGTAACTTTGCCTTTCAAATAAATAAATAAATCTTTAAAAAAAAAATTCTACAGAAAACAGGAACTTGAGAGCAACTGTAACTTGGAGCTTGCTACTTTGCCAGTTATACCAAAATTGTGCAAATATCAGGGTAGAAACAACCCCAGAGTCATCCTCCTTCTTTCTCTGTCACATACACACGACAGGGTTTCTGTTTTTTAAAGCCAAAACACTGTTTCTGTCTACGCACAGGGAATATGAACACCAAGGCTCAAAATTACACCAAGAACCAAAAACGGGAATGCTCCTAGGTATCTACCCAGAACTAAAAATGTATACTTACATAAAAACGTGAACATGAATTTCATAGTGGCATTATTTGTAAGTCAAAAATTAGAAACAACCCAAATGACATCAACTGATGAATATACAAAATGCAGTATAACCGTATAATGAAATATTATTTAGACCCATAAAGTACTAACACATGCTACAACATAATGAATCTTGAATTCGTGATTCTAAGTAAAAGAAAAAAAAAAAGGGCAGGCAGAGAAAGCCATAAATCACATAAGTATCTCATAAATATGAAATGTCAAAAACAGTCAAATCTATAGAGACACTAAGTAGACTTCTGACTGTCTACGACTAGGGGTTTGAGGAGAAAGTGGAAGTGAGTGCTAATGGAGACAGAACTTTTTGGAGTGATGAAAAATGTTGTGCACTCATTGTTGTGATGGCTACACAACTCTACGAATATGCTCAAAACCCACTGGAACTGTATAATTAAAGTAGGTGAATTACATCTCAATTCAAAAAGGCAGGACGAGGTGCTACTACAGCCACTAAAGAGATTGTGCCTAAACTTCCACCTGTAGGCTACCCCAAAATCGGAAGATCAGGAGACACTGAAACTAGTCAATGAAAAGATTTGTGCATTAGGGGAATACAACTTACAAATGCCTGCATGCACCCCCCCCCTCCCCGCAAATCTGGATTTTAGTTAACAGGCAAATTGTTACCCCTTCTTGAATATAAAAACACTTAGACAACTCTGTATTAAAATCCACAGGGGATCCGGGAATCCCAGGGCCACTGATAATTTATAGCACTGCTGAAAGCTTTTAATGTAAGAGCAATCTCTTCATCGCGTCCCAACAGCTTCTGCGCAAGTCACCAGAGAATCCACGAATGTGCATTTGCCCACCTCAGCCCCTCCTGGGCCTTGCTACTTTCACAGGAGAACCTTCCAGAGTCCACACAAGGTCAAACAACCCTTTTCACCACTAATCTCCTTCCCACGAGTGTGTTCTACATGTCCTTAAATCCACCCTCATTTATGGAAAGTTACACAGATACGAAGGATTCTTTGGCAGGTTCTTCGCCATGGAAGATACAGTGCTCACGCTGGACTTGCTATCCCTTCCCCTTATCTACTTCCTGAGCATGTGATCCTCTGGCCAAGTGCGGACGGACAGTTTTCTAATTCACTGGTGCCAAGGATACGATTACTTTACTCTCAGATATGTGTTGAAGCATAATGAGGAAAATTAAAACACTAACACACCAGTAAAACATCAGACTTCAACACACACACACACACACACACACAGGCCCAGCCCAATAAGCCCAAGGGGCAGAGTCTCAGAACCACTATACCAAGACACAAAGAAGCAAAACACAAAACCTAACTGAATTCAGGAGAAGCAGGGAGCCCGGGGAGCTTGAGCTTAAGGGCTAGATTTTCCTCTCTCACTGTTAACCCTCGCACTCCTTCTGGCAGCATATAACAAGAAACCCCGCAATCTTATTTTGGGGAACACAGATGGAGACACTAGCTGAAAAGTAAACAACAATTCTGCAAAGGACTTTTAGAGCTTATTTACAATAGAAAATGAAAAGTAATTTACATGTCTAACAGTGGGGGAAAGTTTAAGTAAAGCTTGGCATATTTGTATAGGAAAATACATTCATGCAGAAATAAACTGCATGTGCAGACTATATAAAAAATGGGAAAGACTATGCAAGATGCAAACTAGGGGAAGCATTAACACTATTCACGTTGGGGCAGCCAGCCTTGTGGCGTAGTGGGTAAAGCCACTGCTTGCGATGCCAGTATTCCAAATGAGCACCGGTTCATGTCCCAGCTGCTCCACATTCCATCAAGTTCCTTGCTGATGGATTGGGAAAAGCAGCGGAAAAATGCCCAGATGCTTGGGCCCCTGCCACCCAACTGGGAGACCTGGATGGGGGCCCTGGCTCCTGGCTTCGACCTGGCCAAGCCCCGGGCATTGCTGCTGTCTGGGGAGTAAACCAGTGGATGGAAGATCTCTCTCTGACTGTCAAATAAATACATAAATGGCTGCAACAGCCAAGGCAGGGAAAGGCCAAAACTAGGAGCCAGGAGTTTCTTCTGGGCCTCCCACGTGGGCAGCAGGGGCCCAAACACTTGGACCATCTCCGTCTGCTTTTACCAGGCCATCCGCAGGGAGCTGATAGGAAGTGAACCAGCTGGAACTTGAACCAGTGATGTTGCAGGCAGCAGCTTTATCTGCTATGCCACAACAATGGCAGAAATGAATATTTTTTAAAAGATATTTATTTATTTGAAAATCAGAGTTACACAGAGAGAGAGAAGGAGAGTTAGAAAGAAAAAGAGCCGGCGCCGCGGCTCACTAGGCTAATCCTCTGCCTTGCGGCGCCGGCACACCAGGTTCTAGTTCCGGTCGGGGCGCCGGATTCTGTCCCGGTTGCCCCTCTTCCAGGCCAGCAATCTGCTGTGGCCCGGGAAGGCAGTGGAGGATGGCCCAAGTGTTTGGGCCCTGCACCCCATGGGAGCCCAGGAGAAGCACCTGGCTCCTGCCATCAGCGCGGTGCGTCAGCCGCGGCGGCCATTGGAGGGTGAACCAAGAGCAAAGGAAGACCTTTCTCTCTGTCTCTCTCTCTCTCTCTCTCACTGTCCACTCTACCTGTCAGAAATAAAGAAAGAGAGAGAGAGAGAGAGAGAGAGAGAGAGAGAGAGAGAGAGAGAAGGGAGGGAGGGAGGGAGGGAGGGAGGGGAAAAGAGAGATCGCAATGGCTGGAGCTGCGCCAATCCAAAGCCAGGAGCCAGAAGCTGCTTCTGGGTCTCCCATGTGGGTGCAGGGGCCCAAGGACTTGGGCCATCTTCCACTGCTTTCCCAGGCCATAGCAGAGAGCTGGGTGGGAAATGGAGCAGCTGGGACTTGAACCGGTGCCCATATGGAATGCTGGCACCACAGGCGGCAGCTTAACCCACTACACCACAGCTCCAGCCCCTGAGTATTTTTTAAAATGGATCTTTTCCTTAACTGAGTTCCCACTTCCCAGCAACAGCCCCCTGGTTGTTTAATGGAGAGTGAACCAGTAGATGGGGACGTGTGCGCACGGTTGTTCACTTGCTCACTGGCTCTCCCCTCCACCTGACCTGTCTCTGCTTCTCAAATAAACAGAAAAAAAAAATCCTAAAATGGATCTTTTTTTAAAAAAAGATTTTATTTATTAATTTATTTGAAAGACAGAGTTACAGAGAGAGAGAGACAGAGAGAGAGGTCTTCTATCAGCTGATTCACTCCCCAGATGGCTGCAATAGTTGGAGCTGCACCAATGCGAAGCCAGGAGCCAGGAGCTTCTTCTGGGTCTCCCACTCGGGTGCAGGACTGCTCTCCCAGGCCATAGCAGAGAGCTGGATTGGAAGAGGAGCAGCCGGGACTAGAACCAGCACCCACATGGGATGCTGGCGCTTCAGGCCAGGGCTTTAACCCGCTGTACCACAGCGCCGGCCCCTAAAATGGATCTTTTATAATAACACAAAATACAAATTAAGAGTTTATGGAGACCAATAGCTGATGCTTATATTCAAGAGGTTCTTTGAAATTCTTGGTATTTTTGATGTTATTCTGTAATCAAGTTGAACAAGTATACAAGGGAAATTATAAAATATTCAACTTAAAATTCATTTTTTTCTTTCTTTAATTTTAAAGTAATCACAGATCATTAACATTCTTAACCACAGGTTTCATGAAGGTATAAAACAAAGTTTTACAAAACTGCATTGCAATAATACTGACAGACACAGGCATTTCTTTTTTCTTTCTTTTTTTGTTTGTTTTTTAAATTTTAGCTGCCATATGTATATATATATCCTATGCGATATTCATCTTTCTGGGTCTGGCTTATTTCACACAACATGAAATCATCCAGTTGTGTCCATTTTGCTACAAGTGGTAGAATTTCATTCTTCTTTATAGCTGAATAATATCACATTGTGTATATATACACAACACATTTTCTTTATCCATTCATTTGATAACGGACACCTTGACAACCTAAAATTTCTACCACGTACAAAAGGTAAGCTCTAAAGAAAATGCAGAACACATCAAATTAAGTTCTCATGATGATGGCTGGTGTTTTGACACAGTTATTCTGGCTACCGTAACGTGTCAATCACCTTTGCATGACTAACTTAATCAGCCCTTTTTATAAAATGTTTCCGAGTTCAGCACCCAGCACCCTGGCACTGGGCATTGTTGGCACAGTAAAGTCTGCATGGCCCACCCAAAGACATTCCTGCTACTTACTACAGGAAAAATGGAAATGTGCCCTGCTACGTTGTGTCTTGAATTAAATGTCTGAGAGATCAATGAAGAGCAGCCAATCCCGAGTGCCCCCCCCCCCCGCAGGGCTCACCTCTGCCACACAGGCTAGCCGCAGGACCACTGAGCAGATCTCTTCAATATTTAAACATCCACCTCTCGTCCCAGCAAATAGCACCGCACACAAAGAGGCACGCACAAGAATATCAACGGCAGCACTGGAACCGGACATAACCTTTGCGTCCATCAACAAGAACATGGCTTTAAATCTCAGAATGGTACAGAGGCCGCTGTTGTGGTGTAGCAGGTGAAGCTGCTGCTTCAGCAGCCAGCATCCACAGGAGACTGGCTGTTCGAGTCCCAGCCAATCCATCCCAGCCATCCCAGCTGATGGGCCCGGGGAAGGCAGAAGACAGCCCATGCCATCCACATGGGAGGCCAGGATGGAGTTCTTTTGCACTGGTTTTGCTTGGCCCAGACCTGCTGCTGCAGCCATTTGGGGACTGAAGCAGTAGATGGGAGACCTCTCTCCTTCTGCCTCCCCCATTCCCTTTGTGACTCTGCCTTGCAGATACATAAATCTTTAAAAATAGAAGTATGATAGAGTAGTTTTCCTTATCTGCAGCTTACACTGTGCTGGTTTCAATTACTCTTGGCTAACCACAGTCTGAAATTATTAAATGGAAAATTCTGGAAATAATTCCTAAGTTTTAAGTGGCCCACAGTTCTGAGTAAACATGGGAAATCTGTTCCTGCACTCCTAGCCAGGCAGCACAGGAATCAGCCCCTTGTCCAGAGTGTCCAGGCTGCATACGCTACCCTCCCGTGAGCCACCAAGCAGACTTCTCAGTTATCAGACAGGTGGGTAAGACAGTATTTGCATTCAAGTAACACTTATCCTACTTAACAACAGTCACAAAGGGGAAATGATGCTGCCGATTTGGATATACCAAAGAGAAGTGTTTACATGAAAAGGTGAAAGTTCTTAAAGAAAGAAAAACAATCAAATGCTGAGGTAGCTAAGATCTACACTAAGAAAAAAAAATCCTCTATCAAATTAGAAAAAAGGAAAAAGAATTTCAGGCTAGAGGCTGGCGCTGTTGCCACCACCTGCAACACGAGCAACCCATATGGGTGCCGGTTTGAGTCCCAGCTGCTCCTTCCAAACCTGCTCCCTGCTAATGCATCTGAGAAGTAGTGGAGGATGGCCCAAGTGCTTGGGCCCCTGCATCCTTGGGGGAGACCCAGAAGAAGCTCCTGGCTCCTGGTGTTGCAGCCATTTGGGGAGTAAACCAGTAGATAAAAGATTTCTCTCTCTCTCTCTGTAGCTTTCAAATAAATCTTTTTAAAAAAGTAAAATAAGTTCAGCCTAGTTTTGCTGTATAAACTGCAAAATTTACAGCCACACTGCTTAGTTAGGATGGAAAAGGCATTAAATTTGTAGGTCAAAGACATGAACAGAAAACATGTTCCAATTGATGACAGTATGATGGGCCAGAAACCAAGACACTCACTGCAAGTAAGGGATGGTTATACAGACTCAGGAACAGGTTTGGACTGAAAAATTAGATAATGTTGTTAATCTCCTACTGTACCTAATTTATAAATTAAACTTGTATCATAAAGTGCTATGGATGCAAAAGAAAAACAGCGTATTTAGGGTTAGTTGTGATCCACTGGAAGTCTTAGAGCACACCATCTGCAGATAAGAGGTGAGGGGTAAGGGCTCTTTTGTACCGAGTACAGCTGAAGTCTACGCAGCACCCACCAGGGTCCTGGGTGGAAAAAATGGCTAAGAGATATTATGTGGAAAAAAACTTGCAAAGCAAAACACATACTGTGACACGGAGTCTATATAAAACATCTAGAAAATAATATGCATTTTCTTTGGTTGGTCCACCTGTCTGGGAGAATTCACAGAACATTAGGAATAATCCCAACCTCACTGGATGAGTTTGGGACTAAAAATGGTGGTTATATGAAATATCTGCCTTTTCTACGATGTTTAATGTCTTTACACACAATAAACCAATGCTTCCATTTTTTTAAAAGGATGTATTTATTTATTATTTGAAAGGCAGAGTTACAGAGAGGCAGAGGCAGAGAGACAGAGAGAAAGGTCTTCCATCCACTGATTTACTCCCCAAATGGCTGCAAAGGCTGGAGCTGTGCCAATCTGAAGCCAGGAGCCAGGAGCTTCCTCTGGGTCTCCCATGTGGGTGCAGGGGCCCAAGGACTTGGGCCATCTTCCACTGTTTTCCCAGGTCATAGCAGAGAGCTGGATGGGAAATGGAGCAGCCGGGACTCGAACCAGCACTCAAATGGGATGTCAGCACTAAAGGTGGCGGCTTTACCCACTATGCCACAGTGCCAGCGCCCCATGTTTTCCTTTTATAATTAAATCTTAATTTTAAGAAAAACCTGTGGATCACAAATTATAGGTGCTATATCTAACTTTCCATTAAGGGAATTCAAACCCATCTGAGTACCTTTGCTTCAATCAGCAGGGTAAAGGGCATCCCAGGTACACGTCTTCACATTTAAATATACAAACGGCCCCTCTGTGCCTCTCTAACACTGCACTCTGTCTTACTTGAAAGCAAACACAGACAAAAAACAAACAAACAAAAAGTAGCGGGGCAGAAGTCTGGCCTAGCACTTCCGGCACTGGTTAAGAGGACAACAGGCATCTCCCACTGGAATGCTTGCATTCCATTCCTGGCTATGGCTCTCAATTCCAGCTTCCTGCTACCGAAGATCTTGAGGGACAGCGGTGATGGCCCAAGCAACTGGGTTCCTGCCACCTGCCTGGGAGACATGGATTGAGCTCCCAGCTTTGGCTTGAGCCAATCCAGGCCACTGCGAGCACTGGGGATTGAATCAGAAGGTGAGTGCTTTGTCTCTCTTGAATAAACAAACAAGCAAACCAAAACACACACAGAAAACATCAGCTCTTCCAGCGCAAGAGCAGGTTTTTTACATATAAATCTCAAATTCCTTAATAGGTACTTTCACTTTTAATCCAAAAAACAATGTCACAAGGCTTGATCCAAATCACATTACCATAATATCTGTGGGGCCAGCACTGTGGTGCAGCGGGTTAACGCCCTGGCCTGAAGCACCGGCATCCCATATGGGCACTGGTTCTAGTCCCAGCTGCTCCTCTTCCGATCCTTATCTCTGCTATGGCCTGGATAGCAGTAGAAGATGGCCCAAGTCCTTGGGCCCCTGCACCCAACAGAGAACCAGAAGAAGCTCCTGGCTCCTGGCTTCAGATCAGCAGCTCTGGCCATTGCGGCCAATTGGGGAGTGAACCAGCAGATGGAAAACGTCTCTCTCTCTACCTCTCTCTGTAACTCCGTCTTTCAAATAAATCTTTTTTAAAAAAATACAATAATATCTGTAGGTCGCACTGCTATTTGGAAGCAGCACAGCCATTCCATCCTGAGCACGACCTGGGTGGACTCCCAACATCGCCTCCTCCTCCCCAACTGGAGTCCCCTCTACAGGAGTGGGGTCTCGGGGGTCTGAGTCCCCCAAGGGGCTGCGACCATCAGCCAGGTGTAGGAGCCCACACCTCAATAGATCCTTTGCGTACCAGTGCTCGAACTGTGCCACACGTGATGATTATTTTTTAAAATATGATATGAGACCTGCCACCCCTACAGGCCAATTCATCAGGTCAGCAGGAATTTGTCTTTAATCTCCTCAGAATGAGCATGCCACTCTGAAGTAACTGCTTCAGGAGTCCCTCTGACGAAGCCCGCTCAGCAGAATACCATTATCCTCACTCCCTGCCTCTTCCTCTATCCGCAACTCCTTCAGACACATAAATAAACCTTTAAATCAGACAAGTACATTCTTAAACCACAACGGAGTAAAACTTGCAATCAATAATAGAAAGACCGCTGGAAAATCCCAAAATGCACACTTGAAGATTAAACAACACTCTTCTAAATAACAGATGGGTCAAAGTCTCAAAAGATATTTCTAAATGGAAACAAAAATACAATCAAAATTTATGGAATACAGAGGAAGCAGTGCTTATAGAAAAATCCTTAGTACTGAATGCAATATTAGAAATATTATCTGGCCGGCGCCGCGGCTCACTAGGCTAATCCTCCGCCTTGCGGCGTCGGCACCCCGGGTTCTAGTCCTGGTCGGGGAGCCGGATTCTGTCCCGGTTGCCCCTCTTCCAGGCCAGCTCTCTGCTGTGGCCAGGGAGTGCAGTGGAGGATGGCCCAAGTGCTTGGGCCCTGCACCCCATGGGAGACCAGGATAAGTACCTGGCTCCTGCCATTGGATCAGCATGGTGTGCCGGCCGCAGCGCACCAGCCACGGCGGCCATTGGAGGGTGAACCAACAGCAAAGGAAGACCTCTCTCTCTCACTGTCCACTCTGTCAAAAAATAAATAAATAAATAATTTAAAAAATTTATCTAAAACCGAATAATGTTAAGTTTCCACTTTAGGACGCTAGAGGAAAGATGGGCAAATTAAATCCAAAGCAAGAAGAAAATAAATAACAAAACTTAGTAGAGGGGCCGGCGCTATGGAGCAGTGGCCTAAGTCTCTGCCTATGGTGGCGTCATCCCATATGGGCGCCAGTTCGAGGCTTGGCTGCTCCACTGATCCAGCTCTCTGCTGTGGCCTGGGAAAGCTGTAGCAGATGGCCCAAGTCCTTGGGCCCCTGAAGCTGTATGGCATGGGAGACACAGAAAAAGTTTCTGGCTCCTGGCTTCAGATCGGCTTAGCTCCGGCCATTGCGGCCATTTGGGGAGTGCCTCTGCCTCTGCCTCTGCCTCTACCTTTCTGTAACTCTGCCTTTCAAATAAATCTTTAAAACAAACAAACAAAAAACTTAGTAGGTCCAATACCAATGAAATTGAAAATGGGAAATCAACACAGAAAAATCAATGAAGCCAAAAGCTTATTCTTTGTGAAGATCAATGAAATTGAAAGTCTTCTGGCCAGACCAATAAGGGGGAAGACAGAAGATATAAATAAATTACTAATATTAGAAATGACAGAAAGGCAATCACTACTGATCCTATGAACATTAAAAGGATAATAAAGTAATATTATGAAACATTCTACGTCCACAAATTCCATAACCTACATGAAATGGACCAGCTCCTAGAAAGACACAAAATACCAAAGTTTACACAAGAAGCAGAGGATAAGCTCAATAAACCCATATTTATCAATGAAACTGACTCCTTAATAATCTTCCAAAACACCAAGTTCACTAGTGAGCTCCAACAAACTTATGTTATAAATGATCTCAATTCTCTATTATCCTTTTCAGAAAGCAGAAGCAGATGGAATACTTCCTAACTCATTCTATGAAGCCAGCTTTACCCTAATCCCCAAACCAGACAGAGAAAGAGAGCAGACAAAGAATGGAAAACTCCCGACAAGTATCTCTCGTGAGCACAAATGCACAAATCCTGACCAAAACACTGGCAAACTCAATCCAACAGTGCGCAAAATGAATCATATACCACGACCAAATGAGATTGATTCCAGGTATGCACGGCTGGTTCAACATTCAAAAATAAATTAATTCAGGGTAGGAGTTTGGCCTACTCATTCAGAAGCTAGTTAGGATACCTGTATGCAGCTCCTAATTCCAGCTTCCTGCTAATGTGGACCTTGGGAGGCAGCAGTGATGGCCCAAGTAATTGGGTTCCTGCCAGCCATATGAGAGACCGGACTGAAACAGGAGTCTCTCAGCGTTAGTGCCCCAGTCTTTGTGGGCATTTGAGGAGTGCACCAAATGATTGGGTGTGCTCTCTCTCTTTGTCTCTCTCTGCCTCTCAATTGATTAAAAATTGATTAAGATTTTTCAAACAGTTAAAAAAATTATGTAAATACTGATATCCAAAGAAAATTACTACAATCCTATCAACAGACGCAAAAGCAATGTTGACAAAATCCAACACTCACTCGTGATAAAAACTCTCAGCAAACCAGAATCGGATGGGATGGGAAGCTCTTCAGCTTGATAAACAACATCTACAAAACCCATAGCTAACCTCACACCCAATGGTGAGAATCAAAGGGTTCAACAAAAGTGAAATCTGCTCTCACCACTCCTACTCAACATCATACTGGAAATCTTGGCTGACACAAGACAAGAGAAGGAAATAAAAGATATACATACTTAAAAGGAAGAAACAAAACTGCAGAAAATCGCAAAGAATCAACAAAAACCTCCTAGAACTAATAAATTATTATAACAAAGGCTGCAACATTAATGTTCAAAAGTCAATTGCTTTCTTCTATGTCAGCAATAAATAAAGGAACTTAGAATTTAAAATGCAATCCCATTTAAATTAGCACCCTCACCAAAAAACAAAAAACAAACAAAAAAAAACCTGAAATAATTAGGTATAAGTCTAACAAAAATCACACAAGATTTATATACAGAAAGCTCCAAAATTCTGAAAGAAATACAAACCTAAGCAAATGGAGAGGGGCAGACATTTGGCACAGTGGTTACATAAATGCGGGGATGTCTATATCCATATTGGGTGCCTGGTTCAAGTCTCACTACTCTGCTTCCAATGCATCTTCTGTTAATGCACACTCTAGGTGGCAGCAGATGATGGTTCCAGTATTTGGATCCCTGACACCCACATGGAAGACTCAGACTCAGTTCCAGACTACTGACTTTGGGTGGTCCAGAACTGGCTATTGTGGGCATTTGAGAAATGAATCAGCATATGGGAGATCTCTCTCCATCTGTCTCTCTGCCTTTCAAATAAAATGAAAATGAAAATAGAGATATCCCTATGGATAGGAAATCTCAAGATGTCATTTCTTCCCAACTTGATCTAGAAATTCAAAGCAGTTCTAATTAAAAATAAAAACACAGGGCCGGCGCCACGGCTCACTAGGCTAATCCTCTGCCTTGCGGCGCTGGCACACCAGGTTCTAGTCCCGGTCGGGGTGCCGGATTCTGTCCCGGTTGCCCCTCTTCCAGTCCAGCTCTCTGCTGTGGCCAGGGAGTGCAGTGGAGGATGGCCCAAGTGCTTGGGCCCTGCACCCCATGGGAGACCAGGAGGAAGCACCTGGCTCCTGCCATCGGATCAGCGTGGTGCGCCGACCGCAGCGCGCCAGCCGCGGCAGCCATTGGAGGGTGAACCAACGGCAAAGGAAGACCTTTCTCTCCATCTCTCACTGTCCACTCTGCCTGTCAAAAAAAAAAAAATAATAATAATAATAAATAAATAAATAAATAAAAACACAAAAGATATTTCATAGATATTGACAAATTGATTCTAAAATTTATATGGAGGGCCAGTGACATGGCACAGCAGGTAAAGATGCTGCCAGCAATGATGGCATCCTGTATGGGCACTGGTTCAAGTCCCAGCTGCTCCATTTCTGATCCAGCTTCCTGCTAATGCACCTGGGAAAGCAGTGTAAGATGGCCCAAGTACTTGAGCCCCTACACTCACGTGGGAGACCTGGATGAAGCTCCTGGCTCTTGGCTTCAGCCTAACTCAGCCCTGGCTGTTGCTGCCATTTGCAGAGTGAACCAGAGATGGAGGAGTACTTTTTCAGTCTTTCTCTCTGCTTCTCAAATAAAATTTCTTTTTTTTTTTTTTAAGATTTATTTATTTATTTATTTGAAAGAGTTACACAAAGAGAGGAAGAGATAGAATCAGAGACAGAGACAGAGAGAGAATATCATCTATCTGCTGGTTCACTCCTTAAATGGCCACAACAGCTGGGGCTGGCCCAGGCTGAAGCCAGGATCAGGAGCTTCTTTGGGGTTTCTCACATGTGTCCAAGGCCCCAAGGACTTGGGCTTTTCCAGGCACAATAGCAGAGAGCTGGATCTTAAGTGGAGCAGCCAGGACTCAAGCCATTGCCCATATGGGATGTCAGCAATGCAGGTGGCAGCTTTACCCACTATACCATACAGCCCCCTCAAATAAATTTTTTTAAAGATTCATATTTTATTTATTTGAAAGTCAGAGTTACAGAGAAAGGTAGAGCCAGAGAGAGAGAGAGAGAGAGGAGAGGTTTTCCATCCACTGGTTCACTCCCCAAATGACCGCAATGGCCAGAGCTGAGCTGATCTGCAACAGGGAGCCAAGAGCTTCTTCCAGGTCTCCCACACGGGTGCAGAGACCCAAGGACTTGGGCCATCTTCTACTGCTTTCCCAGGCCATAGCAGAGAGCTGGATCAGAAGCAGAGCAGTTGGGACTCAAACCTGTGCCAACACGGGATGCCGGCGCTGCAGGCCGCGGCTTTTACCCCGCTGCGCCACAGTGCTGGCCCCTCAAATTTTTTTAAAAAAGCCAAAAAAACAAATTAAGATTGTGCAACTGGTAAAAGACAAGTAGATCAATCAACAGAGCAGATAGCCTAGAAACAGACCCTCACAAAACACAGTCAACTGACCTTTGACAAAGCAGTGCAGAGGCATCTCTGGGTGGAGAAGCAGCAGTATTTTCAGCACAAGTGCACATCCAAAGGAAAAAAATGCAATCTAGATACAGATCTCAGACCTTTCACAAAATTAACTCAAAATGCATCACAGACCCAAATGTCAAACACAAACTACAAAATTGCCGAAAGACAACATAAAAGAAAACCTAAGTGGCTTTGGGTTTGGCAATGACTTTTTAGACATAATATTGAGAGCACAAGCCATGAAAGAATTGTTAAGCTGGACTGCTTCTGCTCTGCCAAAGGCACTGGTAGGAAATGAAAAAGTAAGCCACAGATTGGGAGAAAATATTTGCAAGACACAACACTGATAAAGGACTGGTATCAAAAATATATAAAGGACTTGTAAAACTCAACAAGGAAAAAACTCAATTAAAAAATGGGCAAAACGTTAGAATAGGCACCTCACCAAACAAACACATTCACAGCAACTAAGGAAGTGAAAAAGACGCTGTCTCAGTCTGCTTTCTGCAGCTGTAGCACAGCACCACGGACTGGAGCATTTATACAACAGAGGTCTACTTGGCTCACAGTTCTTTCTGCAAGCTGGGAAGTCTAAGATCAAGGAGCCACATCTGGTGAGGGCCTTCTTGCACATCATAACATGATGGAAAGCATCACATGGCCAGAGAGCATGGAAGAAAGAAAAAGAGGGGGCCCAACTTGTGTTTACAACAAACCCACTCTTCAAATAACAACATAAATCCATTTATAAGTGCAGCAGCCTCATGACCTACTCACTTCTTGAAAGTTCCCACTCTTGAGGCTGGGTTGTGGTATAGCAAGTAAAGCCACCACCTGCAATGCCAGCATCCCATAAAGGCATTGATTTGGGTCCCAACTGCTCTACTTCAGATCCAGCTCCTTGCTAATGGTTTAGGAAAAGCAGTAAAAGATGGCCCAAGAGTTTGGGCCCCTGCCACCCAGCGAGGGCTGGGCTGGGCTGAAGTCAGGTGCTACGGAGGGAGATCCAGATTAAATTCTCGGCTCCTGGCTTTGGTCTGGCCCATCATTGGCCATTGCAGCCATCCGGGAAGTGAACCAGCAGACGGAAGGTATCTCTGTCTTTCTCTCTCTCTCTCTGTCACTCTCAAAATAAGTAATTAAATCTTTAAAAAAGAAAAAAAAAAGTTCCAGAGGCCATTATTGCAGCACAGAACCTTAAGCCTCCGCAGGCAGTGCCAGCATCTCATATGGGTGCCAGTTCAAGTCTTGGCTCTTCCACTTCCGATCCAGCTCCCTGCTAATGTGCCTGGGAAAGCAGCAGAGGATGGGTCAAATACTTGGGTCCCTGCACCCCTGTGGGAGACCTGGAAGAAGCTCCTGGCTTCCTGGCTTTGGCCTGGCTCCGTCCTGGCTGTTGTGGTCATCTGGGGAGTAAACCAGCAGATGGAAATGCGCGCTCGCTCTCTGTAACTCTGCCTTCAAATAAATAAATAAATCTTTTAAAAAGAAAGTTCCAGCTCTCCACATTGTTGCGCTGGTGATTAATTTTCCAACCTAAGAACTTTAAGAGACACATTCAAATCGCAATAGGTGCTCAACAACATGCTCTCATGTCACAACAGAACTGCAAATTTAAAATGAAGTATCACTACACTGTCTACGAGAATAATGGAAAGCCAAAACACTGGTAACACCAAATGCTGGGGCACTGACTGCTGGCAGGAAGGCAAAATCATACAGCCTTTTGGGGAGAAAACTTGGTAGTTTCTGGCAAAACCAAACATACTCTTACCAAGCAAGCTCCTTGGTATTTACTTAAAAGGAGCTAAAAACATATTCTCATGAAAAGCGCACAATGCTATTTATAGCAGCCTTATGCATAACTGCCAAAACTTGGAAGCAACCAAGATGTCCTTCAGTGGGTGAACGGATAAACACCATGGTACATCCACACCACGGAGTATTACTCAGCACTAAAGAGAAATGAGCTATCCAAGCCACAGAAACCCATGCAGGAAGCCGAAACGCAGACTGCTAAGTGAAACAGCCAATCAGAAAAGGTTACATCTTGCATGGTTCCAACTATCCGGCACTCTGGAAAAGGCAAAACTAAGGAAACAGTCAAAGGACCAGGGGTTCAGGGGAGAGAAGAATGACAAGATGGAACAAAGGAGATTTTCAGGGCAACTAAACTGTTCTATGTGTTACTATCACAGTGGACACACGTCATTATATATTTGCCAAAACCCATAGAATCTACACTAAGAGTAAACCCAAAATGAACTGTGGACTTTGGTTAACAGTAATGTATCAATATTTGGGGAAGCAATTTTTACAAAGGCATTACTCTAACTCTCTTCAGAGGATCTAGAAATTCTGCGCTTTCTGCTCGTTTTCCATAAGCCTAAACTTGATAAAACAATAAATTCAAATATATACGCTTTAGGGAGAGCAAATAGAGTAGAAAAGCCCATGACAGCACCTATCTTGCCCAGGTCTCAGAGAGGTCTTGTCTGCTGATATCCTCAACAAGGGGCCCCACAGACTCCCAAGGAAGCTGAAGCCAAACTATAACCGAGAAGCTTGGCTGAGTCCACCTGCTGGAGACCTCCTTCACAAGACCACACTGCCCTTTCTTTACACAGCTGCTACCATGCTTGCTGCACAGTTTCTACATGCAAACAGTAGCTTTTAAAATAAATATTTGGGCCGGCGCCGCGGCTCACTAGGCTAATCCTCCGCCTAGCGGCGCCGGCACACCGGGTTCTAGTCCCGGTTGGGGCGCCGGATTCTGTCCCGGTTGCCCCTCTTCCAGGCCAGCTCTCTGCTGTGGCCAGGGAGTGCAGTGGAGGATGGCCCAGGTGCTTGGGCCCTGCACCGCATGGGAGACCAGGAAAAGCACCTGGCTCCTGGCTCCTGCCATCGGATCAGCGCGGTGCGCCGGCCGCAGCGCGCCGGCCGTGGCGGCCATTGGAGGGTGAACCAACGGCAAAGGAAGACCTTTCTCTCTGTCTCTCTCTCTCACTGTCCACTCTGTCAACAAAAAAAAAAAAAAAAAAAAAAAAAATTGATGGGGGGGGAATCACTCGATAGAGCTAATCCTAGTAGGTGGGCAGCCTTCCTGCAAGGCTGAATGGGTTACGCGAGTCTGAGGGCACAAACTATGCAAGCTAACGCTAACTACAGCAGTACAGGATAAAGAAAGAATCCAAGTTTAATTTCATGGTAAAAATAGACCCGTAGCTCCTGGTTACCGACTTATGGCTGTGAGAACTTTGACTTCTGCAGAGGGAGGCTCACAGGTCAGAGGCCCATCATGGCTTCCTTCAGCTACCACTCGCTGAAAGCAAAGGCCAGGATGGCTGCAGGCCAAGGGCTCCTCAATGGTCCCAGCCGCTGACCAAAGGCCACAATAAGTTCACAACAGGGAAAATTAACTTCTCTATCCCACACCAAAAAGGCCTATTCGGCTTCCCAGAGCCACCTCATTTCTCTTCACTTAGGGATAGCTCCTTCACAAATCCAGCTAGAAACCCTATCTCCTTTCTCACTCTTAGCCTGCATTCTTTTACAAGAACTGCACAGGTAGGCATTTATCTGGTCTACTAGTTAAGAGGCCACATCCCACATCAGAGTGCCTGAGTCTCAGTCCTGACTCTGTTTGCAGTTCCAGCTTCCTACTGATGTGGACCATGGGGGGCAGCAGGTGTTGGCTTAAGTAGTTGCAACCTTGTGACCCACATGGGAAACCTGGTTGGAATTTCCAGCTCCTTCCTGGCTTTGGCTTGGTCCAACCCTGGCTGTCGCAGGCACTGGGGGAATGAATCAGCAGATGCAAGCTCTCACTCAATAAATTAAATAAATAAATAATAAGCAAATAACTGAGGAGGGAAGTTTTGCCTTTAGAAACATTCCAGCTAACCACACACAGAAAAAAAAAAATCAAGAGAACCTGAATACTGCAAATTTATAATCCTAATAAAGTGTTAATAAATATAGGTAATGATCATTAACAGTAGCTAATTTCACAAAAAGAAAGGCATTCAGACATTATGTGCTTTCTGAGAAGTACAAACCACCACCTATAAAATATTCTTGCGGGGAAAATAAATCTAAACAAGTCTCTAGATCTAATTACAAATTTACAGAGAACACAGGAGGGCAAAGGAATAATACGTATCAGACTGACACCATGAGGGTGCCATCGGCAAAGTTGAGAGAGGAGGAAAATCTATAGAAAAATAATTTCTTCAACAAATACATTAATAGGGAGGAACACAGCAGAGACACCTATTGATTAAAAAGATTTTAAGGGCATTTCAAGGGGTGGGCATTTGGCTCAGCAGTTAAGATGCCGCTTGGGATGCCCACATCCCGTGTGGGAGTGCCTGGGTTCCAGTCTCACTCAGCTCCACTCCCAATTCCAGCCTCCTGCTAATGCACACTCGGAGAGGCAGAGGTGACGGCTCCAGCAGCTGGGTCCCTGCCACCCACATGGGAGATCAAGACTGAGTTCCCAGCTCCTGGCTTCAGCTTTTGTGGGCATTTGGCAGGCAAACCAACAGAGGGGAGATCATGTTGTCTCTGTTTTTCAAATAAATGAGAAAATAATTTTTTTATTTATTTGACAGATAGAGTTAGACAGTGAGAGAGAGAGAGATGGAGAGAGAAAGAGAAAATAATTTTTAAAAATGCATTTCAACCAACAGTAATCAAAGAACCTTATTTAGAGTCTGCCTTGAGCAAACTGTTAAAAACAGTATTGTGGGTCAATGGGAGAATTATGAACATTGGATATTTGATACAATTAACTGATTATTGTTAACTTGTTTAGGTGAACAATCATAATAAGGTTACTGTTCCTTTCTAAATCTTTATCTACAGGCACAAACAAAAATGCATGAACTTTGTTTCAAAATAGTGTGGTGTGGAAATGGATTTGGGTTGATAATTATTGGAACTACATGATGAGCATGTGGAAGTTCATTATTGTATTCTCCCTACTTGTATTTAATGTCTAATTTCCATTTTGGAAAAAGATTAAAGAAATCAATTGCAATACTTTCAGATCTCAAAATTCCTTCGAGACAGAGGTCAAGGGAATGATCTTCAGCTGGTAAATTCTGTTCACTATCTCAGGGATGCTAAACAGTATACATTTAATCTGTCCCTTTGGAGTTACTCATTTTAAACCAATAAAAGTTCTTCCTTTCTAATCCTTCACAGCCTAAAAGGTCTGCCCCCTTACCTGACCAGCCAAGAGCAACTTCTCCACACTGTGCACTTCTATCCACCCAGACCACAACTTCCTAGAAGGCGAGGAATGAGTACATCCTGTCCTCCCTACCTCCCATACAAAGCCCACTGTACAGTGCTTTACAAGGGCAGGTGTGGATGGGTTCTGGCACGTGCAGAAACAAGTTGTCAAACAGGTGACATAACAACAAAAGCAGAGGACATGTTTAAAAATGCTACTGGCCTTAAACAAGGGATTAACAAATTGCTATAGATGCAAGTGATAATATACTACCAGCCGTTAGAAAGTAACAAGTTGCAGGGCCTAGCAAGTAAAGCTGCCACCTGCAGTGCCACCATCCCATATGGGTACCAGGTTCGAGTCCCGGCTGCTCCAGTTCCAATCCAGCTCTCTGCTATGACCTGGGAAAGCAGTAGAAGATGGCCCAAGTCCTTGAGCCCCTGCACCCCCATGGGAAGACCAGGAAGAAGCTCCTGACTCCAGGCTTCAGATCAGTGCAGCTGCAGCGGCCAACTGGAGAGTGAACCAGCGGATGGAAGACCTCTCTCTCTCTCTCTCTCTCTCTCTGCCTCTCCTTCTCTCTCTGTGTAACTCTTTCAAATAAATAAATAAATCTAAAAAAAAAAAATCCTGCTTTAAAAAAAATTGCTAACAAATGTGAACACATGTACAAATTAAATCAGTAAAACACTTAAATTTGGCAAAGATCTTTTGTTCTGTGTTGGCTCTGCCTTGAATTATATTTACTAGATCTGATAGGACATTAGGAAAACTGGGACTCTTGTATGTTGCTGATGTAAGGGTAAATGGCAATCTATCCACACAGAAATTCAGCAAAAGCAAAAATACAAATACACTCCACCCCTAACACTTTTTTCTCAAAAAACAATCATATGCCAAGACCACTCAATGAAGAAAGAAGAGTCTCTTCAACAAATGGGACAGCTGAACACCCACAGGCAAAGAAACGAGGCTGGACTCCCACCTCACATTGTACACACACACACACACAAAATGAATTAAAAATGATCAAAGACCTAAATGTTAAGAGCTAAAACTATATAACTCTTAGAAAGAAACAGTACAGAGGTCAGCATTGTGGTTCAGTGAGTTAAGCCGCCACCCATGATACTGGAATCCATATGGGTACTGGTTCATGTCCCAGCTGCTCCACTTTCAATCCAGCTCCCTGCTCATAGCCTGGGAAAAGCAGTGCAAGATGGCCCAGTGTCTGAGGCCCCCCACATGAGAGAGCTGGATAAAGCTCCTGGCTCCTGTCTGGTCCAGCCATGGCTATTGCAGCTATCTGGGTAGTGAACTAGAAGATGGAAGGTTTCTCTCTGTCTCTCTCTCTCACTGTCCACTCTGCCTGTCAAAAAAAAAAAAAAAAAAAAAAAAAAAAAAAAAAAAAAAGATAGAAGGCACCTCTCTCTCCCCTTCTCTCTCTCTCCCCTCTCCCTCGCTCCTTTGTAACTCAGGCTTTCAAATAAATAAATTTAAAAAAAAAAAAAAGGGAAGGAAAGGGAAAGGAAGGGAAGGGAGAAAGGGAAAAAAAGAAATGAAGGAAGGAAGAAGGAAGGGTACAAATGTAATTCTTCATGATTTGAAACTGGGCAATGATATGAAACCTAAATCATAAGCAACTAAAGAAAAATAGACAGGGGTCGGCACTGTGGCATATTAGGTTAAGCCTCTGCCTGCAGCATCAGCATCCCATATGGGTGCTGGTTCAGGTCCCAGCTGTTCCTCTTCTGATTCAGCTTTCTGCTATGGCCTGGAGAAACAGCAGAAGATGGCCCAAGTGCTTGGCCCCTGGCACCTGCGTGGGAGACTGGGAGAATCTCCCGACTCCTGGCTTTTGATCGTCCAGCTATGGTCCTTGCAGCCATCAGGGGAGTGAAACAACAGACTGCAGGTTCTTCTCTGTCTCTCCCTCTGTCTGTAACTCTGTCTCTCAAATAAATAAACGAAAACCTTTAAAAAAATAGACAAACTAGATTTTCCTGCAGAAAAATAACTGTGTGCCTTTTAAAAATTTATAATTCCATTTCCTCTCAATTTTTTAAAATTTTAGTTTACTAAAAGGCAGAGTGACAGAGTGAAAGCAAGAGAGAGAAAGAGAAAGAGAGTTTCCATTCATTGACTCATTCCCCAAAAGCCTGCAATAGCTGGGGCTGGGTCAGGCCAAAGCCAGGAATCAGAAACTCCATCGGGATCCCTATATGGGTGGCACGAACTCAAGGACTTGAGCCATCATCTGCTGCCTCCTAAGACCATTAGCAGAAAGCCAGGTCAGAAGTGGAAGTGGGACTCAATTCCAGGCACTCCAATATGGACTGTGTGTGTCCCAAGTGGAAGCTTAACCCGTGGCACCACAATATTTGCCTCCTAAAACTCTGCATTTTCAAGGACACTATGAAAAAGTGAAAAAACGCAGGGACCAGCACTGTAGCCTAGTGTGCTAAGCCTCCACTTGGGCACCAGCATTCCATATGGGCACCTGTTCTAGACCTGGCTGCTCTTCTTCTGATCCAGCTCTCTGCTATGGCCTGGAAAGCGGCAGAGGATGGCCTAAGTCCTTGGGCCCCTGTACCCACATGGGAGACCTGGAATAAACTCCTGGTTCCTGGCTTCAGATTAGGCCAGCTCCAGCCATTGTGGCTATTTATTTAGGGAGTGAACCAGCAGAAGGAAGATCTCTCTCTCTCTGCCTCTGCCTCCTTGTAACTCTGTCTTTCAAATGAATAAATAAATCTTTAAAAAACATAGAAACTATCAACCATAAAACATAAAATCAGAAAATTGCTTATTAAAAAACTCAAGTATGGAAGAAAATATATGCAAATTACCTATTTGATAAGAGTCTAGTATCGAGAATAAAAAGAAAACTTACAGCTCAACAATAAGACAAACAACAGGGCAGGCATTTAGCCTTATGGTTAAGACATCAGTTAAGATGTCAGCATTCCACATGTAAGTACCTAGATTCAATTCTGGCTCTAGATCCTGAAATCCATGCACAGGAGGGGTATTCAAAAATTTTGGGGACTGGTGCAGTGGCACACCAGGTAAAGCCACCACCTGCAGCGCCGGCATCCAATATGGGTACAGGTTCAAGTTCCGGCTGCTCCATTTCCGATCCATGGACCATCTCCCTCTCCTTCTGTCTCTCTGTTGCTCTGTTTTCCTAATAAATAAATAAATCATTTTTAAAAATGCTTATGAGAAAGTGGAATTAAAAGATAAGTTTAATTTGGTGCAAAAAAAATTGAGGTCCATGTATATTTTCCAATATAGGTATCTTTTTCCACAAATTTTTTTTTACAGATTTATTTATTTTTATTTGAAAGGCGGTTACAGGGAGGCAGTGGCAGAGAGAGAGAGAGGGAGACAGACGGAAAGGTCATCCATCCATTGGTTCACTCCCCAGACGTCCGCGATGGCTGCAGCTGCGCTGATCCAAAGCCAGAAACCAGGAGCTTCTTCTGGGTCTCCCATGCAGGTGGCAGAGGCCAAAGAACTTGGGTCATCATCCACTGCCTTCCCAGGCACATTAGCAAGGAGCTGAATCAGAAGTGAATCAGTCAGCACTCAAACCAACACTTCAATATGGAATGTCAGCATCAAAAGGCAATGGTTTAACCTGCTGTGTCACAATACCAGTCCCTTGCCATAAACATTTAAAAGTACCCTCGTATATGTGTAAATACATTGAAAAGTCCAACAAACAATATTTATACCAAAAGGTTAACAGTAGTTATATCCTGGTAATAATACTACACAGGTTATTTTTTCTTTTGGTTTAGCCTTATTAGATTCTTATCAACCAGCATTTATTAGTACTATATAAAATCAATGTTGGGGCTGGCGCAGTACACAGTGGGTTAGGCTGCCGCCTGCTCCACTCCCAATCCAGCTCCCTGCTAATGCACCTGGGAAAGCAGCAGAAGATGACCCAAGTCCTTGGGCCCCTGTACCCACATGGGAGACCTGGAAGAAGCTCCTGGCTCCTGGCCTCAGGATGGCTCAGCTCCAACCACTGCAGTAAACTGGGGAGCGATCCAAAGAATGGAAGATCTCTCTCTTCATCTTTCCCTGTAACTCTGCCTTTCACATAAATAAATATTTAAAAAATAAAAGAAATGTTGATTTTAACAATGAATAAGTATTCCTTTTTTTAAGATTTATTTTTTATTTGAAAGGCAGAGTTTCAGAGAAGCAGAGGCAGAGAGAGAGAGAGAGAGAGAGAGAGAGAGAGAGAGGTCTTCCATCTACTGGTTCACTCCCCAAATAGCCGCAACAGCTGGACCTGGGCCGATCCAAAGCCAGAAGCCAGGAGCTTCCTCTAGGTCTCCCACATGGGTGCAGGGGCCCAAGAACTTGAGCCATCTTCTAGTTCTTTCCCAGGTCATAGCAGAGAGCTGGATTGGAAGTGGAGCAGCCAGGACTCAAACCAGCATCCATATGGGATGCCTGCACTGCACATGGCAGCTTTACCAGCTATGCCATAGCTTGGGCCCCTGAATAAGTATTCTTAAGAGACAGTGTTATCAGTACCTCATACAAACAAGAAAATGAGAGCAAATAACTAACTCTAAGGAATAAAAATATTAACATTTCAAATACCATCGCTTATACTTTTTAAAATCCAAATTACTGAAAATTAACTTTAAAAACTCCACACCCACAATCTAATGGATTCTCATCCTTGCTTGGGCAGAAATTTACAATACTTGACAGTACTAAGAGTTATATTACCTTGACAGACTCAAAACAGACAAATACAAGGGGCTAGTAGGGGGAAAATGATGGACCAAGTCCCAACTCTCAGTCCAGAAAGACATTCAGATGAAGCAGTTTAATCAAATACAGATTTGAAGATAAAGAACTTACTCTACACAGTCCAAAGTTATTAAAATGTAAAAATACTGTAAATAATTTTTCTCTCTCCACCAACAGCAAATCATCTCTAACCACAAATACTGCCAAGCCAACAGATAATATAATATCATACAGGGGCCAGCATGGTGGTGTAGTTAAGCTGCCACCTGCAATACTGACATTCTATATGGGCTCCGATTTGAGTCCTGGCTGTTCCATTTCCCATCCAACTCCCTGTTGGTGTGCCTGGGAGAGGAGCAGGAGATGGCCCAAGTGCTTGGGCCCCTGGCACCCACTTGGGAGACCCAGATGAAGCTCCTGGCTCCTGCCTTTGGCC
Source organism: Oryctolagus cuniculus (assembly GCF_964237555.1). Taxonomy (NCBI): domain Eukaryota; kingdom Metazoa; phylum Chordata; class Mammalia; order Lagomorpha; family Leporidae; genus Oryctolagus; species Oryctolagus cuniculus. The sequence continues at coordinate 33,761,043 of NC_091449.1, read as the reverse complement.
TGGCCCAGCCTTGACTGTTGCAGCCATTTGGGGAGTGAACCACTGAATGGAAGATCTCTCTCTCTCTCTTTCTCTCTGTAACTTTGCCTTTCAAAAAATCATTTTGTAAAAAACTGAGACTAAAGATCTACTTCATGCTAATAAGTAACATCTATAAAAAGCAGTTTGTAATGGAAACACTGAAAAGGATTTCAAAGTTAAAATGATAGTGCTAAAGGGTAAGACTTGAAAATTGAGACCTTTTAAGTTCTCAATTTTACCTAGAGATTTCTAATTCAAAGATTTCCCAATCCCCAATCCTGCCGAAATTTTATTTAATAAAAATTAAAGTTAATGGGCAGACTGTGGCACAGCAGGTCAAGGTCCTGCCTGGGACACACACATTCCATGCTGGACTGCCTGGGCAGATGAAAGTCAGTCTCTCTCTCTCTCTCTGTCACTCTGCTATGACAAATAAGTAAATCTTTTTAAAAAAAAAAAAAAATTGTAAAGTTAAATAAGGAGGGGCTTTTTATGATAAAAACACAACAGGCTATCACTATACACATTAGAAAGGCTAGGATAAAAAACGGTGGTAACACTCAATACTGGAGGCAAAGAAAGTGGATTTTTCACACACTGCTGGCAGCAATGTAAAAAGATACAGTCATGCCAAAAATGGTCTCGCAGTTTCTTTAAAAACTAACCAAGGCATTTAGCCTAGCGGTTAAGATGCCACTTAAGACATCTACATCCCACGCTGGAGTACACTGGGTTCAATTCCCAGATCCAGCTCCTGACTAAGGCAAACCATGGGAGGCAGCAGTGATGGCTCAAGTACTCGGGTTCCTGTCACTCAGTGGGAGACCTGAACTGAATGAGTTCCTGGCTCCTAGCTTCAGCCCAGCCCGACCATAGTAATGGGCATCTGGGAGGCAGACCAGCAGATGAGAGAGCTCTGTCCCCAGATAAATACGGTAAGACAGAAAAGGCCAAAGTTACATACTCTATGATTCCATTCATATAAAATTCTCAAAATGGCAAAATTACAGAGACCAGTGTAGGGGTTAAGAATGAGAAGGACGTGTGCGACTACAAAGCGTACACAAGGGATTTTTCCGGTGATAAACTAGCTCTGTATCTCGATTGGAGGTGGGTACATGAATCTACACATATGGTACTGCATGTAACTATACACATACAGAGAAATACATGTGAAACTTGTATATATGGTGAAATCTTAAAGAAGCCATGGATGGTAGCAGTGTCAATTTCCTGGTTTGGTATTAAACTATAACTACGTGAGATGTTTACTAGTAGGTAGAAATGACCAACAGAACATAGAATTTCTCTGTTACTAGTTTTTGCAACTTCCTAAAAATCTACATATTTTAAGTTATTTCAAAATAAAAAGTTAAGTTGGAAAAACCAGCTATGTATGAGGTTAATATGATAGCAGATGGAAAGAATCCAGCACAGGATTTGAAACATGGTAATAAAGGCTTCATTTTGGTGAGCACTTTCATTAAATCAACTCATCTCCAAGGACGGGTTCCTGCACTGCACACACTGTTTCAGAAGGAAACAGGACTTAAACTAGAATCCCTGAATTAGTTAACAGTTACTGCATGAAATCTTTTGTGCATGTGGTAACATTTTTTTCAGACTTGAAGCTGTTCAAATGAGTAAGGAACTAGTGACCTAGTGTACAACGCAAATGTCTCTATGCTCTTTTTTTTTTCCCAAAATCCTTTAACTCTAATTTCTGTGTGGCCCAAAGTCCTTATTTATTTATTTATTTGACAGGCAGAGTGGACAGTGAGAGAGAGAGAGAGAGAGAAAGAGAAAGGTCCTCCTCCACCGTTGGTTCACCCTCCAATGGCCGCCGTGGCCGGCGCACTGTGGCCAGCGCACCACGCAGATCCGAAGCCAGGAGCCAGGTGCTTCCCCTGGCAAAGTCCTTACTTAGCACACAAGTCTTTTCCATCATCAAGTAACTTATCAGACAGAAATAAATGTATCATCTGCTATGTGGTTCCAAATTAACAAAAAGTCTAGCTCAAGGCCACCTGCAGATTCAATACATAATCTCTTGTGAAAAATTAATTATGCATAATCTTAAAAACAGTGAAGCCAATCTGAAGGCTTTCTGGTGCTCTGCAGTAGTTGAGCCCCTGGCAAATACGCTGCAGTGTTGCAGGGACATTCTACTGGCTGTAGTCTCAACCTCTCAGGAGGCTCCGGGGCTGGCCAGCCAGCTCTGTAAGACAGCAAGGCCCAGCTGCTGGCCACTGGCTCTGACACCTTCACGAGAGCAGCCTTGCGGGCCAACAGCCCCTTCAAGATTGCTCCTACCTACGTGTGTGTCGGTGATGACGACGGTTTCTGGTGCCGTGGGTGTGATCCTGAAATAGTCTCCTCCGCTAAACCTTACTCTAAGAGGCAACAGGAGAAATAAGAAGCTGTGTGCAATTCTACAACCGCTTGCTTTCCACTTTCCACCAAAAAAAAAAAAAAAAAAAAAGGGACTTAAAATTTTTCTTGGCTTCAGCAGGTATGAGAATACATAACCATTCACTGTCGGTGTCTGTCTGTCCTATTCCTGTGATAATACAGGCTCATCTGAGAACCAGCAATGAGATAAGCATCTGACCAGTCCAGACCAGTCCAACCTCAGCAAGAGTTCGTAACGTCTCTTCCCCCAAACCATTCTGGACTCTTCTGGCCGCACGCTACGCTCTGCTGCTAGCAGTCTCATAGAAGCCCACCTCACCACCTCACCTACCAGGATCAGAATTGTTTTCACACACACGCCCCTCTGCCTGCCAGCTCTCAGAGTATCTTGTCCCATCCTGTCTTTCTGGCAATATACTTAACCTCTTGTATAAACACAGGTGGACTTGAAAAAGCTCTAGTCACTCACTGTTTCCTTATGATTTTCAACAACTGAAAACTTTCAACACTGAAATGCCAATCATTGAGTGCTCAATGGTCGCAGATTTTGGATAGGAGACAGAAGATGGGCCACAAAAATAACTTAGTTGAACACAGCATTCGAGGGAACTTCAAAAACCTCACAGCAAAGTCACATCACTTTTTAATGCCATTTCCCCATGAACTTTCTGAGTCTCCCTTGCACCAGACTTTAGGATATTCTCAAAGATGAATTACAGTTAGCGTAGAATCTACACTATAGGAAACCTCATGTCTCCTTAAAAGCACATTTCAGTACCAAACCCAGTAAAATTCAACAACCTGGAGGTCCCAGTTCACTAAAGAATTCTTGTGGGCTGTATTTGCAAATGCACAGAAATTAAACTTAGCACAAAGCACTTGGAATAAGGCCTCTAAACTCATTCACACTCAACCTAGGCTGATCACTCTGAAGCCCAGGAGTAACACCAATCCTACTGATGATATTGCACAGAAAAAAACCACGCCAGTGCCTGAAGCAAACCATCAGCACCTAGGGCTCATGGTGAACCCCGAGCACCAGGCAGAGGCACCTACAGGAGGATACTGCCCCACTGCAGTAAAGAACCCGCATCTCCATCCCAGAATCTCAATCCCGTCTCCGGCCCAAAGCAACAGACCTTCCAGCCTCATTTTCAGTAACAGCAACGTTTCCCCAATCACTCAAGTTCAAAGCATCGGTGTGATTATTAAATCCACGAAGGGAGTCAAGAGTTCTCACCATCCTTACTCCGCAATAGCTCTCACATTCTTTCTTGCTTCCCACTCCCATTCCCACCAAGGTAGCTCAAGAAGTAACTCCTGAAACCCAAGTTTCCCAAGGGGTCTTCCTGATACCTCCACAGCAAACTCTGATTCCAAAACACTGCTGTGAACAAGTCATCCCGCAGTGCAGCCAGCACAAACCTACCCTCATGAGCTTGGACCAGCACCAAGCACCGCCCACAAGAAGTTTCTGGACAGCAGGGCTCAGGACCAAGGGCTCTGAGTCCCTGTGATTTCCCTGTGTTTGCTACTTTTTAGCATCCCTTCTTTCTCCACGGTGATCAACAATTAAATTCTTGGAAAAGTCTTATGGCTCACTGTTACAAAGGCAGACTGCACCCTGCACCACACCCAGCTTTGGAGGGGAATGGAGCCCAAGAGAGTAAGTGGAAGCAACTTAAGAAAAAAAAATAAAAGAATGGGATGGGCGTTTGGTGCAGTGGTTAAGACACTGCATGGGACGCCTGCATCTCGTATCCGAGTGCCTGGGTTCAAGTTCTGGCTCTGCTCCCCACTCCAGCTTCCTGTTGCTGTGTACCCGTGGAGGCAGCAGGATTGAGCTCTGGGCGCCGTGACTCAGCCCAGGCTGCTGTGGGAAGCTAGGGAGTGAACCAGTGGATGAGGCTCTGTCTGTCTGCATCTGTCTCTGTGTGTGTCATTCTATTTTTCAAATAATAATTTTTTAAAAAAATTAAAAGAAAATGAATAAACTGCCGGGCCTGTAGTAACATGGGGAAGAAGGCTCAGACTGTGAGGCCAGAGGAGTTTCCTTTCGAAAGAAAACTATAAAGACTCAGAGGAAATCCAAGTATCTTATTCTGAAAAAATTTCCATTTAGTGAGTAGGAAGGAACATTCATATAAGATATACATAAAGGGAGAGTTGGGAATATAAGCAAGCTAAATCAACAGTTTAGAGGAATGCAATAAAAGAAAATCAAGAACTTAGGCAACATAAGAAGGCAGGATTTTGAACTCCATCTGGAAGGAGTGTTCAGGAAATAAGTCGACCGGTTTGGCTGATGCACAGCACACCGACAGGTAAGACAACTACAAATGAGAACATATGTAACCGCCCCAGAGTTGTTTTGTTTTGTTTTGTTTGTTTATGTCTCCTCTCACTATCTGAGTTCAGAGGCCAGGGGTCACCACAACTTGTTAAGCTATTAGCTAATTATCATGCTAAGAAGGCAGAAAATGTTGATAACAGTTTTGCTATATTTAATCTCAGAGTAGCCTAACACTGATATATACTCTGCATTCAGATTTTTTAAATACCTATATTAAAAATAGCAGAACTTCCTTAAAAGTTAAGAAATAATAATTCATAAGTCAAAACAAGAATTTTTCAGCACTCTCAGAAACCGCCTGATACATTTTTCAAGGGGCCCACGTAGTAGCCTAACAGATTAAACCACCCCCTGCAATGCCAGCATCCCATATGGGCTGCTGATGCGCCCGCCAGGGAAAGGGGCAGGAGACGGCCCACGAGTTTGGGCCCCTGCACCCACGTGGGAGACACAGACGAAGCTTCTGGCTCCTGGTTTTGGCCCGGCCCAGGCCTGGTCATTGTAGCCATCTGGGAAGCAAACCAGAAGATGGAAGATCTGTCAGTCTCTCTAACTCTGCCTTTCAAATAAAACAAAAAACCTTATTAAAAAAATAAATTTTTCAAAAGTAAAAGGTCTCAGAATTGAAAAACATTTTTTTCCTTAAATTTGTAAACAGCTGACATGCTCCAAAGGGACACGAAAGAATGGAAAGTCTGATGAAGTGATAAGCCCTTCCGAAGCAGGTCGACAATCAGTTTTTAAACAGTAATCCCTCTGGGAAACCAAAATTCCTCTTCTAATCCCTCTGAGGGCAATAAAATATTTGAATCAGGAACAAGAACACCCCGCTTCTATGTAAGTTCAAAATGTGAACTTTCGCAGTATCCTCTCCAAGAAACAGCATGCGGAAGCGAGGGCAAGTTCTAGTCTACCAAAAAAAAAAAAAAAAAAAGGCAAGCAGCATTTTGCATTTTGGATTTATAATATATTCCTTTCAGACACATATGCAAAGAGACGTTACTAAAACACTACTGGGGGACGTTAAGGCTTGAGTCAACAGTGATTACTTCACTGGGGCTTATTCCCACGAAATGAAACTACCAGAAGCCCTCGGTATCAATTTACTTGTCGCTAAACCACAGGTGGAAGCTTCCTCTTGGAAAGGCTAACAGGATGGAGCCACAGCCTTGAGTACAACGCGCTGACCATGGAGAGCGCCCTTGGAGCTTCGCACCAGAGGACTCAACCCTACAGGGTTCCCCTCTGGAAGGCAAGGGCACACTGGACAGGAACCTCAGCAGCGGTGCTGAAGCACTTGAATGCATTCTCCGAAAAAGGTGGGAGTTGGAATAGCAGCACATACCAGACAGCAGCCCTCCACAAGCAGACGGAACCCACCCAGACCTCCTAAAAGGTACACAGAACTGCCTCTCCCTGCCAAAAGCTGGGTGCATCTGAACGGGTGACTCCTGAGAAAAGGGAGGGTACACTAACTGGTGACTTCAGTGGGGTACTGTGGTCCTCAATGTAAAACAGGACCAGAGGAAGAAAAGCAACTGGGAAGCGGGTTTTCCATGCTCAAGCTATGCATGCATGTGTCTGTATACACACACACACACACACACAGAGCACATGTACTCCAAAAGCTTAATTTTGCACAAAGAAAAATGAGTCAGTAACGTAATCCAGCACAGGGCTCTTCCAGAAGGGAAATCTAGCTGGAACCGGTCCCTGCTCGTGTACATAATTGACTAGGGTCAGGGAAGATTCCATTCTGTGAAGGCTGAACTTTAAACAGCAAGTCACCCGTGGTGCAACACTCCCTGGCCAGCATGAAGTTACCCCCGAGAATAAAAGGCGCTGGCCGCCTCCGCCAAGACGACAACTTTACAGTGAGCGCCGGGTGCTGCGGACCGTGAACTCCTAGAAAGTTCCATCAGGGCCTCAGAGGAGGAGCTCACCACCTTCGCCATCCCGCACTCAGCTGTCAACCCGCTTCTCCCTGCCCACGGACAGGGCAGGGCAGAGGGAGGAAATTTGTAAAAAAATACAAAGATGGGGCAAAGGGTCAAGCGCAGGCAATGCCTTCCAGGACTGACACAATTCCTGTCTGGGGTTGGGGGAGGGGAAGGAGCGTTCTGGATGCTTCCATTCTTGGCTAGGAAGGCACCTCCGGGTCCTGGCCCATCAAAAGACACACGGACCGTGCTCCGGGGAGGAACGAGTGATACGCCTCTGCCAAGCGACCTCGGCCGGGGGTGGGGGGTGGGGGTGGCTCAGGGGCAGGTCCTTGGCGAGGGGGACAGGGAGGACCGAGCGGATGGAGAAAGGGGGCCCGAGGCAGGTGTGCACCGGCTGAGAGCGAGGGCAGAGAGCGGTGGATGACTAAGGGAGGGGAGGGTGTGGACGGCTGGGGAGAGTTGGGGGGAAGGTGTAGATGGCACGGGGTGGGGGGGGCTGGCGGGAGTGAGGGACGGCCATCACCACCACCACCACCCCCAGCGGCGAAGGTGGCGCGGGGGTGGCCTCGCCGGGCGCCCCCCACCCCCGCTGTGGGCGTGTGCCCGGCGGCGGCGCGCGTGCACCGGCCAGGCCGGCAGGCCGCAGGGCCAGCACTCACCCCACGACTCCCTGGTTGTAGTTCCTCCGCTTCCACGGGGTCCCGCTGTACACGCCCCCGCCGCCGTCGGCCCGGCCGCCCCCCGCGGCCCGCCCGCCGCTGGGCTGCAGCAGGCTGTAGTTGAGTCCGTAGGTGCTGGCCTTGTTGTCGCGCTTCCTCTTGTTGCTGCTGCCCGAGGCCGGGTCGCTGGGCTCGGCGGCCGACGAGGCGGCCGAGGGGTGCGGGGACGCGGCCGCCGCCGAGGGGGACGAGGACGCCGAGGGGCCCGCAGCCGCCCGGCGGGCCCAGGCCGCCGGCTGGTGGTGGTTGTTGTTGTTGTTGGTCGTCTCCAGGGGCAGGAAGTCCCGCTGCTCCGCGGGCAGCGCGTGGCCGCCCAGCAGGCGCTCCCCGGAGCGGTACATGCCGGCCGGGGCCGGGGCCGGGGACGCGCCGCCGGGGCTGCCGGTGCTGCTGCCGCTCCCGCCGGTGGCCGTGCTGCTGCCGCCGCCGCCGCCGCCGCTCGCGCCGCCGCTGCTGTGACAGTGGTGGTTGAAGTAGAGGTTCCTCAGCCCCTGGGTCGTCTCCCAGATCTGCATCCACAGACTGTTGGACGGTCCGAGCTGCTCTGGCTGGAACCAGGCGATCCTCGGATCCATCAAACGGCGGCGGCCGCTGCCCCCGCCCCTCCCGGCCGCCCGCAGGGCCGCCGCCGCCGCCGCCTCAGGCGCACGCCCGGCCTCGGCTGCTGCTGCTGCTGCCGCTGCTGCCGCTGCTGCTGCTCGGGGCCCGCCGCGGGCGGCGCGGTAGCGCAGGGAGCCCGGCCGGCGCCGGCGGCGTCGCTCCCGCCCTCGGGGGCTCCGCGGGCCCTCCCCCCCTCCCTCCGCCCCTCCGCCGAGCCCCTGTCACCCGGGTCCCCGTGCAAATGGCGGCGGTGGCGGCGGCGGCGGCGGCTCCGGAGAAGGGCGAGCGGCGGCGGCGGCGGCAGCAGCGGCGGCGGCGGCGGCGGCAGCGGCGGCGGGACGCGCCTGCTCCGTAGCGTCCTCGCTCCTCCGGCCCCGGGGCGGGGCCTCCGCCGGCTCCGCCCCGCTAGCTCCGCCCCCGCCCCGCCCGCATGCGCTCGCCCCGCCCCGGCCGCGCCGCGCCGCGCCGCGCCGTGCCGGCCGCTAAGCCCGGAGGCCGCGGCGTGCGTCACAGAGGCCGCGGTGCGGCGCGACGGGGCCGCAACCGCCCGGCCCAACCGTCCCCGCGCCGGGGCGCAGGGGGCCGCACGTACCTGGCCGTCCGGGTGCCTCTGACGCGCGCGCCCCGCTGCCCAGCCTCGGCGTCCTGGTCGCTGAGACCGGAGAGGCCGCACTGAGGTGGCCGCCGGCTCCGCAGGGAATAGGTTGTGGGCGGCGCCGCCCCGCCCCTCGTCCCCTCCCCCACCGCGCGGCCTCCGGGACCCCTGGGCTCTGCGGGCTGCTGGGCTCCGGCCCGTAGCCTGAAACACGGTTCTGCTGCGGTGGGGACACACCCCTAGAGGGTCGGACTCGCACCTCCCACCGGAGCATGTGCCCCGGGACCCAGGCTGCGCGCTAGGGTGCGCTGCCGCCCCTGCGCTTCCCGCACCCGCCCCGCCCCGCCGCCCTTGGCCTGGGTGGGAGAGTCGCAGGCCTGGGCGGAGGCGAAACCCGCGCCCACCGGCAGGGCTGCACGCGCGTCTCCGTTCGGGTGGGGCAGGTCACTGGCCCTGCGCGTGTAAGCTGTGGGCTCGGAACCACCCACCCCCCCACACACACACACGCTCACACTGGAAACCCGCCTTACACAGGCACGCACGCCCATACACGCGCAGAGATGCACGGGCACAGAGCCGCCCCCTCCCCGGGCTGAACCCGCGCTTGCTCTGAGGTGCCCAGTCACCCACAAGGGCACAGTCAACGTCAAGAGACCCCAAAAGCTGTCGCAGCCTAAACCAAGGACCACATTGTTAGCATGAAGGGATTTTCCCCAAGGAAGAGATTTTCACATTTTCACATCTAATCGCTGTGGGGGGAAAAAAAAAAAAAGACAAGGAAGGGGGCGTGTAAAATGTTTTAAATCATCAAGAGGGAAAAGGAGGAAAAGGGAGCACATTCCATCCGTGCCCTTTAAGGCTGGGCAAAGTCTCTGACACCTGATTTTGGCCTTCTATTTTGGGAGTTCGATATTCTAGAAAAGTTTTTTTTTTCTTTTCGGCAAATTTTAAAAAACCATTTTATCAAAGAGGGAAACATTGTTCCACCTTTTTTTTTTTCTTACTAAGTGTAACAGGCCATTAGTTTGGAAAACGCAAAAAACTTCAGAGTTTTGGTTCCTTTTACTTTATTGTGTTTGATTTATTAGAAATCAGTATTAAAAGGCTTCTCAGAGTGAAATTCGCTGGATACTTAAAGGTAAATAGCAGGGGAAGTGTGTAGCACTGTTGTTTTTGCCATTTGACAGACAAAACATTATGTAGAAATAGCGGTTCTTTTTACAACTTCAAATTTGTTATGAAAATTGAAATCAGAAAATAAAAACGGGAAGCCCAGTAAAGTAAACATTATCAATCTCCCACCATTCAGAAATATTGACTGTGAAGACTTAACATTCTTACAAAAATCCCTCAATGGACATATACATTCCAAAGTGCAGGTATGTATTTAGTCTTTAAGTATTTCTTTGGATGTCCAAGTACACATTAAATACCACTGAGACAAAAAAAAAAAATGTGTTATTTCTAAGTGTTCATTCCTTCAGACAAGTGTTAGAACTATTAAAGTACTCATATTGGCAAAATGAGCAAGTGAGTTAATATCCATCAAAGTACATACAATGTACTGGATGGGCTGAAAAGCAAGGAATTAGTGTTCTCATTCACCAGCACGGAATGCTGACTGGCTGCTCCGTAAGTCATCCGAGTTCCAAGGCATCCAGCAAATCTTGGTTGAATGTCTGTCATCCATGCAGAACTGAGCTAATTGCTCCAGAGGAGATAAATAATCAACCAGGGCCTTTGGCTGCCTTCCATTAATTTACTGTCGGGTTGGGGAGGCAAAAGAGGTAAATATTTAAACTCAAATCGCAATTCATTCAATTAATTCCACAAATATGTCTTGAGCAATTATTATGTGCTAGATTATGGAGATACAGCAATGAACAATGCTGACAAAGCACCTGCATTCATGGACCTTGTTTTCCAGTGGGTAAGGCAAACGTATAAAATCAGACAGTGGCAAATGCTGTAAAGAAAAAGCAGGCTAAAGGGATAGCGACAGTTTTCTATTTTTAGTTGGGCTAATCATGGAAGGCTGCTCTGAGGAAGTGATATTTGAGAAAGGACTTAGGTGCAGGAGTAGGTCATGGCCATCTAAGGAATGTTCCATTAGACAGAGGGAGTAGCAAGTACAAAGGACCTGAGGCAGGAAAATGCATTGAGTGCAAGATGATAAAGCAATGTGAGTGCTAAATGTGTATCATAGTGGAGAACCATAAAGTGTGCCTTCTGGAAGGTTCTTTAAAATTCATCCAGCCCAAAAGAAAACATTTGGGTATTTCACATACACAAAAATATATTCACGTTCCCCAATACATCTGCAATATTTTATCTCTAATCTATTTTAATGGAAGACTTTTATTTAATAAATATACATTTCAAAGGTACAACTTTTGGATTATAGCAGTTCTTTCCCCCATAACCACCCTCCCACCTGCAAACCATCCCATCTCCTACTCCCTCTCCCATCCCATTCTTCATTAAGATTCATTTTTGGTTATCTTTATATACAAAAGATCAACTCTATACTAAGTAAAGATTTCAACAGTTTGAAAAAACATAATCTATTACTGCATCCAAAGAGATAGACTACACTGATTTCAACAATTTTAATTATCCAATTATCCAACCTTTTCATCTTGCTCTTTAGAACAGCAGAGCAGGCATGGATGTCATCCTTCAAGCCCTTCGGCATTGGATTGAGAGGCTATCACAAACTCAGACTTTCCTCCATAAGTAGGGTCCTAGTCAGTCTCAGCATTCTTGTCTTATTGGGGGGGGGGGTAGAGAGAGGGATGTGGTGTCCGTGTTCTTAATTTGCAAGATTTACTGGAACACCAAGGTTCTACAGAGTAAAAATTATGTGGAGAAAATGTTGCAAGAATCCTGCAAACTTGAAAGTGTATTGATTTATTAACTGGAGAAACAGAAGGGAAATTGCATGTATAAACTACTACATGATAATGCTATTATTAATAATTACCATTATAACTGAATCTTAGGCAGCATGTGGTTATGGTTATATAGTTATGAGTATCTCCAGTGTTTAGGTTATGAAGCATTTGCTCCAGGTCTTAATGAACTTGAACTTGGACCTCATTTACAAAATTTCTCCTTTTTGTACAAAGTACACATCATTATATCATATTATTTTTTTCCTTTATAAATATAGGAGGATTTCAAGCAGGGAAATATTTTCCAATGAGGCTTCAAAATAAAGCACAACATGCAATCTTGTATCTTGTTCAGATCAGTCCAAATTTCTTCTTACGCTTTTAGAAACTAAATCTTTGCTTTCTCCGGTCTTTGGTGTGGTTAGGAATATGTCATGTGATGGTTAATTTTGTGTGTCAAGGTGACTGGGACACAGGGTACTCAGATTAAACATTATTCCTGGGTGTGCCTAGGTAGGCGGCTCTAGATTACATTAGCATTTGAATCAGTGACCAATAAAGCAGGTGGCCCTTCCCAGAGTGATGGACATCACCCAGGATGAACACAGAGTGGAGAAAGGAAGATTTGCTCCCTCCGCCTCACTAGTGGAGCAGGGACATTCGTCTCCCACCCTGACAGCATCGGGCCTCCGGTTCTCAGAACAACCCCACCAGCTGTCCTGGGTCTCCAGACTGCACAGCCAGATCTTTATAATAAACTGTTTCCAGGCCGGCGCCGTGGCTCAATAGGCTAATCCTCCACCTTGCGGCGCCGGCACACCGGGTTCTAGTCCCGGTCAGGGCGCCGGATTCTGTCCCGGTTGCCCCTCTTCCAGGCCAGCTCTCTGCTATGGCCAGGGAGTGCAGTGGAGGATGGCCCAGGTGCTTGGGCCCTGCACCCCATGGGAGACCAGGAAAAGCACCTGGATCCTGGCTCCTGCCATCGGATCAGCGCGGTGCGCCGGCTGCAGCGGCGGCCACTGGAGGGTGAACCAACGGCAAAGGAAGACCTTTCTCTCTCTGTCTCTCTCTCTCACTGTCCACTCTGCCTGTCAAAAAAAATAAATAAATAAAAAATAAACTGTTTCTATTCAAGCGTATGTGCATTCAGTTTTAATTCTGAGCCCTATCTAACCTAATTAACCCTGAGAGTGATTATAGGGGAATAATACTAACACTGTGTTTTCTAAATTTGGCTCCTGAGTTTTGGAAATTGACATTTCTTCTTAAGATTTATTGACTGATTGATTTGAAAGGTAGAGAGAGGAAGAGACAGAGACAGAGAGGGATCATCCATCTGACAGTTCACTCCCTAAATGCCCATAACAGCCAGGGCAAGGCTAGACCAAAGCAAGGAGCCAGGAGCTCCCTGTGGACCTGTGGATGGCAGAAACCCAAGTACTCTGGCCATGATCTGCTGCCTCCTAGGCACACTAGCAGCAGGCTTGATCAGAAGCGGAGTGGGGAGTTGCTACCAGGCACTTCAATATACGATGTAGGCAGTGCAAGTAGAGGCTTAACCCACTGTGCCACAACAGCCACCTGAAAATTGGCTTTTTTATGATCAAGCATAAAGATGCTGATGATTCTATTTATTTATTTTTACAGGCAGAGTGGACAGTGAGAGAGAGAGAGAGAGACAGAGAGAAAGGTCTTCCTTTTGCCGTTGGTTCACCCTCCAATGGCCGCCTTGGCCGGCGCTCTGTGGCCGGCGCACCGCGCTGATCCGATGGCAGGAGCCAGGTACTTATCCTGGTCTCCTATGCGGGTGCAGGGCCCAAGGATTTGGGCCATCCTCCACTGCACTCCCTGGCCACAGCAGAGAGCTGGCCTGGAAGAGGGGCAACTGGGACAGAATCCGGCGCCCTGACCAGGACTAGAACCTGGTGTGCTGGTGCCGCAAAGCAGAGGATTAGCCTAGTGAGCTGTGGCGCTGGCTTGATGATTCTATTTCTAGTGGTAAACAGACCTCTGAGAGCCCATACACTGACCTAGCGAAAGAGATACAAAAAATGTGTGCATTGGATACTCTTAGCTACTTATAAGAAGGAGTGGGGTGAGTGAATGATACTTTCAAACATTTTTGGGAAACTAATTAATACAATGAAGTTGGCTGGTTGCTCCCAACATCATAGGGTACATTCAGGGGTTCCAACTCCCAGCTCAAGGACAGCATACATGGCCCAAGGACCCCGTGTGTGCCCTGAAGGAGATGCTTGTCTCCTGCAGCCACATAGCTGAGCCCGCCCGCAGAAAGCTCCCATTCTTCCCACCTCCGGAGTCTGCTGTTAAAGCAGGGGTGCTGACTGGGAAAGAGTAGGACCCCCTGTGCTGGAATGGAGCTGTGTGAGAAGAACCTGATTAGGGACCTTGAGCCCCCTTATGAGTGTTTATTGATGAAACTTTTTTGCCAGTGGAAGAGGCCTCCTCAGCTCCAGCAAAAGTAGCCTCCTGGGGCCAGCGCTGTTGGAGTAGCAGGTTAAGCCACCACTAGAAGAGCTGGCATCCCATATAGGCACCGTTTTGAGTCTCGGCTGCTCCACTTCCAACCCAGCTCCCTGCTGATGTGCCTGGGAAAACAGTGGAAGATGGTCCAAGTGCTTGGGTCCCTGTACCCATGTGGGGAGACCTGGATGAAACTCCTGGCTCCTTGCTTTGGTCTGCCCAGTGCTGCCATTTGGGAAGTGAACCAGTGGATGGCAGACCTCTCTCTCTGGCTCTGCCTCTCACTCTCTGTAATTCCACCTTTCAAATAAAATAAATAAAATCTTTAAAAAAGAAGGAGAAGAAGAAGAAAAGTAGCCTCCCCAACTCCAGTGGTATCAGTCCCTCTACTGCCTGCCTCAGCTCCATCTCAGATAATTAACTCTGCACTGCCTGCTGCCTATAAAACTAAATGGCCTTCCCTGGGGGAGACAATGGTGATCTCCACTGGCCCCACGCCCACCAGCCCCCTTGCTTCTGGGCCTACAACTAGACTCAAGTCCCAGCAGGACCCAAGGTGAAGAGCAGAGTGTGACTCAGAAGGAGGTGTGTTGCATTCCAAAAGAACTACTTGCATTTTCCAATTAATACAGACAAAAATGTGTGCAGATGGATACTTAAGGAACGGAAAGTTGAATGCAGCAGACTCTGTTGACAGGGGTTCACTAAACAGAGGTTCTACCTTTAATGTTGCAGCTCAGGGAATTAGAAAAGGCCCTGGGGCAGGCATTTAGTGCAGTGGTTACCACACCACCACTCCCCTCCCAATTCCAGCTTCCTGCTAATGTGCACCCGGGGATGCAGCAGGTGGTGGCTCAAGATCTGCCAACCAGACTGAGTTCCTGCCTCCTGGCTTTAATCTGGTCCAACCCTGGCTGGTGTTGGTGTTTGAAAAGCACAGCATTAGTCGGAGAGTTCTCTGTGTGTCTCTTGGATACACAGGACAACACTGTTACACCACACTACCACTGGTGTGAGTGTGGGAGTGAGTGCCAACACCCAACAGCTCTAGAAGGATGTGCAAGAAAGTGTCAGAAGTCTGGGATGAGGGGAGAACTAAATAATGAAAAGTGCACGCACATGGGGGCTTTCACTTTATATCCCCTGCGCTGTTTGCATCGCTGCCACCCCCACACACCAAAGCTAAAGAGCCCCCACCACTGCCAATACTGAACTTTCCCAAGGAAAATCCTGTCTTCAGCATGGGTTCCTTTACTCAGTCCTCTTCCGGGCAACATCCAAGGCAAATCCACCCGATTCCCTCTCCAGGGTGTTCCCTGGCGAGCGCATCTTCAGCCAGAGAATAGCTACAGACAATTAGACGCGGTTTGAACTACCTGCACATCATGCTCTGACTGCCTCACAAAGACACAGAACGGCAAATTTTGTTTCCAGACATGTGTAAAGCCAAGCCGCCAGGGCCTCTTCAAAGGTAAAATGCAAAACAAAGGATGCCAAGCTTTTGTTGCGTAACCAGCCTAACAGACATTTCATTGGAGAAGAATCTGAGTAACACAAGGTCTGGAGTTACCCTAGAGTTTTGGGATGGTCTCATAGTAAGCTTTGAAAAATGTGGCCAAAACTCCTTAGGGCAGGAAGAGGAAGTTCCCTATTTGTTTGCCTCATTATTCAGCTGAGAGTTTACAGGCTGCGGACACCGGTGAAGCATCCATTATACAGCAAGAAAAACTGAGTCAGAGTGCAGCACAGGGCCCCGGGAGGCCACACAACCTGTGCCACACACAGAAGCTGCCGTTTGTCACAAGCAACCCTGTCACATCACGCTGGGGGAACAGTTTCAGATTTGTAGTCCCTGATCTGTTTTCTTTTTATTTGCTTTTTTTTTTTTAAGATTTATTTATTTGAAAGGCAGAGTTACACAGAGAGAGAGAAGAGGCAGAGAGAGAGTCTTCCATCCGCTGGTTCACTCCCCAGTTTGCTGCATCGGCCAGAGCTGCGCTGATTTGAAGCCAGGAGCCAGGAGCTTCTTCCGGGTCTCCCACGCAGGTGCAGGGGCCCAAGGTCTTGGGCCATCTTCTACTGCTTTCCCAGGGCATAGCAGAGAGCTGGCTAGGAAGTGGAGCAGCCCGCACTCGAACCGGCGCCCATATGGGATGCCAGTGCTGCAGGTGGCAGCCTTACCCACTATGCCACAGCGCCAGTCCCCCTGATCTGTCTTGAAACTGGTCCATGTAACTGACTGAAGATACAATGAAAGTCACTTCTCTTGGGGCTACTTGAGATTGTGCAGTGAAGTGCGATGTTCTTGAGACCACATCGCGTCTACCCTGTAATTAGCGAGAGACTTTGAGCATGACAATTCAAGCCTTTTGACCTCACTCAACGTTCTAAAGCTGGACCTGCAAAACAGTGTAATTACCACTCAGTGATTAGTCAATGTCCAGTAATTGATGGCTAAGAGGTCAGCTTTAGCTTCTTCACTGGTACCTGTGCGCACACATGCGTTATTTGTCTAAGACATTACAGTGTCTCACAGGTGACACTATAATGACACCTGTTGGGCTGTTCTAGGCCTTCAAGCTACACATCCACTTATGTGGCCCCAAGGTCAGGACTTTGAGTCCTAAGAAGATGGAATCTGTGATCAATCACTTGGTCAAAACTAAATCCTGGCCGGCACCGTGGCTCACTAGGCTAATCCTCCGCCTGCGGTGTCATCACCCCGGGTTCTAGTCCTGGTCGGGGTGCCAGATTTTGTCCCAGTCACTCCTCTTCCTGTCCAGCTTTCTGCTGTGGCCCAGGAAGGCAGTGGAGGATGGCCCAAGTGCTTGGGCCCTGCACCCCATGGTTGACCAGGAGAAGCACCTGGCTCCTGGCTTCGGATCAGCGTGGTGCGCCGGCCGTAGCAGCCATTGGAGGGTGAACCAATGGAAAAGGAACACCTTTCTCTCTGTCTCTCTCTCTCACTGTCCACTCTGCCTGTCAAAACAACAACAACAACAACTAAATCCTATCCAAAGAACATCTGGATACTTGACCGCAGATCTGGTTTGACCATTTGTTCATTTTAGGAGCATTTCTCTCTATGGTCCAAAGAGGCATTAAGTCATGGGCCTTATTCACGATCCTGTGGTTCCTGGCTGTGGGGGTCTATTTCCAGTCAATCTGTCACTGTAGCCAAATCATTTTTCTTTTTCTTTTTCTTTTTTTTTATTTGACAGGTAGAGTTATAGACAATGAGAGAGAGAGACAGAGAGAAAGGTCTTCCTTCCGTTGGTTCACCCCTTAATGGCCGCCACAGCCAGCGCTACACCGATCCGAAGCCAGGAGCCAGGTACTTCCTCCTGGTCTCCCATGCGGGTGCAGGGCCCAAGCACTTGGGCCATCCTCCACTGCCTTCCCGGGCCACAGCAGAGAGCTGGACTGGAAGAGGAGCAACCGGGACTAGAACCCAGTGCCCATATGGTATGCTGGCGCCCATATGGGATGCCAGCACTGCAGGTGGAGGATTAACCAAGTGATCCATGGTGCCAGCCCCCCAAATCCTTTTTCAATTGACTGCCATGCAAGCTCCTGGAAGACAGCCATGGGAGGGTGCAAGGCTGAAATGGGGGTGGGAAGCCCCCGGTACAGGGTCCTGGTCACACATTCTCACACTGCCAGGTGATGAGAAGGAGGAAAGTCACCTGATCAGGAAGAATCTCGCTCAGCATAAGGCAAAGAACAAGTGTTGCACAGCCTTGCACTCTTACTTCTAACAGTGCTGGGGACACCTGTCATTAATGCTTCCAGAGTTAACGTCCATTTCACACTGTCATCAGGTGAATGAGATTTGTTTCCAGTGGAAGCTTGGGTTTATTGATGGTATTAGATGACCTATGGCTCATTTTCCCAAATGACTCAGAATTAAGAATCTTGCCTCCGAATATGATAGACCCCCAAATAATGTTTTCTTTCTTTCTTTCTTTCTTTCTTTCTTTCTTTCTTTCTTTCTTTCTTTCTTTCTTTCTTTCTTTCTTTCTTTCTTTTTTCTTTTCTTTTCTTTCTTTCTTTCTTTTTCTTTCTTTCCCTTTCTTTCTTTCTTTCTTTTTAGATCAGAGGGAATCATTTTATTCAAGGGAAGTAAATAAAATAATGTTTGTTTTTAAATAGAACACTTTTATTTAATAAATATAAACTTGATAAGTATAACTTTTGGATTATAGCAGTTCTTTGTTTTATTTCTTTTATAGTCATTTCAACCCATGAAATACAAAAGAAGTAAAAAGAAGTGGAAAGCGAATCAAACTTTCTTGAAACGTCCCTGTGGACTTGGGCACAGTTCTCATGTAATGCCACACGGCTGGCTGACCGGGGAGAAGAATGATAAAGGATTTGTTCACTCTGGCGCCGGCGCTGTAGCGCAGAGGGTGAAGCCACTGCCTGGGACACCTGTATTCCATCTCGGGGTGCGGTTGAGTCCTAGCTACCCCATTTCCCATCCAGCTTTCTGCTAATGCATCTTGGGAGGCAGCAGGTGTTGGTTCAAGTACTTGGGCCCCTGACAGCCATGTGGGAGACCCAGATGGAGTTCTGACGCCTGACTTCAGCATGGCTTAGCCCTGGCTGTTGTAGGCGCTTGGGGAGTGAACCAGTGGATGGAAGCGCTCTCTCTCTCCTTCTCCCTCTTTCTTTCTTTTTATTTTTTATTTATTTATTTTTTGACAGGCAGAGTTAGACAGTGAGAGAGGGACAAAGAGAAAGGTCTTCCTTTTCTGTTGGTTCACTCCCCAATTGACTGCTACGGCTGGCACGCTGAGCTGATCCATCTCTCTCTCTTTCCCACTCTCTATCTCTCTCTGTGTCACTCTGCCTTTCAAGTAGATAAAGCTAAGTAAGTAAATAAATACAGTTTTTAAAAGTTCCTGTGTCCTGGCTGGCACCGCGGCTCAATAGGCTAATCTTCTGCCTTGCGGCACCGCCACCCAGGGTTCTAGTCCCGGTTGGGGTGCCGGATTCTGTCCCGGTTGCCCCTCTTCCAGGCCAGCTCTCTGCTGTGGCCAGGGAGTGCAGTGGAGGATGGCCCAAGTGCTTGGACCCTGCACCCCATGGGAGACCAGGAGAAGCACCTGGCTCCTGCCTTCGGATCAGCGCGGTGCGCCAGCCACAGCGGCCATTGGAGGGTGAACCAACGGCAAAGGAAGAGCTTTCTCTCTATTTCTCTCTCTCTCTCTCACTGTCCACTCTGCCTGTCAAAAAAAAAAAAAAAAAAAAAAAAAAAGTTCCTGTGTCCTATAAAAAGTCCACTCACTAAATGTCACTCAAATATGTGGGAAAAGTTCAACTTCAAGGTTACGTTAACATTAGATCCCTTTTTTGTGTCTGTGGCCACACCCGGTGTGGGGAGGCAGAGAGTGAGGCAAGTCGTGCTGACCCAGGGGAATGCATAAACTGGAGCAAAAGCTAGGTGGGGTAGGTGGGGTAGTTCTGGTCCCAGAACTGAAAATGTGGATGTCCTTTGACCCAGTGTGTATCAATCTGCTCAGACTGCCACGGCAGAATACCCGGCCCAGGTGCCTTAACCAACAGAAAGTTCTGGAGGCCTCACCAGAAAGCAACCCCGCCCGCACCATGAGGCCCCGTTTCCCAACGTGTAGATGGTAACCTTTGCACTGTGTCCTCACATGGCCTCTGCTCCATTGCACATGCAGTGAGAAATCTGGTGCAGTACCTTTGTGTTTGTTTGTTTTTTTTTTTTTTTGTCCTAATTTTAAAGAGAGGGGACAGACCGAGATCTCCCATCCACTGGTTCATTCTCCAAATGCCTGCAATGGCCAGAACAGGGCCAAGCAGAGCTGGAAGCCAGAAACTCAATCCAGGTCACCCACCTGGGCTTCAGGGACCAAACAACTGGAGCTGTCACCTGCTGCCTCCCCGGGTGTGCAATAGCAGGAAGCTGGAATCCGGAGAGGAGCTGGCACTTGAACCCAGGCTCTCCAATATGGGTTGAAAAATGTCCCAAGTTGGCCAGTGCCATGGCTCACTAGGCTAATCCTCCACCTTGCGGCACCAGCACACCAGGTTCTAGTCCCGGTCGGGGCGCCGGATTCTGTCCCGGTTGCCCTTCTTCCAGGCCAGCTCTCTGCTGTGGCCAGGGAGTACAGTGGAGGATGGCCCAAATGCTTGGGCCCTGCACCCCGTGGGAGACCAGGAGAAGCACCTGGCTCCTGCCATCGGATCAGCGCCGTGCGCAGGTCGCAGCGCGCCAGCCGCGGCGGCCATTGGAGGGTGAACCAACGGCAAAAAAGGAAGACCTTTCTCTCTGTCTCTCTCTCACTGTCCACTCTGCCTGTCAAAAAAAATAATAATAATAAAATAAATACATCATTAGATGGAAAGAACAACATGTAGGGAAACATCTCTACCTCGATCCAATGTATGGAGTAAGAGCAGTAAAGTTTAGCAGCTGGTGTTTTCTGGAAGGATTTACAAGGCACCATGGGCACTTGGCACCTCTGGGGAGCAACCCTACAAGATGAGGAGGAAGAAGTTGATCCTTTATACTACCTGTACTGCATATACTTTGCCTGCCCTCACTGCTGTGTGTCAGTATTATTTTTACAATAATACTAATGAAATTAGTTTTCAGAAAGTAAAAGAATCAGGCAGCCAGCATGGTGGTGCAGCAGGTTAAGCTGCCGCCTGCAGCGCCAGGATCCCATATTGGGGTGCAGGTTTGAATTCTAGCTGTTATGCTTCTGATCCAGCTCCCTGCTAATGTGCTTGGGAAAGCAGCAGCAGATGGTCCATGCATTTGGGCCCCTGCCACCCATATGGGAGATCCAGATGGAGTCTCTGGTTTCCTGGCTCTGGGCTGGCCCAGCCCTGGCTGTTGTGACCATTTGGTTGAGTGAGCCAGCAGATGGAAGGTCTCTCTTTCTTTGTTTCTTCATCTTTCTTTGTCACTGTGCTTTTCAGAAAATAACAAATATATAATGAGTCTTAGAGAAAAAAAAAAATCAGTGCATGCCTGGGACTATTTTCTGCCCCATACCTGACAAAGTTTAGCAGCTGTGTAGACATGAACAGTACAAGTTTGTGCACTGGGGCAGGTGCCATGACGTAGTGGGTAAGGCCACCACCTGCAAAGCCAGCATCCCATATTGGTGCTGGTTTGAGCCCCAGCTGCTCTGCTTCCAATCCAGCTCTCTGCTAATGCACCTGGGAAAGCAGCAGAAAATGGGCCAAATATTTGAGGCCCTGTTCCACATGGGAGACTTGGAAGAAGCTCCTGGCTCCTGGCTTCAACCTGGCCCAGCCCCGGCCATTGCAGCCATTTGGGTGTGAACCAGCAGATGAAAGATTCTCTCTTTTTCTGCCTCTCTGTAACTCTGACTTTCAAATAGATAAATAAATCCTTAAAAAAAAAAAGAAGAAGAAGAAGTTTGTGTACTAGGTCAGTGTCCAGCTGAAGCTATCCTCTTTAGGACATTTGTATTTTAATGTTTATTTGTTCATTTTTATTTATCTGAAAAACATAGCAGCAGAAAGAGAGAGTGATCCTCTGTCTGTTGGCTTGCTCCCCAAATGCCTGCAACAGTCAGGACTGAGCCAGGCTGAACTCCATCTGGGTCTCCCACGTGGGTAGCAGGGACCCGAGTACTTGGGCCATCATTTGCTACCTCCCAGGCGTATTAGCAAGAAGTTGAATCTGCAGTGGAGTAGTAGGAATTTGAACCAGTACTCCAACAGGGAATGAAGGCATCCCAAGCAGCAACTTAACCGCCTGAGCCACAACGTCCACCCCCTTCACTCCTGTTTATGGCTAAAAAATATTTCATGAATGTACGATGTTTTGTTTATCCAGTCACCCATGAATGGACCTGTGGGTTGTTTCTGCCTTTGGCTATTGTGAGTAGTGCTGGTGTTGCGAACACAGTGTACTGGTTTTTATTTTTTTTAAACACTTGTTTTCAGTTCTTTTGTGTACATATCAGGGAGTGGGAGTGGAATTTCTGGGTGATATGGTAATTCTATGTTTAATTTTTGGGGGATTGACTATTACTTTTCATTGTGTTTTAAATATCTAATACATGCCCTGAATGAGATTGTATGGGACAGGACTTTAAAAGGTCTTTTAGTACAATATGTCATTGATAAGGGATATTATTTGTCTTAATTAAAGCAGTAATCTGAGTTCCACAATGTGATTTGCCTTGAGGCAATTACATGTCTTGTATAAAACGGACACTCCAATGTTCTTGCTGCTGAATGAAACAGAGACAGTGGATCTTAAAAGGATATACATGTTCTCTCTCCCCCACCCCACTTTTAAGATTTATTTATTTATTTGAAAGGCAGAGTTATAGAGAGGCAGAGGCAGAGGCAGAGGCAGAGAGAATCTTCCATCTACTGGTTCACTCCCCAGATGGATGCAACAGCCGAAGCTGGGCCGATCCGAAGCCAAGAGCCAGGAGCTTCTTCCAGGTCTCCCAGGTGCCTGCAGGGGCCCAAGCACTTGGGCCATCCCCCACTGCTTTCCCAGTCGCATTAGCAGGGAGCTAGATTGGAAGTGGAGCTGCAGGGACTCAACTTGCGATACTGATGCCACAGGCTGGGGCTTTAAACTGCTGAACCACAGCACCGGCCCCTACATATTCTCTTGATAGCACTAATATCCTTATACATGACACAATACCAAAAAAAAATCTATTATCCTAATTTTAGAGATATTAGTTTGTTTACTCAAAAAATAACTATTGACCTTTCCACATCCATTAGGATGTCTGTTATCAGAAAATAGAATGTGTTGGCAAGGGTGTGGAGAAACTGGAAGTCTTGCATATGGTCTATGGAGATGAAGATGGCGTACCTACTTGGACAATAGTACAGCATGCAGCTTGATTCACAAGAGCTAAGATAGGGAATCAACCCAGAGGTCCATCAGCTGTTGACTGGATAAAGAAATTACAGTATATACATACTATGGAGTACTACTCAGCTATAAAAAATGAAATCCTGTCTTCTGCAACAAAATGGATCAATTGGAATCCATTATACTTAGTGAACTAAGACAGTCCCCAAAAGACAGATACCATATGTTTTCCCTGATCTGAGGTAACCAATAGAGTACCTAAAAGATAATCTGTAAAAGCGAAATGGACACTTTGAAATGTGATGATTATTTATAGCCCTTGTCTCTTCTGTTGAGGAACAGTGTTTTTTTTTTTTTCCATAGTATTTGTTGAACTCTTTTACTCAGTGTAGGGTTAACTGTAATAAACTGAAAATAGATCTGTAAAAATTAAGAATGGGAATAGGAGAGGGAGGAGGAAGAAGGGTTTGAGTGTGGAGGGAGGGAGGGTAGGGTAGGAAGTATCACTACATTCCTAAATTGTATATATGAAATGCAGAAGCCTGTATAACTTAAATAACATTTTAAAAAATAGAAAAAGAAATTAGATTTTATATCTTTTTTTTTATTTTTTTTTATTTTTGATAGGCAGAGTGGACAGTGAGAGAGAGAGACAGAGAGAGAAAGGTCTTCCTTTGCCGTTGGTTCACCCTCCAATGGCCGCCGCTGCAGCCGGCGCACCGCACTGATCCGATGGCAGGAGCCAGGATCCAGGTGCTTTTCCTGGTCTCCCATGGGGTGCAGGGCCCAAGCACCTGGGCCATCCTCCACTGCACTCCCTGGCCATAGCAGAGAGCTGGCCTGGAAGAGGGGCAACCGGGACAGAATCCGGCGCCCCGACCGGGACTAGAACCCAGTGTGCCGGTGCCGCAAGGTGGAGGATTAGCCTATTGAGCCACGGCGCCGGCCCAGATTTTATATCTTTTATCTAGCTTTTTTTTATTTTTTTTGACAGGCAGAGTGGACAGTGAGAGAGACAGAGAGAAAGGTCTTCCTTTGCCGTTGGTTCACCCTCCAATGGCTGCCGCGGCTGGCGCACCGCGCTGATCCGATGGCAGGAGCCAGGTACTTATCCTGGTCTCTCATGGGGTGCAGGGCGCAAGCACTTGGGCCATCCTCCACTGCACTCCCAGGCCACAGCAGAGAGCTGGCCTGGAAGAGAGGCAACCGGGGAATTAAAGCATTTTTCTGAAATAAGTCAGTTAACTCTATCAATGAAAGGCCATGATTATTATCTATCACTAAATGTTGAAAAGTGAAAACAAACAAAAAAAAGAAAATAGCTCAGCAGATACTCAGAAAATTAAAAATATAACTGGCGTATGACTCTGAAACTCCCCTTGTGAAGAGACACCCAAAGCGACTGAAAGCGTGGACTCAGGCAGACACACTTGCACACCACACTCTTTGCAGCATGAGTTCCAATAGCCACGATGTGCGCCCAACCTAGGTTCTCATGTGCAGATGAAAGGATCAACAAGATGTGGTATATATATATATATGTGTGTGTGTGTGTGTGTGTGTGCGCACACACACATATAGATCAATCAGACATATATGTTTCATATATATATGCATCAGATATATATTTCATATAAATATATATGTAAAATGGAATATTATTTAGCCTTAAAAGGGCAGGGACCTCTGATGCATGCTATGTCATGGATGAAACGTAAGAACACACAGCTAAGAAAAGTCAGCCAGTCACAAACTGGCAAATATATGATTTCATTTATATGAGGTGCCTAAATAGTCAAATCCATAGACACGCAAAATAGAATGATGGCTGTTGGAGGCTGGAGGGGCTTCATGTTTAGTGGGTAAGCTGAATTTTGGTTGGGGAAGTTGAGAAAGTTCTGGAGAGGCTTGGAGATGGTGATGACTGACACGAAGTGGTCAATAGGCATTTTACAAAATAAATGACAGCCTTGATGTCTCTGAACTGTTCCCTGAAAAAGGGATAAAGTGGCAAGTTCTGTGTTACATATCTGTTACCACAGAAAAGAAGCACCCATACACACATATATGGAGATACATATATATATATATATATAAAACTATTCAGCGTCTAAGGAGACTGGAGAGCACGCACACAGCACCGGTGAAACAGTCCTTGCCTTCAGAGAACTTACTGTCTAGTAGGGAACATGGGCAATACAGAGGAATTTAACACCCCTCCCCTCCACATGAACATGGGAAGTCTTCAGGAAGGTCATGGAAAATACATAGCATGAAAAAAAGCTATGCATGGATTTAAGAATTTTTGCACCAAAATTAATTTTTTCCTTTAAGATTTATTTTAGCTGGCGCGCAGCTCACTAGGCTAATCCTCCACCTGCAGTGCTGGCACCCCGGGTTCTAGTTCCGGTTGGGGCACTGGATTCTGTCCTGGTTGCTCCTCTTCCAGTCCAGCTCTCTGCTGTGGCCTGGGAGTGCAGTGGAGGATGGCCCAGGTCCTTGGGCCCTGCACCCCATGGGAGACCAGGAGGAAGCACCTGGCTCCTGGCTTTGGATCGGTACAGCGCGCCGGCCGTAGCAGCCATTTGGGGAGTGAACCAACGGAAGGAAGACCTTTCTCTGTCTCTCTCTCTCTCTCTCTGTCTAACTCTGCCTGTCAAAAAAAAAAAAAGATTTATTTTAACTTGAAAGGCAAAGTGACACAGAGAGAGGGAGAGAGCAAGAGAGAATATGATCTTCCATCCACTGGTTCATTCCCCAAATGGCCACAATGACTGGGACTGGGCCAGGCCAAAGCCAGGAGCAAGGAACTCCAATCAGGTCTCCCATGAGGGTGGCAGGGGGCCAAGCACTTGGGCCATTGTCTGTGCTTTCCCAGGTACATTAGCAGGGGACTGGATCAGAAGCGGAGCAGTTGGGACTTGAACCTGGAACTCTGATATAGGATGCCGGTATTGTAGGTGGTAGCTTAATCTACTATGCTGTGATGCTGACCCTTTAACTTAAAAAAAAATTTTTTTTTGTTTCCATTTTGTTTGGAAGGCAGAGAGAGTTGTTGTGGCCCAGCTGGTTAAACAACTTGAGACACCAGCATCCCATATGGTGCCAGTTTGAGTCCTGGCTGCTCTGCTTGCCTTCCAGCTCTCTGTTAATACACCTAGGAAAGCAGCCGCAGATGGCCCAAGTACTTGTCCCCTAACACCCGACTGGGAGACCTGAATGTGTTCCTGCCTCCTGGCTTCGTTGGCCTGGCCCAGTCCTGGCTATTTCGACCATTTGTGAAATTAAGCAGATGGAAAATTCTTCCTTCCTTCCTTCCTTCCTTCCTTCCTTCCTTCCTTCCTTCCTTCCTTCCTTCCTTCCTTCCTTCCTTCTTTCTTTCTTTCTTTCTTTCTTTCTTTCTTTCTTTCTTTTTAAGGCAGAGGCAAAGAGACACAAAGACAGAAAGAGAGATCTTCCACACTCTGATTCATTCCCGAGATTCCTGCAACAAATGGCTGCAGTGACCAGCACTGGCCAGGTCTCCCACGCGGATGGCAGGAACCCAAGGATGTGGGCCATCTTCTGCTGCCTTCCCAGGCGCATTAGCAGGCAGCTGGATCAGAGCGGAGAGGCCGGGACTCAGACCGGCAGTCAGCCCACTACAAGATGTGCCTGTCCCAGTCGGCAGCTTGACCCACCGCCCCACGATGCCCGCCCTACAGTGCTCCTCCCCCTTTTCTGCAAGCCTCTGGAAGGCATGAGGAAGCAGTGAGTTCCTCACCCTCCAGCACCAGCGAGGTGAGTGCCAAGCGAGGTGCGGTGCCCAGCCCCTTTAAAGTTGTGGGAAAAATCTAGAACACAGGGGCCCCAGGTTTTCAGGCCTTCGATTCTTATTTTTCTTTCCAAACATTAAGAGATAAATCTGGGTTAACTACGGAACTAAAAATTTAATGTTCTGGGGCCAGGGCTGTGGTGTAGCAGGTGAAGCTGCCGTCTACAGTGCCAACATCCCACATGGGTGCCAGTTCAGGTCCTGGCTGCTCCACTGCCGATCCAGCTCCTGCTAATGCACCTGGGAAAGCAAAGGAAGATGACCCAAGTGCTTGTGCCCCTGCACCCATGTGGGAGACCCAGAAGAGGCTCCTGGCTCCTGGCTTCGCATCAGCCCAGCTCTGGCTGTTGCAGCCATTTGGGGAGTGAACCAACGGATGGAAGATTTTCTCTCTCTCTGTAACTCTGCTTTCCAAATAAATAAATACATTTTAAAATAAAAAAGTGATAACTAGTGCTAAAGGCAGCAATAGAGCGGGGGAAAGGGGGTATATTGTGTACCTGCTGTCTGAGGTGAGGGCCATGGGGAGTCTCTTTGGTAAAGGGACATTATAATACATATTTATATGTAGATATTTTTCCTTTAGTAATTCAAGTTCTAGGGTCCCATGCCTGGCCAACCAAGTACCAGAACCTTCACTGAAGGTCTGTAGCAGCCAGAGAGAAAATGACCTAGAGACCCATTTATGCAAAGAACACAACATTTGTAAAGCATTTACTGTGCATGAGTTCCTGTTCTGCAGTTCACAAACATTAAGTCATTTATCTTCCAGCAAACTTTTTTTTAAAGATTTATTTATTTAGTTGAAAGGCAGAGTTATGCAGAGGCAGAGAGAAAGAGAATCTTCCATCCACTGGTTCACTCCCCAGATGACCGCAACAGCCAGAGCTGCACTGATCTGAAGCCAGGAGCCAGGAGCTTCCTCCAGGTCTCCCACTCAGGTGCAGGGGCTCAAGGACTTGGGCCATCTTCTGCTGCTTTCCCAGGCCATAGCAGAGAGCTGGATTGGAAGTGGAGCAGCCCACACTCGAACCGGGAACCAAGTGGGATGCCGGCACTGCAGGCAGCAGCTTTACCCACTATACCACAGCACCAGCCCCACTTTAATTATCTATGTTAAATAAACTCAGGAAACCGATTCTTACAAATAAGAGTAAGAAAGCTGTTTTTCCTGGTTTCACTTTTACTAAATGGAAGTAACTGAAGACAGTAGCTCCTTAATTCAAAAAGAATTTGATCTTTTCATGCACAAGGATACATTGCTGAAAATGTTAAAACTTCAGGGCACCTGTTTTCTCACAATTAGGATTCCTACATGAGACTGAGGAGGATAAAAATACATTTAAGTAAATGCTGAAAACTATTTGCTGATAATCTCTTACTCTGCATAGGAAAAAGTGACTTAATTCTGTTCATTTAAAAAAAAAGCTCAATTAAGTAGACCAAAATAGTTCCAATGAAAGACATAAATTTCTTTTATGGGGCAATATTTGAGAATCTACTACTATATTAAGACATCTTTTTGGTTAGATTGTTTAAATAATACATATTTTCAACTCAAAGAAGGGACAAGATAAAAAGAGTGTTAACTAAGGCCTTGAAACTCCATGCTTTTTATTTTTTTTTATTTATTTATTTTTTTTTTGACAGGCAGAGTGGACAGTGAGAGAGAGAGACAGAGAGAAAGGTCTTCCTTTGCCGTTGGTTCACCCTCCAATGGCCGCCGCGGCCGGCGCGCTGCGGCCGGCGCACCGCGCTGATCCGATGGCAGGAGCCAGGAGCCAGGTGCTTTTCCTGGTCTCCCATGGGGTGCAGGGCCCAAGCACCTGGGCCATCCTCCACTGCACTCCCTGGCCACAGCGGAGGGCTGGCCTGGAAGAGGGGCAACCGGGACAGAATCCGGCGCCCCGACCGGGACTAGAACCCGGTGTGCCGGCGCCGCTAGGCGGAGGATTAGCCTATTGAGCCGCGGCGCCGGCCGAAACTCCATGCTTTTTAAATTTTTTTTTAAGATTTATTTTTTCTTTATTTGAAAGGCAGAGTTACAGAGAGATGAGGAGAGAGGGATCTTCCATCCGCTGGTTCACTCACAAAATGGCCAAAACATCCAGGGCTGGGCCAGGCCAAAGCCAGGAGCCCAGAGCTTCTTTCAGGTCTCCCACGTGGGTGCAGGGGCCCAACACTTGGGCCATCCTCTGCTGCCTTCCCAGGCACATTAGCAGGGAGTAAGATTGGAAGTGGAGCAGCTGAGACTCAAACTGGCACCCATATGGGATGCCTACATCACAGGGGAAGGCTTTACCTGCTACGCCACAACACCACTTTCTACGTTTTTTTTTTTTTTTTTTTTTTTTTTTTTTTTAAAGATTTATTTATGGCCGGTGCTGCGGCTCACTTGGCTAATCCTCCGCCTAGTGGCGCCAGCACCCCGGGTTCTAGTCCTGGCTGGGGCGCCGGATTCTGTCCCGGTTGCTCCTCTTCCAGGCCAGCTCTCTGCTGTGGCCCGGGAGTACAGTGGAGGATGGCCCAAGTGCTTGGGCCCTGCACCCGCACGGGAGACGAGGGGGTGGGGTGAAGCACCTGGCTCCGGGCTTCGGATCTGCGTGGTGCACCGGCTGCAGTGCGCCGGCCAAAGTGGCCATTTGGGGAGTGAACCAACGGAAAAGGAAGACCTTTCTCTCTGTCTCTCTCTCTCTAACTCTGCCTGTCAAAAAAAAAAAAAAATTTATTTATTTAAAAGGCAGAGTTAAAGAGAGAGAGAGAGAGAGAGAGAGAAAGTCAGAGAGAGAGAGGTCTTCCATCCACTGGTTCACTCCCGAAATGGCCACAACAGCTGGAGGCAGGCCAGGCGCTTCTTCCGGCTCTCCCACATGGGTGCAGGGGCCCAAACACTTGTGCCATCCTCCACTGCTTTCCCAGGTGCACAGAGAGCCAGATCTGAAGTGGAGCAGCCAGAACTTGAACTGGCGTGTGTATGTGATGGCAGTGTCGCTAGTGGAGGCTTTACCTGCAACACCACCACGCTGGCCCCTCTGCGTGTTTTTTTAGTCAACAGCAGTAGTAAGCAGGCTTTGAGGTCTGGGGGAAAAAACAAAAGCTGCTTCTTCTTCTTCTTCTTTTTTTTTTTTTTTTTGTTTTTAAAGATTTACTTATTCACTTGAAAGTCAGTTATAGAGAGGTACAGGGAGAGAGAGAGGTCTTCAATCTGCTGGTTCACTCCCCAAACAGCCACAACAGCCGGAGCCAGGCGCCAGGAGTTTCTTCTGGCCCCCGCATTTGGGTGCAGAGACCCAAAGACTTGGGCCATCCTCCACCGCCTTCCCAGGTCATAGCAGAGAGCAGGATCAGAAGTGGAGCAGCCAGGACCCGAACCGGCGCTCATATGGGATGCCGGCACTGCAGGTGAGGGCTTTACCCACTACGCCACAGTGCTGGCCCCAGAACAAAAGCTAACAGGATAGTAAGAGGAGGGTATTTGGCCTAGTGGTTAAGACGATGCACTCCATGTTGGAGTGCCTGCAGTCAGGCCCTGCCTCCACTCCTGAGTCCAGTTCCTGCTGACACAGTCTGGGAGGCAGCAGGTGAAGAAGGTTCAAGTACTTGGATCCCTGCCACCCACTTGGAAGATGTGGGTTGAGTACAGGCTCCCAGCTTCAGCCTGTCCCAGTCTCAGCAGCTGGAGTTATCTGAGGAGTGAACTAGTGGATGGGGACTCTCTCTCTCTCTCTTTCCTTCTCAAATGAATAAAAACAAGTAAAAATTAAAAAAAAAAAAAAAAGTTAAGCGACCTGCACTGTGGTGCAGCAGGTTAAGGCACCACCTGCAACACTAACATCCATACGGGTGCTGGTTTGCCTACTGACCACTCCACTTCCAATCCAGCTCCCTGCTAATGACCTGGGAAAGCAGCAGACGATGGCTCAAGTGCTGGGGCCCTGCCACCAACCTGGGACACCTGGAAGAAGTTCTTGGCTCCTGGCTTCAGCCTGGCCCAGCATAGTAGTTGCAGCCATTTGGGGAGTGAACCAGCAGATGGAAGATCTCTCTCTCTCTCTTTCTAACTCTGCCTTTAAAATAAATAAATCTTAAAAAAAAAAATACAGACTGTGCCAATGAACTTCATACTGGAAAGCCAAGTGTCATCTTGGAATTTCCCTTTGCTCTGTAGTCCCAGCCGACGCAGCGCCAGTCACTGATTTGTACAGTAAGAATAAAGGCACGATCGTGACTCCTGTCTGCAGCAGCCACCTTCTCTCTGCTTTCCCCTTCATGGATTTGCCTTCATCACTTCCAAGCTGATCACCAGCCCTTGCTAAGATCATCAATGACGTCCAAGTCATTAAAGCAGTGGGTATTTTTATTTTTTATTTTTAAGAGTAGAGAGGGGTCGGTGTTCATACTTTAAATACCCATAACTGGGGCTGGTGCTGTGGCGTAACAGGTAAAGCCACTGCCTGCAGTACCGGCATCCCATATGGGCACCGGTTTGAGCCCCGGCTGCTCCACTTCTGATCCAGCTCTCTGCTAAGGCCTGGGAAAGCAGTAGAGGATAGCCTAGGTCCTTGGGCCCCTGCACTCACGTGTGAGACCCGGAGGAGGCTCCTGGCTTCTGGTTTCGGATCGGCTCAGCTCCGGCCGTTGTGGCCAGCTGGGGAGTCAACCAGTGGGTGGAAGACCTCTCTCTCTCTCTCTCTCTCCGTAATTCTTTCAAATAAATAAATAAATCCTAAAAAAAAAAAAAAAAAAAAAAAAAAAAAAAAAAAAAAAAGAGCAGAGAGATGGTGAGAAATCTCCTACCCACTGGTTCACTCCCAAATTGCAGGGCTGGGCCAGGTCTCCCATGGATGGCAGGGACAACCTTTTTTTTTAAAAGGTTGATTTATTTGAAAGATAGAGTTACAGAGAAAGAGAGAGAGAGAGAGTGAGTGACAGAGAGATCTTCCATCTGCTGACTTTCTCCCCACTTGGCCACAACAGTCAGAGCTGGGCCAGGCTGAAGCCAGGAGCCAGGAGCTTCACCCTGGTCTCCCATGTGAGTGGCAGGGGCTCCTGCTTGGGCCATCTTTTGCTGCCTTCCCGGGTGCATTAGCAGGGAGCTGGATCAGAAGAGGAGCAGCCGGGACATGAACCAGCGCCCATGTGGGATGCTGGCATCACAGATGGCAGCTTTACCTGCTATACCACAACACCGGCCAACCAAACCTTGACTTTTGAGTAGATGGGTTTTTTTTTCCATATAGATATTAATTAGAATCATTTATAGAAAAGACTTATTTCTCCATTGAATTAAACTTGGAGCCTTAGTGGAAAATCAATTGGCCATTTAATTAGAGGTCTGTTTCTGGACTTAATTTGGTTCCACTGATCTCTATGTCCTGCTTTATGCTACCACTCTGAGTCGGTTGCTCCACCTTTTCAGTAAGATCAGGAAAAGTGAAACACAGCATGGCCAAGAGCATGTGGGGAGCCAGCGGACAGGTAGGAGTTCTCTCTGCCTCTCAAATTAAAGGAGAAAAAGAAACCAAAAATTTTGTTTTAAAGATTTGTTTATTGATTTGAGAGGTAGAGTTACAGAGAGAAAGAGACACACAGAGAGAGGTCTTCTATTTACTGGTTCACTCCCCAGGTAGCTGCAATGGCCAGAGCTGCGCCAATCCGAAGCCAGGATCCAGGAGCCTCCTCCGGGTCTCCCACGTGGGTACAGGGGCCCAAGGACTTGGGCCATCTTCCACTGCTTTCCCAGGCCATAGCAGAGAGCTGGATTGGAAGAGGAGCAGCAAGGACGTGAACTGGTGCCCATATTGGATGCTGGCACCCCAGGCAGAGGCTTAGCCCACTGTGCCACAGCGCCAGCCCACAAAAATGCTTTTTAATTAAAAAAAAAAAATGGTTCCTAGATCCCCCAGGAAAGCCACCCAAATTACACGGAACCGTGACATGAATGAGGAATAAATGTTTCTTGTTCTAGGACACTTGGACATCCGGGCTGTTTGTTACCACGTATAATGTCAATTACCACAGAGTGAGGAGACCCTGGGGGCTTGTGGGAAACGTGGTTAGCTCTTCACCAGAGGCAGCAAACAGGAAAAGGCCATTTTCTGCCCCTGGACACTGACACAGCCTTCATTTAGCCACAGCAGACAGCCAGAATGTGTGCTACAGCAGGCACGGGGATGGCAGGGCAAGAACCTGGGTCTTTGATGAGGCCAACTGAGTCAGCCCGCCCTCCTGCCGGACTTTCTTTCTTTCCTTCTTTCCTTCTTTCCTTCCTTCCTTCCTTCCTTCCTTCCTTCCTTGACAGGCAGTTAGTGAGAGAGAGAAAGACAGAGAGAAAAGTCTTCCTTCCATTGGTTCACCCCCAAAATGGCCGCTGTGGCCGGCATACTGTGCCAATCCGAAGCCAGGAGCCAGGTGCTTCCTCCTGGTCTCCCATGCTGGTGCAGGGCCCAAGCACTTGGGCCATCCTCCACTGCACTCCCGGGCCACAGCAGAGAGCTGGACTAGAAGAGGAGCAACCGGGACAGAATCCGGCGCCCCGACCAGGACTAGAACCCGGGGCACCGGCACCACAGGCGGAGGATTAGCCAAGTGAGCCACAGCGCCGGCCTCTTTTAATTTGAGATTCAGATAGAGAGAAAGCGAGTGAGACAGAGACAGCTACAACCCACTGGCCCACTCCCCAGGTGCCCCTGATGGCCAGGAGCCAGGACCTCCATCCAGCTCTCCCACACACGTGGCAGGAACCCAACTTCTTGAGACATCAACACTGCCTCCCGGGGTCTGCATTAGCAGGGAGCAGGAATCGGGAGCTCGGGCTGGGCACTAAACTCAGGCCCTCTGATGTGAGATGAAGATTCATTTATTTATTTATCTGAAAGGCAGAGTTACAGAGAGAGAGAGAGAGAGAGAGAGAGAGAGAGGCCTTCCATTCTCTGGTTCACTCCTAAATGGCTGCAATGGCCGGGGCAGAGCCAGGCTGAAGCCAGGAGTCAGTAGTTTCTTCTGATCTCCCACGTGGGTGCAGGGGCCCAAGCACTTGGGCCATCTTCCAGTGCTTTCCCAGGCACATTAGCAGGGTGCTGGATCAGAAGTGGAGCAGCCAGTACACAAACCAGTGCCCGAAAGGGATGCGGGCATTGCAGGTGGAGGCTTTACCTGCTATGCCACAGCGCCCGCCTCCCTCACTGGATTTCTTATAAAGTTAGTTAGAGCAATTCTTTATAATGTAAGATAGCGGACTCACATTTTCTGTTCCTTGTACTCAAAGCCATCTTCTGATAGAGCAACATTTCAAAAATAAGTTTATCAGCTTCCCCCGAGCCCAATCCTCTGCTAGTGTTTCCTATTTGGGCAAACACAACCCTATCCAACAGGTTACGTGAGCCACAACCCTGAGTCAACCTTGGCACTTCCCTCAGTCTCAGCATTTCCTGCCTGGTGTCTGTTAACCCATTACCACCTGCTGTCTCATCCCTCTTCCTCACTAACATCACACTGAACAAAACCAGCACCACCCCCTAGCCCCCAAAGGAACCCCCTGGCCGGTCCACCTGCCTCTCCTTGGGCTTGCTGCTACTCCTTTTTTTTTTTTTTTTTTTTTTTTTTTTTTAAGATTTATTTATTTAGTTGAAAGGCAGAGTTGCACAGAGAGAGAGGAGAGGCAGAAAGAGAGGTCTTCCAGCTGATGGTTCACTCCCCAGTTGGCCAAAATGGCCAGAGCTGTGCTGATCTGAAGCCAGGAACCAGGTGCTTCTTCCAGGTCCCCCACGTGGGTGCAGGAGCTCAAGGACTTGTGCTGTCTTCCACTGCTTTCCCAGGCCATAGGAGAGAGCTGGATCGAAAGTAGAGCAGCCAGGACTCAAACAGGTGCCCATATGGGATGCTGGCACACCACAGCACACAGGCGGAGGCTTAGCCCGCTATGCCACAGTGCCGGCCCCAGGTCAGCCTCTTTGATGGGCTCAGAGAAGCATGAGCCCTTTCTTTATAACCTCTGTTGACTTTTTTTTTTTTTTTAAGATTTATTTATTGACTTGAAAGACGGTGACAGAGAGACAGAGAAAGAAAGAGAGAGCTAGAGAGAGAGCGCGTGGGCCCTTCCCTCTGCTGGTTCACTCCCCAAATGGTTACAACATCCAGGGCTGGGCTAGGCTAAAGCTAGGAGCCTGTAACTCCATACTAGTCTCCCACATGGGTGGCAAAGGCCCAAGCACTTGGGCCATCATCAGCTGCCTTCCAGGCACATTAGCAGGGAGCTGGGTTGGAAGTGGAACAGCCGGGACTCAAACCGGTGTTCTAGGGGTCTGCCTGCCTCACAGGTGGCTTAGTGCACTGGGCCACAACTGTCCCTACCCGTTGCTTCTTACATTTGGCATTGATGGTGTCTGAATCTCCTGGAAGCTTTGCAGAGACAAGGCCCATGCCTATTCTGCCTATGCTGGCGGTCTCAGTTCAGTAGTGACAAGAGGGCCTGGTGCAAAGTTAGGGCTTCAATAAATCTGGTGAAGAGGGGGCAGGCATGGTGGCACCACTTAGGATGCCAGCACCCCATGGTGAAGTGCCAGTTCAAGTCCCAGCTACGCCTCTTCTGAGCCAGCTGCCTGCTGATGAATCTTAGCAGGCAGCAGATGGTGGCTCAAGCACTTGGGCCTCTGCCTGCCATCGGGGAGACAGGATGGAGGTCCAGACTCCTGGCTTCAGTGTGGCCCAGCCCTGGCTGTTGTGGGTATTTGGGGGGTAGAGCAGCAGATGGAAGATTTCTGTCTCTCTGTCGCTCTTTCAAGTAAACTGAAATAAGCATTTGAAAAAATTATTAAAGAAGGAAAGATAGTGGGCTGGCATTACAGTGTGGTGGTTAAACCACCACTGGGATACCTGTATCCCCTGAGTGCCTGGGTCTGAGTCCTTTCTCCACTGCAGATCCAGTTTCCTGCTGGTGGGCACCCTGGGAGGCAGCAGGTGATGGCTAGAGAATTTGGGTCCCTGACACCCATATGAAAGACCTGGCTGGAGTTTCTGGCTCCTGGATCAGGCCCGGCACAGCTCTGGCTGTTGCAGTCATTTGGAGAATGAACTGCAGGATGGAAGATCTCTCTCGCTCTCTTTCCCTCTGCCTTTCCAATAAGTAAATAAACAAAAGGGGGCGGGGGAGGAAGGGTGGATGGTACAGGACATGGTGGAGCATCCACCCCCCAGAGCTGTGCTCTCAGCCGGGAGCCCAGCAAGGCCTCTTATGGAGCTGCCATGTGAGCTGCTGTGCAGGACGCACAGGAGCGAAGGGGCAGCAGTGGGAAAGCAGCCAGGCTGCGTGTACGAGTGCGCAAGGAGCACGGTGCTGGTAGACAACTGAGTCAAGGAACACTGAAGCCTGAGTTGAAGGCAGACAGCGGAGCAGGAGAGGGCAGGGGCCGAGCAGGGCGAGACACGCTGGCCGGCTGCACAGTTTAATGTCTGAATGGGGGCACTGGTTTTGTTTGTTTGTGAGATGCAGCCAGAGAGAGAGCGAGCGAGCGTGGACTCCCATCCACTGATTCATTCCCTAAATCCCCACCGTGGCCAGGGCTGGTTCAAGGCTGGATCAGGGCCAAAGCCAAGAGCCAGGAACTCAGTCCAGGTCTCCCACGTCGGGGGCAGGGACCTGATTACTCAAGCAATTCCACTGCCTCCCAGGGTCTGCATTGGCAGGAAGCTGGAGACAGGAGCCGGAGCTGGGCAGCAAACCCAGGTACACTAATGTGAGATACGGCCGTATCATATCGACTGGCATGCCTGCCTCTACAAATTCCATTTGGTCACTTTGTTTCTGGGTAATTTGTTACACAATGGCTAAGGTAGTGTATTTGAGGAATCTGTAATTATCATTACATTCTCAGAATCAGGTTAACAATTACAAAGTAACTGCAGTGCCAGTTTGCTAAGAATCTTTGGTCCTCAGTTTCCTGGTATACTTTCTCCAGGTTTACTTTTTATCCAAGCTTGGGATTAGGTCCAGCAAGGGAGAAGACGGAATTCTTCAAACCGCTGGAAGGCGCAAAAGGTAGTTTGCGAGTGCTGTTTCAGGACAGGCTGAGAAAGGGACACCTCCCCCCAGCCCGTCAAGGCAAGACCCAACAGAGTCTCCTGTTCAAGAAACAAGGGCTCCCCTCAGCCCTAATCATGACCCTGACCAGGCGCTGGTTCCCCTAATTGCTGCTAAGGAAAAAAGCCAACTTTCAGAACACATGTGTCCATGACAGAAGCAATGTAGCTGGGTGCGCTTGGGTAGATACATCCAGAACTTCTAGAAGGATTCTACTCCTATCAGGGTTTGGGTTTGCAAGCAACAGAAACTGCTGATGGCATCAAAAGGTGAGAGTTCGAGGCAGCTCACAGAAGCGACGAGAAGCAGGAAGACTGGGCTCCGAGCATGCGCACGAGCACGGGCTCAGGGTGCAGGGAGCCCTGCGCGGCCGGAGAGTGATCCAAGAAGAGGCTGCCCCAGGACAGAGGATACCAGGGCAGCCACAGGTCTCTCACTGCTGCCACGAGTTTCCTAACAACCTGGCGACCCCGCTTGGCTTCCACAACATTCTCAGCATGCAAAAGCTGCCAACAGATATTCCAGCAGTTCCAGACACTAGCAGAGACACAGCCCAGCAGTGAGGCAGATGGCGAAGGGGAACGTCATGAACTGCATTGATACCACAAAGCTGTGTTTTCTTTTCTTTTCTTTTTTTCTTTTTTTTTTTTTTGACAGGCAGAGTGGATAGTGAGAGAGAGAGACAGAGAGAAAGGTCTTCCTTTTGCCATTGGTTCACCCTCCAGTGGCCGCCATGGCTGGCGTGCTGCGGCCAGCGCACCGTGCTGATCCAAAGGCAGGAGCCAGGTGCTTCTCCTGGTCTCCCATGGGGTGCAGGGCCCAAGCACTTGGGCCATCCTCCACTGCCCTCTCGGGCCACAGCAGAGAGCTGGCCTGGAAGAGGGGCAACTGGGACAGAATCCGGCGCCCCGACTGGGACTAGAACCTGGTGTGCCGGCGCCGCTAGGTGGAGGATTAGCCTAGTGAGCCATGGCGCCGGCCTAAAGCCGTGTTTTCTAAAGGGGCAGGCAGGGGAGGTCTTCTGCTTCCCTGAAATGCTGCAGATTGGGTGTGGTGAACCCACTTCTAGCACTGCTCACACACTGAGGACGAGGGCCTTTCCCCACCTTCACAAGATAAAGCCACAAAAAGAAACGTAATGACCTGATTGGTATTCCAAAATCCTCTTTTGAAATCAAATGTGGAGGTGAGCTTTCAGCCTAGTGGTTAAGAAGCCCCTCCTGCGGGCCAGCGCTGTGGTGCAGCGGGTTAAAGCTGCCACCTGCAGCACTGGCATCCCATATGGGTGCGGGTTCGAGTCCTGACTGCTCCTCTTCTGATCCAGCTCTCTGCTATGGCCCTGGAGAGCAGCAGAAGATGGTCCAAGTCCTTGGGCCCCTGCACCCATGTGGGAGACCCAGAAGAAGCTCCTGGCTTTGGATTGGCTCAGCTTTGGCCGTCATGGCCAATTGGGGAGTGAACCAGCGGGTGGAAGAGCTCTTTCTCTCTCTCTGTCTCGACCTCTGTTAACTCTTTCAAATAAATAAAATAAATCTTTAAATAAAAATTAGAACGTTATGAACTGGCTAGCTGTTAAGACTCTGAGCACTTGGATCCCGTGTAGACTGCCTGGGTTTGATGCCTGGCTCCAGCTTCCTGCTAACGCAGACCCTAGAAGGCACCACGAAATGTTCACCGGAGGAGAAAAATCACTGCTTTATGTACTGCCTTTTTTTTTTTTTTGGCCTTTAAAACAGAAATACATTTTACTTATTAGTGAAACAGAGAGGTCCCATCTGCTGGTCCACTCCCCAAATGTCCACAACAGCTGGGAAAGGGCCAAGGCCAAAGCCAGGAGATCAGAACTCAAACTTGATCTCCCATGCAGGCTGCAGGACCCCAATTACTTGCATGTTAAGGATGTATACATTTCAAACTTTTTTTTGTACTAAAGTAAACTTTTACGTCCATTTCCACTAACTTTAAGTATACGCCTATGATGTAAACAGGTAAAACTGGAGAGCATTATTTCATGCTTGTTTTGCCATTTTCTCCGTTTAAGTGTAAAAACTGAATGAATGGTAGCAACACACGTGAAACTAAGCATGCTCAGAAACTGCATGCAGAGGCTGGCCCGTTCTCAGGGCCGTCACCCACCTTCTACCGTTCTACAGGATGACCCAGTGACTGTCCTGGAGCTTGCATAATGAGAGAAAATCAAAGGGGCAGGTGTTGTGGTGTAGCAGGTGGGGCCGCCGCCTGGGATGCTGGCATCCCACACGGGCTCTGCTCCGTGCCCTGGCCGGTCCACTTCCTGTCCAGCTCCCTGCTAATGATCTGGAAAAGTCAGGAGAAGATAGCTCAGGTGTTTGGTCCCCTGCTACCCAAGAGGGAGACCTAGAGGAAGCTCCTGGCCCCTGGTTTCAGCCTGGCCCAGCACTGGCCATTGCGACCATCTGAGGAGTGAACCAGCAGATGGACAATCTCTATCTCTGTATCTGTCTCTCCCTCTCTCTCTGTAACTTTCAAATAAATCAATCTTCTTTTTTAAAGAAAATCATCAACACAAATGTTTATTGACAGTCTACTGCGCACTAAGCCTTGTGCAAGATGCGCTCTCTGCACGTTGTTTATACGTTGGACTGTGTGGGAAAGAACTAATTAGAAATTTTATTCCCCTGGAAAATAATTGTAGCCTATGAATGTTCAAGGCAAGGGCAACTCTGCAACTTTTCCTCACTAGAACAAACTCCACGGGGCTGGTGTTGCGGTCCGAAGAGTGAAGCTGCCACCGCCCACGAGCGCATCGCATCAGAGCACCAGGTCAGCCCCCAGCTGCTCCACTTCTGACCTGGGTTCCTACTGGGAAAGCAGCAGCAGATGGCCCACATGCTTGGGCACGTCACCCACCTGGGAGACCCCTGGATGGAGTTTCAGGCTCCTGGCTTTGACCTGGCTCAGGTCAGCCCCAGCCATTTTGGGAGTGAGCAAGCAGATGGATTATCTTTCTCTGTGTAACTCTGCCTTTCAAATAAGTAAATAAATGTCTTTTTTTTTTTTTTTAAAGAAAGGTCTCCAAGGACACATGCTTTAAAAAGCTTGGGTCAATCATTTTGCTGAAGGACTCTCTAGACAAACCCATAACCCACAGAAGTCACGATCCGGGAGCACAAGGAAGCAGAAGCCAGGCCTGAATGAAGGAGACCACTTCCAGTGCCCACTATGAATAGCATCGGGTCATTGCGCTCGGTCTGACAGGCTCAGCAGAGTCAACCTCGGCTTCCCAACAATCTATATCACACAGGTAAAAGCAGTGCAATACACCACAGAGCAGAGGAAGCGTAACACTAATAGCTCATCTTACACAGCTACAGAAATAGTAAGAATAAAGATCTTCAGGCTAACCTCTCGTTCAGAAAAAGCAGCTGGAAGGCTCCATACAGACTAACGGGGAGGAGGAGAAGTTAATGGCCAGATTTGGTCAGTACACACGGCACACGTGTACTGAATTAGTGGCCTGTACTCTGTAAATACATACAATTAAAATTGAAAACAAGAAAAGTAGGGTCTGTACTTGATACTGAGACTTTTAGCCAGGGCACTGAGAAACTACAGAAATTTTCAAAACTCCTGGATGACTCTCATCAGGCAAATGGATGGACAGTGGAGTTGGCCCACGGAGAGTCCCTCCCTGGGCCCCAGCTGGTACTCTGTGACTTCACCAACACTGACAGCTAATGCTGTCTTTTGAAAAAATATCTCACATATATTTAAAGCAATATCCACCACAAGGAAGCATCTAGGAAAAAATATTATTTAGCATTCAAAAAAAAATTTATTATGGGTGGGCACTGAGGCGTAGTGGATTAAAACCACAGCTGGTTTGAGTTCTGGCTCCACTGCTTCCAGTCCAGGTTCTTGCTATTGAGTCTGGGAAGACAGAAGGCCAGCGTACTTGGGCTCCTGCCAACCACACGGGAGAACAGGACAGGGCTCCTGGCTCTCGGCTTCAGCCTGGCCAAGTCCTAGCTGTTGTGGGCATTTGGGCAGTGAACCAGCGGATGGAAGATTTTTCTCTCTCTGTGTTTGTGTATATCTCCCGTTTTCTGTCACTCTGCCCTCAAAATAAAGAAATCTTAAGGGGCCAGTGCTGTGGTATAGTGAATAAAGCCACTGCTTACAGTGCCAACTTCTCATATGGGTGCTAAATGGAGTCCTGGCTGCTCCATTTCTGATCCAGCTCCCTGCTAATGACCTAGGAAAGCAGCGGAAGATGGCCCAAGTCCTTGGGCTCCTGCACCCACGTGGGAGATCCAGAAGAAGCTCCTGATCAGCCCGGCTCTGGCTGTTGAGGCCATTTGGGGAGTGAACAAGCGGATGGAAGACTTCTCTCTTTCTGCCTCTGTTAATTCTGCCTTTCAAATAAATAATTAATCTTGAAAACAAGACACAAAGTTTAAAGTTAAAAAGTTATTTATTTAAAAATACTTCCAAGTCTGATTCCATACCAAGTTAAATCAAGGAGTGATGTTATGAGGCAGTAATTGTTCAGATCCACTGATACAGATGGTAATTACCTCTTTAGCTCATTAGTATAATCTACTAAGTAGTGATATAGAAATCCAACTCATTCACTTCTCCACAAATAAATGTAATTGGTATACAGTACTCCATACCCAAAAAATTACTTTATAAAGTTTCTCTTTGTAATTCAAAGATCCAGCTAACATAAAATGATACTGGTTCAAGTCATGATCTGGATTTTCTTTTTTGTGCAAAATTCAAGGAAAACATGATTGCTTGAGTTTCTTCACGGACCACAAATTAGCTAAGAACCACGAGTCCTCCACACTGCACACGTGTCTTTGTCCCCAGGGGTGGGACGCTGGAGCCAGGGCTGGGAGAGCACTAGAAACGGCACACAGACCCTAAGGAGTACGCAAGTGTTGTTCACAGGTTCTGAAGTTTTTATGAACTTCAAAATTAATGTGCAGAATATAGGCACGAAAAATGGCTTTCAGAAACGTGGCACTAGATGGAAACCCTTTAGTATTCTTGGCACCCAATGTTTTCAGGCAGAACTGGTCTCTCTCGACTGTTCAAGAGGTCAGTCTTTTCTCAACAGTTTCCTGGTAAGCAACAAACCTCCTCAGATTCATCTTCACGTTGTCCAGAACACACAGCTGGTCGGGACTGTACTTGCTGCGTC
This sequence comes from Oryctolagus cuniculus, assembly GCF_964237555.1. Classification (NCBI taxonomy): domain Eukaryota; kingdom Metazoa; phylum Chordata; class Mammalia; order Lagomorpha; family Leporidae; genus Oryctolagus; species Oryctolagus cuniculus. The sequence goes on along the minus strand of NC_091449.1, from coordinate 33,719,088 downwards.
CTTCTTTTCGGATCTGCCAGGAAAGGAGTTGTATGTGATTTGGGATGTGTTTCTGATTCATTTAAACAAACTACTTATTTTTGGGGGTGTATTAAACCATTTTCTGAACAAGACAGCTGAAAGAATTTAGTGAAACACTTTTACTTCCAAGATAAATACAACACAGTATGTGAAAATGTATTTGCAATGGGGCCGGCCGGCACTGTGGCGCAGCAGGTAAAGCTGCTGCCTTCAGTGCTGGCACCCCATACGGGAGCCAGTTCAAGTCCCAGCTGCTCCACCTGCAATCCAACTCTCTGCTGTGGCCTGGGAGAGCAGTGGAAGATGGCCCAAATCCTTGGGCCCCTGCACCCACATGGGGGACCCAGAAGAAGCTCCTGGCTCCTGATCAGCACAGCTCCAGCCATTGCAGCCATCTGGGGGGTGAACCAGGGGATGGAAGACCTTTCTCTCTCTCTCTCTGCATCTGCCTCTCTGTAATTCTTTCAAATAAAATAAGTAAATCTTTAAAAAATATAAAAAACCAAAGATGCTGTAAAGAAAGGTCACATCCTGCTATGAGGTCATAAAGGAGGTTTGATCATCTGAGGAAAGTAAGAAATAATTTTTTAATTTTTTAAAGAGATTTATTTATTTACTTGAAAGGCAGAGTTACAAAGAGAGAGGGATAGTTATGTTCCTTTCACTGGCTCACACCCCAAATGGCCACTAACAGTGGGAGCTGGGCTGATCTGAAGCCAGGAGCCATCAGCTTCTTCCGGGTCTCCCACGTGGGTGCAGGAGCCCATAGACTTGGGCCTTCCTCTACTGCTTTCCCTGCTGCACTAGCAGGGAGCTGGACTGGAAATGGAGCAGCTGGGACTGAACTGGCACTCACATGGAATGCCGGCAGTGCAGGTGGTGGCTATACCACAGCACCAGCCCCTATTTTAATTTTTGAAAGATTGATTCATTTATTTTGCAGGTCTGAGACAGAGAGACAGAGAGACTCCCAGCCTCTTTGCTTCTGCAGGGTTCAGTGACTCTTACTGCACCTGTTTTCCTTGCAGCTTTAACATTTACGAACACGGTGGTGGGCTGATGCTGTGGTGCAGTGTGTTAAGCCATTGTCTGCACTGCTGGCATCCCATATGGGCGCCAGTTTGAGTCCCGGCTGCTCCACTTCTGACCCAGCTCCCTGCTAATGCACCTGGGATAGCAGAAGATGACCTAAGTCCTTGGGCTCCTGCAACTATGTGGGAGATCTGGAAGAAGCTCCTGGCTCCTGGCTTCGGTCTAGCCCAGTCCCCTCCATTGTGGGGTAAATCAGTGATGGAAGATCTCTGTCTTTGCAACTCTGCCTTTGAAATAAATACATCAATCTCTGAAAAAGAACACTGTGGACACCCTTTGCATACTGCCGGATGAGGGGGTGGGGGTGGGGTCTGTCCAGGATGCAGCACTGATTAGAAGCACCCAGTGCAGGGCTGAGACTGTCACATGCTCCCTCTGGGTTGTAATGGGGAAAATCCTAAGGTGCACTGGTCTGTCTGTGCTCTGGGCCAGTTGGATATTTATAACATACAAAATCATCAAGTTAAACATGAGCCTGCTGCAGATTTACTGAGTGCCAAGTGCCACCTACATGCGGGCCTTAAGGGACCACGGCTGGAAGTTTCCCACCCCTGATTTAAACAAGCAGCACTCAATCTGGTTACCTGTGAGGTAAGGAATAAGAAGAAATAAAACGTCTCCCTGCTTAAAAAACAAATGCAAAAACACTACAAGCATAAACAAAGCATAATTAGGAGTAAATTATTCATTTTTCCCTCACAAGAAAGTCTCCAGCTGGTGAAGCTTAACTCAGTAAGTGGTAGTCACTATTGCTAAATTCAAAAATACAGTATGCCAAAACATGAAAATGCCAAAAACAAGCCAGCATCAGTGTTTTTAAACCAACCCTGTCCTCAGAGACTGCACAGCGTGTGTTGTTGTATTTCTTTTCTTCTGGAAGAGAAATTATTTTACGCACTAAAAATCTTCCAGAAAATTTAAATTTCTTAACATATAATCATATTCACTTAAAAATCTATCAGAGTTTTCTCAATGACAACTGAATTCTGACTAGGAGCTTGTTAGCTGAAACACTGGGAACAAGAAGAAAAATAAAAAAGATTTCTCACCAAAATCTCTACTCAAAAAGATTTTGAACCTGATTTTTGAAAATTTATTTGACAGTTAGGCAGTGAGAGAGAGAGAGACAGAGAGAAAGGTCTTCTTCTGTTGGTTCACCCCCCAAATGGCCACCATGGCTGGAGCTACGCTGATCTGAAGCCAGGTGCCAGGTGCTTCCTCCTGGTCTCCCACGCGAGTGCAGGGCCCAAGCACTTGGGCCATCCTCCACTGCCTTCCCGGGCCACAGCAGAGAGCTAGACTGGAAGAGGGGCAACCAGGACTAGAACACAGCGCCCATATAGCATTCCAGCGCTGCAGACAGAGGATTAACCAAGTGAGCCACGGCACTGGCCCCTTGAACCTGATTTTTTAAAAAGGATTTATTTATTTATTTGAAAGGCAGTTACAGAAAAACGAGGGGTGAGATCTTCCATCTGCTGATTCACTCCCCAAATAGCCTCAGTGACCAGTGCTGGGAGCCAAAAACTCCTTCCTGGTTTCCCACAAGGGTAGCTGGGGTCCAAGCATTTGAGCCACCTTCTGCTGCCTTCCCTGGTACATTAACAAGGAGCTGGATTGGAAGCAGAGCATCCAGGACTCAAACGAGTGCTCCAATAAGAGATGCCAGTATCACAGGTGATAGCTTAGCCCACTACACAATGACGTCAGCCCAAAGAGTAAATGTTTAATTCAAAATCTAAAATTACAGATATATGAGACCAACAACATGTGGCACAACAAAGTAAACCACTGCTTCCAATGCCAGCATCCCACACTGGAGAGCTGATTGAGTCACAGCTGCTCCACTTTTTTTTTAAGATTTACTTATTTATTTGAAAGTCTGCGTTACAGAGAGAGCAATCTTCCATCTACTGGTTAACTCCCCCAGTAGATGCAAAGCAAGGCCAGTGTTGGGCCAGCCTGAAGCCAGGAGCCAGGAGCTTCTTCAAGGTCTCCCACATGGATGGCAGGAGCCCAAATACTTAGGACATCTTCAACTGCTTTCCCAGGTGCATTAGCAGGGAGCTGGATGGGAAGTGGAGCAGCTGGGACTCGAACTGGTGCCCATATAGGATGCCAGCTTTGCAGGCAGCAGTTTTATCCACTAGGCCACAATGCCAGCCCCTAGTTGCTCCACTTCTGATCTAGCTTCCTGCTAATGAGCCTTGGAAGGCAGAGGAAGATGGCCCAAGTGCTTGGGCCTCTGCCATCTGTGTGGGAGACCTGGATGGAGCTCTGGGCTCCTGGCATTGGCCTGGCCCAGCCTGGGCCAATGCAGCCCTCTGGAGAATGAACCAGAAGATAAAAGATTCCCTCTCTCTTTCTCACTCAAATAAATAATAAATATATATTTTTAAAAAATCTGCAGTACTCAAAATCACACTTTAAAAAAGATTTAATTTATTTATTTGAAAGGCAAACATGAGGAGGGGTGGAGAGAGAGAGATTGAGAGAGAGATAACTTCCATCTGCTGGTTTAATACCCAAATGCCCACAAACAGTTAGGGCTGGGTTAGGACAAAGCCAGGAGTCTGGTACCCCATCTGGTTCATTCACTGCTTTCCTAGGTGCATTAGCAGGGAGCTGGATGGGAAGCAGAGCAGCCAAGAGGCAAACCATTGCTCTGACAAGGGATACTGGTGTTGCAGGCAGCAGCTTAGCCCACTGTACCACAATGATAGACCCCAAATCATATGTCTGCAAAAATGAGTTTCAGATATGATAAAAATTATGAACTTAAGTAGACATGTGATTCAAATCTGCTGAAAATTCCCCTTCCCCTCCGTGAAGACAGTTTTTGAAATTACTTTTTGACTCAAAGCTAGCTCTGATGCTTCTGATAAAGCAATAAATAAAAATGACTCATAAAGGTAGCAGCTACATGCTCCAGCACAGAACAACCTGGAATGCGCCACCCACACCCCTAACACTGAGGGACAGCCACATATTCTGTATTCCATGATGAAAACTAAATTCAAAACGTTTATCCAAGCGCTTTGCAAGCTACAGAATATAGTATTCGTATCAATCAAGCACTGTTAGCATTACTACACTGTTAGAGGAACAGGAACTTGTCAGATCCCATTTCGGCTTCGATTGCAGTGATTCAACAGTGACACTGCTGAGCCGTGACTCAGTCGACAAATATTTCAAAGTCCTGGGGATAGGTGCTATATTAATCACTGAGGGCTACGGGACTTCATCATGCATGGTGGCAACACACACACTCTCATCCCCATGGAATGCTGAGCCTCACACACAATTATGAATACAAACCTTTGTTTTGAAGATTGGCTGGAATTCTTTCAGAGCAGATAATAATTTGATTTGAACTGCGGCTCTTTCAGCTTCTTGACCGTCTGCAAAAACATCAAAGAGAGCATCCAAGGCTTCTCCTGCCACTACAAGGGAAGGGTCTTTGGTGGCAACCTCCAGCAGAAAGCACCCGATGGTCTGGAAAGGACAGAACACATTGCAGCACCACTAAGAACAGTCTCCCACGTGAATACTTGATTTAGACGTGGAAATCACACAGGCATACTATTTCATGTAAAGCGTCATAAAAAAGAACCCTTAAAAGACTAGATCTGACCAAATACAAATATACCAAGTATAATATACCAAGTATATATAGTATAATATATATTATAATATATTATATATATAATATATATAGTATAATATACCAAGTATAATATGAGCAAGATAAATTGAACATATTCTAACTTATATTCCTAAAGTGAAATAAGATCCATAAGACATATAAATGCTTTTGGAAATCATTAAAATTTCTCCTCTACTCAAAGATTTTCTCCATGGTGACAAAATATCTAGGAGGGCTGGCACTATGGCAAAGCTGGTAAAGCTGCCGCCTGCAGTGCCAGCATCCCATTCGGTGCTGGTTTGAATCCCGGCTGCTCCACTCCGATCTAGCTCTGTGCTATGGCCTGGGAAAGCAGTAGAAGATGGCCCAAGTCCTTGGGCCCCTGCACCTGCGTGGGAGACCTGGAAGAAGCTCCTGGCTTCCGATCAGCACAGTTCCTGCCATTGTGGCCATTTGGAGAGTGAACCAGCGGATGGAAGACCCCCGACCCACGACTCTGCCTCTCTGTAACTCTGTTTTTCAAATAAATAAATAAATCCTTAAAAAATCACACACACACAAAAAAAGCCTATGAAAAATACTCCACAATGACATATAAAAAAAAAAATCAAAGGCTGAGCATTTGGAACAGTGGTTAAGCCACTGAGTGGGACATATCAGAAGGCCAGGGTTCAAGTCCCAGCTCTGTTACTGCAGATTCTGGGTGGCAGCATGTGATCATTCAAGTAGTTGGTTTCCTGCACCTACCTGGGAGACCCAGACTGAGTTCTTGACGCCAGCCTGGCCCAATCCTGGCTGTCATGAGCATTTGGGGAATGAACCAGCAGATAGAAGAACGTTATCGGGGCCAGCACTGTGGCACAATAGGTTAATCCCCTGCCTACAGCAGTGCCGGCATCCCATACAGGTGCTGGTTCTAGCCCCGGCTGCTCCTCTTCCAATCCAACTCTCTGTTATGGCCTGGGAAAGCAGTGGAAGATGGCCCAAGTGCTTGGACCCCCACCATGTGGGAGACCTGGAAGAAACTCCTGGCTTCGGATAGGCTCAGTTCCAGGTGCTGCGGCCATTTGGGGAGTGAACTAGCAGGTGGAAGACCTTTCTGTTTCTCATTGTCTGTAACTCTACCTCTCAAATAAAAAAAATCCAATAGTCAATCTCATTTTGCTTCACAATTTTTAATACCCATTTATTTGTTTTCTACAATTAGCCAGCTAACAGACCATTTCCAATCTGCAAAGAACTGTTTCAGAGCAAACTCATTTAAGCTTGGTTGTTTGGCATCACCTTTAAGTTTTTTGTTTATTATTATTATTATTATTATTATTTAAGACTTATCCATTTGTTATTTGAAAGGCAGAGTTACAGAGAGGCAGAGGCAGAGAGAGTTAGAGAGAGATATGTTCCATCCACCAGTTCACTCTCCAAATGGCTGCAATGGCCATAGCAGGCAATCTAAACCCAGGAGCCAGGAGCTTCTTCCGGGTCTCCCAGTGTGTGCAGGAGCCCAAGGACGTAGGCCATCTTCTACTGCTTTCCCAGGCTACAGCAGAGAGCTATATTGAAGTGGAGTAGCTGGGTCTCGAATTGGTGCCCAGATGGGATGCCAGCACCGTAGGCAGCGGCTTTACCACTACACCACATCACCAGCCCTACCTTTAGGTTTTAAGAGTGATATGCAATCTGGTATTACAGGCAGGAGGGTGGAAATGCTGAGGGCACCAAGTCCAGTGCCACCATAAATAACAGAGTGACTCTTAGACACCTAGGCAATCTCTCTGAGCTGCAATTTTCTCATTTCAATGTAGTGAAACAGGTAAACTTGAAGATAGTATTCAGATTTGATACCCTATAATGTATTAAGAACACATGGCAACATCTGTGAAGTAGTCTTATTTTTTTTAAAGATTTACTTATTTTACTTGAAAGAGTTACACAGAGAGAGAAGGTGAGAGGTCTTCCATCCGCTGGTTCACTTACCAATTGGCCGCAATGGCCGGAGCAGTGCCGATCCGAAGCCAGGAGCCAGGAGATTCTTCCATCTCCCACATGGAGTTGCCGGGGCACAAGTCCGTGGGCCAACCTCCACTGCTTTCCCAGGCCACAGCAGAGAGCTGGATCGGAAATGGAGCAGCTGGGTCTCAAGCCGGTGTCCATATGGGATGCCAACACTGCAGGCAGCAGCTCTACCCACTATGCCAAGTGCTGGCCCCATGTGAAGTAGTCTTATTGAAAAGGACTGATCTCAAGGCCAGTGCCGTGGTGTAGCAGGTAAAGCAGTCGTTTCCAGTGCTGGCATCCCATATGGGTGCTGGTTTAAGTACCAGCTGCTCCACTTCCAATCCAGCTCTATGCTGATGGCCTGGGAAAGCAGTGGATGATGGTGCAAGTCCTTGGGCCCCTGTACCCCTGTGGGAGACCCAGAAGAAGTTCGTGGCTCCTGGCTTTGGACTGGCCCAGCTCTGGCCATTGTGGCCATGAACTAGCAAATGGAAGACCTCTCTCTCTGCCTCTTCTTCTCTCTCTGTGTAACTCTGACTTTCAAATAAATAAATCTTTTAAAAGAAGGACTGATCTGGGGGCCAGTGCTATGGCTCAGTGGGTTAAGCTGTCACCTGCATGCAGGCATTCCACATGGGCATTGGTTTGAGTCCTGGCTGCTCCACTTCAGGTCCAGCTCCCTGCTGATGGCCTGGGAAAGCAGTGGAAGATGGCCCAAATCCTTGGGCCCCTGCACCCATGTGGGAGATCCAGAGGAAGCTTCTGGCTTCTGGCTTCAGCTGGCCCAGGCAGGTCATTGTGGCCATTTGGGGAGTGAAACAGCGGATGGAAGATCTCTAACACTTTCAAATAAATAAATCTCATTAAAAAATAAAGGCCAAGACAATAAAAAAGTTACTGGCAACAGCCAACTCCACCTAATGTCTTAGGAAAAAAAAGAAAAAGAACTGATCTGAAATGAATCTAATTTAGCCTTTGGATCTAACTTCCAGTTTACAAGAAAAACAGAGGATAGCCGGCGCCATGGCTCACTAGGTTAATCATCCACCTTGCGGCGCCCGCAGCCCGGGTTCTAGTCCCGGTCGGGGCGCCGGATTCTGTCCCGGTTGCCCCTCTTCCAGGCCAGCTCTCTGCTGTGGCCAGGGAAGTGCAGTGGAGGATGGCCCAAGTCCTTGGGCCCTGCACCCCATGGGAGACCAGGAGAAGTACCTGGCTCCTGCCATCGGATGAGCACAGTGCGCCGGCTGCGGCGGCCACTGGAGGGTGAACCAACGGCAAAGGAAGACTTTTCTCTCTGTCTCTCTCACTGTCCACTCTGCCTGTCAAAAAAAAACAAAAAAAAAACAAAAAAAAAACAAAAACAAACACAACAACAACAACAAAAACAAAAAACAAAAAAACAGAGGATAAAGAATAAGCGTAATGCAAGGGGGCAGCTCTCTGGTGCAGAGGTTCAGACACTGACTGGGACACCTGCATCCCATATCAGACTGCCTGTTTCAAGTCCCATCTCTGCTTCCGATCCAGCTTCCTGTTAACGTGAACTTTGGCAGGCAACAGCTGTTGGCTCAAGTACTTGGGTTCTCTGCCACCACAGATGGAGTTCTGGGCTCCTGGCTTTGGCTTGGCTCAGTCCTGGCTATTAGGGGTTTTCTGGAAGTAAACCAGTAGATGGAAAATCTCTGTCTCTCTGCCTTTCAAATAAAATGAAAATAAATAAAAATATAGGTGAGGGGCCGGTATTGTGGTGTAGCAGGTAAAGCCGCTGCCTGCAGTGTTGGCATTCCACATGGGTGCCAGTTAGAGTCCTAGCTGCTCCACTTCCCGTCCAACTTTCTGCTATGGCCTGGGAAAGCAATGGAGGATAGTCCAAGTGCTTGGGCCCCTGCACACATGTGGGAGATCCGGAATAAGCTCCTGGCTCCTGCCTTCGGATTAGCCTAGCTCCGGCTGTTGTAGCTATTTGGAGAGTGAGGGGCCGGTGCCGTGGCTCACTTGGTTAATCCTCCGCCTGTGGCAATGGCATCCCATATGGGCACTGAGTTCTAGTCCCGGTTGCTCCTCTTCCAGTCCAGCTCTCTGCTATGGCCCAGGGAGGCAGTGGAGGACAGCCCAAGTGCTTGGGCCCCTGCACCCGCGTGGGAGACCAGGAGGAAGCACCTGCCTCCTGGCATTGGATAGGCGTAGCTCCGGCTGTAGTGACCATTTAGGGGGTGAACCAATGGAAGCAAGACCTTTCTCTTGTTTCTCTCTCTTACTGTCTAATTCTGACTGTCAAATTAAAAAAACAAAAACAAAAACAAAAAACAAAACTCTTTGGAGAGTGAACCAGCAAATGGAAGACCTCTCTCTCTGTCTCTGCCTCTCTGTAACTTTGCCTTTCAAATAAACAAATAAGTCTTAAAAAAAAAAAAAAGTGTTAATGAATGGTGCTGGGAGAGAATTGTTTTAAGTTAAAAAGGACCTGAGGACCTCGCCCAAACACAAAATGTCTATCTGTAAATAGACATTTTTCAACTAGAAAATTGTGAATATGGACCAGGTATTACTCATAAGAAATGACTTAATTGCTTAAGGCATGATAATGGCAGTTTTATAGGAAAATATCTGTTTTTAAGAGACATATACTAAGCCAATAGAAACACAAATACCATGAAGTCTAATTTACTCTAACATAAGCCAGTACATGAGGTACATATGATAGACTATTAATAACTATTAAATCTGCTTATGTGTACAAAGAATTCATTGCACTTTCTCTACTTTTGCTAGGGCGTGGAATTGTGATGAAATTAAAATCCTACATCTGAGAGGCTTGCTGTTCTACTGGATTGATCTTGCAAATTCCAGTCATAAGGGACCGGGAGTGGGTACACACTGATGCACGCATCTGTGCATGTGCACCCACACGAGCCAGGCAGGCAGATTCTCTTAAGTCTATCAGGAAATCCCGCAGTAATGTGGTTGCCTCTCCAGAGGTGAGCACAGGACTGGAAGTGAATTTCACCATATACTACACTTCAGTACTTTTTAGAAGATTTTGGTATTGGCGGCCGGTGCTGTGGCATAGCAGGTTAAGCTGCCATCTGTAATGCGGGCATCCCATATGGGTGCCAGTTCGAGTCCCAGCTGCTCCATTTCCAATCCAGCTCCTTGCTAATGCACATGGGAAAGCAGTGGTTAGGTCCCTGCACCCTCATTAGAGACTCAGATAAAGCTCTTGGTTCCTGGCTTCTGCCTGGCCCAGCCTCAGCTATTGCAACCATTTGGGGAGTGAACTAGGGGGTGGAAGCTCTCTCTCTCTCTTAATCCCTGTCTCTCCTCCTCTCTCTGTAATTCTTTCAAATAAATACATAAATCTTTAAAAAATTAGTAGTCTATACAAATAATTTATTGTCCATTAGTCAGTAGTCAATACTTCAGCATTGATAAGACCATGAAGAGTAATTCGACCAATACTGCCCTTCGAGAGATGTTGTACCTCTAGCAATGCAGTTACTAAGCAAATGAACTGAAATCGTGCTGAAACAGGAGCAGGCAGGCATTGTGGTCCAGCAGGTTAAGCCACTGAATGACTGGGACTCCTGCATCCCAAACTGCAGGGCTGGTTCAAGTCTTGGTTGCTCTGCTTCTGATCCACCTTCTTGCTAATGTACCCTGAGATGAAGCAGATGATGGCCCAGTTCCTGCTACCAACGTGGAAGACCAGAGTAGAGTTCTGGGCTCCTGGCTTTGGTCTGGCTATTGTAGGCATTTGGCAAGTGATCTAGAGTGACCTGGGGGATGGAAAATCTTTCTTTCTCTTGTTCTGCCTTTCAGATGAATAAAGAATGAAAGAATAAAGAAAGATGAATAAAGAAATCTTTAAAAAGTGCTAAAGCAAATATGTCAAGTGGATTCCTTTTGTACTGGCAGTATGAGTTACTACTTAAAATGTATGGAGTGATAACAGAACTGATGGTGTGGTATTTTCAGAATTTATCTGCTATGTAAGGAAAACTGGATAGATTACTCCTTGTAAGCAGGAGAATATAACAGATATCTATATATTTAAGATTTGTTGATTTATTTGAGAGGTAGAGTTATAGAGACAAAGAGAAAGGCCTTCCATCCACTGGTTGACTCCCCAGATGGCTGCAAAGACTGGAGCTGAGCCAATTCGAAGCCAGGAGACAGGAGCTTTTTCTGGATCTCCCACGCAGGTGCAGGGGCCCAAGCATTTGAGCCCTCTTCCATTGCTTTCCCAGGCCATAAGCAAAGAGCTGGATCGGAATAGGAGCAGCCAGAACATGAATTGGTGCCCACAGGGGCGCTGCAGGCAGAGGCTTAGTCTACTATACCACAGTGCTGGCCCCAACAGGTGTGCTTTTTATGCAATAGCAAAGGCAATGGTCATCTTTTAAAATTTCACATTTGGTCTTTCACTGAAGACAAATTATTTGTTCTTGAAAAATTATCTGTCAAGTTAAAAGGCAAAACATAGCTCAACTTTTCAAATACATATCTAATACAAGCAGACAGATTAAGCCAAAGGACACAGTCTAGTAACAGAACTTAATAAGTGACTTCTTGACATTTCTTCTCATATGTCCACAGAAATTTTTAAAAATCCTGTACCAATGGTTACTTTTCCCTCCCTTCTGCTCACTCAACATTACAGGCTGGAAGCAAATTGGTTTACCTTTAGCGTTTCGAGTGTACCATCTTCTTTGGCTAGGACGCTGCCAGTGATTCCCAAGATGCTCACGACGTTCACTCTAACCCCCGTATTACTGCTGTGGACGCCTGCTCTGCACAGTGTCATCAGCTGCTCAGGAGTCATGCACTGAGAGAGAGAGCACAGCATCAGCAGCCTTCAACTCCACTGCAGGAGCAAGTGCGGACAGGACTGACAGGAACCTCTTCTGCAGGTCTGGAGAGTGCACAATTCTAAGAGTGGCATTCACTGCTGGCAGGAAGTTATGTTTTCTAATCATACCAAAGACAGCCAGCAATTCTGGACTAAGAGGAGCCCTGCTCCTCTCTACAAGGGACTTCCTGTCCTTAGAGTTTCATTTGCAAACGACTCGATACAAACGTAAATGGGGTCATGTAGCTATAATAAAAATTGGCTGAGCATATATAAGGTAGTACAAGCATATGTTCCTCAAACCCTAAGAACAAATGGATAATTACTAAAGACTGTTAAAATCATTACATCTTGACTTCACATGGAAAAACTGAATTAAAATATGAATTTCCATGAACTTTCGGAAGTCCCCTGGTGCAGTGCTTCTGCTGTGGAGTGTTAATTCTGGGTTTAAGGGGTTTGAGCACACATTTTTGGTGCAGGTGTCCTCAGAGAATGTAAGTATTGTGTTCCCAGGCTATCTCCAGCAAGAAGCAGTGTGGCGCAGTGAGGAAGGGCTTGATCTGAAGTCCGTCACCCTGGTCCCAATTCTAGTGCACTTGGTGCCACTCAGGAACCCAGCAGAACTTAATCCAACCATGTTCCCAGTTTTCCATCAGTAACATGAGGATGATGAATGTATGCATCTCAGAGTTGCCATGGGGACTGAGAAATGCACATAAAACACTCACTAAGCATTAAATACCATCATTTGTAAAAAAACAAACAAACAAACAAACAAAAAAAACCAAAAACTGAACAGCTCCAAATCATTGAACTCCTTTCTGAATCATCTGCTCTACTACTGCCAACCAGCTAACAGCTAATGTGCCAGGTATCTCAGAAAACACTCTAATGACAAAAACTGCACAAATGACAGGATTCCTCCTGGCCAGGCCGCGGCTGCCGGGGACCACACCACCATGTTGCGTTTCTACCAGAGCAATTCACAGGAGCTGTCTGGGGTGCACAAGCCCACTAGGTAAAGAGGAAGCAAGGCAGAAAAGTTGTACGCCCAGTCTCCATGCTGTCACTCAGCAGGTCAAGCTGTAGACTTCCCCTCCCCAGAAAGCACTATGAGAGCCAGGGTTCTTCCAGCTCTGACAGTCTATGCTCACAGCCGCTATACAGCTATCCTGGGAATTTCCAGTCTTAAATTTCCAATCTTTATATATCAATTTTTTGGGGAACCGCTGCCTGCAGTGCCAGTATCCCATATGAGTGCTGGTTTGATTCCTGGCTGCTCCACTTCTGATCCAGCTCTCTGCTTGGCCTGGGGAAGCACTGGGAGATAGCACAAGTCCTTGGGTCCCTGCATCCACATGGGAGACCCGGAAGAAGCTCCTGGCTCCTCACTTCAGACCAGTGCAGCTTCTGCCGTTGCGGCCATTTGGGGAGTGAACCAGCAGATGGAAGACTTTCTCTCTCCCTCTGCCCTTCTGTAACTCGGCCTTTCAAACTGATATAGATATGACAGCTTTTTGATTGAGTTACCATTAACTGATCCAGTCCACTGGATCTACAGTAGAGGGCTTTCTGATCCTCCCCACAGCCATGGGGCAGCCAGGCACTATTAGCATTCTCATTTTGTAGACACTCCGGCCCAAACTTATGTTCTTAAAAAAAAAATCTCTAATATACAAAGATTTTTAAGTAACAATGAGTACATATTTATATGAAACACCTACTACATTTAACAGTAAGAAATCTAAGACATTCCCCTGAAACCCTAGAGCACAGCAGTTGGGGGAGCACTGCTCTGCAGGTGCAGGGACGAGGTAGAGAAGAAAGACAAGATCAGTGAAGAAAAGAAAGGCTAAGATCTGCAAGGGCAAGCCACTGGAGGGTCCCCTAGATGTGGGTCGGAGTCACCCAGAACTGTGACAGGGCTAGTGAGAACAACTGCACAGGGCGAGGGGTGCCCCAGGGGGAGAGCACGACCCACCCAAAAGTGGGTGGTGCAGCCAAATAATACGTTGATAACTGCAGCACTGTACAAAGGAGGGAGAATGGCCTGAACCATCAGCTTGCACCAGATCCGCCTGGAGGACAGGTTGGCCCCTCCTCAAGGCTTCTGCTTCAGGTCAGGGTGTGGCCCTGGAACACGCCCTCACATACCAGGAAGAAATCTGACAACAGACTCTGCTGGCTAGGCTGTGGCAAAACAGGTACTTCCAAACTCCACTGGTGGGGATGCAAAATGGCTCATACCTTAAGGATAAGACCACTGCAATACTTAGAAAATTACAAACCCATTCATTCTCTGAGCCAGCAAGCCCCCTCCAGGACTCTCTTCCTAAGACACAGAGACAAAAATACAAAACAACATGAAAAAGGTATCCTATCTGTAATAAGAAAAGACTGGAAACAATCCAAATATCCATCAATAGCAGGCAGGTTGAACAAATACGCAACATCTACACAATACAGTGTGATGAAGCTGAAAGAAGAAATGAGAAAAATCTTCACGTGCTCTAATGATCAATAATGGAAAAAAGAAAAGCAAGGTGCAGAAGCACCACTTTTAAGAAAAGGAGTGAAGGGTGAGCTCTGTGGCACAACAGGTTAAGCTATCACTTGGGACGCCCCACACCCCACACCTCCAGTATCAGAGTGCCTGGTTCTAGCCCAGCTACTCTGCTTTCAGTCCGGTTTCCTGGAAGTCTGCACATAATGGCTCAAGTATTTGGGTCCCTGCCACCCACACGGGAGACCTGGATGGAGCTCCAGGTTGCTGGCTTCAGCCTGGCCCGGCCCTGGTTGTTTCAGGCATTTGGACTAAACCAGGGGATAGTCTCTGCCTTTCCAATGAGTAAACAAACATTAAAAATAAGATGAAATACAAATATATACTTTTTAAGAATAAACAAATATGTATTTGCACATCCTCAAATAGAAAATATTTAAGAAGGATGATTGGCAATATAGTAGAAATGAAAGAATGGGAACAAACAAACCAACTTCTCTGATTCTGGGGAGGTTTTTTTTTTTTGGTTGTGGTGGTGATAAAAATATAAAGTCTAACATTTTAATCATGTTTTTTTTTGGACAGGCAGAGTGGACAGTGAGAGAGAGAGACAGAGAGAAAGGTCTTCCTTTTCCATTGGTTCACCCCACAATGGCTGCTGTGGCCAGTGTGCTGCGGCCGGCGTACCACGCTGATCCCAAGCCAGGAGCCAGGTGCTTCTCCTGGTCTCCCATGGGGTGCAGGGCCCAAGCACCTGGGCCATCCTCCACTGCACTCCCGGGCCACAGCAGAGAGCTGGCCTGGAAGAGGGGCAACCGGGACAGAATCCGGCGCCCCGACCGGGACTAGAACCCGGTGTGCCGGCGCCGCTAGGTGGAAGATTAGCCTAGTGAGCCATGGCGCTGGCCCATTTTAATCATCTTAAAAGTATTTATTTATTTATTTATTTGAAAGGCAAAGAGACAGAGACGGAGAGATTTTCCATCTGCTGGTTTACTCTCCAAATGCCCATAACAGTCAGGGCTGGGCCAGGTCGCAGTCAGCAGCCTGGAACTCCATCCAAGTCTCCTGAGTGTAAGGGACCCAAGCACTTGGGTCATTATCCACGGCTTTTCCAAGCACATTAGCAGAGAACTGGACTGGAAGTGAAGCAGCTGGGACTTGAACCAGCACTGATATGGGATGCCCGCATGGCAGGCAGTGGAATAACCCAATGCACTGTGCCACAACCAATTTTAATCATCTTCAAGTTACAGTTCAGTAACATGAGGTATATTCACATTATTATATGACCATCACTATCCATTTCTAGAACTTTCTCATCTTCCCCAAATGAAGCTGTACCCACTGAACAATGGCTCCCTCCTGCTGGTAACCACTGTTCTTCTTTCTCTGAATTTATCTCCTCCAGATACCTCCCATAAGTGCACTCTCACTACAGTTGTTTTTTTGTGATTGATTTACTTATCTTATGATAAACATCTTCTAGGTTTTTCTATGCTATACCATGTATCAGAATTCCATTCCTTTTTAAAGACTTAATAATATTCCATTATATGGATTTACCAATTTTTTTTTGAATTATCTTTTTTTCACAGTTTTAACTCTGTGTAAATATTTTATGTGATTAAAAAGTAAAATTAAGGGCCGGTGTTGTGGTGCAGTGGGTTAAAGCCCTAGCCCGAAGCACCAGCATCCCACATGGGTGCTGGTTCAAGTCCCAGCTGCTCCACTTCTGATCCAGCTCTCTGCTATGGCCTGGGAAGGCAGTGGAGGATGGCCCAAGTCCTTGGGCACCTGAACTATGTGGGAGACCTGGAAGAAGCTCCTGGCTCCTGACTTCAGATCGGCTCCGCTCTGGCCATTGCAGCCGTCTGGGGTGTGAACCAGTGGATAGAAGACCTCTCTGTCTGTCTCTGTCTCTACCTCTCCCTGTAATTCTTTCAAATAAATAAAATAATCTTTAAAAAAAAAGCCCAAACTGATACTTTATAATAAGTGTGCAGTGCATTTCTTCAGGTAACTTTAAGAAATAGTAATTTGCGGCTGGCGCCGGCACCCCAGGTTCTAGTCCCGGTTGGGGCGCCGGATTCTGTCACGGTTGCCCCTCTTCCAGAACAGCTCTCTGCTGTGGCCCAGGAGGGCAGTGGAGGACGGCCCAAGTCCTTGGGCCCTGCACCCCATGGGAGACCAGGAGAAGCACCTGGCTCCTGGCTTGGGATCAGCGTGGTGCATCGGCCACAGCACACTGGCCACAGCAGCCATTGGGGGGTGAACCAACGGAAAAGGAAGACCTTTCTCTCTGTCTCTCTCTCTCACTGTCCACTCTGCCTGTCAAAAAAAAAAAAAAAGAAAGAAAAAGAAAAAGAAAAAGAAATAGTAATTTGCACAACCCTAACGGGATATATTAAAATCAAGACAATCACAAAGAAACCTTATACTACATGCAATAGTGCTAAAATTATATTTTCAAACTATTAAATTCATTCTGTAGGATAAAGAATATAATTTTAATTTAAATAAGAAGCTACACTGCAGCACACAAAAGATGTAAAATATAATTAAAAGTAAAAACACCATATCTATTTAAGCTGGAAATATCAATATGAACTTATGGTTTATTTTCCTCTTCCTAAGAATTACATATTTCTTCAGCTATTTTAATTAAAAGGTTTAGAAGTGATGACAACATGGTAGGAAGTTTTAAGTACTTCAATATTCAATTTTTTTGTGAAAGAAATCAGGCCTTCCTGGATAAACAACTCATTCTAGGTTTTAAGCATGGAAAGTACAAGTTGAGCTTGGGACATCTTTCTGTGTCTGGAAGCAAAAACAAATAAACAAAAAGCCCTGGGGTGGGTTTTTGGGTTGTGAACTAGTGGATAAGAACTCTTCCCTTTATCTATCTCTCTATCTCTCTCTACTTTTCAAATGATAAACAAAAACAACCTAGAGTTTTGATGTGGGGTTCTGTCAAAGAGATATAGGAACCAATTACAGCAATTTCTACTGTCTAAGGTGGGATGATTTTTGCATCCGAGAATATGAGCGCACACTCTGAAACCGAGTGCATAATGATACCGAAAAAGAAAACCTTGCTGGTCATGTTCAGGGAGTGCTAGGACAACAGTTCACTGTCCTGGAAAAAATAATCAGAGAACAAGCATAAACCTACCCTATCTTTTTCTGCATGAACTCTATTTCAAAGCTACTAAAAATTGATGAAAATTCACATTTACAGATTCACAGCTGATACAGGTAAAAGAAGGGGCCAGCACTGTGGCGTCACGGGTAAAGCCACTGCCTGCAGTGCCAGCATCCCATGTGTGCGCTGGTTCAAGTCCCGGATGCTCCACTTCCAGTCCAGCTCTCTGCTACCGCCTGGGAGAGCGGTGGAGGATGGCCCAAGTTCTTGGGCCCCTGCGCCCACGTGGAAGACCTGGAAGAAGCTCCTGGCTCCTGGCTTCAAATTGGCTCAGCTCCGACCCTTGTGGCCAATTGGGGAGTGAACCAGCAGATGGAGGACCTCTCTCTCTCTCTGCCTCTCCTTATCTCTGTATAACTCTGAATTTCAAATAAATAAATGTTTAAAAGGAAAGACAAAATTGGAATTATCTCCACTCTGTAACCCCCTAATGAAATGATGGATCTAGGGAACCATAATCACTGGCTGCTAAAACCACGTGAACCAACTAATTAACCTCTAAATCACTATTTTATGGTTTATGATACAAAAGAAATACATATAGTGGTATGGAGTTTCTTGCCAAAAAATTATGATTAAGGCTGTAGATGTAATTCTCAGCTTGCAGGAAACATGGGACGTAGTAACATGCTAAACAAACAACATTTTCAATGACGGACTAACCAAATCTGATCGTAGGGAACATTTTAGAAAACAAAATGACACTTCTTCAATGAACAAAGGGTAAAGGGAAGGACAGCAGAGAAGGAAAATGTTACAGACTCTGAGGTTTAAGAATCTGTGAGTAAACTAACGCCACTATTGTGAATCAAAACTCAAGAAAGTGGGGCCTGCACTGTGGTGTAGCAAGTAAAAGTCCAGCCTGCAGTGCCAGCATCCCACATCGGTACCAGTTCGAGTCCCGGCTGCTCCATTTCCGATCCAGCTCTCTGCTGTGGCCTGCGAAAGCAGTGGAGGATGGCCCAAGTCCTTGGGCCCCTGTACCCGTGTGGGAGACCTGGAAGTAGCTTCCAGCTCTGTCTTTGGATCGGTGCAGCTCTGGCTGTTGTGGCCATCTGGGGAGTGAACCCACGGAAGGAAGATCCCTACCTCCATCCCGTCCCTCCTCTGCCTCTGTAACACTACCCTTCAAATAAATAAATAAATCTTAAAAAAAAAAAAAAAAAAAAAAAAAAAAAACAAACCTCAAGAAAGCTATTAAGAAAAAGATTTCAGAAACTAAAATATTAGGGCCAGCACTGCGGCAGGCCTGGTAAAGGCACTCACTGCCTGCGACACCAGCACCCAATATGGGCGCCAGTACAAGTGCTGGCCGCTCTACTCTGACCAGCTCCCTGCTCAGCTGGCTGAGAGAAGCAGCGGAAGACGGCCAAAGTGCTTGGGGCCTGTACCATGTAGGAGACCAGGAAAAGCTCCGACTCCTGGCTTCAGCCCAGCCCAGTCTAAGCTGTTGTGGCCATTTAGAGAGTGAGTCAGAGAATAGAAAATCTGTCAACCCCCATACCTCCCACCCTGTATAACTCTGCCTTTCAAATAAATAAATAAATAAATCTATTAAAAATAAAAAAACAAAATAGCAATCAAAAGTCATGTGTGAACCTTGCTCAAATCCTGATTTGACAAAAATGTTTTTTTTAAGACAATTTAAATACTTTTTTAAAAATGTATTTGAGAGGCAGAGTGGACAAAGCCACTGCCTACAGCACCAGCATCTCATATGGATGCCAATTCGAGTCCCAGCTGCTTAACTTCCAGTTCAGCTTCCTAATGCTCCTGGGAAAGTAGTGGACGATGACCCAAGTCCTTGGGCCCCTGTACCCAAATGGGACAGGTGGAAGAAGCTCCTGGCTCCTGGCTTCAGATCAGTTCAGCTCTGGCTGTTGTGGCCATCTGGGGAGTGAATCAATAGATGGAAGACTTCTCTCCCTCTCTCTGCCTCAGCCTGTCCCTCTCTGTAACAAATAAATCTTCCCCCCAAAATTAATTTTATCACATATATATATATATAAAGTATATTATAAAATATAATATTTATGGGCAAAATAATATGATTTGCTTCTCAAAATATTTTGTTTAATTGTTTTCATTTTACTTCAAAGGCTGAGAGAGAGAGGACAGACAGTTGGAGAGATTTTACATTTGCTAGTTCACTTCCCAAATACCTGCAACAGCCAGAGCTAGGCTAGACTTCAGTCAGGAGCCTGCAAGTCCATCTGAGTCTCCCATGTGGACAGCAGGGATCCTAGTATTTGAGCCGTTGGCTGGTGCCTGCTGGGTGTGCTTAGCAGGAAGCCAAACCAGGCACTCTGACATGGCATGCCTGCATCCCAAGTGGCAATTTAACCACTGCTCCACACACTTGTCCTTATCTGTTTTAATAGGATCCAGGAGACAGAAATGCAGAGAAGAATGAAACAGGAATGAGGAGACGCTGCCACACTGCTGAGGTTCAGTGATAGTGCATGTGGATTCACTGCATCAAGAACTTCTGCTCTGAGCAATGTTTGAAAATGTCCTTAGGAAAAAGTAACGGGGAGGCTGGTGCTGTGGCACAGCGAGTAAAGCCACTGCCTGCAGTGCCAGCATCCCATATGGGCACCGGTTTGAGTCCTGGCTGCTCCAATTCCGATCCAGCTCTCTGCTACAGCCTGGGAAAGCAGTAGAAGATGGCCCCTACACCCGCGTGGGAGACCTGGAAGAAGCTCTTGGCTCCTGGCTTCGGATTGGCACAGCTCCAGCCATTGCGGTCAACTGGAGAGTGAACCAGCGGATGGAAGACCTCTTTCTCTCTGCCTCTCCTTCTCTATGTAACTCTTTCAAACAAAATAAATAAATCTTAAAAAAAAAAAAAAAAAAAGGTAACAGAAGTGGTAAGGTAAGGGCTTTATCAGGTACAGGTGGACCACTGTGGAGGATCAGGAGGGGATGACTACAAATTCCTGAAATAAATTATTGACCACACACACATCACATCAATTCTATGAATGAAAAAAACCATGTTGCTGATGGAAAGGAAGAGGGAGAAATGTTACGCACTTCTGTTACTTTCTTACAAAGATGATACATTATTCTAGTAATAAAGACTTTTTAAAAAGCTAAGTAATGAATTTTGCCTCCACAATACAGAATCTTTGCCAGTCTCACATAAAAATTTAAAAAAATCTTACCTGAGAAATGTTCTTGGAGGCCATCGTTTGTAAAAGTGCCCTCAAGGCACTACTGACGGCTTCTAGGAAGTCAGCATGCTTGGCAAAATCTGAAACACAAGGAGTTACCACAAAACAGAAACATGAAATCTAAGATTTCTCCTGCTTCATCACAAGCTGTTTTGCAGAAAAAGAATCACGAGAATCAAAACATGCTAAATGTCAGCGTATGCTATTGATAAAAACCTTTCGTGCTTATGCCCAACTGTCTCCTAGCCCCCGTATCTCGTGTATGAAGACCACGGCAGCAAGGGTCTCGGCAGGGCAGCAGACAGTCTCCACTTGACGCGTGCTTCAGCACGTGACAACACTGAGCTGGCTCCAGAGGGAATTCAGCCTTTCGCAGAGCTCCACCACGGTGCTGGGCAGGCCTACTGCCTCCACCATGGTGCTGGGCAGTCATCCACCTCCTAAGTTAGCGTTTCCTTGTCAGTCCCAAGTCCAAGAACAGTTGCGTGTGGAGGGCTGGGCCATGCTGCCTCTCTGTGCTTCTCACTGACCCAATTTTCCCTTCTCACGCTTGTACATCTTCATTCTTCTCTGACCTTTCTTTCCAACTGGACAAACAGAACAGCAGCAATGAACAACTACGCCAATACTGCCACACCTAAGGATTATGGTCATTCAGGTGTGTAGGCTCCCTAACCCTTTTTACTGGGAGGGAAAGCAATTCCCTTGGTGTGCTGGAGCATACATTCCAAAAATAGCCACAGCCATCTGCCACTTCCCATGAAGCTGTGGAGTCTATTTCTCCACTCGGTGAACCTAGGTGGGACTTTTGTGACTTCTTCAACCAGACACAGGAAGTGACTGACAGGAGG
Organism: Oryctolagus cuniculus; assembly: GCF_964237555.1. Lineage (NCBI taxonomy): Eukaryota > Metazoa > Chordata > Mammalia > Lagomorpha > Leporidae > Oryctolagus > Oryctolagus cuniculus. The sequence goes on along the minus strand of NC_091449.1, from coordinate 33,697,744 downwards.
GGTCAGGAAAGGCAGCAGGACTTCTACCCGACTTGTGTGTGCTGTTTCTGGAATCCAGCCATCACATTACGAGGAAGCAGAGGTCACTTGTGGGTGCTGTGCCCGACAACCTCAGGGCTGTCAAACATGCCAGCGAGCAAGATTCAGACGATCCCAGCTCCCGGCCTCTGAGCTTGCCCACAGGACCTAAACCTGCACTTCTCAACCTCAGCAACATCAGCAGTCTGGAACAGCTCCTTATTTGCTGTGGGTGTGCAGGAGTTTCCTCAGCATGGCAGGATGTTGCATTTTGTTTTGTTTTTAAAATTTATTTTATTTGTTTGAAAGAGTTACAGAGAGAGGGAGAGACAGAGAGAAAGGTCTTCCATCCACTGGTTCACTCTGCAAATGGCTGCAACAGCTGGAGGTGAGCTGATCCGAAGCCAAGAGCTTCAACTGGGTCTCCCATGTGGGTGCAGGGGCCCAAAGACTTGTATGATCTCTCTGCTGCTTTCCCAGGCACATTAGCAGGGAGCTCAATCAGAAGTGGAGCAGCCGGGACTCGAACCAGAGCCCACGTGGGATGTCGGTGCTGCAGGCTGGGGCTTTAACCTGCTGAGCCACAGCGCGGGCCCTGGATGTTAAGTAGCATCCCTGGTCTCTACCCTCCTAGTGCCAGCAGCAACCTCCAATTTGCAACAACCCAAAATGCCTCCACTGAATCCTGCAAATATCCCCGGGGGAAAACAAGGCAGCAAAACTCCCTCTAGTGTTTCCACAGCCCTAGACAGTGTGGAAGAGAGACAAACATCTCCACTGCACCTTGTCTGAACTCCTGACCCAGGGAATCTGTGGGAAATAATAAATAAATAATGATTGTTATTGTTTTGAGCCACAATTCATTAAACAGCAACAGATATCTTGGCTTCCTGCCCTGACTTGTCATGGAAGGACACTGGAGAAGGTCTGTTTTAATTTTATTTAGAAAGAGAAACAGAGAAAGAAACAGAGAGATCGTCTATCCACTGGCTTGCTTCCCAAATGCTCCCAATATCAAGGGCTGGGCGAGGCTGAAGCCAGGAGTCCAGCATTCAGTCTGGGTCTCTTCTGTGGGGAGTAAGGATTCAGATATTTGATCCATCACCTGCTGCCTCCCAGGATACACAACAGGAAGCTGGACTCAGAGTGCAGCTGGGACTCGTCCAGGCACTCTGTTACGGGACGCAGGGATCCCACACAGCATCCTAACCTCTGCGCCCAAAGCCTGTACACTGTATTGGCTTTGATCCCTTCTTCTTAGATTGTTTGGTGCAAGAGGGGCAGCTTCTGCACAAACCTAATTAAGACTCATACTTTTTGGCTTTCTCATTTTCAGATATACTTGTATATTATATATCAAAGCAAAGTGTCCCTGTATTTGCCACAAAACAGGTAAGAAGTCTTTAGGATCAGGCAGACCTGGGATGGAATCCTGCATCTGACATTACCCCATCTCACTTAATTTTTTTTTTTTTAGAAGTTTTATTTACTTATTTGAAAAGCAGAGTGACAGAGAGAGGGAAATACAAAAGATCTACATTTGCTGGTTTATTCCCCAAATGCTCACAACAGCTGGAACTGGGCCAGGTCAAAGCCAGGAGCCAGGAACTGAATCCATGTCTCTCATGTGGGTAGCAGAACCCAAGTACTTAAGTGATCACCTGCAGCCTGCCATGTACTTGAGCAGGAGTCTGGAATGCAAGTCAAGGCAGGACTCAATCCCAGGGACTCGAATATGAGACAAGGGCAACCTAAGCAGCAGCTTAACACACTGCACCACAATGCTCCCAACCCCTAAATTCATTTTAGTCTCTGCTACAATATTAACTCCTCAGAGAGGTCTTTCCATACTAACTTAACATAGCATCTCATACCATTCTTTCTTTTCTTTTAAAAAGTGTTTCTGGGGGCTGTATTGTGGTGTAACAGGTTAAGCTGCCACCTGCAAATGCTAGCATCCCACATGAGCTCCAGTTCGAGTTCTGGCTACTCTACTTCTAATCCAGCTCCCTGCTAATGTGCCTGGGAAAGCAATGGAAGATGGCCCAAGTCCTTGGGCCACTGCACCCATGTGGGAGACCTGACTCCTGGTTTTGGCCTGGCCCAGCCCGGGCTATTGTAGCCATTTAGGGAGTGAATCAGTGGATAAAAGCACACGTGCACTCTCTCTCTCTCTCCAAATCTCTCCTTCTCTCTCTGTAACTCTACCTTTCAAATAAATACAATAAATCCTGAAAAAAAAGTTTTCTGACATTTATTTTTATTTGAGAGGCTGACAGAGCAAGAGAGCCATCCACTGGCTCACTGCCCAAATGCTTGCAACAGCAGGGGCTGGGCTAAAGCCAAAACCAGGAGACGAGAATACAATCTAGTTCTTGCACGTGGGTGGCAGGAATCCAACCACCCGCTGCCTTTCAGAGTCTGCATTAGCAAGAAGCTGGAATCAGGAACCGGAGCCAGAAATGAAACCAGGCACTGCAATGTGGGATGTGGGAATCTTAACTGCGAGGGTAAACACCTGTTCTCTGGGGCTAGCGCTGGGGTGTAGCAGGTAAAGCTACCGCTTGCAGCTCTGGCATCCCATATGGGCATGGGTTTGAGTCCCTACTGCTCCATTTCCAATCCAGCTCCCTACTAGTGCACCTGGGAAAGCAGTGGAAGATGGCCCAAGTCCTTGGACTCCTGCACCTGTGTGGAATATCCAGAAGAAGCTCCTGGCTCCTGGCTTTAGATTGGCACAGCTCCAGCCATTGTGGTTGGAGAGGAAGACCTCTCTCTCTGTCTCTCCTGTCTAATAAATAAACCTTAAAAACAAAACAAAAACCCTGCTTCCTGTATTTTTTCTTCATAGCCAAAACAGTGTAAACTATTTACTTGCATTAGAATGCAAGCTCCGTGAACATAGTGACCCTGCCCATCCGATTCACACCTGCATCCCTAGGATCTGGAACAGCATGTGATATGAAGTGATGCCCGATAAATAGGTGCTGAAAGAATGAACGACTTTGAAGAGGTTCTTTGACCTCTTTACATCTCAATCTCTGCATCAGGAAGATGCGGTAAAAAATGCCTTTTATGAAGCCTGGTAATTAACAAACACTCAAAAATTGGTGCGAGGGGCTGATCTTATGGTACAGTGGGTTAAGCTACTGTCCCATATAGGAGCACTGATTTGAGTCCCAGCTGCTCTGTTTCTGAGTTAACTCCTTGCTAATGTACCTGGGAAAGCACCAAAAGACAGCCCAAGAACCTGGGTCCCTACCATCCACATGGGAGTCTGGATGGAGTTCCTGGCTCTTGGCTTTGACACATTGCAGCCCCAGTTACTCCAGTTACTTGGGGAGTGACTCAGCAGATGAAGCTTTCTATCATTTTGTCTTCCAAATAATTAAAATAAATCTTTTTAAAAAATTGGTGTGAAGTGGGACCAGCGCCGTGGTGCAGCAGGTTAATGCCTTGGTCTGAAGTGCCGGCATCCCATGTGGGCGCTGGTTCTAGTCCTGGCTGTTCCACTTCCAATCCAGCTCTCTGCTATGGCCTGGGAAAGCAGTAGAAGATGGCCCAAGTCCTTGGGCCCCCGCGCCCATGTGGGAGACCGGAAGAAGCTCCTGGCTTCGGATCGGCACAGGTCCAGCTGTTGCAGCCAACTGGGGAGTGAACCAGCAGATGAAAGACCTCTCTCTCTTCTCCGCCTCTCTTCTCTCTGTGTAACTCTGAGTTTCAAGTAAATAAATAAATCTTCAGCAGGGAATGGCCTAAGTGCTTGGACCTTTGCACCCAGGTAGAGACCAGGAAGAAGCTCCTGGATCCTGGCTTCAACTTAGTCCAATTCTACCTGTTGCAGCCATTTGGGGAGTAAACCAGTGATGGAAGATGGATTTCTCTCTCTGTTTCTACCCCTCTCTCTGTAATTCTGACTTACACATAAATAAAATAAATCTAAAAAAAAGTTATCGCTTTGGCTCTGAAATGTGGTATTTGGTTAAAGCTCTAAATGCAGTCCAAAAATTCACAAATTGCACATAAACTTGATTAAGCCAACTATGTTCCTAAATCTGCATGTGAAATATTTGAAACTTTTATAACTTAAATAAAGCTAAAAATAAATAAATAAATAAAAAATAATAATGCTCAGAAAAAAAAAAGATTTAAGCCAAATTATATTAGAAAGAATGAACTCAATACCAACAAAACATATTTCAGAAGGGCTTTCTGCCCTTCCTTCTTAGGAATCAACCATTGCCTGAGGTTCAAAAGCTAACCTATACTAACATTTCTCATTATGTGCCAGATTTTCCCCAAAGGCAAAAAATTGGGCAATTTTTACTTTTTACTTAGTTCACATTTCTGGTCATTTATCCCAATTTTGGAAAGGACTCCAAACCACTGTGCCTTTTTGCCAAACTCTCAGCAAAAGGTCAATGGATGTGGTATTGTCAAAGAAACTAAGTAAATGTCAAAAGAACTACACAAGGGAGGAGGTGCCAATGCCACCCCCTCCCCCTGCACCAATTCTGACAGCAGAAGGGCTGTAACAGGCCTGGCACAGAGGACATCAAGCAGATCACATTTCGGTGACTTCTGCATGTTTATTTTCAGTATTCTGATAGGGAACGGGAAATATATCCCAGAATGGGACACTACCATCGGAACTGCAACAAGAAAGACCTTTCTAATTTCTAAACACTGGAGAAATGGAGACTCATACATAATTTAAAAACTTGGAGCAAAACAACAGACGTGCTTCAATTTGAAAACATAACATTGCTGAAAAGCTGATGTCTGGAAAACCAAGTCTTCGATGGAGACAAAGATAAAAAGCATTTGGAATGCACATAAAACTTGATTAAGCCAACAAAGAGATTCTAATGAAAACTTTCTTGTTATCCCTGATGTAACAGTATGAACACGGGATCTTCAAAGTTTGTAGAAGCGAGTATTTTTGAGCTGGAGCTGCTCCACTTCCACTCCAGCCTCTGCAGTACGCATTGGAAAGCAGTGTAAGATGGCTGAAATGCTTGGGTCCCTACAGCCCACATGGGAGACCCAGAAGGAGTTCCAAGTTCCTGGTTTCAGCCCTGGCCATTGTAGCCACTTGGAGAATGAACCAGTAGGTTGACTTCTTTTTCTGTCTCTCCCTGTCACTCTGCCTTTCAAATAAATCACTCTTTTAAAAAAGGCTGGGGGGAGGCAGCTGGCACTGTGGTAGAGTAGTTAGGCCTCACCTGCAGCACCAGCATCCCGTGTGGGTGCCAGTTCCAGTCCCAGTTGCTCCATTTCCAATCCAGCTCCCTGCTAATGGCCTGGGAAAAGCAGTAGAGGGATCTGAGAAAGCTCCTAGCTCCTGGCTTCAGATCAGCCAGCCCAGCCCCAGCAGTTGTGGCCATTTAGGGAGTGAATCAGTGGATGGATGACCTCTCTCTCCTGGTTCACTCCCCAAACAGCTGCAAGGGCCGGAGCTGGGCTGATCCAAAGCCAGGAGCCAGGAGCTTATTCTGGGTCTCTCACATGCGTGCAGGGGTGCAGGGGCCCAAGGACTTGGCCCATCTTCTATTGCCTTCCAAGGCCACAGCAGACAGCTGGATCGGAAGTGGAGCAGCTGGGACTCGAACCCGTGCCCAGATGAGATGCCGGCATTGCAGGCAGTGGCCTCACCTGCTACACCACATCGGCAGCCCCACAAGGTAAATTTTTTGTAAAGATTTATTTATTTATTTTAAAGGCAGACAGAAACAGACTGACTTTCTACACATTGGTTCACTCCCTAGATGACTGCAATAGCCACATCTGGGCCAAGCTGAAGCCAGGAGTCAGGAACTCCATCCTAGTCTCCCACATGGGTAGCAAGGGGCCCAAGTACTTGGGCCATCTTCCACTCCCTTCCCAGGCACATTAGCAGGGAGCTGGATCTGAAGCAAAGCAGGCAGGACCTGAAACAGCAATCTGATATAATAATATAGGATGCTGGTGTTACAACAGCAGCCTCATCTGCAGCAACACAACACTGGCTCTCACCAGCATTATCTTTTTTTTTTCTTCCTTTTTAAAGATTTATTTATTTAGGGGCTGGCGCTGTGGAGCAGCAGGTTAATGCCCTAGCCTGAAGCGCTGGCATCCATATGGACACTGGTTCAATACCTGGCTGCTCCACTTCTGATCCAGCTCTGGGCTATGGCCTGGGAAAGCAGTAGAAGATGGCCCAGGTTCTTGGGCCCCTGCACCCGGAAGAAGCACCTGGCTTCTGGCTTCAGAATGGCGCAGCTCTGGCCATTGCACCCAACTGGGGAGTGAACCATCGGATGGAAGACCCCCCCCGCCCCGCCTCTCTTCTCTCTGTGTAACTCTTTCAAATAAAATACATAATTCTTAAAAAAATTAATTTATTTGAAAGTCAGAGATAAATCAATCTTCCATCCAATGGTTTACTCTCCAGATGGCTACAACAGCCAAGGCTGGGTCGGGTTCAACCAAAGAGCCAGGAGTATCATTTGGGTTTCCCAGGCAGGTGCTAAGGGCCCAATCACTTGGGCCATCTTCCACAGCTTTTCCCAGGCCATTAGCAAGGAGTTGGATTGAAGTGGAGAAGCCAGGGCATGAACCAGTGCCCACAGGGGATGCCAATGTCATAGGCAGCAGCTTTATCTGCTATACTACCATGCCATTCCCAAGCACTATCTTTTAATTCCATTTTTTTGGGTAAGTTTTGAGATGGCTAATTTCTCAACTCTCGGATCACTGATAGGCACAGCTCACTGATCAAAAACTGTGGTTCTTTGGGGACAGCACTGTGGTATAGCAGGTTAAGCCACTGCCTGCACTGCTGGCACCTCATATGGGCGCCGGTTTGAGTCCTGGCTGCTCCACTTCTGATCCAGCTCCCTGTTAATGTGTCTGGGAAAGCAGCGGAAGATGGCCCAAGTGTTTGGGCCCCTGCACCAACGTGGGAGAACTGGAAGAAGCTTAGGGCTCCTGGCTTCAGTCTTGGCCAGACCTGGCTGTTGGAGACATTTGGAGAGTGAATCAGCAGATGGAGGATCTCTCTCTAACTGCCTTTCAAATTTATTTGGAAGTTGGAGTTACACACAGAGAGATGGAGAGGCAGAGAGATCTTCCATCCACTGGTTGACTCTCCAGTTGGTTGCAACAGCTGCAGCTGTGCCGATCCAAAGCCAGGAGCTTCCTCCAAGTCTCCCATGTGGGTGCAGGGGCCCAAGGACTTGGGCCATCTTTTACTACTTTCCCAGATACATTAGCAGGGAGCTGAATTGGAAGTGGAGCAGCCGGGACTCAAACTGGTGCCTATATGGATTGCTGGCACTGCAGGCAAGCGGCTTCACCAGCTACACCACAGCGCCGGCCCCATAAATAAACCTTAAAAACAAACCGTGGTTCTGGCACCTGGACAGAAGCCAGGAAGTAGAAGTGCCCAAGTGAGAGACCCAATTCAGGCTTCAGCAGCTGACCAGGGCCAGACAGATCAAGGTCAGAACTCAAGGGTCCTGTATATTCTCAGTTCCTGCTCTCAGCTCGGTCCCTTTCTTCCTGCCTCCCTCCAGCTCAGTGTCCTCGCATGAGGGCCCCTTTCCCTTCTGGCCACAGCTCAGATGTCACAAGCTGGGAAGAGTACGACAGGGTTGACTCAGCCCTCACCTCAGGAGGTGACTCTCCAGTCCCCCTCAACAGCAGTGGAAGCTGGGCTGGAGGTAGACACCCCAACGGGAAGGTTGGGGGACTTGACTGCCCCTAAACAATGACAGCAGGTGAGCATGCACCCACGTGTTGATGCATCCTCACATACACAGAAAGCATACTAAATTTCATAATGATTTAGAATTGCGTTTTGGCATTAAAATGTAAACAAGTTGGACAGGGCTGTATGATCCTCAGTCATTTCCCTCTCAAACACGGTGACACAGGAAAGCCATTAACCCCATCCTCCCCACCAAATTCTCCAGTCACAGGCCACACTTTGTAGAACTCGGACTATGTTACTCAATATATCCTAATGTTTCGGACTGTATTAGAAAATCATCTCTAAATACTGGATCAGCAATTATCCTTTATCAAAATTTCCTTCTTGTAAGAAAATTTACTGTTAACCTAAAATAAGCAACGGCTGTAATACTTTTTGATATGCTTCCCGTCTCGCTTTTTCCGAATGCCAGTGTCAGGCACAAAGGCCACACACAGGATACGAGGAAGGGTCCTGATCAACGGGGACAGTCCGGGAGCACTTTAATACCCTTCTTTCTCTGTAACAACTTTTCTCCTATCATTTGCAATGCAAGCCTAATGCATGTGGAAGGTCAATTCAAATTACAAATCCCTGGAGGCAAGAGAGTCCACACCATCAGATGAATGAATTTAAGACTGCTGGTGGGGGCTGGCGCTGTGGCTTGGTATGTTAATCTTCTGCCTGTGGTGCCGGCATTCCATATGGGCAGCAGTTCGAGTCCCAGCTGCTCCAATTCTGATCCAGCTCCCTGCTTATGTGCCTGGGAAAGCAGTGGAAGATGGCCCAAGTGCTTGGACCCCTGCATCCGCATGGGAGACCCAGAAGAATCCTGGTTCCTGGCTTTGGATCTAGCTCTGGCTGTTGTGGCTGTTTGGAGAGTGAACCAGCAGACAGAAGACTCTCTGTCTCTCCCTCTCTCTGTAACTCTGTCTCTCAAATAAATAAATAAACCTTAAAGACAAACCAACAAAACACCCTGCTGTTCTAACAGCGTCTTGTCCCCTGGGTATCCTTGGTATCTATAAAAACAACATCATGGCTCTCAGGACACAGGAATGTGCTCTTAATCTTGCATCTTGTCACATTTCTGGATTTAACAGAAAGATTATGTCAAAAATAGCCACAAAACTGAAATCAATTTAAAATCAAAACAGTTGGTTACATTTTCCCACAATTCAAAACTACCCAGTATTTCTCTGGTGCTCAGTGTGGCACGACCTTTCTTGGGGTCTTTAATGAATGTGCAAACCTCAGGGCCCACACACAGGCAGCTGAATGGGGGAAACAGACCCAAGTGTTTTCCCTGTAGTACAGGCACACAGCATGTGCATTAATTTCAAGTCAAATAAACTCTTCCCACTGCTGGCTGTGGACAGACAGGGCTGAAGTACCTTGATTAGACTTACAGAGAAACAGCTCAGAAGCAAGAGATGGCAACTTGTAAAGAACTCGGGCTGACAGCGATAACTCATGGCTGGGCAGGTGCTGGAGGCAGTAAGTCACGTGGGCAGGCCCTGCTCCCCAGGGGTGCTGGCTGTGGACTCCCTGACTTGGCTCTGCTCCCTGCCTCCCCCCAGGAGTGGGAGGATGGAAGTGGGGATGAGCAATAGCAGCTCTCCCCTGCCCCACCCTATGGACATCTTGCTGGGCTGGTGGGAGCCAGAGGCCAGATGTAGGGGAAAGCTCCTGTGTTCCTATCATGCAGATTTCTTCCAGGTTCTAAGAAGACTGGGAAAGAAACCAGAAACTGCAGTTGTCAACTGGCCAGCTCAGTCTAGAGCAGCCACCTGTGTACTCCTGTGCTTGTCCAGTCCTGGCCTAGGATGCAATGAGGCCAGCGCTGCTCCTATCCTGACCATGACCTCTCTTAGGCATGGCTTTCATGTGACCATCCTAGCCAATGAACACACACACAGCCTGGGGCGCCTGGAAACACCTCTGAACTGACCAGTGCAGATGGGTGGGAGAGGCAGGTCAACAGCCAAATATGGGTTTCTGAACATTTATTTACTGAGTAAAAAAAAAATGACAGTGACAATTTTAGAACATCTAAGAGTTTAGTTCTTGGATTTAATGTTGTGTCTGAGAAGGATAAATGGTAAACAGTTAGCAAAGATACATATGGATACTCCGGATACAGTGTATATGACACTAGAGTTAGATATTTGCTCATGAGGTTCTAAAGTTAATGGAGAAAGCAAACTTTTCAAAGATTCTCCATCTGAACTGCTGACAGAAGAGCAGATTCTCATAATCAGTCTCACCCCAGGAATACATGCAGAGTAACAGAGAATTTTCCTATACTATACAAGATATTTCTTTCTCTTCTCTCTCAGTCTCTATCTTAAATATTTATATTTTTGAGAGACAGAAAGAGACAGGGAGCTTCCACCTGCTGACTCACTCCCCAAGGGCCTCTAATAGCTAGACACAGGCTAGGCTGAAACCAAAGGCTGGGATCTGAATCCTGGTCACCCACACTGGGAAGGAACCTAAGTACCTGAGCCACTACAACTGCCTCCCCCTATCGCCAGGAAGCTGGAACGGACAGTAGAGCCGGGACTCAACCATCAGCATTCTGATAAGAGATCTAAGTGTCCCAACTCAGAATCTTAACTCCTAGGCCAAATGCTCATCCTCACTCTGTTGTTTTTGGTTTGAGTGCCCTTAATTTAATTCAATCAGGTTAAATGGTATTCTACCATATGAATTATGAAAAATACGTTAGAAGAACATGTATCAAATCCTGTAAAGCCAGATCACTTAAAAAGAACGGCAGGGCAGGTGTCGCGGCGTAGTGCGTAAAGCTTCTGCCTATAATGTTGGCATCCCATATGGGTGCCAGTTCATGTCCCAACTACTCCACTTACAATTCAGCTCCCTGATAATGGCCTGGGAAAGCAGCAAAAGATGGCCCAGGTCCTTGGGCCCCTGCCACCCATGTGGAAGAACCAGATGAATCTCCTGGCACCTGGCTTTGGCTTGGCCCCGTCCTAGGCATTGTGGCCATTTGAGGGAGTGAACCAGTGGATGGGAGATATCTCTGTCTCCTCTCCCTGTAACTTTTTTTTTTTTTTTTTTTAAGATTTGATTTATTTGGCCGGCGCCGCGGCTCAATAGGCTAATCCTCCGCCTAGCGGCGCCGGCACACCGGGTTCTAGTCCCGGTCGGGGCGCCGGATTCTGTCCCGGTTGCCCCTCTTCCAGGCCAGCCCTCTGCTGTGGCCAGGGAGTGCAGTGGAGGATGGCCCAGGTGCTTGGGCCCTGCACCCCATGGGAGACCAGGAAAAGCACCTGGCTCCTGGCTCCTGCCATCGGATCAGCGCGGTGCGCCGGCCGCAGCGCGCCGGCCGCGGCGGCCATTGGAGGGTGAACCAACGGCAAAGGAAGACCTTTCTCTCTGTCTCTCTCTCTCTCACTGTCCACTCTGCCTGTCAAAAAAAAAAAAAAAAAAAAAAAGATTTGATTTATTTTATTCAAAAAGCAGAGTTAGAGAGAGAGCAATGTGTTCCATTTGTTGGTTCACTCCCCACATGGCAGCAACGGCTGGGGCTGGGCCAGGCCGAAGCCAGAAGTCAGGAGCTTCTTCCAGATCTCCCAGATGGGTGGCAGGGGACCAAACACTTGGGTCAAACTCCAATGCTTTTCCAAGCACATCAGCAGGGAGCTGGATCAGAAGTGGAGCAGCCGGGTCTCAAACTGGCACCCATGTGGGATGCTGGTGTTGTAGGCTGCAGCTTTATCTGCTACGCCACAACACCAAGCCCAATAACATATTTCTCTTAAGTGTTTTGTGTGCAAGTGAAATTAATCTGTGTCAGAGACTTGTGACTTTCAAGAGATTTGGCTCCTACCATGTGAAGGTAGTTGAAGAAAGATACACATAAGACAAAAGCAAGGGGTAAAATTGTGAGGCATCCTGCCACGTTCCTTACAGACAGACAGATACATACACACATACACACACACACACACACACACACCCCACACCTCTCACACCCAGAGATTCTTTCTGGAAGAAAACTAGTACAATAGTGATTTAACTCTAGGAGAGGAACTGGGTGGGTAGCTTTTCAGTTTATGTCCTCTAATATAACTTGAATTTTCTATCACATATTTGTATTACCCAAACAGAGAACTACCAAACATCTGAATGAAGACTTTATGATATTTATGATTCAGCCCTGATTGGCTTGACATAATTGGATACATTTTAATTAAAAAAAAAAAAAAAGCTCTTCTGGCATATCTGTTTTGTTTTTTGAAAGGCAGAGAGACAGATAATAAATATCTCCCTTCCACCAGTATGTTTGTTAAATGCTTGCAACAGCCATGACTGGGCCACGCTGAAGCCAGGAACTCAATTTGGGTCTTCCATGTGGGTGACAGGAAGCCAACTACTTAAGCCATCATCTGCTTCCTCCCAAGAGGCTGGAATTGGGAGCAGAGATGAGAATCCAACCCAAATGTAACACAGGATACAGGAATCCCAAGTGGTGTATTTTTTTTTTTTTTTTGAAAGGCAGAGTGGACAGTGAGAGAGACAGAGAGAAAGGTCTTCCTTTGCCGTTGGTTCACCCTCCAATGGCCACCACGGCCAGCGCGCTGCAGCCGGTGCGCTGTGCTGATCCGATGGCAGGAGCCAGGTGCTTCTCCTGGTCTCCCATGGGGTGCAGCGCCCAAGCACTTGGGCCATCCTCCACTGCACTCCCGGGCCACAGCAGAGAGCTGGCCTGGAAGAGGGGCAACCGGGACAGAATCCAGTGACCCGACCGGGTCTAGAACCCGGGGTGCCGGCGCCGCAGGCGGAGGATTAGCCTAGTGAGCCGCGGCGCTGGCCTCCAAGTGGTGTATTAACTGCTGTGCTGAACACCTACCCTGCATACCTTTTTTTGACTGTATCATTCACAACTATAAATACATAGGTACTTCGAAAAGCTGTGGAAGGGGCCAGCATTGTGGTACAGTGGGTTTAGCCACTGCCTGCTCACTGGCATCTATATGGGCACCAGTTTGAGTCCCAGCTGCTCCACTTCCGATCTAGCTCCCTGCTAATGCTCCTGGGAAAGCAGCAGAAGATGGCACTCCATCCATGTGGGAGACTCGGATGGAATTCTTGGCTCCTGGCTTTGGACTGGCCTTGCCTGAGCTGTTGCAGCCTTTTAGGGAGTTAATCAGTAGATGGAAGATCTCTTTTTCTGTGTCTCCCTCTCTCTGTAACTCTACCTTTCAAATAAATGAATAAATAAATCTTAAAATGAAATTAAAAATTTGTTTTGCTGCAAACAATTTTTAAAGTCATGAATTTTTTTTCATATTATGCATTTTTTATGAACATTTAAGACTGCTCATATACAGGGGTCTCAAATTTTTTTGCACCTAAATGAATCATCTATTAAATCCTCTTTCCACAAACTTCTTGAAGCATCCTTATACATGGTTGTTAGTGTCTGGGAAAGGTTTCTGCAGACTGGATGATAATCGTTACCCAGTGGCAAAATCCAAGTTCCTGCCCTTCAGCGTGCTGCCCCGTTCTAACAGTCTTTTACAATAAGCTCCAGCATTTACCTGGCTGAGCAAAAATCAGCTGTGACAGATGCTGTGCCAGCGTCTGAAGGGCTGGAGCTCCTCCCAGGTGGTCCACGTCCAGGAGCGACAGGAGACTCTGGAGACACACAAGGGCTCTCCACTGCACAGTGTTCATTCTGGAAGGGAAGTGAAAGAGCTCCCCATCAGAATTCAGTATTAACTTTATTTTTTTAAAGACTCATTTATTGGAAAGGTAGAGTCACAGAAAGGCAGAGGCAGATGCAGAGAGAGATCATCCATTCACTGGTTCACTCCCCAAATGGCTGCAGTGGCCAGAGCTGGGCCCATTCAAAGCCAGGAGCCAGGAGCTTCTTCCAGGTCTCCCACATTGGTGCAGGGAGGGGCCCAAGAATTTGGGCCACCCTCTACTGCTTTCCCAGGCTACAGCAGAGAGCTGGATCACAAGTGCAGCAGCCAGGACTTGCATCGGCGCCCATATGGGATGCCAGCACTGCAGGCGATGGCTTTACCACTAAGCCCCAGTATTAACTTTTTTTTTTTTCTGACAGGCAGAGTGGACGGTGAGAGAGAGAGACAGAGAGAAAGGTCTTCCTTTTGCCATTGGTTCACCCTCCAATGGCCACTGCGGCCGGCGCACCGCGTTGATCCGAAGGCAGGAGCCGGGTGCTTCTCCTGGTCTCCCATGGGGTACAGGGCCCAAGCACTTGGGCCATCCTCCACTGCACTCTCGGGCCACAGCAGAGAGCTGGCCTGGAAGAGGGTCAATTGGGACAGAATCCAGTGCCCCGACTGGGACTAGAACCTGGTGTGCTGGCGCCGCAAGGCAGAGGATTAGCCTAGTGAGCTGCGGCACCGGCCCCCACCCCAGTATTAACTTTTAACCTAAGCCTCAGGTTCTGACTGGGAACATCTGGAAGTACAGGGGGTCCACAGCAGGTATCAAATAATCATACAGCAAGCTATTAATCTACCAAGTGCTTGCGTACTCTAAGCCCCTGATGCACAACTCACTCATAAGTCAAGAGAGTGTGCTTTAGAAAAATTTCTATGCAAGGTGGCATCTTTAAGGTTATCTTTCATTGTGAAATATGACAAACACATATATACCTATGAGGATACCTTAAAAAGTTCACAGAAAATGGATTTAGAGATAGGTTTAGGGGCTGGCATTGCAGTTCAGGGCATTAAGTTGCTGATTCTGACACCACTTGACTCCTGGCTACTCCGTTTCTGACCCAGGTTTTTTTGGACCCTGCCACCCACGTGGGAGACCAGGATGTAGTTCCTGGCTCTTGGCTTTGGCCTGAGCCAGTCTGGCCATTGCAGTCATTTGGGGGAGTGAACCAGTGAATAGAAAATTTTTGTCTCTTTCTCTCTGTGGCTCTACTCTCAAATAAAGAAACGTCTTCTTTTTAAAAATGGGTGTATTTTGGTGTACAAAATTTTTAAAATCCATGCTTAGTTTTTTCATAATTTGCATTTTCCCTGAACTTCTAAAAGACCTCTTTGCAAGTGTAACAAAAATAATTTATAGAGCAAGCACTCATGGAGCTGGATAAGAAATAAACACTGCTGAGACCTCATAGCTCTCATATTCTTTTTATCCCTACTCCCTGATGCCTACAGGCAGCCTCGACCCTAACCTGTATGGTACACCCTTCCTTCCCCTTCTGCATAGGTTTACTACCTATGTATATATCCCTGAACAAAACAGTTCTGTGCTGCCTGGCTGCAAACTCTAAATATGCAATCACAGTGTGTATATTCTTTTGTATGTTGCCTTTTCTGTTCAACACTGAGTTTCATCCAGGTTGTGAATAGTTCCATTTCAGATTCTTTCCACTGCTGTATTGTTCTACTGTATGACTGTGGCAAAAGTTTTCTGTGCATTTTCTCTCTCAGGCACACCCTAGTTGCTTCTAGGCTGGGGAAACTGTGAAGCACACTACCACATTCTCATGCAGTATCCCACTGGCCGTGCACACGCTTCTCCGGAGACAGGACCCAGGGGCGTTCTCGTGCAGGTACCCCACTGGCCCATGCACACACTTTCCCAGGGTCAGGGTCCCTGGCTCTAGGGAGGCATTGCTATCTTCTTCTGCATGGCCTGTCATTTCACACGACAACATAACAACAGATGGTTTTGACAACAGAAAATTTCTTACTTTCTGATCAAAGGTTTCCACGAGGGGCTCCTGGAACATATGTCGACTGCAACACTGTTGGGAAAGGCAGTTTTCTCAAAAACCTAGATCAAAAAAGGCAGCACCGAGTTATCACCTTCAGCATGCTTTCCTTATGAAATGTCAGCACATTACTCGTGAGTGAAATAGCTAGGTTTCACCAAGACAGAAGGCCTCCTCAGCCTATTTCTAGGACTGCTGGTTCTGTTTTGTGACCCAGATCTTACCATCACCTATAACTGCAAGTGTGATATTTTACAGAGAACAAATAGCTGTCTTAAGCCCTTCCCATGTTCCATATCGAGCCTAGTACAGAGAGTACCTTCTTGGGGATGAGGTAGTTGGTGAGCGCAGTGTGAACCTCATGGGAGAGGCAGAGTGGAGACAGCAGCTGCCCACCGCACTCACTGAAGGAACTTTCCATGAAGGCATCGCTTTCGTCACTGCTAGAGAGCTCTTCCCATTCGTCATCGGAGGGATCTGGGAAGAGGGCAAACCACACTGACCTTCAACATGGCTGAGACTCCCCAGGGGAGCAGCCCTCTAGACCCCAGAGGAAAATGTCCAAATGTAAAGTGGGGACAAACCTTCAGTACAGCACATGTTGACAATAATTTCCAGGGCAGTCTGCTGAGCTGTCAGCAACGCTATGGTCTCTCTCAGCTCCTTGTCAGTGGGCTAAAAGAAAAAGCAAACGGCTTTGTTTCAGAAAATGTGTGTGAATTTCTTTAAAGCCTACTGGAAGATGTTTCTGGTTAGAATGCATCACAGGCGGTGGGGAAGGTGGAAGAAAAGTCGTACACTGCTAGAAGCACAAACAAGCTTTCTAGCGCTCTTGGCACGGTGCCGCGTGCCGGTTAACTAGAGTGCCATCTATCTGCATGGCTATTCTCTAAGTGTTGCTTAGTTAGCTGCAAAGAACAGGCAGATATTCAGGAATCCTGAACTGAATTCACCCTGAAACTTAACCCAAGGTATTAAGAAGCAGCTCAGCACACTAAGATTGAAACACCAGGCACTTAAACACAATGAACCTGCTTTTAGATGCTTAGCCATCCTCTTGCAAAGACAGCATTAGCCAACACTACTACTGAGACCTCATATGACCATCCAAGCTTGCCTGGTTGAACAGCAGGCAGCAGCTTCTTAAAGCAATTCTACAGGCCAGCACCATGACTCACTTGGCTAATCCTCCACCTGCAGCACCGGCACCCTGGGTTCTAGTCCCGGTTGGGGCACCGGGTACTAGTCCCGGTTGCTCCTCTTCCAGTCCAGCTCTCTGCTGTGGCCCAGAAGGGCAGTGGAGGATGGCCCAAGTGCTTGGGCCCCTGCACCCACATGGGAGACTGGGAGAAAGCACCCGGCTCCTGGCTTGGGATCGGTGCAGCACCGGCTGTGGCAGCCATTAGGGGAGTGAACCAATGGAAGGAAGACTTTTCTCTCTGTCTCTCTCTCACTATCTATAACTCTGTCTCTCTTTCCCACTGTCAAAAAAAAAAAAAAAAAAAAAAAAAAAGGAATTCTACAAGACTGAAGGAAGAAAGGGGTATTTTTCTCTGAAAATGAATTTAACTTTATTAACATTTCTTAAAATGGGTTGTATATACTTCTATCACCTTAATTCTCAAAATACCTATTAAAAAAGTGAAATAGTAACACTGATCTTCCAAAATAGTCATAAGCTAAAAACACAGTTTATTATCTAAATGTTTCCAAAATTCTGTATTTTCTTTTTAATGGCTGCATTATATCCCACCAAATGAACAAATTATAATTTAAAAATTACGGTCAGCTTTCCATATCCATGGGTTCCACATTCCAAGATCCAACCGACTGAGGATGGAAAACATTTGGTAAAAAAAAAAAAAAAAAAACAAACCACTGGGCCTGTACTGAGCAGGTGCAGGTTGTCTCTTATTGTCTCTTGTCATGATTCCCTAGTACAGTAAAGGAAGTATTTACATAGCGTCTACACTGGATCAAGTATCATAAATTGTCCTGAGATGACAAAGTATACAGAAGGGTGGACACAGGTTACATCCAATACTGTGTCATTTTACGTAAGGGACTTCAGCTTCAGATTTTGGTATCCACAGGGGTCTAGGAACTCATATCGAGAGATGACAACACTTGGATATTTTACTTAGGTTTACTGGATCAAAGGCTAAAAACAGGTTTGTAGGTCCTGTAGTTGTCCTATTTTCCTTTCCAAGATGTTCATATTCATTTACAATTTCACCAACAATTTCATTATCCAACAGTTCAACTACAACTTTAAATTATGCTACTTTGAAAAGTCAATTGCTGGGACCAGCAGTTTAAGTAGTGAGCTAAGCCTCTGCCTGCATCCGGATGCCTGCACCGGCATCCCATATAGGCACCAGTTCTAGTCCCAGCTGCTCTTCTTTCAATCCAGCTCTCTGCCATGGCCTGGGAAAGCAGAAGAGGGTCCAAATGCTTGGTCCCCTACCCCAACGTGGCAGACCTGGAAGAAGCTCCTGGCTACAGATCGGCCCAGCTCCAGCCATTGTGGCCATTTGGGGAGTGAACCAGGGATGGAAGACCTTTCTCTCTGTTTCTCCCTCCTTGTACCTTCTCAAATAAATAAACAAAATGTTAAAAAAAAAAAAAAAAAGTAAACTGCTGATTTAATAGATACAACTCAGAATTTTCTAGGTTTGTATTACATTTATTACTAGTAAGAATATATTTTGGGGCTGGTACTGTGGTGTACCGGGTAAAATTGTTGCTTGCAGTGCCAGTATCCCATATGGCTGCCAGTTCAAGTCCTGGCTGCTCCTCTTCTGATCCAGCTCTCTGCTATGGCCTGGAAAGCAATCAAAAATGGTCCAAATCCTTGGGCCCCAGAACCTGCATAGGAGACCTGGAAGAAGCTCCTGGCTCCGGATCGGCCCAGCTCTGGCCACTGTGGCCATTTGGGGAGTGAACCAACAGATGAAATACCTTTTTCTCTGTCTCTCTGTCTAACTCCACCTCTCAAATAAACAAAATCTTTAAAATAAGGAATATACTTAAAAAATATAGCTCTCCTATGTTTTGTGTGTATGTTCCATCCAACTATATTCATCTTTAATAGAGTAGACTCAAGCTAATAAGACATATCACTGAGTTCTCATGCTCTTAAAATGTCTGAAGACCCAGCTTAAAAGAAACTGTGAAATCATGTTCCACTTCTTTATGTAACTATCCTGCTCAGAACATTTCCCTGCTTATCACTGTCAAGCTGACATAAAGAACCAATCTAGGTGACATGTTATCATATCTAAGATTTGCTTCAAAATAGTAAGTAGAAAGGTGAGTGAGCAGGAAACAGATGACGTAAGACAGAGCACCATTTCCTAAGTGACAACTGTGGAATCTGGATAGGGGATACTCTACTTTCTCATGAGTGGCTTCAGTTAAATAATGCAATTAAGGGCTTTGATTCTAAGGGCCACTTGCAAAAGCCAGTGGGACAGTGTGCGAGACCGCAGCTGACTATAGATCTGTATTCCCGGCACAGACAGGCACACCGCCTGGCACTCACTGGCACTCACCACTGCTGGCTGACTGTCGGCATGTTAATGATCCAGTCCACTCTCATAAGTTGAGACTTGAAAAAATAAGTTTTTGCTATGATAAAACACTTCATTGTATAAGCACTAAAATTCCATTTTTAAATAACACTTCAGGGGGCTGGTGCTTTGGCAGAGAAGGTTCAGCCTCCACCTGCTGATCTAGCATCCCATATGGGCACTAGCTTTGAGTTCCCACTGCTTCACTTCTGATCAGCTCCATAATGTGCCTGGGAAAGCAGCAGAAGTTGGCCCAAGTCCCCAAGGTTTTCTCTGCACCCACATGGGAGACCCAGAAGTTCCTGACTCCTAGCTTTGGCTTGGCCCAGCCTCAGCCATTGCGACCATTTGGGGAGTGAACCAGCAGATGGAGGATTGTTCTCTCTCTCTCTCTGCCTTTCAAATAAATAAGTAAATAAAAAAAAAAAAAACTGCTTCAGAAAATACATCTCCATCTAACTCTTAACTATGCAGAGTTTCTAAACAGTGGCACTTCTATCCTAACCTTGGTAAGAACTGAGCCTCAACCTCTGCCTACTCCCTTTAGAAGCCAGGTGGGAGATGGGCATAACCACAAGAACATCACTTGCCTATTCTCAGAGGATTTCCTGGGGCCAGCTCTATGGCGCACTGGGTTAAAGCCCTGGCCTGCAGCACCAGCATCCCATATGGGTGTGGTTAGAGTCCTGGTTGCTACACTTTCAATCCAGCTCCCTGTTCACGTGCCTGGGAAAGCAAATGAGGTTGGCCAAAGTCCTTGGGCCCCTCCACCCATGTGGGGGACCTGGAAGAAGCCCTTGGCTCCTGCTTTGGAATGGCTCATCTCCAGCTACTGTGGCCATTTGTGGGGTGAACCAACAGATCGAAGAGCTGTCTCGACCTCTCTCTGTAACTCTTTCAAATAAATAAAATCTATCAAAAATAAAAAAACAGAATTTTTTAATCCTTCAGAGTTCCCCAACAGCCTTACTGTAATTCCCATCTCTGCTCCAACGAGAATATGGAGTGGACAGGTCAAACAAAGCACAGCCGTGGCAGTTCCAATGAACAGCGGGAAAGCAGCCTACGAAGCACCGACTATTCCATCCCTGCTTTCCACACAGGGCCACGAGACCCGGCACGGCCCTGACCACTCACCTTCCCACAGTATCTGAGCAGCTGCTGCTGCTAGAGTTTTCTATCAACATCCCTTTGAGAGAACAGGGTGCACAGCAATGCCTTCCTCCGTGTCATTTTATTGATGATAGATTCTGCTCATTCTCTGGGTCAGAAAGGAAGTGCCATGATTGTTAAGCCACTTTTTGGTCTGCAAGCAACTTGACAGGATGGTCTTCTCATTTCTGTATTCACCCCAGCACTTAACACCATGTTCTGTGTCTAGATTCACACTGGTTCATGCTACAAAAATCATGGTTTCCTTAAACCACCACCAATTTAGGCTTCACAAGACATCAAGAATGCAAAACGTGGTAATACTGTTACCTGAGTACTTATGTTCAGTTATATTCCAGTTAATTAATTCTTACTGGGCACAAATCTATCAAAACTCTTAGCAGACAGACTCAGGAGTGCTCCCCGGTTCAGTTCACTTTCTACGAGCAGGAGAAGCCACCTACGGAATTGTGGAGGACGCAAACCACTCTCCCAGCTCAGGCTTCGTCACCACCTTTCTGCAGCAGCCTCCTGACTTGCCTCCCCCGCCAGGCTCTCTGTTCGCCTGGGTGCAGCCGTTTGAGGCTGCTCAGCCACACCAGCTGGAGTGAGACTGCTCAGCCACGCCAGCTGCTTTCCTGCTTCTTCCTTCATCATTTATGACAGCACAGGTGTCCTGTCCCAGACGCCTGAGACGGCCTCTCCCTTTGCTCTCCCATCAAGGATGAAACACATGTGCCCACCCTACAGAGGCATCTCCCTTGGAAAGCTGTACACAGCCCCACCACGGTTCTCAGCATTGGTGGGACAGCCAGATGCGTATCTGACTTCTCTGATGTCAGGAAATGCATCTTAACCACCTTTCTGTATGTCCTGGTTGCAGGAGCCCAGGAAACATACCGGTGAGTAAAGCCCAACTCACTGTCCTCTGTGTCTTTGTTTTCTCTCCTCCTTGGGGGAAATGCTCCCCCTGAGGATGGCACCATCTCTGTTGATGTCTCAGCTGAATGATTCCCAAATCCAAGACTGCTCAACTGCACCCCAACAAACATCAGACCACATCACCCAACCTCTTCTGCCCAGCAGTGCTGGGTAAGTGGAGGTTTGGCTTCCCATGCCACTCTGGTGAGGCTAAATGCTAAGAGAAGCATGCAAAGTACATTCTCCTTCAGTTTGAAGACAATCTAGGAGACAGTGTAGAATGAAGCAAGACATAAAAGTTAGGAAGATAACCATATACTTCTGTAGTGCTCTAGAATGGGTGGCCTATTTTATATTTGAAATTGTCTCCAGGGCTGGCGCTATGGTGTAGCAGATAAAGTTGCCGCCTGCAGTGCCAGTATCCCATACGGGTGCCAGTTCAAGTCCTGGCTGCTCCACTTCTGAGCCAGCTCTCTGCTATGGTCTGGGAAAGCAGTAGAAGATGGTCCAAGTTCTTGGGCTCCTGCACACGCATTGGAGACCTGGAGGAAGCATCCTGACTCCTAGCTTCAGATCAGCGCAGCTCTGGCCTGTTGTGGCCAATTGGGGAGTGAACCAGTGGATGGAAGACCTCTCTCTCTCTCTCTCTCTCTGCCTCTCCTCTCTCTGTGTAACTCTGACTTTCAAATAAATAAATAAATCTTTAAAAGAAAAATCGTCTCCAAAATGTTTCATTTTACACAGTTTTTTTTTTTTTTTTTTTTTAAAAACCTGTTGGGAGTATATTTCTAACGTTATAAGAGTCAATGGGGAAACCACCACTGCTTTTTACTGAAATTCACTTCGTAGTTAATTCTAACATTTTCCTATTAAGATAATGATACCTGTGGGAAGAAAACAGCTGTATTAATCCATGTCTGAGAGCATCAAACCGACTTACTGGAAGTAAATCTGAAATGAAAGTCTTCCTTCTGACTTTTCTTTTATGGGGAATTTCTTCCATGTCATCGTCTTCAATGAAATCACCACCATTCGCATTCTCTAGGAGCTCCTCAGTCTCCGCAGCTGTTTTTAACCTCTGAATTTCAGCCTCCTTCATCTGAACAACCGTTTCACCGGAATCCATTTCCAAAACTTCGGATAAGATTTTCAGGATGGCACTTATGATTTCTGCCTGACTCTTGGATGGAATGATATCCTTTAGGTTCCAAACTGTGCCTGGGAAAAATGGAGAAGGACAAAGGAACTGTCCGTGAAATCTTATCTCATCTCAAGAAAGGCTTCCACAGGACTGGTTCTTTAAGCTCAGGTGCAGTTTCAAAACATCTCAACCCTACTGCCTTTGTTCATTTTTTAAGCCTGAAAAAGCATTACACAGGGGCCGTGCTCCTCGTTACAACCCCTCACAATCACCTCTTTCTCTGATGCACGACCTATCGGCAGACCAAGAGAAGACTGCTCAAGTTACTTTCAAGATGACGGCGTAGCTTCGCTTCCTTTCATCTTAACCTAAGCTGGTCTCCTCGGCAGCTTATATTCCAAGAGTGGAGTGGAATGTCCTAAAATCCCAAGGCCTTGTACACAAACGAGAGTGCAGATCGTGGCTTTTTGCCTATCAAAATAGAACAGGAGCTACCACTAAGTAGTCCGGTTAATTAAAAAAAAAAAAAAAAAAAAAAAGGAGGGGGGCTGCCAAAGTGAAAACACCTCCTGGGTGCGTACCCAGGACTGAAGCAGACACCTGACTGGATTACAGCTACGTCCACGGCAGCATTAATCACAACGGCCAAAAGGAGAACAAAATGCCGCACAGACAGTCAGTATTAAAAAGGAGATCCTGACACGTGCGACTTCATGGATGAATCTTGTGACCTGAAATTAGCCAGTCACAAAAAGAGTGCTTGAATCCACTTACATATTTAAAGCAGTCAAATTCATAAAGTTGACCAGTGGTTGCCAGGGTCTAGGAGGGGAAAATGTGACCATGTGGGAAAAGCTGTTGTTAAATAGGTACAGTTTCAGTTGTATAAGGAGAAAAAGGTTCTGGAGATTTGCTGTAGGACAACGTGAACATACTTTACACCGCCGAACTCTACATACAGAAGTGATTAAGATGGCAAATTTCATGTGTATTTTACCACAATTAAAAACAAAAATTGGGGGGCTGGCACTGTGGCACAGTGGGTTAACACCTTGGCCTGAAGCACCAGCATCCCAAATGGGTACCGGTTCTAGTCCCAGCTGCTTTACTTCCGATCCAGCTCTCTGCTATGACCTGGGATATATGGCCCAAGTCCTTGAGCCCCTGCACCCACATGGAGAGCCGGAAGAAGCTCCTGGCTCCTGGCTTTGGATCGGCGCAGCTGGGGAGTGAACCAGTGGATGGAAGACCCAGAACTCTCTCTCTCTCTACCTCTCTCTGTAACTCTTTCAAGTAAATAAAAATAAATAAATCTTAAAGTAAAAAAAAAAAAAAAATTGGGGCCAGTGTTGTGGTGCAGCAGCTTGAACTGCTGGATTGCCAATTCAAGTCCCCTTGCTCCGCTTCTGATCCAGCTCCCTGCTGGTGGACCTGGGAAGGCAGTGGAAGATGGGCCAAATCTCTGGGTTCCTGCCACCCACATGAGAGACCTAGATGGAGTTCCTGGCTCCTGGCTTTGGCCTGGCCCAGCCCTGACCTTGGCAACTATGGGGGAATCTCTCCCTCTTTCTCCCTGTCATTCTGCCTTTCAAATAAATAAACCTTAAAAGGGGGGGGGGGGGACATTGTGGCCTAGTAGATAAAGCTGCCACGTACAGCACTGGCATCCCATATGGGCACAAGTTCATGTGCAATCCAGCTCCCTGCTAATGTGCCTGGGAAAGCAGAAGAAAACAGTCCAAGTGCTTAGGTCCCTGCCACCTATGTGGGAGACCTGGATGAAGCTCCTGGCTCTTGGCTTTGGCCTGGCTCCACCTTGAGACAACCAACAAAAAATGAGATTGCATTAAAAATATCCTCATAAAAAAATTAAAAATCTTTCAAAAGAACTTACCTCTGAAAAGCCAAAAGGTAAGAGAACAATGCATCAGCAGTACATAAAGCACATACTGCTCACATGAGAGATGGTCAGATCCTTTCCCATTTCTGTGCTCAGAGACTCTGAGGAGGAGAGTTGGGGGCAAAGAGCTTATGGTAAAACAAGCAGTTGGGTCTCAGATGCCCACACTCAATTTTTGAACTCACTGGTTCATAAGTAAGAGGGGCTCCTGACCGCAGCATTTCTTTATCAGATAATAGTAGTTTGTTCAATTGAAAACAGCTCTCTTCTAGCAGGCTTCATAACTATGGACAACTGTTTGAATTAAAGGTCTCCACTTAAACATTACAAACGTCAGAATAGACACAGGCACAGACACCCTGATGTAGGTGGTCACATGAAGCAACAAATAAACTGTGCCCCCCACGTCTATCCATTACCTGCCACCAGTGTCTTTAACAGAAGGTACTCCATGGAACTGACGGGGGCAATCATTACAGATTCCAGCACGTGCAAGGCCGTGGCATTGAAAGACTGCAATAGCTCAGGATTATCTTCGGTCACTGTCTGCAAACAATATGCTACAAGACAAAAACCAAACACTCAGAAACATGGCTTCTGCCCAGGGTCACTTATACCAACATAGCTCCCTAACAATCTGCATCTTCACACCTGCTGTGAACAGGTCGCCCTAGGAGGACGTACGGCTACACCTCCACAATGCTGCACGCACAGGAGACTTCCCAGACCTTCACTGCTTTTCTCCCTTCTCTTTTTAAAATTCTATTTCCCTACACAACTGTGCTTTTATAAATACCACTTAACAGGCTCTTAGATACTGTGCCAGTGTTGGATTACAGCGAATATTTATTTATTTATTGACAGGCAGAGTGGACAGTGAGAGAGACAGAGAGAAAGGTCTTCCTTTGCTGTTGGTTCACCCTCCAATGGCAGCTGCGGCCGGTGCGCTGCAGCCAGCGCACCGCACTGATCGGATGGCAGAAGCCAGGTACTTATCCTGGTCTCCCATGGGGTGCAGGGCCCAAGCACTTGGGCCATCCTCCACTGCACTCCCTGGCCACAGCAGAGAGCTGGCCTGGAAGAGGGGCAACTGGGACAGAATCCGGCGCCCCGACCGGGACTAGAACCCGGTGTGCCGGCGCCGCAAGGCGGAGGATTAGCCTAGTGAGCCGCGGCGCCGGCACACAGTGAATATTTATAAAGGTTTACCGTCAATTAACACACCTGTCCTGGACCCACTGCAAATGGCAGTCCCCGGACTAAATAAACTCTTAGTTCTGTTGCCAACAACAAGCCAGGCTGGTGAAATTCTAGCTTCCTTTAAATTCAATTCATCACAATCACAAAATTTGGGGCTATTCCTGGTGAAACAATAAAATTCTTTAAGGAAAAAGGGTATTTTATATGAAAATATAAAAAATGAGGGGCCTGTGCAGTGGCATAGCGGGTAAAGCCGCCACCTGCAGTGCCAGCATCCCATATGGGTGCTGGTTCAAGATCTGGCTGCTCCACTTCCAATCCAACTCTCTGCTATGGCCTGGGAAAGCAGCAGAAGATGGCCGAAGTCCTTGGGCCCCTGCATCCATGTGGGAGACCCAGAAGAAGCTCCTGTCTTCGGATCAGTCCAGCTCCATTGGACTGCGGCCATTTGGGGAGTGAACCAGAGGACAGATCTCTCTCACTCTCTCTGCCTCTGCCTCTCTATAACTCTGTCTTTCAAATAAATAAACAAATCTTTAAAAAATATATATACATATATAATGAACAAATTAAGGGATGGATAAAATATTAATAGACATATGATCCATGTAGCAATAAACTTCCTTCCCTAGCATTAAAACAAGACAATGGATAACAATCTATATATAAAAATTAATTAACTAGTAGTACACACTTAGGATTGTCTGAAAAGTCTGACAGAAGAGATATTTGAAACACAGAGGAGCAAGCCCAAATTTGTTTTCCTGAGGTATTTTATTCCATATAAATCCATTTCTTTCCAGATGAAAAAGATCATGCCCATCCAAATTAGCCAAAATACATGCTATTGCTGTCATCTAATTTGGTTTCCAAAATACATCTGCATACAAATCCACATATTTGTAAATATACACACATACAACAAATGTGTTAAGTTTTTTTAAAATCAAATATTTACTTTAGCAAAAAGGCAAGATAAACTGTGATTGCTACCATAAAGACAATGCAAATTCAGAAAAAAAAACTCTTAATACATATAGGATGGGATCTTATTAAATTAATTGTACTGAACTTTCAAAATAGAAATGACAGCACTTGTTTAAAAAGATCATGAACCTAGCTAAAAGCAAAAAGATAAATACTACTGAACAATGCAAAATGATTTTATTCTGATTTCAAAAAAGTTCATTAGAGGAAAAAAACTAGACAACTGAATCTACAAGACTAAAGGAACAAAAATAGAATGTTTCCTTGTAAAAACTACAAATTAACTTTCCTGAAAATTCTATTATAATAAAAATTGTCCCGAAAGTCACATACCAATTTCCTAAAAACAGCTGAAGTGTTTTTAAAATCCCCATTTATTCACACTCCTCCTCCAAGACCAAATTTTGAAGCTGATTTTTCAGTTTTTCCCAGTGGTACTTATTCAGCTGTTTCTCCCACCTTTCTCTTCTCCTGCAAGTCTCCACTGGAGCCAAGAGAAGCATTAGTAGGAGGAAGGCGTCCCTGCCTTGCCGGGGAGACGCACAGTTAAGTGAAAGGACAGCCGGATGGCTGCCGTCACGAGGGCTAGAAATGTTTTTCATCGGATTCCTCTGCTCTCGCCCAGAATTCTGCCAAGCTGCCCGCCCTCTAGACCGTTGCCTCCTGCCTGGCGAGCGAAGGGTCTCAGAGGCTTCCTGCCCTCGTCCAGAAACGACCAGGGAGCCAGGGCAGCTCAGCTGCAGGTCCCTGCTTCCCATGCCTCCCATGGGGAGGACACAGGCCTAAGTGAAATTTCAATCACTTCTCTTCTTCCAAAAAACTGAAGGTATCAGTTTTCTGATGGAAGTGTAAGAAAACAGTACAAGTCGTTTAAGTACAATTAGCTTCCAATTAACTGGCTCAAAGGCCTGGTAGCTGTGTGTTAATATTTAAATGAAAATGAAAACATCAAAAATTAACACAAGATTCTAAGAATGGTAATAGATTGGAAACCACATATCCTCACATTGCTACCTTTCTGCCATTCAGAGCAAAAAGCAGGAAAATTCTGAGTGAGGAAAAGTACCAGTCAGACCGAAAAGGATTCAGAACAAACAGAACTCCTTGGCTAAATTCATATATACAATGAGAAAAAAAAACCATTTCTGTAGAATTAACATACTAGATCTGAATAACAATTTTTGAATAAGACTACACATACTTAATAAATCATCACTTTTTCTTCACTTACCTACTGAGATAGCCAGGTCAACATTGGTGGGAAATCTACTTAAATACTTTAATACAATCTCCAAACACCCTTCTTTGTTGAATATAGATACTGCTCTACTACTGCATTCACTAAATTGAAGGGGGGAAAAAGAGTTTTACTAGTCACATTTTAACATTAGGAAATCAATCACAGGAATCCATGACAAAAACAAATTAGGCTTTACAGAACCAAAGAGCTGGAGTCAAACACCCACCATGCCTATAGATGAAGAAACGAACGCCCATTCACAGCCACTGCACATGTGATAACCGGCTTTCTTTAACTTATTCCTATCATGGGGGGCCTTTAAGGCAATCTATACCGTATGCGTTTCCCCGTAGAAGGGGGTAGAGTGGGAAGAACTCTTAGAAATCAGTTAATTCAACTCCCCATTTTACAGATGAGAACACCCAGGCCCCAAGGGTGAGGTGGCCCACGAGGAGATCAGACTATCTGTTAGAGGCAGAGGCAGGCCCAGTGCACCTGGGCTCCCTGGGTCCAGCCTCCTGCTCTCTTCACTGTGCCGAAACAGCACGGTAAAGTTAGGACAAACAGTCTCTAGACTTACCACACAAAGTGCAAGAGGAAATAAAACATGTTATTCATTCCTCCCTGACTGCAACTGTCATCTCATCAAGGAGGATTTACAGTTTGCAGAGAGATCACTACAATAATTCTTTTTGAAATCACACTTTCTTTTAATAAGACTAAGCAAGCTGTCAGTTATTAACTAGCACACACCGTAACTATGGTAACTGCATCATGTTTCTAGAGAAAGGTGTCTCTCCATCCATACTGCATACACACATGGGCACTAACAGCTAACAGATCTGACCCAATTATTCAGTTTGTTACCTGAAGAAAAACACTTTCTGCAATCTGTTAATGCGGCACTGAAACAGCCCAGACATACATATGTGAAGGTAGTTTGAATTATCAAGTATGAAACAAAAATGTAAGACTCATAGGCATTCAGGAAAGAGAAATCTTGGAAATATATTAGGTTAGGACTGTTTCCAAATAATTTTTTTTTAATTTCCAAAATTTGCCAATGGACCCAATTAAGGTATGTGGTGCACAGCACCCAGCAGTCTGCTCAGATCCCACTTCTCCACAGAGGGTCTCTCCGGCACAGCTGGTGGAAGGCGTCCACCAGCCCACGATGCAAGCACAGGCACGTGCAGACTGGCCGGGAGGCAGCTTTACAGGATCCAACACAATTCTGTATTCTAGGGACACCTGCGCTCTGCCATCAGCCACTATAACCACTGACTGAAAATGAGGACTCATGCTGGAATCGTGCTACGACTGTGGGACATAAAATGAGACGGAAAAAAGTAAAGCCAGGTCATGTTTCTAGCCACTCCCCCCTCACCACTGCTACAATCAGGAAAGGAGAGTGGCCTCCTTCCTACTAGGGTCAATGGACCTCACCTTGGGCACCCACTGCCCACCCCAATGATAACAGCCAGGGAAGGGGAATCAGTACCAGCCAAGACCTGTGGTCCTTGTCTCATTCCAGTGCCAAACCAACGCTGCTACTGCACCGGGGTTTAACAAGGTTTAAGACAACTGCTGCCTAGGTATGTGGACGGTGTGGGGGACAAAGCAGGAACAGGAGGTGTTAATGGTATGATCCATCATATTTTTATCAGTGGCAATAACTGGAAAGAACTGTCTTTAAAAAGGAACGAAACTATGAGGAAGGGGCCTCAAAGATGGTTCACCCCAGGTCACCTGATACTACCTCCTACCAACTACCACCCTCACTGAGACAGGCCTCCCCAGGAGAACAGAGACCGCTACACAGCTGAACAGAAAGCAGCAGCCTGGGCAGCGCTGTAGCAGGAGCTGTGCTTGGCAAGCATCTTACCATATATTCCACAGCACGTTCACCGCCTCATTGGCTATGTTCTCAACAGAATTTCTGTTCTGATCTTTTTTCTCCTGTGGCGACATTTCATTTGAATCCAGTCCAGCACTACACTGTAACCAAACATCATGATTAGCAAAGAATAATTAAACAAAAAGGCTAATGATACTGAAGAGTCAAAAAAACTAAACATCAGCAATTATAGTGGTTAACAAGCCCATCAAGTTTTCAGAAGCTGAACAATTCCCACAACCCTGCTTGCCTTCTGGCAAGAAATACAGAGAAGGTTTCCCCGAGTCACCGTGAAAATTCGAGATAAAGCAATTCACATTTTACATGAAAGTACAAAATCAATACAAAACATTTTGGACAAAACATTTGACCTAATGAGATAAAAGACAAAGAAGGCAAAGAAAGATAAAGTGTAAGAGCTAAAATTTACACAGTGCCTTGTCAGGCACAATTGTAAGTGTGTTACACATAGTAAGTCAGTAATCCCCACAGCAAACCTGAGATAAACTCTCATCCCTGAGGGAAGGCAGGCACAGGGGGCACCCTGGTTGCTGAAGGGTGCAGCGAGAATGCACACAGCTGGGCTTCAAGGGCAGGCATCCTGGCTCCGAGTCAGTGCTCCCAGCAGCGCTGCAGTACTGCCCTTCTAGGACAGTCCCCGGGACCCTCCGCAGCGCGGCTTCTCACTCTAGGGACTACCGACACTGGGGCCTGCACAATTCTTGGTTGTGGGGGTGTCCTGTGCATAGCAGGATAGTCAGCAGTGTCCCTGGCCTGAACCCACGGCATGCAAGCCACAGTTCTTACCTCCTGTAACAACCAAAAATGTCTCCAAACATTGGCTAACGTCTGGGCAAAATCACGACCTGCTGAGAACCATGCCTCCACTCAACACTGGACATGCTTTTTACAGGCTTAACTGTAAATTACCCGTCAGTACAGAACAGGGAAGCAGAGAGAGCACTGCGTAACCCCTGAACGAGGTATGCAGAAGACTGGCATGACATCCAGTCGAGAACTGCAGGCAGCCTTCAAGTGCGGAATGTCTGTGTCCAGCTTCCCCATCTGTGAAATGGGAACAAGCCTGCTCACAGGACTGCTCTGAGGATGAAAGTAAGTAATTTGCAAAACAGAAAAGCAGTAGCTGCCACATAAACAAGCAATCAGTAACTACTAGTTATTGTCACTGTATGAAATTAAAGGTCTACAAAAGTCTGCAGGGCTTTAGGAAGGTCACTTCTAACTATCATATAAATAAAGGAACAGAGGATGAATAAATTATCACTCACAGAGTAGTTCACTGTTTCCAAGAAAAGAAATTAAATTCCACAGGATGCTTTAAGGGAAGAAAAGTAACACCAGTGCTTTTTTCAAAGCTACCCAAGTTTGCATCCTAAATGCAACATTTAATTTTTATTCATTGTTTTATTTGAGAAGCAGAGCATCTGAGAGAAAGAGCTCCCATCCACTGGTTCACTCCCCAAATGCTGAGGCTGAGGCTGGGCCAGGTCTGGAGCCAGGAGCCAGGACCTCCACCCAGGTCTCCCAAGTGGGCGGCAGGAACCAGATCACCCGAGCCGTCATCACTGCCCTCTACAGTCTGCGTCAGCAGGAAGCTGGGAATGAAAGCCAGACAGGCACCCCGAGGCGGGACACAGGCACCCCAGGCACTCAGCTAAATGCACGCGCCCCGAGAGCGCCTACCTCTTTCAGAAGCGCAACCAGCGGAGTCATGATATCCTTCGTCACCATGTCGTCACAAACTTCAAAACCTCCACAGGCACTCAGATTTCTAGGCAAGAAGTTTCGATCACGTTTTATTTTCAGTCACACGTCATAAAACGCTATCCCACACTCACATTTACTTCTCCTTTCATTAGACCTAAGGTTTCCCAGGAGACACGGTTTGCTATTTCTGTCACATGCGACAGAACCAGTCCAGAGCTTCCCACCGCTCCTGATCCTTGTCCTACCAGATGCGAGCAGGTGACTGTCACGCAGCCACGTGCTTCTCAGGTCTAAGCACACAGGCACACGGCTACAGGGATGGGCCAGGGAAGACGACGGCACCCACTTCACATCCTAAACGGAGGGACCCTGCCCTGCCATCAACACGCTAAGGGCGGTGAGGGGAGGCCCCTGAGGAGGACACGCCCTGACTCAGCCCTGGCTAAGCTTCACTGGAAGACACTCCTGAGCCACGGCCAGGCAGGAAGAGCGTGCAGAGAAGTCAGGCCGCTCCCACGTCTTCAGGAGCTCACAGTGCGCGTGTCTCCTCGCCGGGGAGGGATGTCCACCCCGTCCCCATAAAGCGGTCAGTGCCCCTCGTTCCTCGGACCTCAACTCTAACATCACTGCTCAGGTCTGTCTCCCCCGAACCCTGGAGCACCTGTGTGGTTGCTACTGGCTGGTCAGCGCAGTAGCTGGCGAACGCCTGTCTGCTTCGGCGGTCTTGGAGAGTCCCTGGAAGTCTCTGTTACTCACGACCCCATGCCCAGAGCACGCTGACATCAGTGAGCACAACGTAAACACAAGAACTACAAGTACTAACTTCTACTCTTGCCCCCTCTACAGTCCATTCTCTGCACAACCAAGAGAATGGCCTCTTCCAAAGGTAAATGGATGAGGTCTCTCCCTTTCTTAGAATAAACCCCACCCCACCCTACTATCCCTCCCCAGCCTCATCTCCTAACCCTTCTAACCCTCAGTTCTGTAGCCACGCCACGCCCTTCGCTGTCTCACTTCTCTGCGGGGAACCCTCTTGCTCCATACTCCCACGCCTGGCTCCCCATCCTGCAAGGCTGAATTCACCACTGCCATCTACAGAGCACCCCCAGCCCAGCACTCTCTTGGCTTGCCTAGCGCTTCTCACTATCTAACATCACGCTTGACCTTGTTCTAGTTTTCCGTCTCCGCATCAACAGAGCTTCTGGGAAGACCGGGCTGTGTTGTTTGTTCCGTGTAGAGCCCTCGCATCTACAACCCCTGGGTGGAAGAGATCATCCAACCACGGGGCCCTAAGGAAGCTTCCTGGAGAGCATAGCAAAGTGCGCCGGTTTGCGGGGCAGGACGTCTAGCAGCACCCGCAGGGACTTGCGTGGGGCCAGAGAGTCCCGGGGTCGGTCCTCCCCGCCCGCCCGCCCGCCCGCCCGCAGACGGGAGACCGCCGCCAGGTTCTCCGCCCTCCCCAGCCCCTTGCAACGAAACGCACAGCACGCGACAAAGTCCCGCACCCGTCCTCCCGGCTCACCTCAGCGCGCCGGCCGCCGTCTCCCTGACCGCCAGGCTGCGGTCCAGCAGCAGCGGCCCGAGCCGACGCACCGCATCCCGGCGCGCCAGGCCCGGGAGCGCCGGCCGCTG
This sequence comes from Oryctolagus cuniculus, assembly GCF_964237555.1. Lineage (NCBI taxonomy): Eukaryota > Metazoa > Chordata > Mammalia > Lagomorpha > Leporidae > Oryctolagus > Oryctolagus cuniculus. The sequence continues at coordinate 33,664,886 of NC_091449.1, read as the reverse complement.
CTGCACCAGCCGGGCCAGGCCCGCGCACGCGCACTCGCGGACCTCGGCGCTCGGGTGCTGGAGCTGTGGGACGCGGACGAGGAGGTTAGAGGTGGCCCAGTGCGCACGCGCCCCCGGGGCCGCGGGGGGCCGCCCGCGCCCGCCCCCGCCGCCCCGCGGAGCCCCCGCCTCACTTTTTCCAGCAGCTCCGCCGCCGGCCCGTCGTCCTCCTCGTCTGCAGTTCCGTTCGCCGCCGCCGCCTCGGCCTGACAGTCGCCGGTGGGGGAGAACTGAGGTCGCTTGAAGCGTTTGGTTCGGCTCTTGCCCATGGCGACGTGCACTGCGGGGACAGCCACAGAGAGGAGGGCAGCAGCACGCGGCGGAGACTGCGGGACTGGCGGTACCGTCGTATCGCCCCGGGGGCTGCTGATGGTCCCCGCTCAGCTGGGCCGCCTGACGGCCCGAGCACACATGGTGAGGCAGCGCGCACGCGCGCCGCGTGTCGGCGGCGAGGGCGGGGCTGGCGCGGGGAGCGCGCAAGCGTGGAAGCGGCGTGGGCGTGGCCTGTCCGGGAGAGGGGCGGGGTCCTGTGGCTTTTCCAAGGAAGCAGAGGACTGTTGAATGGTGATGCTGACTTCACGTCCGCCTAGGTGCATAGCTATCAGGTCAGTGTGTATGGGAGAAAACCTTGCTCTTTGGCGACCCTACCCTTTAGACCGACTGTCTAATAAAGGAAATAACATTAACTGGCATAACAGAGGTGTGATTGGCTTGCAGAGGCTGGGGCCTCCCCATGACCGACGATAGGTGCAAGGAAACCTTGGAGCCGCCAGATACCAGGGTCTGTCAGAAAGTTCGGCACAGTGGTTGGGACGCCACTTGGGATGCCCGGTCCCGTGTCAGAGTGCAGTTCCAGACGGTACTGCTTGTGCTCCCGCTTCCTACCAGTGCACCCCTGGGAGCCAGCAGGTGATGGCTCGAGTACTTGGGCCCCTGCCACCCACGTAGGAGAGCCAGATGGAATTCCTGGCTCCTGGCTTAGGCCTGGACCAGCCTGACAGTTTCAGGCATTTGGGGACTGAACCAGAAGACCAGAAGATTTCTCTCTAGCTCTCACTCTTACAAATAAATAAAAATGAACAGAAAACCTTTTTTAAAAATGAAAGGTTTGTGAAAAATGGAGTTCAAAAGTAATTTTATTTTGGTGCAAAAAATTTTTTTAAATGCATGCGCAGTCTTTGCGTGATCCTCTTGAAGATCGAGTCTATGTGTTGGTGGGTTTTTTGCTTCCTAGACGTCTCCTCTGGCCGCTGAGGGCCTGCCGCTTCCCTTCTCTGAGGTGCTCTCTCCACTTCCCTTGACCGCATGGTTCGGGTGTCTCCACCCCTGTGGTGGAATGAGAAGGCCATGCCAAGATGGCTGCTGGCAACGGAGCCTGACTGGCAACAGGCTGTGATGGGATGGCTTCAGAAACTGCCTGGCAACAGGCTGTGATTGGTTAGGGCATAGACCGCCCCTTGACCAGATTGGCTGCCTTGGCTATTTAAGCTGCTGTAGCAACTGAAATAAACGAGTCTGTGGGCTGCTTGCCTCTGGCCCACTGGCCCACTATCACCGGCTCCCGGCTCCCGCCTCCCAGCTCCAGGGATCTGTGGTGACTCTGCGCCTCTTGCCCCCACCATGCTCCTCCTCTCAGAAGGAATCCACCTCAACATCTGGTGCCCAATGTAACTGTGAGAGAGACAGCGTGTTGGACTCTGCAAGGTCCCCCTGGATTTTGGCAAGTAGGCCCCTCGGTGTTTTGTGTGCTGTTAGATTCTGTGAGGGTGAGCACAGAACCCCCTCCTATGCCCCCTTTCCTTGTCCTTGTCCTCAGTCAAAGTGCCCCCAGGTTAGGCACACACCGCCCAGAAGCATAATGCCACTTCTCGGTGCTCCTCCTGTTACTTTTGGTTTGCCTGGCGAATTCACATAAGGGACTGATCATCCCAGAATTCGGAACCAAGTCATCTTCCCTCACTGAGAGAGGTGATGCTCCAGAGACACCGTGTGGACATACGGCCTTGACCTAACAAATCAAGGAAGTCCCCCACTAAGCACAGGACGTACTACAATCTGATACACCACTGTCTGTTCCTCTAACGTAGGGAACCCCTGCAGAATGCCATCAGCCGCTGAGGTGCTAGGAATTTGCTTTGATATGGCAGCAGTGCTGTGAGTGTCTTTCCTTTGGCTAGAGTTGGTGTGGCATGCTTTTCTTAAGCGCTCAAACGTGGGAAAGATACCCCCCTCTCAGAATCCTGTGCAGATTACCAAACATAATGAATCTGTGAGTGCTAAGAGCCTGACACTCCAGGCCACTGCCTCGCAGGCAACAGTTGATGACTTAGGGAGAGAGAGCTCTGACAGTGAAAATGACGTGACAGCAGACAACGTAGCAGTGCCTAGTCAGTCACCCCCCAAATATCCGTAGGATGAATTTAGATGACCTCGAGGCAATAACTCGTGAGAGGTCATCCCATCCGCACCCAGTGAGGATCCCTACATTTGTGGCGGTCCCCGGGTACCCCAGGCTCTCAGAGCAGTCACTAGACTCCATCCCACCTGCATATTTGCTGTTAATGTAGAAGTGGATGCAGAATTCAGGCCCTGGATTCCAACGCCCATAAATGACCTTACTATGCTAAAAAAGGCTTCTCAAGAGTCAGGTCCTGACTCTCCTACTTTGAACAAGTGCTCACACAATGAGCAGCAAGCCTTCAAACTCATTTTGACTGGGTTGCACTGCTCAAAGCATGTTTGTCGAGACCACAGTTCTTACAGTGGAAAGCCTCCTATGAGGAAGAGGCTGAAACCATGGCAAGGACTAATGCTGCCTATGGAATTGTAGTCACCTTTGATATGCTTACAGACTACGGCACCTACATATGTCCTCATGAACAGGCCTGCATTGGAGTAGTTGCCTATTTTGATCAGGTCAGAGATTTGGCATTTAGAGCCTTAAAAAATATAAATCCTTCTAATTATAGTCAGCCCTTTAGAAACCTAGCTCAAGGTCCAGGCAAATAGTTCCCCGATTTCCTTGCCAGAGTCTTGGAGGCAGTAGAGAAAAGATTACCGCTTGGCCCCGATCAAGACAGTCTGGTCAAACAATTAACTTGGGAAGGTGCTACCAAAGAGGCAAAGCTATAATCGCCCCAGTCCAAAATGAAGACATTTCTAAATGCACAGTAGCTACAAAGGAGGTAAACCCTGCTGATACACCCATACAAGCCCTAACTGCGGCCATTAACAAACTGAACACAAGGAAGTCTAATGACCCTCTGGTTTGTTGGGGATGTCAGGCATCTGGACACCAATGGCAAAACTGCCCAAACGCTGACAGATGGGGCAAGGCCAAAACGCTGTGTCCCAGATGTAAAAAAGGCTTTCACTGGGCAAAAGATCGCAAGACCAAGCCTTTAAACTCCCAGCGGGGCGGCCCTCAGTCCAGCAAGTAAGAGGGAGTCACACCACCATTAACTGGTCAGTGCCTATCTTCAATCTGAGGCCAAAATTGACCCTATATTTAGATGACATTGCCTTTGTGGGTTTAATTGATATAGGGGCAGATGCCACTGTCTTAAAAGCTGGGAATGCAAGAAAAATGTAACATTGGAAGCCAGTGCCTGGGCCTGACCTCCAAGGTGTTGGAGGATTAAAATTGGCTAATAAGGTCATCACGCCTGTAATGTGGCGAGATGACAATGGCGATACGGGAACCATCTTTTCACTAATTGCTGAGGTTTCCATAACCTTATGGGAGAGAGATGTGCTCTCACAAATGCAAGTGGTCCTTACTACGGATCACAAATCTCCACGAGCCAACAGCTTTAATGGAGAGTCTACAAGTAAGATTCACCCCCAATTCTAGAGGACACTGCTTACCTCATACAAAAGCCAGACCCAATCCCCACTGAATGGGAAAAAACAGGAAACATCTGGGTAGAGCAGTGGCCAATATTACAACCCAAACTTGGCATCCTTAGAGAATTGGAACAGGAACAATTGGAAAAGGGACACATAGAGCCCTCCACTAGCCCTCACAACACACCCATTTTGTGATACCAAAGAAACAGGGAAAATATAGGCTACTACAGGATTTGAGAGCCATCAACAAAATCATAAAAAAGATGGGAACATTCCAGGCTGGCATTCCCCATCCAGGGGCCATTCCTAACGGTACCACATAGTTACCATTGATATCAAAGATTGATTCTTTTCTATTCCCATCACAGAGGAGGATAAGGCCTACTTCACCTTTACAGTGTGGGAGCCCAATTTTCAGCTCCCTGCAAAAAGATTTCAGTGGACAGTACTCCCACAAGGCATGAAAAATAGCCCTGCCATTTGCCAAAGATACGTTTCTCATGCGACCAGCACACTTAAAGATCAGTGCTTGGTCATACATTATGTGGATGATATCTTACTTGCTCACGAGAATGCAGCAACTCTGAAGGCCTGTCTAAGTGAGACAGTAAGAACTTTACAATTCCTGGGTTTGTCTATTGCCAACAGAAAAGGTACAACATTTTCCTCCCTTTCAGTTCTTGGGTTATCAAATCTCCTCCCATGTATCTCCAATGGGCCCAAACCTAAAAGTCAAGCATACATACTCAGTTAATGAACTTCAGCAACTATGTGGCCAATTGGCTGAAGCCCTTCCTTCCCCTAACACCTGCAGAGCTTAGACCGCTATTCGATTTACTAAGAGGAACAGCCCTTCTTCAAAAATCACATTGACACCAGCAGCCAAATTAAATCCACTATAGAAAAGATCAACACCCAGTTGTCAAATTTAAAGACCTTTAGATATGACCCTCAGGTGCCTCTATTGGCATAACCATATCTAATAGTTAACAAAGTAGATGCCATCCTTATGATGGGACTTAAATTAAGATATTATGCCAATAAGATATTTAACACAGAGGCAGACATAGCGGTCCTACCCCTATCGCAATTAGAACTGTCCACAATGATGCAGAATAGCATGCTCTTTCAAACTTTAATGATAAATTTCCCAGGACAGGTTGACAATCACCTGCCAGTAGACAGGCTACTCCAGACGTTATAAACCTTAGAAATAGACTATCCAAAACATGCTTTCCCTGCTAATCAACCTATACCCATGGCACTGTGTGCATTTATGGATGCCAACAAGTCACTGTTTGGAGTAGTGATCAAATCCTCAACAGAAAAAAAATAAGATCCATATAGAACCCTATGGGGGAATCAGTGCAGTTGGGAGAAATAAGATCAATAGTCAAGGTTCTACTCCTTAGCCAGGATGGGCCGGTAAATATATTTTTGGACAGCAAATACTCAGTACAGGTAGCAAAGATGATCCCTTTTGTAGTTTTTAACCTGACCAATAAGCCAATTGACCAGATGTTCATAAAACTTGAAGAGCTGAGAACAGAAAACACCCATGGTATATCTCACATGTAAGATCACATATTGGATTACTTGGCTTTATTTTCCAAGGCAACAAAAAGGCTGATCGTCCTATCTCCTGCAACACGGCTTCCATTGGACACCTAGAACAAGCCTGTATTCTACACCAAAAATTTTACGTGTCAGCAAGCAACATAAAATTGCTTTTCCCAGAGCTAACAATGAGCCAATGTAAACACCTAGTGCACTCTTGCAAGAATTGTGCACCCCTCACCCCATTAGACCCACTGCAATAAGCAGCAGTGAACCCCCAAGGCCTTGTTCCTAATAAGCTCTGGCAAGTGGATGTCACCCACATGAACTCCTTTGGTAAACTTAAGTTTGTCCATGTGGTGGTAGATACTTATTCAAAGGCTGTATTTGCAACAGCCCAATCTGGAGAAAAGGCTAGAAATGTGATAAAGGTGGTTAAGTCAGCCATGCTGGTCCTTGGTGTCCCCTGGATCATAAAGGCTGATAACGGGCCAGCGTATACATCACAGGAATTTAATTCCTTCCTGAGGTCCTGGAACGTACAGTCTGCCACAGGTATCCCATACAACCCACAGGGACAGGCAATCATTGAAAGAACTCATAGGACAATTAAAGATCTCTTACAAAGACAGAAAAACAATCATATGCACCGGTGCCGCAGCTCACTAGGCTAATCCTCTGCCTTGCGGCGCTGGCACACCAGGTTCTAGTCCCGGTTGGGGTGCCGGATTCTGTCCCGGTTGCCCCTCTTCCAGGCCAGCTCTCTGCTGTGGCCAGGGAGTGCAGTGGAGGATGGCCCAGGTGCTTGGGCCCTGCACCCCATGGGAGACCAGGAAAAGCACCTGGCTCCTGGCTCCTGCCATTGGATCGGCAGGGTGCACCGGCCGCAGCGCGCCGGCCGCGGCGGCCATTGGAGGGTGAACCAACGGCAAAAGGAAGACCTTTCTCTCTGTCTCTCTCTCTCACTGTCCACTCTGCCTGTCAAAAAAAAAAAAAAATCATATGCCCCCAGACCCATGGCTTGCTTTGACTGAGGTCCTTTTCACTATCAATTTTCTTACTTTTGATTCCTAAGGGATCAGCCCAGCTTATAAACACTGGGATCCTTCCCATCCCAGACCCCAGCCCCTATGGCTAGGTGGAAAGACCCCTTGACAGGAGAATGAAAAGGACCACACCCTCTGCTAACCAAGGGCCAAGGATATGCTTGTGTCTTTCCACAGAATGCGGAACATCCCATTTGGGTACCAGCTGGAAACATCAAGCTTGCAACTGACAGTCAACCAGAACCAGCTGAACAAGACTGAGAATCCGCCTTGTTAGCAGATGCACCTGCCCTATGATCCTACCCTGAAAAACTGCCCATAGCCACATCTGCTACTGCTTTATACTGCACTAGCTCTGGTCAGCCACTCGAATGGCCCGCAGCCTGTGTGCGGTCATGCCATTCCTGATTACCATTGTTCCTCATTCCTACCCCCATCTGAGCAAGCACTCCTGTGGTCTCCTGTTTTGAGCACTGGTTAGTCAATGACGGGTAAGATCCCCTGGGGGACAACCTAAGACAGGCACAGCCACTTACAGAGACCACATGAAAACGGGGTCAACAATAGTATGGCCAAGAATCATGTCTCCTGTTGCTCAAAAATAAACGAAAAGGGGGAAATGTGGTGGTATGAGAAGGCCATGCCAAGATGGCCACTGGCAACAGAGCCTGCCTGGCAACAGGCTGTGATTGGATGGCTTCAGAAACCACATGGCTATGGAGCCTGCCTGGCAACAGGCTGTGATTGGATGGCTTCAGAAACCACATGGCAATGGAACCTGACTGGCAACAGGCTATGATGGGATGGCTTCGGAAACTGCCTGGCAACAGGCTGTGATTGGTTAGGGCATAGACCACCCCTTGACCAGATTGGCTGCCTTGGCTATTTAAGCTGCTGTAGCAGTCTGCGGGCTGCTCACCTCTGGCCCACTGGCCCACTATCACCGGCTCCTGGCTCCTGGCTCCAGGGATCTGTGTGGTGACTCTGCGCCTCTTGCCCCCACCATGCTCCTCCTCTCAGAAGGAATCCACAGCAACACGCCCCCACCCTGCCCATCCCCCACTATAGAGCTGCAGGTTATGTCACACTCTTGCTGAAAACCTTTCAATGGCTTCCTTTTCTCTTTGGGTAGAGATCAAAACCATGCCTGGAGGTGGATGGTTTAGTGGTTAAGAAGCTTACTTGGCGGCCGGTGCTGTGGCATAGTGGGTAAAGCCGTTGCCTGCAGTGCCAACATCTCATATGGGTGCTGGTGAGTCCCAGCTGCTCCACTTCCGATCCACTCTCTGCTATGGCCTGGGAAAACAGTAGAAGGTAGCCCAAGTGCTTGGGCCCCTGCACCCATGTGGAGACCCGGAAGAATCTCCTGGCTCCTGGCTTCGGATTGGCACAGCTCTGGCCATTGCAGCCATCTGGGGAGTGAACCAGCAGATGGAAGACCTCTCTGTCTGTCTCTGCCTCTCTGTAACTCTGCCTTCCAAATAAACAAATCTTTGGAAAAAAAGAAAAACATATCTCCCGTTTAAAAAAAAAAAAAAGGCAGCAGCTGCTTACTTGGACACCTGCATCCCATAGCGCAGTGCCTGGGTCAGAGTCCCAGCTTTGCTCCATTCCAGCTTCCTCCTAATGTGCACCCTGGGAGGTAGCAGGTGAGGGCTCAAATGGTTGGATCCCTGCCATGTCGTGGGAGACCCGGATGGAGTTTCTGGCTCCTGGCTCCTGGCTCCTGGCTCCTGGCTCCTGGGCTTCAGCCTGGCTCAGCCTTGCCCATTGCAGGCATTTGGAGAGTAAGCCAGTGGATGGGATTGTTCCATCTCCACTCCCCTCTTCCACCCCCACTCAGTCTCTGCCTCTCAAATGAATTAGAAAAAAAAAAAAAAGGCTGCCACCCGCAATGCTAGCTGGCATTCCATATGGGCACCAGTTCAAGTCCCAGCTGCTCCATTTCTGACTCAGCTCCCTGCTAATGGCCTGAGAAAAGCAGCAGAAGATGCCCAAGTGCTTGGGTCCCTGCCACCCACATGGGAGACCTGGAAGAAGCTCCTAACTCCTGACTTTGGCTTGGCCCTTCCCTACCCGTTGTGGCCATCTGGGGAGTGAACCAGTGGATGGAATATCTCTCTGTCTCTCCCTCTCTCTGTAATTCTGACTTTCAAATAAATAATTCTTAAAAAAAAAAAAATCTTTGCTGGGCTGCAAGATGTCCCCAGCCTCCAGCCTCATCTTCTCTCACCTCTACACTCCACCCTTCAGCCATCCTCCATGGGGCCTCAAGCCTCAGCACAGGCCCCAGCTTCCACCGCAGAAGCCAGGAAATGCAAGTGTCACTTCTTCCCAGGGCACCCTGAAGTCAGGGACAATTCTCCTTTGAGACAGCATGTGCTGTGTTCCTTTGCTTCAAAGCACAAGTCAAAATTGCAATTGTGATCTTCAGTTTCATTGTGTACAGTTACAAAATTGCCCATCTCCCCAGGTGAATAACCTCCCCTGTAGGCCCATTTTCACACATCACTGTATCCCCAGCGCTAGTCCAGGGCCTTGCACAAAATAGGCATGCAATTTCTTGAGTGATTGGAGATGAGATAATCAGGAATGTAGGGCATACAATGTAGATGGGAAAAAATGAATATTTAGATGAGATTAAAAAACAGATTCCTGCTGCTTCTCCTACTGTGGGATGAGCAAGAAAAAAATAGTTCAGAAACCTTTACTCGATGAAGATTTTCAGAGCGGTGAAACCACTCTGTGTGAGGCTGCGGTGGTGGCTGTGTGTCACTGCACATTTGGCCGCCTCCCTGGAAGGCACAGCACTGTGAACCCTGGCGTCAACGACGGCCATGGGTGACGATGTGTCACGCGTGTTCTTCAGCTCCAACAAAGTACCACACTGGCCAGGGCTGTCAATACCTGGGGAGGCCGTGCATGGGTGGGGGCTGGGGGGATGTGGGAAATCTCTGTGCCTTCCTCCTAATTTTGCTATCAACCTAAAACTGTTCTAGAAAATGAACTCCTTTAAGAAAAGAAAACACCTTAGCTAAAATGAACTTTTTTTTTTTTTTTTGGACAGGCAGAGTGGACAGTGAGAGAGAGAGAGACAGAGAGAAAGGTCTTCCCTTGCCGTTGATTCACCCTCCAATGGCCGCCGCGGCCGGCACGCTGCAGCCGGCGCACCACGCTGATCCGATGGCAGGAGCCAGGTACTTCTCCTGGTCTCCCATGGGGTGCAGGGCCCAAGCACTTGGGCCATCCTCCACTGCACTCCCTGGCCACAGCAGAGAGCTGGCCTGGAAGAGGGGCAACCGGGACAGAATCCGGCACCCTGACCGGGACTAGAACCTGGTGTGCCGGCGCCGCAAGGCGGAGGATTAACCTAGTGAGCTGTGGCGCTGGCCTAATTCTCTTGGTTCTTTAAAATCTATCGCACATGGAGTGGGCATTTGACCTAGCAGTTAAGATGCTGTTTGGGACGCCCACATGCCACATTGGAGTGCCTGGGTTTGAGTTGCAGCTCCACTTCCAATTCCAAGTGCCTGCTAATGTGCATCCTGGGAGGCAGCAGTGATGACTCAAGTGACTGGTTCCCTGCCACTCATGTGGGAGACCTAGACTGAGTTCCCGGCTCCCAGGCCCCACCTGGCCCGGCCCACTTCTTGTAGGCATTTTGGGAGTGAACCTGTGGATGAAAGAGAGTCCTCTCCCCCACCTCCCACCTCCTCTCTCTGCATCACTAAATAAAAAGTTATTTTTAAAAATCTGTCCAGCAGAGAAGAAAGTTAAACTTAGCAAAGGACAGTGTGCTTCCTCATTCTCATCAACAGAAAACCAAAGTAAAAATAGAGCCATGTAGAAATTTCAGCATTGAATTCGGGTTTTTCCCCCAGAAACCTTTTGTTATTTAACAACTTCATGCTTTTCATAAGTGCAACTTTAGGCCTATAGTGATTGTTGCCACTGTACCAGCCCTCCCACTCTCGCTCCCACCCCTTTTCTTCTTCCCTCTCCTAATCCCATTCTTATTTTTTATTAAGATCTATTTTTAATTAACCTTACACATATACAATTATACTAAGTAAAGAGTTCAACAAATTGTATAGGGAAAAAAACCCTATTCCTCAGCAGTCTAGACAAGTGCTGTTCAAAGTCATTGCATCCTGAAGTGTTAATTTCACGTCCATGGAATACCTTTTAGGCACTCTTTTAGTTACCACAGATCAGGGAGAACATATTGTATTTTTGGATCTGGCTTATTTCACTAAGTGTGATGTTTTCCAGATTCATCCATTTTGTTGCAAATGATAGAATTTCATTTTTTTATACCACTGATAGTTCTCCATGGTGTATATATCCATTAATTTGTTTTCAATCCTGACTTTTACTAGGAATCAAAAAGCTTGATATCTATATAGGCCATTAGTCTCCACAAATCATTGTTAGTTCACTGCAAACCAGTATCTTGCAAATGACTTGAACTCAAAAGTCTGTCTGAGAAAAGTGCCTACTGTCCAGATGCTCTGTGAGTTCACTGCCTTGATAGAGGTGTGCAGCAGGGGTCGGTGCTGTGGTGTAGCAGGTAGAGCCTCTACCTGCAGTGCTGGCATCCCATATGGGTGCCATATGGGTGAGTCCCGGCTGCTCCACCTTGGATCAAGCTCTCTGCCATGGCCTGGGAAAGTAACGAAGGATGGCCCAAGTCCTTGAGCCCCTGCACCTGCATGAGAGACCTGGAAAAGGCTTCTGGCTACTGGATCCTGGCTTTGGATTGGCCCAGCTCCAGCTGTTGCAGCCAACTGGGGAGTGAACCAGAGGATGGAAGACCTCTCTCTGCATCTGCCTCTCTAACATCGTCTCCCAAATAAATAAAAAAAATCTTAAAAAAAAAAAAAGATGAGCGACAATTGTGGGGCTCCTGTTTGTGCTCCAAGAAAATCATTTTGGTGGGGTATCTAAAGGCTGGCAACCCTAGTCTCCAAAGTTCTTTTTCAGTTGTGGGCCTCTTCATGGGCAACCCAGACCTCTGCAATTTGTCACTGGGTCTCTCACAAACAGCCAAGTCAGCACCAAACCCAATCTTTTGGAGTAGGCTGAGGCTCAGGGCCTGTTCCCCAACTTCCCTTGTTGCTTCTTGTCCCATTAGGCACAATGTGGGAGGCATTAGGCAAGGGGGTGCACTCATCACCTTTCCCATGCCTGTGGAAATACCCTGAGGTCTAGCAGAATGCTTGTGTAGATGCTCGGCACCTGAACCCAGCCGGCCTGTGGTCACTTGGGAGTCCCTTTCTAAGGGGCAGGTGCTGAGAGCAAGCCAGTTTCCTGGGACTAACTCAGCTGAGCATGGCCGCCTCTGGACCCCCCTCTCCCAGTGGTGGTCCAGACTCAACAAGAGTTTGAGCAGCAGGACTGGGAAAGGGCAGATTTGTTCCAGGATCTTTGCCCATTAGCTCTCCACCAGTATACCAGGCCAACAGGTCCACGGTTTGGAGTCCAGTGAGCATTGGTGGGAAGAAGTGGACACTGCTGTTTCCACCGAGGTCTCCTCAGCCTAAAGAAGGGACTTGGTAATACACACCAAATCTGAATGTGAACATCTTCCAGAGCAGAAAGAGAAACGAACCTCCTTGACTGAGCCCAGACCCAGGATGGCTCTGCACCTGCTCTCCCCCACCCCCGCAGGGCAGCGAGGACGCCGAGTAACTGAGTAACTACTGAACATTTCTAGCAGGTGCGTGGGGAGCACCTGCTGAGCTGCATGTCTCTGACTGAGAGAACGTGGAGACGTGGAGATGGTGGAAGGCGGAATAGCAACCCCGCTCCAGGGTGAGCTGGGGCTCTGGGCTGCAGGAACAACCTCTTGCGTGGATACCACTTATCTCCTGCCTTGACCGTGAGCACGGTGGCCAGTGATGGATCATATCTTCCAGACACTTTGCTGCTTGTCCTTTAGTCTTTTCCACACTTCCCCTGCGCCCAAACCAAGGCTTTGGAAATGGTGCATAGAGGACAGCATCTGTGTCTACTTGGGTGTGGTAAGATGGGCACTTCTTTGAACAAGTGATTATAGAATACTCACCTGTCTATAAACAGACTTAACTCCAGACGGCAATTGTGCAATCCAGCTGACTTGAGTCAGATACTTTATTTTTCAGGACCTGAGCTTCCTAATTTATGCAATGGGACCAATAATACTTGAATCCTTTGGGAGAGTCAAGGTTGGGCAGTGTGGCACAGCAGGTTAATCTTCCCCTTGGGACACCCATATCCCATACTGGGGTGCCTGGGATCAAATCCCAGCTCCTCTGCTTCTGATCCAGCTTCCTGCTAATGCACCCGAGAGACAGATGATGGTCCAAGTATTTGTGTTCCTGCCACTCAATGTAGGAGACCCTGGCTCCTGACCTGACTCAGCCCCAGCTGTTGCAGGTATTTGAAGAATGTACCAGTGGATAGAAGATCTCTCTATCTCCCTCTCTCTCATTCTGCCTTTCAAATAAATTAATAATTAAAAAAAACAGGGATAGGAACATGTACTGAGTCCCAGTCACACAAACACTTCTTTGCCTACTGCCCCATCTCCCAAGGCCACTAGGGAGAAACTTGGGAAGGAAGGCCCCATAAAGAGCTCTAGCCCTGGCTCCTCCCTGGGGACACCTGCAGAGACTTCTCAGGGCTGCCTTTTCCGGCCCTCAGCCAAGCAGCCTGTAATGTCATTTGCCTACAGCAGGTGAAAGACTGGGCTGTGGGGTAGAGAGCCGAGAGGTCCTGGGCCTTGTAACCCTGGCTGGTGGGGAATGGGCAGCTCTTAGGAGGGTCAGGGGCTGGGGATTCTTGGAGAGGAGGCCCCTGAGCTGGCTAAGCAGGAAGGCACAGCACACACTGGTCCTGGGGGTGAGTAAAAGTAGGATTCCTGCCAATCACCAGGCTCAATCTGCGTTTCTCATTACCTGCGTCTGCAGCTTGCTCTCTTCCCTCTCCATTTGCCCTCACAGGCATTTTCCCCAGAAATGCTTTTTAAAACTGTATTTATTTATTTTGAAAGAGTTACAGAGAGAGAGGGAGAAACAGAGAGCGAGCTTTCATCTGCTAGTTCACTCCCCAGATGGCCACAGGGCCAGGCTGAAGCCAGGAGCTTTATCCAGGTCTCCTATATCCATGGCAGGGGCCCAAGCACTTGGGCCATCTTCCACTGTGTTTCTCAGCCCGTTAGCAGGGAGCTGGATCGTAAGTGAGGAGCCAGGACACAAACTGGCACCCATATGGGATACGGTGTTGAAGCCAGGGGTTTTACCTGCTATGCCACAATGCCAGGCTGCTCCTCCACCCCACCAAGAAATTTCTTATACTTCAAATCTCCTCTTCCTATCAACTTCTTGAAGGACCTAAATCACATACCACATGTCCATCATCTGTCTTTTCAATCCTGGGTGCACCTTTCCCCCTAAATCATTTTGGTCAGAATTATCAAAGTTGTCACACACAAGAAACGCTCTCATATTCCCAACCAAAAGCCAGAACTCCTTGGCCCTCAGGTAGGCCTTGGGGACTTGATGGTGGTTCTTGGGGGAAGTTACAACAGACGACTGGGGCCGGCGCTGTGGTGTAGCAGGTAAAGCCGCCACCTGCAATGCCAGCATCCCATATGGGCGCTGGTGCTGGTCCCAGCTGCTCCACTTCCGATCCAGCTCTCTGCTATGGCCTGGGAAAGCAGTGGAGAATGGCCCAAGTCCTTGGGCCCCTGCACCCATGTGGGAGACCTGGAGGAAGCTCCTGGCTCCAGGCTTTGGATCGGCCCAGCTCTGGCCGTTACGGCCATCTGGGGAGTGAACCAGCAATAGAAGACCTGCCTCTCTCTGCCTCTCTTTCTCTCTGTGTAACTCTGACTTTCAAATAAATAAATCAATCTTAAAAAAAAAAAAAGATGACAAAGAAGCATGAGCACTGGCAGACCGTAGAGAAGCTGAATCGTGGATGGTGATTGTTCTGTTTATGCCATAACTTAGTTCAATTACTCAAGAAATGGGATCAGTTCCTAGTATGTTTCTAGCCTTTCTTTAAAAAAATTTTTTTTTATTATTTGTTTGAGAGGTAGAGCTACAGACAGAGAGAAGGAGAGGCAGAGAGAGAGAGGTCTTCCATCCACTGGTTCACTCTCCAAGTGGCCACTATGGCTGGAGCTGGGCGATCCGAAGCCAGGAGCCAGGAGCTTCTTCCAGGTCTCCCCCGTGGGTGCAGAGGCCCAAGCACTTGGGCCATCTTTTAATGCTTTCCCAGGCCATAAACAGAGCTGGATGGGAAGAGGAGCACCTGGCACTCGAACCGGTGCCCATTTGGGGTACTGGCTCTGCACGCTTATCCTACTACAGTACAGCGCCAGCCCCTTGGCCTGACTTCCTGAGACAGATTCCTGGCGCTGAAAAAATCAGAGCCACGGTTCCATCTCCTACATCTTGAGTCCCGTGACCCAGGGCCTGAGGGAACATACACTGGCCCCTAGCTCTGCAGGTCCTCTTGAGAAACAAAAATCAGAGAATTCTTGGGACCAGCGCTGTGGCACTGTGGATTAAACCACTGTTTGCAGTGCCCGCATCCCATATTCCAGTGCTGGTTCAAGTCCCAGCTGCTCCACTTCTGATCCAGCTCCCTGCTAATGCTCCTGGAAGGCAGAGCAAGATGGCCCAAGTGTTTGAGCCCCTGCCCCAACGTGGGAAACCCGGAAGAAGCCCCTGGCTCTTGACTTTGGTCTGAACCAGACCTGGCTATAGTGGCCATTTGAACCAGCAGATGGAAAATACCTCTGTGTGTGTGTATGTCTCCCTCTGTCTCTCTCTGTTTCAAATAAATAAATACACCCCCCCCCCAAAAAAAATCACAGGAGTCTTATCTTCGAGAGTTATATGGTAGCCACCCTGCCAACCTTACTGAGGGATCAGGCCAGACTGCTGCCTCTCCAGCGCGCCAGGGTGTGCCGGACCAGGAACTTCTTGCTGCCATCCCAACCAATGGGTCACTAGGTTTTCTATGTAACCCGACCACAGGGATGTTTCATTCACCACAACGAGAAACCACACGTGGTACTGTGGATTTTAGGAGTTTTAGCGTTCTAAGAAGGTGTGGAGAAAAGATTTTATTTCCGGGGGACAGAATCGGGGTAAAGAGAGTGAAGGCTCGGGCTGGCGGGGCAGAGGACAGGGATTTGAAGCCAGGCTTCCTCTGGCGTGGGCAGCAGGCAGAGTCCCCTCTCAAGCAGCTTGCTGGGGGAGGGGCAGGAGGCCACGTGGACCCCGAGAAGGTTGGGGGGAGGTGCAGAGAGGCTCCTTGGTGCACTGGCTTAGCAGTTTGGAATGTCCCGGGTGCGGGCTTTGCCTGGCTGTAAGCATCCCACCGGCCTGGAGGTTCTCTGTCTGCACCCAGTTTTGAAGTGGGGGTAGTGGGATTTAATTTTTTTTTTTTTTTGACAGGCAGAGTGGACAGTGAGAGAGAGAGACAGAGAGAAAGGTCCCCCTTTTGCCGTTGGTTCACCCTCCAATGGCTGCCGCTGCTGGCCGGCGCACCACGCTGATCCAATGGCAGGAGCCAGGTGCTTCTCCTGGTCTCCCATGGGGTGCAGGGCCCAAGCACTTGGGCCATTCTCCACTGCCTTCCTGGGCCACAGCAGAGAGCTGGCCTGGAAGAGGGACAACCGGGACAGAATCCGGCACCCCGACCGGGACTAGGGGACTTAATTTTTATTCCATACCCTTGCCATGCATGGAGAGAGGAATTCTTCATGCTGGCATATATAAAATAAATGGTATTCAGAAGGTGAGAAAGCAGACACACACACACACACAAACACACCTGAGCATAAGCACCCACACCTTCTCCTATCCTGATCTGCAGAGAGAGGTCTTCCCAGCTGTGGCCCTCTTTTATGAGGTCAGAAGAGAAGGGGGCATGGCTACCTACCTACATGGCATTCCCCCCCCCCCGCCAGGTCCCAGGTGAAAGAGATGCATCTGGGAGGGGGCAGTTTGATGGACAAGTAGAATGATAGAATGATGAGGACAGGGGTGGGGGGTGGCTTGTGACTTCCAGCTCCATGGTGCTAGCCTAGCTGCCTGCCTTATCCCATATGGGTTTCACTGGGTTTGGGGGTTTCGGCCTCACTGGCCTAACAGGTTCTAACAGGTACAACCTGCAAGGTCTGTGCCACCCCGTAAATCTCTCCAGGAAACCAAAAGGCGCCCTTCTTCCCCTGGAGCAGGGGTGGGGTGCGCCGTACTTGCTGGTTTGATGTGGTTGCCTTTGTTCCATCACAGAAATCGTGGCTGCTGCCTCAATGATGGCTCCTTTCCCCGTGACCAGATGGTAGCTGCTGCTTCTGGAGGGATTCCAGATGACTGGCAGCGAGGCACAGGAAAGAATGTTTACCGTATAACCTTTTACACCCACTGAAGTTGACGCTATGCAGACGGACTCTAAAATCAAATGGGCGGCTGTGTTGTTGCCATAGAAACTTTAGGTGGCCTTGCCAGTATCGAATCAGCCTTGCCAGTCTACCGGAGTGGGGGAGATAGCTCTGTAGTCTCGAGGTCTCTCTCTGGCACACTTTCATAGCAATAAGTTCATTATACACCTGCCACACCAGCACCTGTATCTCCCTGCCCACTTCTCTGAGTCTTGCTATGAAAGTCCTCCATTCCTTCATCAAGAGCATGGTGTTTTAGTATTAACCATGCAGTCTACCAAGAGAGCTCACAGTATTGTCTTTTTTTTTTTTTTTTTTTTTTGACAGGCAGAGTGGACAGTGAGAGAGAGAGACAGAAAGGTCTTCCTTTGCCGTTGGTTCACCCTCCAATGGCCGATGCTGCCGGCCGGCACACCGCGCTGATCCGATGGCAGGAGCCAGGTACTTCTCCTGGTCTCCCATGGGGTGCAGGGCCCAAGCACTTGGGCCATCCTCCACTGCACTCCCTGGCCACAGCAGAGAGCTGGCCTGGAAGAGGGGCAACCGGGACAGAATCTGGCGCCCTGACCAGGACTAGAACCCGGTGTGCCGGCGCCGCAAGGCGGAGGATTAGCCCAGTGAGCCACGGCGCCGGCCTATATTGTCTTCTACAAGATCATCCGATGCTGGCAATTTCCTAGCTGGGCCCAACCATCCCGAATTTGTCTTCCAGCATTCTGAGACAAGGTAAAATTTTTCTATAGATAGCATAAATCCCCAAAGACGGCTTTTTTTTTTTTTTTCTTAGCGAGAGGATCCACTTGATTCGAATTCTCCGAGTGTCTGATAATGTAATATAGGCTGCAGTGCCTGGGCCTCGCACACACACATAGCATTTCCTGTTGCTGTATTTGCCATGACAGCCTGAGGGCTTCCCCCAGAAGGAGGATTGTGCTGACCCTGAGCACAGATGGGGAGTGCTTGTGTGTGTGTTGATTCCCACAGAAACAGTCTCCAGCCACTGCCAGATGGGCACTGGCAAATCAATGGCCAGCTCCTCAGCTCCAAGACCTCCTGCACACAGGGTCTTCCAGGGCCTCCCATAATTTCCATGGAGTCAGCTCACGCATCCCCTTACTCCACTGGCTTTTCTGCATGGTGGTCGCACTTCCCTACCCCCCTGCTTAGGATCACCTCCCAACCTCCACTGTAACCTGTGCTTCAGGGTCCGTGCCCAAGGGAACCCTGCCCCGGCCCCACCACCATCCTAGTGGTTCTCGTGGATTGTGTTTTCGGGTCATCACTACTCAAAACAATAAATGCGGGCCAGTTCTAGATCCATCTACATAGTTCATGGGTCCCTCCTCTAACAGTAAATCAGACCCTACTGTGCATTGCAGCCCACTGCACTGCACACCACACTACAGGCAGCTTTGCTGAAAAATTCTCAGCAGCCCTTTGGGGTTTTGGGGGGAAATAAGTTAAAAGGGAACTGATCTGGGGTACCGAGAACACTAAATGTTTAACTGCCCCGCTCCCTTGTTGATCATAACCAAGTTTGTTCCGGTTTTTGACGTGGTTTGAGAGCCTTCCTTCCTTGAGCCTTTCCTGGGCTCGCAGCTCTCTCACTGGGTTAACTGGAGTCTCGGTAGCGGTCGTAAGAAGCGTCACTCAGGAAAACCGCAGATGCACTGCTTCGCAGATGGAGTCCCACAGGTCTGCAGAGCCAACCTAATTAGCCATTTTGCATGGTCATCTCTGTTTCTGCCGGAGTTGCCGATGCTAGACCGTTTGGTTTTTTTTCTGTCCGTTAGGCAATTTTTACTGCATGGTCGAGCAGCTACACTGAATGCGTTTCAGAAAACCAGCAGCCATGTGTTGAGCCAAACAGGGTAGGTGGAACTTTGCCCTGAAGTTCATTGCTGTCCTTCCTTAAGCAAGTAGGACATATATAACATTGGAATATTGAACTCAAGAAAGATGTGACGTCACACATCCACAGGCCAGTCTGGGAAATTCCTAGTAAAGCACCAGAGTCTGGCATGTGCACTGAATGCATTGCTTTAAAAAAATGTACTTATTTATTTGAAAGAGTTGCAGAGAGAGAGAGGGAGGGCTTCCACCTGCTGGTTCACTCCCCAATTGGCCACAACGGCCCGAGCTGTGCAGATGCGAAGCCAGGAGCCAGGAGTTTCTTCCAGGTCTCCCACGTGGGTTCAGGGGCCCAAGGCTTTGGGCCATCTTCCACTGCTTTCCAAGGCCACAGCAGAGAGCTGGATTGGAAGTGGAGCAGCTGGGTCTCGAACCAGTGCCCATATGGGATGCCGGCACTGCAGGTGGCAGCTTTACCTGTTATGCCACAGTGCTGGTCCCCACTGAATGCATTTCTATGTGGCCACACCAGAGAAGTGACGGGTAGATACACAAATGCCCACCACAGAAGGAAGTGAAAGCCAGGATCAGGAGAAAACGTGAATGGCGAGGGAAGATGAAAATCCTTTGGGGCAGTTGTTAAGGTTTCCTCTAATAAGTGACTGCAAGGACCCTGCCTGATGGGTTTCACTTCCGATGGAGGAGACGCTAAGGTTAGCAACTTGGGAACAACTGTGTGCTACTGTGAAGTGTCTGACACTAAGAAAAGTTCTCACAAGTGGAAAATGATATGAACACCTTCAATATTAGCTCTTGCTTTCATGAAGTATAATGTGATGAGAAAATTTTAAATTCCAAATACTATGCACGTGGAACTGCAGCCAGTTGAACTCCTGTTTTCCTCAATGTTCCCAAGTCCCCAACTGCACACATCTGTACGAAGTTAGCAAACAGGGCTCTGCTCACATCAAGTTCAGTTAGAATCACTGGCGTGCGGCTCAGGCACAGAGTGGTTTTAAAAAGTTCTCCAGGGGGGCTGGCACTGTGATGTATCCAGTAAAGCCGCTGCCTGCAGTGCCTGCATCCCATACAGATGCCAGTTCGAGTCCCGGTTGCTCCACTTCTGATCCAGCTCTCTGCTATGGCCTTGGAAAGCAGTGGAGAATGGCCCAAGTCCTTGGACCCCTGCACCTGCATGGGAGACCCAGAAGAAGCTCCTGGCTCTTGGCTTCAGATCAGCACAGTTCCGGCCATTGCGGCCAATTGGGGAGTGAACCAGTGGATGGAAGACCTCTCTCTCCCTCTCTCTCTCTCTCTCTCTCTGCCTCTGCCTTTCAAATAAATAAATCTGTTAAAAATAAAAAGTTCTCCACGTGGGGCTGGTCTTTGGTGTAGCGGTTAAGACAAATGGATCCTGCGAGGCAGGAGTGATGGCTTAAGTCACTGGGCTCCTGCCACCCTCACGGGAGATGTGGGTTGAGTTCCCAGTTCTTCCTGGTTTTCAGACATTGTGAGAGTGCACCCGTGGATGGGAGGGAGCTCACTTGGTCTCTCATGAAAAACAACAAAAAGTTCTTCAGGTTATTTTAATGTGCAACCAGGGTTGCAATGCTAAATTGCAGCCAGGCAGTTTTGGCCTTCTTGATAGCCGATTTATTTTTCTGTCCTGTCTTTTCTATGATTCAATAAATAAGAAGATTGCAATACTATTAATTAGTTTTGGGTTACTGGGTACTCGCCATGTACTGTGTGTGTGTGTGTGTGTGTGTGTGTGTGCTCGCGCGCGCAGTATCTAATTTTCATAGCCACCCTATGACTTGCCCAGTTACAGTCCCACTCCGGAGCCCAACTTCTGGTCCCCTGCTCCGCTCCCCCCCCCCCCCGCCCCCAACTCCTGATCTGGCGACGTCGGGCAATCCACAGTCTCTGCAGTGCCATCAACTTCCCCTAGGACTTGCCGTCGGGCACAAGCAGCAAAATGACCCAAGAACCAGTGTTGCGGAGACCAGTAGCGGGACGCCCCAGCCCCTACCCCACCTGGTGCCTTTCACCAGCCTGACTTAGCCCCGCCTAGAAATCTCACAGGTTTAAATCGTTGGCATCTTAGGGGTAGATAACCTTCAAATGCAAAGGGGGTTTCGCAGATGCGTGATCGCGGCTTAGGGACTCAGTCAGGACTGGAGGCGGAGCCCACCTACTCCGCGAGAAACAGAGGACGCGGGGCTGCCCAAGTCCCTGGTCCTCAGGTCGGGCCGGGGGCCGGGGGCGGGGGTCACACGGCAGCAGTCCCCGTAGTGTCCACGGGGCAGGGCGGGAGGGCGCGACCGCAGCTTCGGGGGTCTGGGAAGAGGGGTGGCCCGCCTCCCGCGCTCCAAGCTCCGAGCTGAGCTGACCGAAGACAGGGAGGTGTGGAGCTGACACGGTCAGGTTCAGGGACGCTCAGTCTCCGCGCGCCGCCGGAAATGGAGTTTCTGCCCCCATCTCCGCCCCAGGAACAACGCTCGCGGCAGGGCCCGGGCGCTGCCTCTAGGGTCCCGTTTGCACCCGCCGCCCGGGGAGGGCCGTGGCCGCCTCCAGCCAATCGGGAGCGCCTGAGGCGCCGGGCTCTAGGGCCTGGAGCGCTACCCGCCAGCCCGGGACAGCGGCCGGGGCGCTTCTGCTGCGGTCTTCCGTACAGCCCTGTGGCTGAGCGGGGGCTGCTCCGTCCCCAGCATCCGTCCAGCGCGCCGCTCGCCGCTCGCCGCCATCTGGGAGCGTCGGGTTCAGGGAAGGGGAAGGGGCAGGCGCGATTTGGAGGCCGTGGCCCTGGTGGCGGGACGGGCGGAATGCACCAGGGTGGTTTCACAGGGCCGGGCGGGAGAGCTGGGAGGGCACTTAGAGGCACGTGGGGTGCAGCGTACCGGCTGTGCTTCCAGTGCCCCCCTCCCCACCCCCACCCCCACCCCAGCCGAGTATCCCTGGCCCGGGTGCGGGCTCCGCAGTGTCTGCACCTGGCTCTTCCCTTGCTGACCGCCGTGTGGTGTCGCCAGCGTCTCACCGGGGCGTCCAGTATTCCACTCGGAGACGCCAAGGGAGTCTGTGCTGGGGTCGTGCAGGCCCCGTCCAGCAAGGAGGCGCAGGGCCAGCCGCAGCCTGGACATGAGCCTCACAGAAGCGGCCAGGCCGGAGCTGCTAACCGGCACCTCATGAAATAGCTGATCATGAAATAGACTGAGGCGGGAGGGTCAAACGTGGCTTCCTGAGAAAATTCGCAGGGCCGGTTTGCTAGCCTCCAGTCTAAGTTGTTCCTTTTGAAGATAAATCGAGGACTTGCACAGAGTAATTCCTAAAGGATTCACCGTGTGCAATTTTTGAATGCACCTTTCTGTGGGAGGAAAAAAGGGCATTTTTAAAAATAGAACTTTTAAAAAGATTGTTTGTTTATTTGAAAAAGCAGATACACAGGGAGAGAAGGGGAGGGAAGAGTGGATCTTCCATTGGCTGGTCCACTTCCCAAATGGCCACAACGAGCCAGGGCTTGGCCAGAACAAAGCCAGAAGCCAGGAGATTAGGCTAGGTCTCCCACATGGGCGGCAGGGGTCCAAGCACTTAGGCCATCTTCTGCTTTTCCCAGGTTGTTAGGAGGTGGACTAACACCTTGACAGTAGGAACTCCATCTTGAGAAAGCAAACCCTCCCATCATGAGATTCTGTTCTGAAACTTTGATCTAAAACTTGGACGATAACCGTGCGCTGCATCCCACTTGGCAGAGCGCAGAAACTCCCTAGCAGGATCGCTCAAGCTTAACAGATAGGCTGCACCTGGATTAATGTTAAGATTGCAATTGATACTGGTTTCACATAGGCCTTAGGTCAGCTTGACGCTAGCAGCCATGTATTCCTCCCTCCCCTCCTTGCGGTTTTTGCCTTTATAAACCCTATGGGTTTGAGCTTGGGGGTCGAGAGTTCTTTAGGGAGTGAGCACCGGCCATAAAGCACCATCGAATTTTACCAATGTGTGGTGTTCTGCTTGCACGCGCTCAGGTACAACACTGGAACCGGCGCCCATGTGGGATGCGGCGCTGCAGGAGGAGGCTTCCCCTGCCACATCACAACGCTGGCCCCCAAAGAGCCATTTTAAAAAATTCACGTGCCAATGGAAGGCATAATTTAAAATATATATTTCATTTAAAAAATCTTATATAGGAGCTAGAGCTTCCATCTGCTGGTTCATTCTCCAAATGCCCGAAATACCCCCTGCTGTAGTTGGGTGGGGTTGGGGGGAGCCAGGGTTCCACAGGGTGGCAAGAACCCAGTCGTAAGGCCCAGCCCTGCTGCCTCCCAGGGTTCTCGTTAGCACGAAGTTGCAGTCAGGTGCAGAGTTGGGAATGGAGCATCTTAACACTAGGCCAAACAGCTGTGCTGCATAGTCATTGTGACACTTAAAATGATATTTCCCTGTCAGTGTGATAACCAACTGATCCTGTTAAGCTAAGCCCCTGACAGGTGGTCAGGGTGTAGTGCGTCATCGGAGACCTGGGCTGAGACACCCGCACCCATGTTGCAGTGCCTGGGTTCAAATCCCAGTGCTGCTCCTTGTTCCATCATCCTGCCAGTGTCCCCTGGGAGGCAGCAATGGTGACTCAGATGCCTAGCTCCCTGCCCGTCATGTGGGAGACCCAGGCTGAGTTCTTGGCCACTCTCCTTGGCCTGGTCCAGCATTGCCTGTTGCACACATTTGCTGCAGATCTCTGTCTCTCTGCCTTTCAAATGAACAAACATGAATTAAAAAAATAACTTCAAACACTTGCTGCTGCATTTTATATCCAAATGAGTCATTAAAAATGAAATCCAGGGGCCAGCTTTGTGGTGTAGTGGGTTAAACCACCACCTGCGGTGCTGGCATTCCATATGGGTGCTGCTTTGTGTTCCCAGGTGCTCGCTTCAGATCCAGCTCCCTGCTAATGGCCTGGGAAAAGCAGCAGAAGACGGCCCAAGTGCTTGGGTGACTGCCACCTACATGGAAGACCTGGAAGAAGCTCGTGGCTTTGGACTGGCTCAGTCCTGGATGTTGCAGCCATCAGGGGAGTGAATCAGTGGATAGACGATCTCCCTCTCCCTCCCTCTCCCCCTCTCCCTCCCTCCCTCCCAGATGGGGCTGTAAGAGGCACATTCTGCAAGGACCGTTTGGTTAGAGCTTGGCAGCAGGAGGAGGTAGCTCTCTGGCCAGCATGCCTCTTTGCTTCCTGTTGAGGTAGCAGTTCTGTTGTTAGTGTGGGGGCTTGAGCATTGAGCCTGGGTCAACATTCTGTTACAAAGTCTCTTCTCCTATCTGCCCCTGTGGTACCACCTTGCCTTTCTGAAACATATCATTTAAACTTGGCTGAAATTTCCTAAGTGAAGCTTCTAGAAAAGGTGCAGGGTCACATATTCCGTTTACGGGGTACACGCCCACCTTTGTTTTGCTGGGGCCTGAACTGAAGTTGAAATTGAGAACAAAATGTTCACAAAAAAAGCATCTTAGATAACATCTAAGGCAGAAAAGCGGAGGAATACAGCCATGTGGGGGGAACCTTGCCCAGCCACCCCGACCTGGGATAGTCAGATAATTGTCTGGATTTGAATTTTTTCTGGAATGGTCACTTTGACAGGCACAATCTCAACCAAGAGTGTTTTCATCTATAGAATCATTCTGCTTATTCGGCACCACATGCCCACTCCCATGGAGGTTTTTTTTTATGACAAATTTGACCACAGATTTCCATTCTGGTACTTCGTTTCCTGTTTTGAGGAAAAAAAAAAAAAAGAATGGGCACTGGGCACAGTTGTAACCACTTAACAGACAGCACTTGGGAGCCTGTTAGTGTAGGAGAGTTCCAAACCTTCCTCCACCACAGTGATTGGAGTCAGCCTCCTAATGATGTACCACAATGTGTTAGTGAGATCTGTAAGCCATGGCTGCCTACACTTATATCTTGCTCTGTTCATGGTGTAGAAACTGCTAGGTGTCTATTCCTTCCTTGTGAAATGGAGATAATAGTACCCCTCTATGGAAGAATTGAGCTAGAAAATTGCAGGCCCAAACCTCCTTCCCCAAAGCTGAAAACCCTGTGGGGCGGGGTTGTATAGTTTCGGTTCCGTAGCTTTTCAGCTGCACCTGTGTGAGGATAAGGGGCCGAAGCTGTGTAACCCTTGCCTCACCCGCCTTTAATGCATCAATCAATTCTAGGAACTCCCCACACGTGCTTTGAGTTTCCCGCGGTGTGAGTTCATTTGCTAATGAGCTTCCCACAGTGTGAGATGATTTGCTAGTCTCTGAAAACTCTTTAAAAACCCTGACCCTTGACTTCTCGGGGCTGCTCTGTTCCTGCGTGTTGAGAGAGCCCCAGCATGCTGGATCAACACTGACCCTTGACTTCTCAGGGCTGCTCTGTTCCTGCGTGTTCAGAGAGCCCCAGCATGCTGGATCAACGCTGACCCTTGACTTCTCGGGGCTGCTGTGTTCCTGCGTGTTGAGAGAGCCCCAGCATTCTGGATCAATAAACCCCTTGCTGATTGCATGAGAGTGTCTCTTGGAGTCGTTCCTTGGGTGGCAGATGCTTCTCGACCCTAACATTTGGAAGTCCCACCGAGACTTGGTCTGCTGCCTGTGGATGCCTCCAACGGATATCTCTCGGGGTAAGTAAAGGCGCCTATTCTTGTTACTCTATGTTGTGTTGTTATTCCAGTAGTCTGTGAACGCTCTAGGTCTGTTCAAGTTTTCTGGTTATTGCGCTGGTGTAGTAGTAGCTGTCGGGGCAGGTGCGTGAGCCCTCCCTGACTGTGGCCAGCAGATGTGCCTGGGGGCCACAGGCTACAGCCCTGGGGGATGCCCCAGTGGGGAAGGAAGACTGGGGGCGCCCAGGGGCTTCCTGTTGGGTAGATGTTGAGTCTGCATCTGTATTGCCAGCACAATTGGTACGGCCAGTGTATTTTAGGGTTTTTTCAGGCACTCTAATTGGTCGTTGTGTGTTGATCTTCATCATTGTCTCCCTGTTTGTGTACCTTGTATTCTAAATGGTAGTCTTTCTGTGCCTCTGAATGGCCAGCCCTCGGAGTGGATTGGCCTCCGGAGGGCTCATTCCATTTGCCACTCATCTGCCGAGTGAAAGAAGCCATTTTTCAGCCTGGCTGTCATGGCCACCCGGACCAACAATCCTACATAATGGTTTGGGAGGACCTCTGTGAAAATCCACCTGACTGGATAAGACCTTTCCTACCGCCCACCCCTACTTCTCAGGCTCCGATGTCAACTATTGTGCTTCCCGTGAAGACATCCTCCCCGCCACCAGCACCACCTGTTTTGCCTGAATCCCAGACGGATCTGATTGTCTTTGATTCCCCTCTTCCATATCCTTCCGCCCCTCAACCCTCACACCCTGTACCCTTAAATGCCCCCCTACCCTCCCCGGCCTCATCTGTACCCTCCCCGGACTCACCCCCATCTTCTGTTTCCCCGTCTGCTTCCCCCTCCTCCCCACCCTCGTCACCCCCGGAGGGAGGGCCTGCCCAGGGGACCCGAAGCCGGAGGGTGCAGAGCTTTCAAGAGGTGGCTGTGACCTTCCCTCTCCAACCATACAGGCCTGTGGTGGATGATGGCCAGGGGGAGGAGATGCAGGCATTACAGTATTGGCCGTTCTCATCCTCTGATCTCTATAACTGGAAAAATAATAATCCCCCTTTCTCTGAAAATCCTTCGCGCCTCACAGGTCTTGTTGAGTCGCTGATGTTTTCCCACCAACCGACTTGGATGACTGTCAGCGATTACTGAGCACCCTCTTTACCACCGAGGAGAGGGATTGGATACTCCTGGAAGCCCGAAAGAATGTTCCTGGATAGGACGGGCGACCGACCCAGCTCCAGAACATAATTGATGACTTGTTTCCCTTGAGCCGACCTAACTGGGTCCCTAGTACACATGAAGGTAGGGAGCATCTGTCCACCTATCGCCAGTCTCTAGTGGCGGGTCTCCATGCAGCGGCTCGAAGGCCCGTTAATTTGGTTAAGGTAAGGGAAGTAGTACAGGGACCCTCTGAATCTCCCTCAGTCTTTTTAGAAAGACTAATGGAAGCCTACCGGAGATACACACCCTTTGATCCTCAGTCTGAGGAGCAGTGGGCGTCAGTGACTATGGCCTTCATCGGTCAGTCAGCCCCAGACATACGCCGTAAACTACAGCGTTTAGAGGGGCTACAGGACTTGACCCTGCGAGACCTAGTTAAGGAGGCAGACAAGGTGTTCCATAAGAGGGAGACGGAGGAAGAAAAGGAACAGAGAAAGGAAAAGGAAAGGGAGGAACAGGAAAACATTAGGGATAAAAAACGAAACCAAGAGTTAACTAAAATCCTGGCCGCAGTAGTAGGTAAAACAGGAGCTCATGGCAAGGAAGATAGGCCCACGGCATCGTCTGCCCCTGGACCCAGATCAATGTGCCTACTGCAAAGACAAGGAACACTGGGCAAACAAGTGCCCCAAAAGGAAGACCACTCAGCCCAAACCAGTGCTCCTTGCTCTGGAAGAGGAAGATTAGGGGCGACGGGGTTTGGATCCCCTCCCCGAGCTCAGGGTAAACTTTAACGTGGAGAGGACTCCTATCAGTGTTGAAATAGACACTGGGGCAGTTTACTCCACCCTTCAGGCCTTGTCGGGTCCCTTATCCAGCAAAAATTCTTTAGTAAGGGGAGCCAACGGCAGCCGGTACCGAGCATGGACTAGAAAACGGACTATGGACCTGGGAAAGGGTAAAGTGCAACACTGTTTTCTGGTAATTCCTGACTTCCTTGCCCCTTTGATGGGAAATCTGCTTACCAAAGTAAAGGCTTGAATAACTTTGAGCCTACTGGACCACGGGTGGAGTTCCTAAACCCCATGGTAGACACCCCAGTGGCTACCACACTGTCAGTGGAAGACGAATATTGACTCCACGAAAAATTAGAGGAGACACAGGAATCAGAAATCCAATCTTGGCTTGCCAATTATCCCGATTTCTGGGCGGAAATGGCAGGATTGGGGCTAGCTACTTGTCAGCCCCTAGTAGTGGTCACCTTAAAAACCAGCGCCATCCCTATGTGGGTTAGACCCTATGAGCAGAGAAGCCAGAGAGAGAATTTGGCCTCACATAAAAAGACTACTTTCCCTAGGAGTCCTAAAGCCCTGTCATTCGGCTTGGAATACGCCATTGCTGCCAGTGGAAAACCCTGGGACACAAGATTATTGCCCAGTACAGGACTCAGGGGAAGTAAACGGCAGGGTTCAAGACATGCACCCTACTGTGCCTAACCCCTACAGCTTGCTGAGCACCCTCAGCCCTGCGCGTACCTGGTACTCTGTTGGATTTAAAAGATGCTTTCTTTTGTTTGCGATTACGTGAGGACAGTCAACCATTGTTTGCCTTCGAGTGGTTGGATCCCGAGACGGGAATATCGGGACAATTGACTTGGACACGGCTCACTTGCCAGGACATCCTGGCCGAGGAAGCTGGTATCCGCTGAGATCTGACGGAGCAGCTGCTATCTAACCTGGAGGTAACGTGGTTCAGAGATGGGAGCAGCTTTCTACTGGATGGTAAGCGGCGGGCCGGGGTGGCAGTAGTCAGTACCACAGACACCATCTGGACGGCCAGCCTGCCGGTGGGAACCTCAGCCCAAAAGGCCAAGCTGATAGCATTAACAAAAGCGCTGGAACTGGCAGAAGGAAAAAGGGCAAATATATGTAGTGATAACTGCTATGCCTTTGCCACGGCCCATGTGCATGGGGCAATCCATCAGCAGAGGGGACAGTGAACCTCGGCAGGAAAGGAAGTAAAACACAAGGCTGAAATCCTCCGCCTCCTAGCCTCTGTCCTGCTACCCTCTAGGCTGGCAATAACACACTGCCTGAGCCATCAAAAGGGGACTGATCCGGTGGTCGTGAGAAATCAGAGGGCAGATGAAGAGGCTGGAGCAGCCGCTCTGCGGAACCCTGAGGCTAATGTCCTAATAGCGGGAGGAGGGGATGATCTCTCACCAGGACCCGAGGGAGAAATGTTGGAACAACAGGCAATCTCCTATTTGCAGAAGTTCACTCAACTCGGGGCGCAAAAGCTGCAGAGCTTACTGCGAGACCAGCCTTTTTCTTTATCCCCTTCTGATAACAAACGCCTGGCAGAATGGGTCACCAAAAATTGTAAAGCTTGCCGGGCAGTAAATGCTCATGCAACCCAAACACCAGATGGGAAGAGACTGAAGGGCGAAAGACCAGGACAATTTTGGGAAGTGGACTTCACTGAAATCAAACCGGCTAGGTGTGGCTACAGATATCTCCTGGTCTTCATTGACACCCTCTCGGGATAGGTAGAGGCCTTTCCCACTCATAAGGAGACCACCCTCTAAGAAAATAATGGAAGAAATTTTCCCTCGGTTTGGAGTGCCGTAGGTAACTGGGTCTGATAGTGGAAAGGGTTCATGGCCAAGGTAAGTCAGGGTCTGGCCAGGGTACTGGGGAATTGGGAATTGGGAATTGGGAAGGGGGAGGGGGGAGGGGGAAGGGAGAAGCCCGGGCCCCGCCCCCTCGCCACAGGTGCGCCGGGCATGGGCAGCCGCCGGTCGGCTGGCCCAAGGGATGGAATGGGGCTCCCCGCAGCAGGGGCCGGCACGACGGATGGGGGGCCCGGCTGGCCACGGATGGGGAGCCGACGGGAGAAGGGAGAAGCCCAACCTGGAGATCGCCTGGTATCCCTTTGATGTAGATGACACGGCGCCATCGTCTGGTGCAGGGAACAAGGCGGCGGCCCTACAGAGGAGGATGTCCATGTACAGCCAGGGCACCCCCGAGACACCCACCTTCAAGGATCACTCCTTCTTCTCGAATCTGCCCGATGACATCTTCGAAGATGGTAAGGCAGCAGAAGAGAAAATGCCGTTGTCTCAGCTTCAGTGACCTCCCCAGCGGGGACTGCTCCCTCACCCCCGGCCCAGCAGGCTCTCCCCGGAGCCCGGGCCGGGCGAATCCAGAAATCACCATCACCCCTGCAGAGCTGACCCCGAGCGAGGACCCGGATGGCAGCAGCTCAGCCTCTGCCAGGAACTCCACGGGAGAAGGCTGCGGTCCCAGGCCCCGACCGAGGGGAGACACGAAGGTGTCCGAGCCGCCTGAGGCTGCCGGGCAGCTGGCAGGGGCTGCGCCCGAGCCCCTGTTCCTGCAGGATGCTGTCGCCCAGGCACTTCTGTGAGAGTCCGAGGAGGCCTCTGAGCTCAAGCCCGTGGAACTGGACGCCTTTGAAGGGAACATCACGAAGCAGCTGGTGAGGAGGCTCACCTCGGCGGAGGTGCCCCTGGCCGCCGAGAGGCCGCCTTTCGAAGGCTCTGTCGGGGGCGATTCGGAGGGCTCCAGGTCCTTTCTGGATGGAAGCCTAGAGGATGCCTTCCATGGGCTTTTCCTGGCCCTGGAACCACACAAAGAACAGTATGAAGAGTTTCAGGATCTGAACCAAGAAGTCATGCATTTGGATGATATTCTCAAAGTAAGTACCTCTTCAGAGAACGTGGGCTAGGTCCAAGGCCAGCGGATCTTTCCGGAAAAATCCTAGCCTATCACAGGATCAGCAGAGTCATTGCACGAGTGTTGATTTTTAACATCCCTGGGAATATTGATTTTTCACTTTCCTGATAGCAAGGGAATCCACTTAAATTGATTAGGGGTTAAATTATTTACTAATTATTAAAAAAATGCCTACAAAAA
Source organism: Oryctolagus cuniculus (assembly GCF_964237555.1). NCBI lineage: Eukaryota > Metazoa > Chordata > Mammalia > Lagomorpha > Leporidae > Oryctolagus > Oryctolagus cuniculus. The sequence continues at coordinate 33,634,368 of NC_091449.1, read as the reverse complement.
AAAATTAAGGATGCTGGCACCCCAAGCGGAGTGTCAAGCTATTGAAAGTGCAGCAGCAAAAAAAAAAAAAAAAAAAAAAAAAAAATCAATACTCTGCCTGTCAAAGAAAGAAAGAGGAGCAGCCAGGACTTGAACCAGCATCCATACAGGATGCTGGCACCCCAAGCAGAGTGTCAAGCTACAACACCAGAGTGCTGGCCCTGGATAATTGTCTTTATTTTTTTCCTGGATAATTATCGTTTTTTGACAGGCAGAGTGGGCAGTGAGAGAGAGATAATCCATATATGCATATATATGGATATACACATGGAATATAATAATTATATAATATATAATTATTAATTATAATTAGTATATAACAATGATAATTTATATGCATATATATGGATATACATATGGAATATAATAATTTATATATGCATATAAGAATTATATATATAAGAAGAATATCACTTAATTCACGGCCACCTTCATATTTCTTTGGACTTAGCTTCTTATGGCTGGAGAGAAGTAGATGGTAGGAAAACCTCTGACTTCATGTGGGGTAGGCACATCACTGGCTGCAGCATCCATCTTGGCAATGACAATATTTGGGTCTTTGCTGAGCTTCTCTCCCAGTTCTTTATACTTGAGCTCCAGATTCTTACAATGACCACACCAAGGAGCATAAAACTCAATCAGGACATCCTGCAGGGACCTTTCCAGAGCCTTGCCATCACGCGAGAACTCCTCCTGCATGACAAACTTCTCTCCTTTAGCAGTTTTGATAGCAACAACAGGAACCTCTCCAGTACTGCTTTCCAAGCCAAAATCAGAAAGTTCATGGCTAAAGGTTTTACGGCTAGCTACAGCAAAATTGAGCTTGTGTCCAGCATCCAGGAACTTCTTTGCCACCATCATTACTCTGTTTCTCCAGTAGTTAGACCCTTTGGCATTCTTTTCATAGCCCACATCATAGTAAGCCATAAGTAAGTCCTTGCCTTGTATCAAATCTTTATTGTCTTCTGTCATGTGAGGACAGATACCAAAAATGTTTTCTTGGATAAACTTTTTAATCTTGCCCGTTATCTTCTGTTCTGTATATGCCACAGTCTTGTCCTCAAACTTGTTCGTCAGATGTGATGGACGACATAAGGTGATACCCTCTCCATCATCATCATACTCCTTCACCAGAGACTCCACATTGGTGTGTGCAAATCGGCACTTATCCCTCAAGTGGCTGGCTGCTTTTAGGAACTCGGAGTGAGCTTCACTGAATAAATCCTTGAAGAAACCCACCACAGAGGCATCTTTATCACTAATGAATTTCTTAAAATCTTCCTCCAAGTTGGCACTGAAGCTGGTCCTGCCTGCTGCTTCAAGCGGCTGACAATTCCATCGGCAGTCCTAGGCCCATCATAAGCACCTGCTTCTTCACCATCTCTAAATATCTTCAGTGTTGGATATCCACTGACTCCACACTTGTTACAGGTGTTTGTGTTGGCAGTGCAACCAACCTTTGCTAGTGGGACTATTCCTTTTAATCTAGTAGCTGCAGCTTCATACTCAGGGGCAAACCTCTTGCAGTGTCCACACCAAGGGGCGAAGAACTCGACAAGCATGAGGCCAGCAGAGCCCGTGTCGGTGATGCGACTCTCGAAGTTGTCGTCTGTGAGTTCCAGGACGTCGGAGGCAGCGGTGAGGCGGGCTGCGGCGAGAAGCAACACCACGCCAGGAAACATCGCTAGGCGCATGGCGGCGAGCTGAGGCGGGGGGGCGGCCCGGAGGGTCGAGGCTCAGCGGGCACTGTGGAGGTCGGGCTGGATAATTGTCTTTTTTAAAAAAAGATTTATTTATTTATTTAAGAGGTAGTTATAGACACAGAGAGGGAGAGACAGAGAGACCTCCCATCTGTTGGTTTACTCTCCAAATGGCCACAATGGCTGGAGCTGAGCTAATCCAAGCCAGGAGCCAGGAGCTGCCTCTGGGTCTCCCACGTGGGTACAGGGGCCCAAGCACTTGGGCCATTCTCCACTGTCTTCCCAGGCCATCAGCAAAGAGCTGGATTGAAAGTGCAGCAGCAAAAAAAAAAGAGAAAAGAAATCAATACTCTGCCTGTGAAAGAAAGAAAGAAAGAGAGGAGCAGCCAGGACTTGAACCAGCATCCATATGGGATGCTGGCACCCCAAGCGGAGTGTCAAGCTACAACACCAGAGTGCTGGCCCTGGATAATTGTCTTTATTTTTTTTCCTGGATAATTATCTTTTTCTTTTTTTTGACAGGCAGAGTGGGCAGTGAGAGAGAGACAGAGAGAAAGGTCTTCCTTTTTGCCGTTGGTTCACCCTCCAATGGCCGCCACGGCTGGCGCGCTGTGGCCGGTGCACTGCGCTGATCTGACGGCAGAAGCCAGGTGCCCCTCCTGGTCTCCCATGGGGTGCAGGGCCCAAGCACTTGGGCCATCCTCCACTGCACTCCCGGGCCACAGCAGAGAGCTGGCCTGGAAGAGGGGCAACCGGGACAGAATCCGGCGCCCCGCCCGGGACTAGAACCCGGTGTACCGGCACCGCTAGGTGGAGGATTAGCCTATTGAGCCACGGCGCTGGCCGATAATTATCTTTAATAGCACACTCCCATGGGAACTCTCTGCAACTCTCTCTCTGTAACTCTGCCTTTCAAATAAATAAATACATCCTAAGAAAGAAATGCAGCTTGAGATGCCTGCATCCCATGTTGGAGTGTCTGGGTTCAAGCCCTGGCTCTGCTGCAGATCCCAGCTTCCTGCTAATGCCAGCCTCAGCAGGTGACGGCTCAAGTAGTTGGGAGACCTGGACTGGTTTCCTGGTTCCTAGCTTTGACCTGGCTTCTTCCAGTCCTGGCTCTCTTGCAGGTATTTGGGGAGGGCACAGTGAATGGGAGATTGAATCTCAATCTCTCTCTCTCTCTCTCTCTCTCTCTCTCTCTCTCTCTCTCTCCTCCCTTCCTCCCTCCATACTTCTGCCTTTTGAACAAAATAAATAAAACTTTTTTCTCATTAACCCTTCTGTTCCTCCACTGAACCAGCTCTACCATCCTGGGTTTTCATGCTCGTTGGATGTTTATGTGAGGGTCTAATATTTAACATTTTGAAAATCATCCTTATGGGGCCGGCTCTGTGGTGTAGTGGGTAAAGCTGCTGCCTGCAGTGCCAGCATCCCATATGGACACTGGTTGGAGTCCTGGCTGCTCCACTTCTGATCCAGCTCTCTGCTATGGCCTGGAAAAGCAGAAGATGGCCCAAGTCCTTGGGCTTCTTCACCTGTGTGGGAGACCCAGAAGAAGCTCCTGGCTTTGGATCGGCACAGCTCTGGCCTTTGTGGCCATTGGGGAGTGAACCAGCAGATGGAAGACCTCTCTCTTTGTCTCTCTACCTCTCCTTCTCTCTCTGTGTAACTCTGACTTTCAAATAAATAAGTCATAAAAGAAAGGAAGAAAATCACCCTTTGACATTGCTTATTCACAAGGAAAGAAAGGTGTTCAACAAATACTGTGAAGTAAAAAAGGCAGGAGAAATGGTAAACACAGCAGCATAAACAGCACAATCTCACTTTTTGGAAACACACACATACAGAAAAACCGGGAAAATACATACAGCACAATGTCACCTGTTTGTCTCTGTTTGTCATCCCATTATTGACTTGTTAGTATTTTCTGGAACGAGCAGGTGCTATGTGCATCAATTTGAAAAAACACGACTATTTTCAGAAGTAAAACCTAAGTCTGGCCCCTCCCAGGTGAGTGCCATGGTCCTCCTACCTGCCACCAGCTGTGAGCACTCACGGGTCTGCTTGGGAAGTGCAGGGCTCCTCCGGTGACTTCCGGGGCTTGGGTCAGCGTGCGGCACTCTTCGGTTACAGGCAAGGTGGTTACTCTGCTTCGTGCTGGGTGTTGTCTTCAGGTTACCGGCAGCACAAGAGTTCCATGGAGCAAGGCGAACTTGCGTGTCTGGAGTGCTCATGTAGCTGTCCACTTTTGCTCAACAGGCCCATTGAACATGGCAGCTTATTTCATTTGCTCACAGGTGGGCAATACTTTGTGCTTTCTTATGTCCCTTGTCAGCCTATGGGACCCCGTCTTGCTCTAGGCACTTCTGGCCCTCCTGTGAGGAGCTGGTGCATTCCTGCCCAGTCGCACCTGAGTGTGTGAAGACCAGCCTGGGGAGTAGCTGTTGTGGCGCAGTGGGTTGTACCATTGCTTGGGATGCTCCCGCCGCACGTCAGAGCACCGATTTCAGTTCTGGCTGCTCTGGTTCCCATGGTTTCCTGCCTGTGCATACCCTGAGAAGCATCAAGTGACGACACAAATACTTGGGCCCCTGCCAGTCACGTGGGAGACCCAGACAGAGTTCCCAGCTCCTGGCTCTGATTCCATTGATTCCATGAAGCAGCAGACGGAAGATCTCCTCTCTCTCTCTCTCTCTCTCTCTCTCTCTCTGTGCTTTTCAAGTAGGTAAAAATTGTTTTAAAACTAATCTTAGGACATTTCAAGATCACTTTCTTTCATTATTTGTTTTGTTATTTACTGATTAAAATTTTATTTGTTTGAAAGGCAGAGTGACAAAGAGAGAGAGAGAGAGATCTTCCGTTCTCTGGTTTACTCCCGAATGGTCACAACAGCCAGGTCTGGGCCAGGCCAAAGCCAGGAGCCAAGAACTCTATCCTAGGCTCCCACATGGGTGGCAGGAACTCAAGTACTGGGCTATCATCCTTTGCCTGCCCAGATGTGTTAGCAGTAGGTTGGATCAGAAGCAGAATAGTGGGGCCAGCACCGTGGCACACTAGGTTAGTCCTCCACCTGCCATGGCGCTGGCATCCCATATGGGCGCCAGTTCTAGTTCCAGTTGCTCCTCTTCCAGTCCAGCTCTCTGCTGTGGCCCGGGAAGGCAGTGGAGGATGGCCCAAATGCTTGGGCCCCTGCACCTGTATGGGAGACTGGGAGGAAGCACCTGGCTCCTGGCTTCGGATCGGCGTAGCTCCAGCCGTGGTGGCCATTTGGGGGGTGAACCAACAGAAGGAAGACCTTTCTCTCTCTCTCTCTCTCTCTCTCTCTCTCTCTGTCAAATAAATAAATAAATAAAGCAGAGTAGCTGGAACTTGAACCAGTGGCTCAGATACGGAATTCCAGTGTCCTACGTGGTAACACTTACCCTGCTTGCCACAATACCTGAGCTTATTTTAAAATCATTTATTTTCTTTTTTTTTTTTTTTTTTTACAGGCAGAGTGGACAGTGAGAGAGAGAGACAGAGAGAGAAAGGTCTTCCTTTTGCCGTTGGTTCACCCTCCAATGGCCGCCGCTGCAGCCGGCGCACCGCGCTGATCCGATGGCAGGAGCCAGGATCCAGGTGCTTTTCCTGGTCTCCCATGGGGTGCAGGGCCCAAGCACCTGGGCCATCCTCCACTGCACTCCCTGGCCATAGCAGAGAGCTGGCCTGGAAGAGGGGCAACCGGGACAGAATCCGACGCCCTGACCGGGACTAGAACCTGGTGTGCCGGCGCCGCAAGGTGGAGGATTAGCCTATTGAGCCACGGCGCCGGCCTAAAATCATTTATTTTCATTTTTTAAATTCAAAAGGAAGAGAGGCAGAGACAGACAGATTCCATCTGCTGGTTCACCCTCGAAATGTCCCCTGTAGCCAGGGCAGGGCCAGGCTGAAGCCAGGAGTTGGGAACTCCATTCAGTTCTCCCTTGTGGGTGGCAGGGGCCCAAGCACTTGAGCCGTCGTCTGCTGCCTCCCAGGTATGCCATTAGCAGGACACTGGGTGGAAGTGAAGGAGTCAGTACTCGAACAGAGCACTCTGATATAGGATGTGGGCGTCCTGTGGGGGCATTTTTATTTCTCTCTGTCAATTCTTTATTTTGTATTAACAGGTTAAAACTTTCTTCTGATAGAGAACTGGTTTTTTAAAGAACTTTGCTTTTGAAATCTATTGCCTGCTTTGCTGGCTGTTGGGCCAAAATGAGCAATAAAAAAGGGGGGAGGGGTGTTGGGACAAGTCACATCTGCTTAGCAGGGATTAATCCCACCATAGATCGTCTATGTAGCTTACCTGATTGTTGGAAAGTGACAAACCTGAAATGGTTATGTCAAAATAGACAATAGTTTCTTTCTTTCTTTCTTTCTTTCTTTCTTTCTTTCTTTCTTTCTTTCTTTCTTTCTTTCTTTCTTTCTTTCTAAGATTGATTGATTGATTTGAAAGGCAGACTTAGAGAGAGAGTGAGAGGGATTCTACCTGCTGGTTCATTCCCCAGATGGCCGCGATGGCCAGGGCTTGGCCAGGCTGAAACCAAGACCCAGAAGCTTCTTCCCAGTCTGCCATGTGGGTGGGGCCTAAACACTTGGGCCATTTTCCACTGCTTTTTCCAGGCCATTAGCAAGGAGCTGAATCAGAAGTGGAGCAGCCTGGATACAAACCGGTGCCCATATGGGATGCCAGCACTGCAGGCAGCAGCTTTTACCTGCTTTGCCACAATGTCGGCACCCCACATCCAGCTCTTTTTTTTTTTTATTTTTTTCTATTTTAAAATTCTTATTTGTTTTTTTTTTTACTTCATTTTTAACTTTTATTTAATAAATATAAATTTCCAAAGTACAGTTTATGGGTTACAATGGTCCCCCCCATACCTTCCCTCCCACCCGCACCCCTCCCATCTCCTGCTCCCTCTCCCATTCCATTTGCATCAAGATTCATTTTCAATTCTCTTTATATACAGAAGATCAATTTAGTATATATACTTTTAAGTAAAGATTTCAACAGTTTGCACCCACACAGAAACACAAAGTGTAAAGTACTGTTTGAGTACTAGTTATAGTATTTATTCACATTGTACAACACATTAAGGACAGAGATTCTACATGAGGAGTAAGTGCACAGTGACTCCTATTGTTGACTTAACAAATTGACACTCTTGTTTATGGTGTCAGTAAGCACCCTAGGCTCTTGTCATGAGTTGCCAAGGCTATGGAAGCCTTTGAGTTCTCCAATTCCAATCTTATTTAAACAAGGTCATAGTCAAAGTGGAAGTTCTCTCCTCACTTCAGAGAAAGGTACCTCCTTCTTTGATGACCCGTTCTTTCCACTGGGATCTCACTCGCAGAGATCTTTCATTTAGTGTTTTTTTTTTTTTTTTTTTTTTTTTTTTTTTTTTGACAGAGTGTCTTGGCTTTCCACGCCTGAAATACTCTCATGGGCTTTTCAGCCGGATCTACATGCCTTAAGGGCTGATTCTGAGGCCAGAGTGCTGTTTAGGACATCCGCCATTCTATGAGTCTGCTGTGTATCTTGCTTCCCATGTTGGATCGTTCTCTCCTTCTTAATTCTATCAGTTAGTATTAGCAGACACTAGTCTTGTTTATGTGATCCCTTTGACTCTTAGACCTATCATTATGATCAATTGTGAACTGAAATTGATCACTTGGACTAGTGAGATGGCATTGGTACATGCCACCTTGATGGGATTGAATTAGAATCCCCTGGCACGTTTATAACTCTACCGTTTGGGGCAAGTCAGATTGAGCATGTCCCAAACTGTACATCTCCTCCCTCTTATTCCCACTCTTATATTTAACAGATCACTTTTCAGTTAAATTTAAACACCTAAGAATAATTGTGTGTTAACTACCAATAGTATTAAGTAGGACAAAAAAAATACTAAAGAGGATAAAGTATTAAGTTGTTCATCAACAGTCAGGACAATTTTTTTTTTTCTTTTTAGACAGTGAGAGAGAGAGAGAGAGACCGAGAGAAAGGTCTTCCTTCCGTTGGTTCACCCCCCAAATGGCCACCACGGCTGGCGCTGCACATGACCGGCACCGATCCGAAGGCAGGAGCCAGGTACTTATCCTGGTCTCCCATGCGGGTGCAGGGCCCAAGCACTTGGGCCATCCTCCACTGCCCTCCCGGGCCATAGAAGAGAGCCAGACTGGAAGAGGAGCAACCGGGACTAGAATCTGGTGCCCATATGGGATGCCAGCACCGGAGGTGGAGGATTAACCAAGTGAGCCACGGCGCCGACCCCTACACATTCAGCTCTTGATGCTAGACCCTGGAGTGGCTCAAGTGACTGAGTTCCTGCCACTCACGTGGGAAGTGGATTGAGTTCCTCAATCCTAACTTAGCCTCAGCCATTGTGAGCATTTCGGGGGTGAACCAAGAGATGGGAGCTGTGCCTCTCCCCCTCCCTGGCTCAGATAAATAACTACATTTTAAAAGGAAGTGACAGGCCGGCGCCGCGGCTCACTAGGCTAATCCTCCGCCTAGCGGCGCCGGCACACCGGGTTCTAGTCCCGGTCGGGGCGCCGGATTCTGTCCTGGTTGCCCCTCTTCCAGGCCAGCCCTCTGCTGTGGCCAGGGAGTGCAGTGGAGGATGGCCCAGGTGCTTGGGCCCTGCACCCCATGGGAGACCAGGAAAAGCACCTGGCTCCTGGCTCCTGCCATCGGATCAGCGCGGTGCGCCGGCCGCAGCGCGCCGGCCGCGGCGGCCATTGGAGGGTGAACCAACGGCAAAAGGAAGACCTTTCTCTCTGTCTCTCTCTCTCACTGTCCACTCTGCCTGTCAAAAAAAAAAAAAAAAAAAAAAAGGAAGTGACAGATCTAATCTCTAGTGATAGATGGGGGCTGTAGCTGCCCAGCCCAGGCCATGGGCATGGGGTTTGACCAAGGAGCCTTCTGGGATGGAGATGTTCTGCAGCTTGCTTGTGTGATTGTTGAACGGACACTGTATTTATTAAAACTCTTCAAACTGTACAGTTATAAGGGGAGCATTATATTGTATGCAAATTCACCTCAATAAAGCTGAGGTTTTTTAAAAGCCCACAGAACTTACCCCTGTTTTGATCCGTTCCCCAGTTCAGGAGCACGACACTAGAAAGCGTCCTACTGACATGGTGTTTATTGATCCCTTGCTGAGTGTCCCATGTTGCTCCAAGGGCTTTGCTGTACCAAGCTACTGAGCTCACCGACAACCCCGCGCCATGTCAAGTATCCCCAGGTAAGACGTGAGGAGGGGCTGGTGTGGTGCAGCAGGTTAGGTCTGCGCCTGCAATGCTGGCATCCCAGATGGTTGCCAGCTGGAGCCCCAGCTGCTCCGCTTCCAGTACAGCTCCCTGCTGCTGTGTCCTGGGAAAGCAGTAGAAGGTGGCCCAAGTGCTTGGGCCCCTGCACCCATGCGGAAGACCCAGATGAAGTTCTGGACTCCTGGCTTCAGCCTCAGCTGTTTTGGCCATTTGGGGAGTGAACTAACGGATGGAAGATCTCTCTCTCCTTCTCTCTCTCTCCTCCTTTCTTTGTAATTCTGCCTTTCAAATAAATGAAAAATAGATCTTAAAAAAAAAAAAAAAAGGAGAGATGAGGAAAACAAGGCACAGGGAAGTGAAGCTCCTTGCCTAAGAGTCCCTGATCTGTGAGTGGCAGACAGGACTCAACCTTACAGTCAGATTGCGGTTTGTGATAACTGCGATCCACTGCCTCCTGCTCCTAAGAGCTGGTCAGTTGAGGAAATCAACGTCAGGGAAAGGGAGGGAATTAGCAGTGGCCACATGGGGGTCAGTGCTGTGGTATATCGGGTAAAGCCTCTGCCTGCAGTGCTGGCATCCCATATGACGCCAGTTCAAGTCCAGGCTGCTCCACTTCCGATCCAGCTCCCTGCCGATGGCCTGGGAAAGCAGTGGAAGATGGCCCAAATCCTTGGGCCCCTGCACCCATGTGTGAGACCCAGAAGAAACTCCTGGCTTTGGGTTGGTCCAGCTCTGCCTATTGTAGCCATTTGTCGCTCCCCCTCTTTGTGGAGGAACGACACAGGACCCTGCGCTGTTCTTTTGTCTGCTCGGCCCTCCTCGGGTTTGCTGCTGGTTCTTCCCGGGTTGGCTACCGTCCCTTCCACCTCCGTGGAAGGGCGGTTCCCCCTGCCACTTTCCCCACTTCCGCGGGGGAGCGGCACACCGCCGGCCGGCTCTCTCGGGGGCTGCACAGGTGTTCCTTCAGATAGATGTTCCTCGTGCATGTTGTCTCTCTCCTCCTTTATAGTCCTCTCCACCAATCCCAACTCTGCTACCCACACGCCGAGTACACTGCTCTCCTCCAATTGGGAGCAGGTCCTACAGTTTATTGGTTGAACTGGAGGCAGCTGCGTAGAAGCTGTTTACTCCTCTCCCAGCGCCATATTGTGGGAGAGCAGATGCATAGAATAAGTCTTAATTCCAGTAACAGTCTAGTCCGAGTTGCTCCCCACAGCCATTTGGGGAGTGAACCAGCAGATTGAAGACCCCCTGCCCCGCTCCCGCCTTTGCCTCTCTGTCACTCTGCCTTTCAAATAAATAAATAAATAAATGTTAAAAAACAAAAAACAAAAACAGAGTGACCAAATGTAAGCAGAGGAAGGCTCTACTGTTTCTCCACTTGTAGAATAAACTACGCCATCTTACAGAGTGGGTTTTGGCCTACTGGTTAATGTGCTCTTGGCCACCCCAGAATGCCTGGGTTCAATTCTTGGCTCTGGCTCCTGACTCCAGCTTCTACTAGTGCAGACCCTAGGAGGCAGTGGTGATGACTACGTAATTGGGTTCCTGCATCCTGATGGGAGACCTGGATTGAGTTCCCAGCTCCTACCTTCAGCCCAGCCCATCCTTGTCCTGGCCATTGTGGGCATTCAGGAAGTAAACGAGTGCGTGGAGTTCTGTCCGGAGAGAGAGAGAAAGAGAGAGAGAGAATATCTTCCATCTACTGGTTCTCTCCCCAAGTGGCCACAAGGGCCAGGACCTAGCCAGGAGCCAGGAGTTTCTTCCAGGTCTCCCACGTGGGTGCAGGAGCCCAAGCACTTGGGCCATCTTCCACTGTTTTTCCCAGACCATTAGCAGGGAGCTGGATAGGAAGTGGAGCAGCCGGGACACAAATGGGCACCTGCATCACAGGCAGTGGCTTTACCCACTATGACACAACCCCAGCCCCAATAACCTGTCACTCTTGCTAACTTGTTGGCATCCTGTAAGCTCTTGTTCTGCTGGCCTGGAAGGTAAGGCCTTCTCTCTCCAATTCCCTCTCTGCATTTCTCCTTCCTCCAACAAGGCAGTCCTGGACACCTTGACTAAATCAGCATTAGCAGGACAATGCAAGCACTACTCACCGTGGGACTGAGAAGTCCACTCAAGCACAGTTCCTCTCTTGTACAACCCTTCATTTTTCTTGGCGTTAGTGATGGCCCTTATGGTTATCCTGGTTCTCTCATCAATCTTTCATGATTTTTCTCCATTGTCCAACGCCTTTGTCTACTTTCCAATGCACTCATTACAATTTCTTCCTGAAGTTCCTCCATCCTCCAGCTTGCACGTGGCCTGGTGCTCTCGGAGGACGCCGCCCTGGACGTCGATGGTGGCAGGTGTGGGGGGAGTCCCCATCTCCTGGGCGCTGTTAGTGCATGAAGAGATGGTTGTGATGCTTGCCCTGCTAATGCTGCGGGCTGTTGGCAGAAGCCATTGTACATCATTTACGGGGCGAGTCTTCCCTACCCGTAAGTTCACGAATGTAATGAGATGTAATTCAGAGGTAAAGGCTGTGGTTTCCCAAACTGCCTCCCTTCAAGTTTATCTGAATCTTCATTCAGCCAACTGTAAAGGAGACATTAATGACAGGAAAGCTTGAGCTGGATGATGGCATGCAATTGTTTAAGGTGTGTTGTGGTCTTGTGGTTGTATTAAGGACTCCTTATCTTTTTTAGATTTATTTACTTGAAGACAGAGTGACAGAGAGAAGGAGAGACAGAGGGAGACACAGATCTTCTGTCTGCTGGTTCACTTCCCCAGTGGCTGCAATGGCTGGGGGTGGACAAGGCTGAAGCCAGGAGCCAGGAACTCCATCTGGGTTTCCAAGGTGGGTGGCAGGGCCCAAGCACATGGGCCATCTTCCGCTGCTTTCTCAGGTGCATTAGCAGGGAGCTGGATGAGAAGCAGAGCAGCCAGGACTTGGTTGAACTCACTGTCCCACATTGCCTGTCCTGGGAGTCCTTATCTTTTAAGGTATTTACTGAGATATTTCTAGATTAAATGATAAAATGTTCTGGGATTTACTTCAAAATCATGTTTTCTGGGGGTGAGGAAGTAAGCAAAACACACATGAGAAACAAGTCTGGCTGCGTGATTGTTGAAGCTGGGTGACAGGCACCTGGGGTACACTGTGCTATTCTCTCTTCTACACATATTTAAGGTATTCCATAATAATTTTTGTTGCTGCTTTAAATAGCAAGGGAAAACATCTTTCTGATGATATTGACTCAAAATGTAAGATTCAATTTTTTTAAAGATTTATTTATCTGAAAAGCAGAATTAGAGAGTGAACTTCCATCTGCTGGTTCACTCCCTAAGTGGCCCCAAAAGCCATGGCTAGGCCAGGCTGAAGCCAGGAGCTTCATTTGGGTTCCCATGTGGGTGGCAGAGGCCCAAGCACTTGGGCCATCCTCTTCCCCTCTCCTCACACACTAGCAGTGTGTTTTAAAGTAATAAATAATTCAGAAGAATGGGCCACATAAAGGGCACTTCGAGAGCACAGCTGTTGTTTGATCTTGACTAGAACTGGCCCTCCAGCATGGGATTGCAGTGTCGACACAGCAGCTGATTTACCAGACCATACCTAAAATACTTTTTATTCCATAAATATATTTAGGGAATATGTATGTCCCTAAAATACTTTTTATTCACTTATTTGAGAAACAGATACACACACACACACAGAGCTTCTATCCACTGGTCCATTCCTCAAACGCCTGCAATGGCCAAGGGGGTAAACAGCGGCAAAAGGCAGGAGCCTGAACACCATGCAGGTCTCCCACACGGGTGGCAGTAACAGAACCCCTGGAGCCACCGCCACCGCCTCCCAGGCTATGGCCCAGGAGGAAGTTAGAATCAGGAAGTACAGACAGGGATCAAACCAGGTAACTCCTATGTGGACATGAGTGTCCCAACCAAGAGCCTAACCACTAGGCTAAATTCCTGTCCCTCCAAAAACTTTCTGAAATAGTCTTAAACGTCTGTGCACAGGTATGACTTTTCTGGGCGCAGACTGTTGGCTTTTATTAAACACTCACGGTTCATGACCCCCAAGAAGATGAAGGAACTATAAAATCTCTCTTCAGCTTTATACTCTTGCAGGAAACGTAGCAACTCGAGTTCATAAAGAACAACTTGAGAAAACCCACATTTCCTGATTAAGAGCTAAGTGTTATTGGAGTGTGATGAGTAAGACATACTAAAAGTAATCAAAGCCTAATAAATGAGACTGTCTACCATTGCTACTTACGGCTTGCTCTACTGGACAAAGCCAGTCTCAGAAGCAGCCAGCACCTGACTTGCGCAGGATGTCTGAATAAATACTTAGAGTTACAGACTTACAAGAAAACAATGAAAAGCTCAATCCATAGTTATATATAAAGTATTTATTTTTATGCACATATTTACCTACAAAATTTACAGAAAATAAAACATAGCAGAATATATAGAATACCCTCATAAGACTTCTTAGGAGCAGAGGGTTTATTGCTGCAATTCAAAGAATAAAATTTTATACACGAGAAAGCCAACATGAACACATATAGGTTAGATGGCAGCCTTGTTAAAAAGTTTTTGTCCTATTATTGAATTTTCAGCTTTACATTAAATGAAATTTAAAAGATTGCTCATGAAATAATTTAAACCTTTTCAAAATCTTCTAATAAACTGGTAAAAGGCACCTCCAGTACTTTAAAATATTTACAGCAATCCCAATAGTTTAATTTTAAGGGCTATTATAGTACACGTGGCTATTATGCATACACAGTATGTCATTAACACTCTCTAAACAGTGAGAATTGTAGACTCCAGTTTGTGGCACCACCCCCATGTCATCCTGGTGAGGGAGCAGGACAATCAGTCACACCTGGGCAACACTAGGGTCACAGCATAAAACCCAACTACCAAGAACAGTGACGATCAAATTCTCAGACAACACATAATTGGTAACTAAACCTGTATATTCAGAAGCCTTTGGGATGGTCTTAAAATTAAAAAATATAAAGTACATTTAGCATTTCAAAGAAAACAATGAACTAAAAAATATAACCACAATAGTTGCAGGATTCAATATCTGGTTTAACAAAATTTGCTTCTTGCAACGTCTATAATTTCTTCGGACATAATGGAGATGCGTTTCCCTCAGCCTAAGCTGAATCTGATGTTTTTCCTGCAGTTGGGTCGAAAGAGAAGTGTAAGAATGGAAGGCACACATAATAGCCGGCTTGAAAGAGCTGTGGGTGGCAAGCAGCTGTTCCTGAAATACTGGTGCAGGAGAACACAGTCCACACAGCAGTCTCCTCTTTGTTGAACATTGGCATTGATTTGCTATTTACAGTAGTTTGCAAAAATACATTATAAAAACTGAATGAGGTTCTGGTTCTAAGCTTAACTTAGTAACACACATACATACTTCATCTGCAAAAACCTTCGCAGGGTCTGAAGTACTAAAGTGACACTAACACTGAAACACAGGTGATCCAAGGTACCGAGCACTGACAGCGCGCGTCACCAGCATCCTCCAGAGACTCTGGGCACATATTGCACACTTCTCGCCAGTCGCTGCTGTGGCCTTCACACAGCCAACCGTACAGGAGTCCTTTATGGCTTGTTGCTGCATCACTTGGTTGAAGAAAGGCTGTTTTAAGTCCCATAACAACGAGTGCAGATTGTCATTGAACATGAGGCCTAGGTTTCAAAATTAGCTTTCCTGTCTGTAAAAAGGAGGGAAAAACGTCAATACACAATTCTATTACAAACACCGCCGCTGATTTGTAAGATTTAAAGGGTATTTGCGGGGAATCAGAATACTTCATACTCAGTCAAGGTTAAACAGCTATGCTCCCAAAGTTTCCTTTGTGTGGCCCATTCTTCTGATTTATTACCTGAAAACACACACGTGCCTTTATTTGAATTCCCTGTCCACTGGCTACCTAGAAATCCGACAATGCACCAAATAAAACAAAATCCCACCCTATACAGCTCTATCCCTTACCAAACAGGCTTTACAACACAGAAATACTCATGTAGATGCACCTGATCAAGCATTTCTCCTGTCCAACATACAAAAGCTTTAATTTCCGCAAGTTAACAAGTAAACCGACGGTTAGAGCAATGGACACTCACACACGGCAAGTATATTTAGTACATATTGGTATAACTTTGTGTAAACATGAGTCATAGTTATACAGAATAACAGTATGTGCATAGCCCACAATCCAAACAATTGCACTTATAGGAATTTATCAGAAGGAAACTAGGTAGAAATGTTATTAATGCATTTATTCAGTGCCTACTATAAGCCAGATCCTGTGTGAATGCCAGGGATCCAGTAGACAAAGTCCCTTGTATTTGTTGTGGTATCCATAAGTGGCAGCTTGTAAGTCCCACTGTTGGGTCAAAGAAGCAAATTTGAAACACTCTTTAACAGCTTCTTTTTATGAAAGGTCAATGAGAACACACAACAAATTATAAAACACAGTGATTCTGTTTGGTGAGATTCCAGGAGGTTTTAATTAATGTTTTTCTCCTCGGGTCAAAAGTACTGCTGGTATTCTAGTTACCATTCCATTCTAACTTTCATTTAAACTTTGGACATTTAACTTTCAGTAATTCCCAGATATATTCATTTTTCCGGTTTCATTAAGGTACAATTTCTATACCAGATGCTCAAGACTTGTGTGAGTTTTGGCAAACATGCACTCGTGAGCCATCACCCTGATCAAGCTATACAGCAATTCACTCCCAGAATTCCTCCATGCTCCAGTCAACAGGACCCCCACTCTCTGACCACCTATAACCACCTATTCTAGATTGGCTTTGTCTTTGATCTTTAAATAAACAGAATCATCAGTGCTGTCTTCTTTTACACCTGCTTCATTCAATGTGTCTGAATTTCATCACATTACTGCATGTTTCACTAATATAAACCCTTTTATAGACAGAAAGATTTACTTTTTTGTTTGAAAGACAATGTTAGAGAGGAGGAGACAGAGAGAAAGAAGAGAGAGAATCTTCCATCTGCTGGTTCACTCCCCAGATGGCCACAAAGGCCAGGCCAAAGCCAGGAGCCAGGAGCTTCTTCCAGGTCTCTCATGTGGGAGCAGGGGTCCAAGGACTTGGGCCATCTGCTGCTGCTTTTCCCAGGCCATTAGCAGGGAGTTGGATAGGAAGTGTAGTAGCTGGGATAGAAACGCGCCCAGTGGGATGCCGGGATTGCAGGAAGCAGCTTTAACTGGTCTGCCAGAATGCCAGCCCCTGTACCTTTTTATAACTGATAGCAGTATTGTATCATAAGAATAAATCACTATTTGCTTATCCATGGTTTAATTTATTTTAAATCTTTCTGAGGCCAGCATTGCAGTGTAGTGGTCTAAACCATTGCCTGTGAAGCATGTATCCCATATGGGTGCTGGTTCGAGTCCCAGCTGCTCCACTTCCGATTTCAGCTCCCTGCTAATGCGCCTGGGAAAAGCAGCGAAACATGGGCCAGGTGCCTGGACCCCTGCACCCACGTGGGAGACCTGGAAGAAGTTCCAGGCTCCTGCTTTCAGTCTGGCCCACCTGGGCTACTGTGGCCACTTGGAGAATGAAGCAGCAGATGGAAGACTTCTCTTTCTTTCACCCTCTCTGTGACTCTTACTTTCAAATAAATAAATCTTCTCAAAGTTAAAAACAAATCTTTCTAGTTACACTAATAAAACATAATACAATGACATCATAAAAAACTCAGGATACAGATCCTTTCCACCCACCTCAAACTACAGAATAAATTAGTTTTAACGTAAATTATTCTAGATAATTATCTGTGCATTTACATTCAGATATGTAACAATAAAAATCTGATGTCTAATATGCTGAAATATTTGCAGATTATCAATTGGGATTTATTCAAATAGTCCGACAGCAGAGAACTGTGGGCAGGGGTCAAAATGAACCAAGAATGGCCAGGAGCTGGGCAGGCTCAGCCCAGTGGGTAAGCCTCCACTTGTGGTAGCCATTTTTCTGATCATCATAGTGCCTCGATTCTAGTCCTGGCTCTTCCCCTGACTCCAGCTTCCCGCTAATGCAGACTCTGCGAGGCAGCAGGGGGTGGCTCAAAATAGTTGGGTTCTTGACAGCCGTACGGGAGACCTGGATTGAGTTCTGGGTTCCTGGCTTCAGCCTGGCCCATCCCTAGTCCCCGGCTGTCACAAACATTTGGGGCATGAACCAGCAGGTGAGGGCTCTGTCTCTTGTCTCTCTGCCTCTCAGCAACAACAAAAATTTAAAAGTCTTGGCCAAACGTCTGTAAATTTACACGCAGTGACTTCTGGGTTTCTAAATTATGGTTGCACCTCAGTCTGTTTTACCACTCTCCTGCTGAGAAACTTGACTTTCCATTTTCTTACTACTGCAACCTTACACTTGCCCCCTTCTAGGCCTGTGTGGTGGTCTCCTCCCAATCCCCCTTAAAAGGGCAGAAGCAGAATGGTTACGTCACAAGGCAGCAGTGGGTAGAGCCACTGTCTGTGATGCTGGCATCCCACAAGAGCACCAGTTCGTGTCCCAGCTGTTCGACTTCTAATCCAGCTCCCTGCTAATGGCCTAGAAAAAGCAGCAGCAGATGGCCCAAGTGTTTGGGCCCTGCCACCCACATGGGAGATCTGGATGAAGTTCCTGGCTCCCGGCTTCAGCCTGGCCCAGCCCTGGTTATTGCAGCCGTCTAGGGAACGAACCAACAGATAGAAGATCTCTCTCCCTCTGACTCTTCCTCTCTCTGTAACTCTTTTAAATAAACAAATGAATCTTAAAAAAAAAAAAAAAAAAAAAAAAATGGCCGGTGCCCCGGCTCACTAGGCTAATCCTCCGCCTTGCGGCGCCGGCACACCGGGTTCTAGTCCCGGTCGGGGCGCCGGATTCTGTCCCGGTTGCCCCTCTTCCAGGCCAGATCTTTGCTGTGGCCAGGGAGTGCAGTGGAGGATGGCCCAAGTGCTTGGGCCCTGCACCCCATGGGAGACCAGGAAAAGCACCTGGCTCCTGGCTCCTGCCATCGGATCAGCGCGGTGCGCCGGCCACAGCACGCCAGCCGCGGTGGCCATTGGAGGGTGAACCAACGGCAAAGGAAGACCTTTCTCTCTGTCTCTCTCACTATCCACTCTGTCAAAAAAAACAAAACAAAACAAAACAAAACAAAACAAAACACACACACACACACACACACACACACAACTGAAAACTGTTCTCAAAATGGCCGTACCAACTTGTATCTCCTACAGCGGTTTATGGGTGTACCCATTTAACAATCCTGGAGTTACCAAAGCATTTACTTTTGCCAATCCAAAAGGTAAAGCAAATGAAAACTCAGTGCTTTACTTTGCATTTCCCTGATTACGGGTGAGGTCATCCAGTCTTTCCATGTTTATTTTAATTACTGTGGTAAACTGTACTTTCCCCCCAACTTTTCTGTAGGTGGTTTGTGTTTTTCTTATTTTTAACAGGCCTTTAAATAGTCTGGATACCAGCTTCTACGATATAGCTTACAAATTCTTTCTTCTAATCATTGCTTAATTTCTTGCCTTTTGCTATGCATACGTTTTAAATTTTTGTATAATCAAATGTATCCAACTTTTTCCAATATGGCATTGCTTTATGTTGTAAATGGGTTTAATTCTATCCCAAGACTATTTATATTTCCTTCTAGTGCTTTCACAGTGGGATGTGTATATTACAGTTTATTTTATATGCAGTCTTTGAAAGGCAAAGTACCAGAGCCAAAGAGAGACTGAGACTGATCGATCTTCCACCCACTGGTTCACTCCCCAAATGGGCACAATAGCTGGGGCTGGAACAGGCTGAAGCCAGCAGCCAAGAACGTCTGGCTCTCTCGTGTGGTGGCAGGAACCCCGAAGCTGCTGCTTCCCAGGTGCAGTCGTTAACAGGAAGCTGGGTCAGGAGTGGAAAACTGCCATGCCGACAGAGGATGCAGGCACGCCAGCTGGCAGTGCAGCCCCCTGTGCCGCCATACCTGCCCCATCGTTTTTTTTTTTTAATTGATGAGAGGCAGAGATCTAACTTTTCTCCAAATGAAAAGCCAATCGCCCCAACACCAGCAAGGAGCGTCTTCCTCTCGCTGACATGAATACCACCCTCAGCCTCTAATGTAGAAAAGTTTACGTGTCTGGTCTACATTCTCGACCACTGACCCGGACCTCTTCCTGCTCTAATCCTACATTTTAATTTCCTATAATGAATAGGTACGACTTGTTTAATGGTTTTCAAGGTTAAAAGTAAGAATACTTTTATAAATAAAATAGAAGGTACTAATCAAACTTGTGAGACACTTAGAACACACTGGTAGATAATCTACTTTTGAAAACACGGGTCATATGTCCAGTCCAAAAGTTAATCCATGCTTCCATTTACAAATAGCACACACAGAACAACATTAGACAGACAGCAGCTTATAAAACCAACATCCACTGAGCCAGTTCTGGCCAAAAACAATCATCATTCTTTTACTGACTCTAGGATGGCTCCAATCATATAATGCAGCATGAGTTCCTGTCACCAAGAAAGATTAAATTGTCAATTCTGCAGATTAGTGAAAAACCATGGATTGTTAGACACAGCTCGATTGCAGAGATGTTAAAATATACAAAAATTATCTTAGAATCCATGTTATGAAGTACAGTCCCACTACTGTTTCCACAGACTAAACATTATTCACATCTACTTTTGTAATGCCAAATATTTGGTCCTTTCACGCAGGTCTACAATTTTCTAATAAAAAAAATACTTACATCATCACAAGACATGTTGTACTCTGCTAATACCGTTCGACATCGAGCAGCTATACTGAATGAATGTGGTCAAAGAAAACTTCTCATTTCAAGGGTCAGCTTCTAACGATTATAGAGACGGTGCTCTAATTTCATTCAAAGAATAAAACCCAATCTGTGGGAAAGGATACATTGATGGTGCAACTACTCTCTTATGTATGCCAGCAAAGAATAAGCCTATTAAAGTGATACAGCTGATGGTGAAGAACGGATGATTCCATAATGATGTGAAGAAGGACACCTGTAAGAGACAAGGCCGAAACATAAGAAGTGTTAAATATCCACGAATACCGGCTTCTCCCTTTCCACTTGTACATAAACAGGCGCAGTCTGATCTGCACCTCCTGCCACACTTCTGAACATACCCTACCTCCTTAACAACCCTCCCCTCCACCTGGCCAACTCCTGCTATCCCTCCAAGACCCGGCTCCAGCGTCACCTTCCCTCTCTGCAGAAGCCAAAAATGAGTTTCGTTTTGAAATTACTGAGATTCAGATAGTCACAGGACATTCCAATTAGCTGGCACTAGAATTCAAAAAAAAAAAAAAAAAAAAAAGCTGATTTCTGGTCTGGGTACAAACCAATCTGATAGATTACAGCAGAAAACAGGGCATGACCCAATTTTAACAGCATGTGGATAGACAAGGTCAGGACACACAACTGCAGTAAGAGTGGGCACCACGATCAGATGCCAAGGAATAGAAGTGTTGCTGAAGAAACAGAGAAACAAGCACTTAGAGCCTCTGTGAACAGATATCTGACAGATCAGTGCAGACAGGAGCGCGGAATCCAGCTAAGGACAGTCAAGGATGCCTCGTGTTTCAAGACAGAACAGCACCAAGTAGATGATCCAGCATGGTCCTGGTTAGGTTTCCCCAAAGAAATCAGAGGCTGGAAGAGGTTCCTAAGATCCCAAAGAAAGGTGACTATTCCAGAGGACTGTATCTTCTTAAAATCTCCGAGGAGAGCTTAGCTTCCACAAACCTGTTACACTCTGTGTGGCCTGCACCGTGCTGGCTGGTGCAGTGCTTCCCGTCTTGATTTTAATGAGGTCAGTCACTAGCATCGGACTAACCAGGCCCTCGGCTCTGTCACACACCTTCTGCCCTCCATGTCCTCTGGCTGGCCACTGGCTTCTGGGTTTGCAGCCCCTGTTCCAGACACAACTGCTACTTAAAACTCTTGTCAGGTGTGGGGTTATTAAGTAATGAAATGTAAGGAGCCGACCCTTAGGCTAATAGTTATATTCTCACCTAATTTAGAAAATTATATTAACTACATAGTTTTGGGCCTATTTCAAATTACATTTAATTCTGTGTTTTATTAAGACCTCAACTAGCTGAAATCAGCTTATATTTTTCCCAATTAGAACAGGCTCATTTCCCAAGATAGACCTTTTTCAATCTTCTTGCCAGTCTCCTTCCACTCTTCCCTGAAGATGAGAGAAGTGCAGCCTGAAGATCAGGGTTTTACAAAGGAACACACAGGAGAGTTTCCTGTCTGCCGTCAAAATCCCTCTATTAACAGGAACCTCCACCAGCACCCTCCCCTGCCTCCTGTCCTCTTCTGTCCCCACCTCAGGGGATGGCAGGGAGACTACATCCAGGTAAACCTGCGGCTGGCGGAAATGCCATCTACACAGCAGGGAACACCTTCCTGCTAGGTTTTCCTTCTGTTTAACCTAAAAAGTTACAAAGTAGTCTACTTAATTACAGTTGTGGGGGGGGGGAGGATTAAGACTTGTGAAAATTATAATATTGTAACTATCTAAATAAAACTTCGCTGTGGAGAAAACACCCTGGGAAACTGGAGACTACTGCTTCTCTAACAACAACAAAAAGGCCTGAGTCTGCGGCTGGTGCTGTGGTTAAGCCACTGCCGGTCCCATTCAGGTGCCAGTTTGAGGCCCAGCTGCTCCACTTCCAATCCAGCTCCCTGCTAATGCATCTGGAAAAGCAGTGGAAGATGGCCCAAGTCCTTGGGTCCCTGCACCCACGTCAGAGACCCAGATGAATCTCCTGGCTTAGGTCCTAGCCCTGGCTGTTTTGGGAAGTGAACCAGCAGATGGAAGAGCTGTCTTTCCCCCTCTGTAACTCTGCCTGTCAAATAAATCTTAAGGAAACATACACAAAAGCCTGAGTCAGCAATGAAGACCTGAGTCAGCAGAAATGGGTAGGAATATGAGACAGTCAGTCTATCAGCTTTGGTGGAGGGATGCCTCCAGAAACCCAAGTGTGTTCCTGCATTTGCCAGGGGGGTTTTCTCACACAGTGCCTGCTGGGAGCGCTCTCAGTGTTCCCACTAAACTTCAGGAGGAAATTTTCTTAGAGCTAAAGGCCAAGAAGGAAAAGCTCTGCTAACGCAAGGAACTTTACAAGTCCTCGTAGACGAGAAACATCACAGAATTAACTGTGACGTCACTGACTGGAAACTCCAGAATGAATTTCTAACTCAATTCTTGCGATTATGCTTGACCACGTGGCCCATATATCAGTGACCTCGTTCCCTTCCTGGTTTTAACCTCCCAGTCCATTCTGGTTTTATCTAGTCCTTTTTACTACCCTTGTGTTTTGCTATTTTATCATGTATGCTTCCTGTAAAGTTAGATCAAGTGTTTAATGGAATGAAAAAAAGGGTATTAACAGAGATGCCTCACAGAAAAAGTTGTTTTATCACTTTTAAAAGATGACTGAATAAAGCAGAACACAGAGAATGTTCACACTGAAATAAGCAAAAATGGGATACACAAAAAGATGTAAAACCTGCACACACATCCTGAAACAGAGAAGTAAGTGGAGGCTTCCGTATTTCTTAGGCCTTTTCCCTTGTAAAGATACTAATCCACAACATCCAGCCAGCTTCCCTCCAGCAAGTTAACAGGAGGCAGAGTTTAACCTCATGCCCGCCATCGCTAGTGGCAGTGATACGCAGCACGTGAATACCACAGTTAACAAGCTACTGTTTTTTCTACCGTCTCATTTAATCTAGTAGAAGGATTTTAAAAAATGTTCTACCTTTTGTGTCTCAGGATCTATTAACCAGTTCCAGGCACCAGTAGCTGTACAGACAGATACCACGATCAGAAGCACTAGTGAAAAGTAAATATGAAATCAGTAAGGAAATACACCTGCAGATTTGATTCCACCACCACCAATTCCTGCTCAGTGGCAGAGGACACAGCACCACATTCCACAGAACGCACGCCGCCTGGACTCAGGAAGTGCGGGGTCTGACCTTAAGGAGTTCTCTTCAACACTGTGAGCCCACAGACCCAGGATTCTTCTCCCTCGTGACTTAGAACAAGACTAATAAAATGAAAAGAACCCAGATGATAGAATTTCAGTAGAAGATTCTACACTTTGTTACTTTTACTATGCTTTGTGCTAATTTTGCAGATCATGTAAACTCAAATTAAAAAAAAAAACCTCCCATTTTCTAATGTAAACAAACCAAACAAAGACTCCTTTTTGAATGCACTGAAACTTCTGACTAAAGGATTTTGCTTTGCAGAAAAACTGCCTGCTGTTGATTAAACAAAGGTCAGTGTTAGAAAGTGTGGAGTCAGCGTGGGACACACCAGTCAGTATCAGATTTTCTTTAAGGGATCTTATTAAAGGAACCCAGAGCAGGAATGACTTCTAGCACAACTTAGAAAAGAGCTCTTTCTCTCCACTATGCTACAGTTACAGTTCTACAGGGATCTTACATAAAACTTAAGAAAAAAAGGTCTTACTAAAAAGTGAGAGGGGGTTGGGCACCAAGACCTGGTTAGTATCTGGGGGTGACCACGGCTGACTGGCCTGAGGATGCGTGCATTTCTCAAACATGGAGATCAAGTTTCAAAGAGCAACAGAAGTACAGCAAAATGTTAACTCCTAAAATTCCTAGTCATGCATTTTTATGAGAGGTAAATCACATTCAAAATTTCCTCCTAGGTATTCAATGAGAGGATCAAAACCCTCAATTATGTTCTGTGCTGCACCAGCTTAAACTCAATTTCTTATACTTCTGTATTTCCGGAAAGAAATATACTATATTTATAGGTATACTATAAGCACAGGCTTTTTTTGTTTTTTAATAAAGCAAAACCATAATAATTACATTAGGAAGGAACGCATGTATATGCTCTTATTTTACCAGTACACCAACCAAACCAATGTCATTTATGTGTCACTGATGACGCCATGAATCAGGCAGTATCAGATGTATTTTTATATGGTATTTATTTCATAGAAAACACTGTTTTTGAAATTTGTCTCATTTTCCAAAGATTTAAAATTGGACTAAATTGAGCAAGCGTCATCTGTATCTTAGGATTACAAAGCAAAAAAATGGTTTTGGGGGCAATTCCCAGGTAAACCACAGAATCTGA
Source organism: Oryctolagus cuniculus (assembly GCF_964237555.1). Lineage (NCBI taxonomy): Eukaryota > Metazoa > Chordata > Mammalia > Lagomorpha > Leporidae > Oryctolagus > Oryctolagus cuniculus. Next base: position 33,610,129 of record NC_091449.1, on the reverse strand, counting down.
AAAACACATTTCTTGTGAAATCTAACCAATCAGAATTCTCACAGCCTGACTAAAACTTAGCCGATGTAATAAGAAACGCTGACACGGAAGTCCTAACTCTGACGGTGCTATTTCGGTCCTTCAGGCTGACTTACAGTTGGAAACAAAGCCCGTCTCCCGTGAGAGCTGCTGCTCTCTCGGCAGTCAGGGGGTTAAGACTGGTCCCACATCAGCAAGGCATTTTTTTTTTTTTTAACATTTTTATTTATCTGAAAGAGTTGCAGAGAGGCAGAGAGAGAAGCAGAGAAAGAGATAGATCTTCCATCCACTGGTTCATTCCCCAAATGGCCACAACAGCCGGAGCTGAGATGATCCGAAGCCAGGATCCAGGAGCTTCTTCTGGGTCTCCCACGTGGGTGCAGGGGCCCAAGGACTTGGGTCATCTTCTACTGCTTTCCCAGGCCATAGCAGAGAGTTGGATTGGAAGTGGAACAGCTGGGACTCGAACTAGCGCCCATATGGGATGCCGACACCTCAGGTGGTAGTTTTACCAGCTATGCCCCAGCAAGGCATTTTTTAATGACTTTATCAGTGCGCCCACATTTCCTATACTGTATTATTCCAAGGGGGCAGTAACTCCAACCACATCTGCAGCCTCCTGGCATGTATGCACAGCCAGTAACAATGGAAGTTCTGTTTCTATGCTGGACTTCACCGCAGCACCATTGAGCTCAGTTAAAAATTAACTAAGGTAGGGCTGGCACTCCGGCATCCCATATGGGTGCCGGTTCAAGACACGGCTGCTCCACTTCCAATCCGGCTCTCTCTGCTATGGCCTGGGAAAGCAGTGGAAGATGGCCCAAGTCCTTGGGCCCCTGAACTCACGTTGGAGACCCGTAAGAAGCTCCTGGCTCATGATCGACGAAGCTCCGGCCGTTGTGGCCAATTGGGGAGTGAACCAGCAGATGGAAGACCTCTCTCTCTCTCTCCCTCCCTGCCTCTCCTTCTCTCTCTGTGTAACTCTGACTTTCAAATAAACAAATAAATCTTAAAAAAAGAATTAACTAACGGTAACTTCTTAAACTTTTCAAGTATGCATTAATTAATGTGGTTTTTCTTGATAAAACTTTATTTCAGGGGCCAAGATCGTGGTTTAGTAGGTTAAGCTGCCACCTACAATGCCGGCAGCCCATATGGGTGCTGCTCCACTTCTAATTCAGCTCCCTGCTAATGCGCCTGGGAAAGCAGTAGAAGATGGCCCAAGTGCTTGGACCCCTGCACCTGTGTGGGAGACCTGGAAGAAGCTCCTGGCTACTGACCGGACTGCCCCACCCATTGTGGTCATTTGGGGAGTGAACCAGTGGATGGAAGCTCTCTCTCTGTCTCTCCCCATTTCTAACCCTTTCAAATAAACAAATAAATCTTTTTAAAAAATTTATTTCAGTAGTCTGCAGGCAACCTGTACAACCAGCACACGACTGAAATTTTTGTTTTGCATGTTTTTATCAAAGTGGTAATATTTAAAAAAAAATCCACATATTTTAGGGAAAAAATTAAAACTCAAACCCAACAAAATAGAATGTTCACGGGGTGGCCAGTTACGATCTCTTTTCCTAAAAACATTTACCACGCACTGTTTACAACGTTAAATAAATGCACAGGCTGTCTCAACAAAAAGGCGCGTACGGCTTAGCAAGGCTAGGGTCTGTTCACCAGGTCTTACATCAGAGCAAACGGCTCCTACCTAGGGATAAAGGTATCACAACCGCCAGCTTAGTCTGTCTCTAGAAACACTCGACAACTTACTTCTCCATCGTCCCGTGGCCGGCTGCAAACAATGGATGTACTCAGTAAGTCGCCTCTCGAACGCCTTGAGGTCTAGGTAAAAAGATTTCGTTTCCATTAGTCGCGGGACTTGAGACCCTCACTGCTTTAGGTCTCAGACCCCAGCCCGCATCGGCCACGGCGCGGTTTATTCGTCCACGAAGAAAGCTACCTGGCTCGCTTTTAGAAGCTTCATGAAACATAAGCGTTTGCTTACGTGGGACACTAGCAGCGATCCCGACCGGGCCCCAGAGCCAGCATTTAGGGGGCTGCCCGCAAGAGGATGGAGATGAGGTCGCGTTTTCATTCTGCTGGAGCAGGTGCAAGCGAGTGCCGGTCTCCCAGGTCTCCTGGACGGCAGGTAGCTGGGGCCCGCTTCCAGCCCTTCCGTGTAGCGCACGGCCACGCTCGGTCTCCGAGGCTTCTGGGCGCTGAGAGCGGGCGGGCGGCAGCCGCTGCCCTGGCCCTCGGGGTGGGTTACAGGTGATCTCCCCTGAGCCGTCGGAATGGCCACGTCTCGCTCCCGGCCAGGGGCGCCCAAAGGTGCTGCCTCTCTGAATGGCAGACGGAGCGGGGAGGGGGCTACCGTTCCCGCAGGGGTGTTTTCTGGACTTTAAAACACCGAGCCCACCAGCTACCGGACGCCACGGTTGGGAACCAAGGCTACCCAAGTCGCGGCAGGTCAGAGAGAGATGAAGACAAAATGGACAAGGGCTCCACACTGTGCGATGTGCTCACGGACACAGGCAGGCAGAAGCCGGCGAGCAGCTCCGCGCACCGAGCTGGGGGGATGGAGGACGCACAGGAGCCGTCCCCGGCGCACGGCCTCACCTGGCCGCCCCTGCAGGGCCCTGCGCCCCCCGAGCGCCCCGCTGCCTTCTCCCCATCCTCCCCGGCCTCCTCTCCCCCTGGCGGGGTCCCGGCCACTGCAGCCCCTCCGGAACGCCGCCGGCTTCTGGGAGGAGACCCGGGACGGCTCCGCGCGGCCCACCCTACCTTCCGCCTGCTCCAGCGAGTTCATGTCGAGGAGCAGCTCGGGTCACCGCCTCGGCCCCGTCCGCATCGCAGCTCCGCTGCCCCTACCCGGCCCGCAGCACCAACTCCCACCCCTAACCGCTTCCCTCTGCCCCTCCCCGTCGCACCGCCCCTTACCTAGACCCGCTCTGCTCATTGGGCACGCCTGCCAGACACTCCAACTAAGACGGGTTTCTATTGGCTAACGTCCGCTCTAGCCGTAGGGAGCCCTGCGCTGGACGGTTCGCCGGAGGGGCCAAGAGCCACCGGTGGCCGAGCTGGTGTGACGCTGGCGCCGCCTGCTGCCCCGGGGAGGAACCGCAGCCTGCCCGAGCCCGCCGTCGTCTGTTCTGTTTGGTTCTTTGACTCCTCAGATATTGAGTGCTCGCTGCCTTCAAAGCAATATTCTGGTTGCAAACGAGGGATACAGAAATCTACAGACCGGCCCTGCCCTCAGGGAACTCAAGGGGAGACAAAATATGTGCAAAACTAACCCGGATCCCAAACAGTGGCTTTCCTTACTTATGGCATTTCTCTCCTGCTCACTCTCTTCTCACGTCATCCAACTGTCGCAAATCATAAAGGAGGCCGCTAAAAGCCCAATACCTGTAACTTCAAAAAAGTCTGTACGGATCGACTACAGGTGTATTTGATTATAACGCGCCTTCTTGCTCATTTCCTGGCGGTCACTCATTCATTCACGCAAGGACCACTTATATTGGCCCAGATCGCCTATGGCAGGAGCTGGATCAACTGCACATAGTTTTCAATAAGCTTTCTGCTTTTCTGTTTTAAAAAGAAAGGGGCCAGCGCTGTGGCATAGCAAGTAAAGCCGCCGCCTGCAGTGCTGGCATCCCATAGGGGCGTCGCTTCGAGTCCCGGCTGCTCCTCTTTGATCCAGCTCTCTGCTATGGCCTGGGAAAGCAGTGGAAGATGACCCAAGTCCTTGGGAACCTGCACACACGTGGAAGATCCAGAGGAAGCTCTTGGCTCCTGGCTTCAGATTAGAGCAGCTCTGGCTATTGTGGTCATCTGGGGAGTGAACCAGTGGATAGAAGACCTCTTTCTGTCTCTGTGTCTGCCTTTCAAATAAATAAATAAATAAATAAATAAATCCTTAAAACGACAAAAAAAAAAAAAAAAAAAAAAAAAGGAAAACCATTGCATGGCATGCAGGCACTGTGTTTACCTGTGGTGCAATTATGAACAAATAGACAAGATTGCTGTCCCCAAAGTGGAAAGATTGTAGCAGGCATTAACCATGCTAATGAGTCCCTGGTTTCCGATGAGGGAGGTTCTATGAAGGAAGAAGGAGCAATCAAATGCAGTGAGAGAAAGGAAGCTTAGCAGGAGGACTTCGTGGGCTGAGAGCGGATGGTTGAGAAGAAAGCAGCCACGCAGGCAAGTGCTGAGAAGGTTCTACATAGTACTGGGATCTTCCCACTCCGGCTAATTCGTGTTTTCTATTCATCCACAACCTTCCTCCTTCCTACCGACTCGACATCCCCCCACAACCTGACTTTGTATTCCTCCACGATAGCACATTTTTCAAATTTTCTGGTTAGGGGGTCTGACTCTGAACCAAACTTTTTGTTTGTTTGTTTGTTTTACATTTATTTGTTTATTTGAAGGTCAGAGTTACACACAGAGAGAAGGAGAGGCAAAGAGAGAGAGAGAGAGAGAGAGAGAGTAAGGTCTTTCATCCGCTGGTTCACTCCCCAATTGGTTGCAACGGCCAGAGCTGCACTGATCCAAAGCAGGAGCCAGGAGCTTCTTCCGGGTCTCCCACGTGGGTGCAGGGGCCCAAGGACTTGGCCATCCTCCACTGCTTTCTCAGCCCATAGCAGAGAGCTGGATTGGAAGTGGAGCAACCGGGTCTCGAACCGGCGCTCATATGGGATGCTGGCACACAGGTGGCGGCTTTACCTGCTGCGCCACAGCACTGGCTCTGAACCAAATTCTTTACATGCATCATGTCATTTAATGCTCCAAGGGGGATAGTTTTGTTCGCTTTAATTTTTATTTATTTGTTTTCATCTTATTTGAAAGGGAGAGAGACAGAGAGACAGATGATCTACCTGCCCCAAATGCTCACAATAGCTAGGGCTGGGCCAGACCAAAGCCAGGAGCCTGGGACTCCATCTCAGTCTCCGAGTACTTGAGCCATCAGCTGCTACCTCCCAGAGTGCACATTAACAGGAAGCTGGTTTGGAAGCTGGATAGCCGGAACTGGAACTAGGTACCCTGATATGGGATGTGGGTATCATAGCCATGACTTAATCACTACACAAAACACCCACCTGCCCAAGGGATATTTTGAAAACCACAAGAGGGTCATAAAATCCATGTAATGGCTCATGACCACAATTTTTTTTTAAATGAACTAAACTTTACAAATAGCATCATTGGAAGTTGGGCTAAGTGCTGTAGTGTTTCATGACCTTTTGTAACAGAGCCGCATATGTTGCACTGTGTTATCCTCACAGTGTGAAGCAGACGCCTAGGGCTGGCGCTGCGGTGCGGAGCAGGTCAGGCCACTGTTTGCGACGCCTGCGTCCCATATCGCAGTGCTGGTTCCAGTCCCGGCTGCTCCACTTCCAATCCAACTTTCTGCTAATGTGCATCCTGGTAGGCAGCTGGGATGGCTCAAGTACTTGGTCCCTGCCACCCACATGGGAGACCTGGATGGAGTTCCGGGCTCCTAGCGTCTGCTTGGCCCAGATATGGCTGTTGTGAGCATTTGGGGAATAAGCCAGCCAACAGAAGATTCTCTCTCTCTGTGTCAGTTTGCCTTTCAAATAAATAAATATATTTTTTAAAAAGGATACCCTTAACTGAGGATTCCAGGAAAAGAATTTTGAAAGTTTGAATTCCACCAAGGTAGTATTAGTACTCATAGGTCCATTTCTCAACTGAGGAAAATAAAAGTGAGTTTGCCCAGATCTGGCAAACTCTAAACCCCCATTTTTGATTTATTGCTCAATATTCCGTTTTTCCGTCTCCAAGTCCAATTCTTTGCATTTCCCTTTGGGGCCCAGTGGTGCTTGGAGAATGCCTACTGAACATCTGTTCTGTGACAGGATCTCCGGGGCTGGGTGCCGGGGAGATGAGGAGTGAGACAAGCTGATGAATAGGAGATTACAAGGCACGGTTGTAAGTGGGAGCTTTGCTCACTTGCCCTCAGAATAGACTGTTCTATTCACTGCAGGGCTTCTGTTTGCCTGAGTGGGGTGTGCAAGTTTCTAGTAAGAGCTTGGGACAACAGAGGGAAGAGTGGCTACCTCCTGGGGTCTTCCTTCTCCTTCTTGCACTGTCAACTGTGCTCAGATACACATTGAACATGGCCTTGAAAGAGTGCCTTGTGGAGATGTGCTACTTGTTGGCATCCACATAGGTGGGTCTTGGGGTTGGGGGGCAGGGCAGAAGGAGGACAGGAAAATAGGGCCCAGAGTCAGAATCTTAGGTTGTGGGAGTTATCCATCAGCTATGCATGACTACAATCAAATGCCTGAGACAGGCTACTGAGGAAGTAAAGAGAGATTGATGTAGTGAGTTTCAAGGGCATGGTGCTTCTGTTGGCTTCTATTGGCTTGATTCTGGACCCTCGTGGTGCAGCACATGCTGAGGCTGGATCAGCTTGTGAGCAGGAAGCAGGGAGAGCCGGGTGAAGCAAGGCTTGCCCCTTTTGTAACCTACCAAGGAGAGAACAACCTTCCAACAGCTTGCCCTCGATGACCAAAGAAGCTTCCGCCAGGCTCCATCTCCCAAAGTTTTCACCATCTTCCAATAGTGCCACCCTGGGGCTAAGCCTCCAATCAGAACAGATCTTGGAGGATTTTCAAACCCTATCCAAACCCTAGCAGGCAGAGTCCAAGGGGAGCAGCTGGCAATATCATCTGGATGGAATTTGGTGGGAAGAGAGTGCTAGGAGCTGGATGTGAAAGACTCTGTAACACTCTTTGCCATCCGTAAGGGTAGAGTCCAGTGTAGAATAAAAAAAGATGAAACACCATAAAAGACTGATTTATTGACTGTTTGCTTCAAAGGCAGAGTGACAGAGAAACAGTCAGACACACATACACACACACACACCAGAGAGAGAGAGAGAGAGAAGAGATCTTCCACCTGCTGGTTCACTCCTTTAATGCTGCAACAGCCAGGTCTGGGTCAGGTCTAAGTCAAAAGCCACGAACTCCATCCTGGTCTCCTGCATGGGAGGCAGGGACCCAAATACTTCAACAATCATTGCTGCTTCCCCAGCACTTTAGCAGGGAGCTGGATGGGAAGTGGAGCATCCAGGACTTGAATCAGTTCTCTGATGTGGGATGGTCGCAGTCCAACTCGCTGGACCACAACACCCACCCAGCACCAAACACTCTTAAATATCTGTGATAAGAGGAAGGTCAGCTTCTAAGAGATATCCAATGGAAGGGCCAAAGTCCTGTTATCTTTAAAAAAATATTTATTTTCATCTACTTGAAAGACAGAGTGATGGAGAGAGAGAGAGAGAGAGAGAGAGAGAGAGATATCTCATGGGCACTAGTTTATTCCCCAAAAGGTTGCAGCAGCCGGGACTGGGCCAGGCTGAAGCCAGAAGCCAGGAACTCCATCCAGGACTCCCATGTGGAGGGCAAGGACCCAACTATCACCTGCCACCTCCCAGGGTGTGTGCTGGCAGGAAGCTAGAACTGGGAGTGGAGTTGGGACTCCAACCAGGCACTCTGACATAGGGTGGGGAAGTCCCAAGTGGCTCCACCAAATCCACTCCTCACCCAGTACTTTGTGGATACTGATGTTTAAAAATAAAGCTATTGCATCATTCTTTTAAATGAGCGCGAATTCGAGTCCTGACTGCTCCACTTCTGACCCAGCTCTCTGCTAGAGCCTGGAAAAGCAGTGGAAGATGGCCCAAGTCCTTGGGCCCCTGCACCTGCTTGGGAAACCTGGAAGAAGCTCTTGGCTCCTGGCTTCAGATCGGAGCAGCTCTGGCCATTGTGGCCTACTGGGGAGTGAATCATCGGATGGAAGACCTCTCTGTCTCTCCCTCTCACTGTCTGTAACTCTACCTCTCAAATAAATAAATAAAATCTTTTTAAAAAAGTTAAAAAATTAAAAGTTCAGAATGAAAGATAAACCCCACAAAATTTAGTGAGGACTGGCTGGCACTGTGGCATAGCAGGTAAAGCTGTTACCTGCAGTGCTGGCATCCCATGTGGGTACCTGTTGAAGTCCTGGCTGCTCCACGTCCAATCCAACTCCCTGCTAATGCGCCTGGGAAAGCAGTGGAAGATGGCCCAAGAGCTTGGGCTCCTGCACCCACGTGGGAGATTCAAATAGAGTTCCTGGCTCCTGGCTTCAGACTTGCCCAGCCCTGACCATTGTGGCCATTTGGGGAGTGAATCAGCAGATGGAAGATTCTCTCTCTCTCCGTCTCTCTCTCTCTCTCTCTCTCTCTCTCTCTCTTTCTGTCTGCAATTCAGCCTTTCAAATAAATAAATAACTTTTAAAAAAGAAAAAGAAAATAATCTCGTGAGGACACCAAGAAACTGGAGCACTCATACACTGATGGTAGCGATTTTATGGTAGAGCCACTTAGGAAGTGGCTGAGCGATTCTTCAAAAAGTCAAACACGCAGTTACTCTGTGAACCGGCAATTCTGCTATGAGGTACGCACTGCAAACATGTATTCATGCGAAAGCTTGTCCACAAACACAGAGCGGCAATATTCCTAACAGCCAAAGTGTGGGAACAAGTCAATATCCACCAGCTAATGAATGGCTAAGCCAAATGGGATGCAGCTATACAATGGGAAGTTATTCAGTAATAAAAGGACTGAAGTGTGGATACATGCTACAGAGCCTATGCAACTCGAAATCATTACGTTAAACAAAAGCAGCCAAATACAACAATGGAGTTGCATGTTTCCATTCATCTGTGATATCCAGAATAGGAGAACTGATAGACAGGAAGTGGGCGCATGGAGGCCAGGGACTGCTGGAACGAGAAAATGGGCACTGACCGTGACGGCTGTAGGGCTTCTTTCGGTGATGACGAAAGTGTTCTGGAGTTGGATATGGGTGATGGTTGCACAGTTTTTTAAGTATACTTAAAATCCCTGAATTGTGCACTTTAAAAAGATTAATAGAATGGCATCTCAGTTATCTCTTGTTTGTTTGTTTATTTATTTATTTATTTATTTTTGAAAGTCAGAGTTACACAGAGAGAGAGGAGATGCAGACAGAGAGAGAAAGAGTCTTCCGTCCACTGGTTCACTCCCCAGTTGGCCATGATTCAAAGCCAGGAGCCAAGAGCTTCTTCTGGGTCTCCCATGTGGGTGCAGGGACCCAAGGACTTGGGCCATCTTCTACTGCTTTCCCAGCCCATAGCAGAGAGCTGGATCGGAAGAGGAGCTGCCGGAACTTGAAGCAGCACACATGGGATAGATGCAGTTGGAAGCTTAGCCTACTACTCCACAGCGCCAGCCCCTTCACTTCCTGTTTTTAAAACTTACTGCAAAGCTATAGTAATTCAGATTGTGTGATAGCGGCCTGTGAAGACATAAAAATCAATGGAATCAAACCAAACGTTCAGAAATAAATTTATGACCAATTGATCTTAAATTTAATTTAATTAAAAAGTCAAACAAGCAGAATTCTTTCTCCCTCTGCCTTTTTTTTTAAGAGTGAATGGAGTTCAGGGGCTGGCGCCGTGGCTCACTTGGTTAATCCTCCGCCTGTGGCGCCGGCATCCCATATGGGCACTGGGTTCTAGTCCCGGTTGTTCCTCTTCCAGTCCAGCTCTCTGCTGGGGCCCGGAAAGGCAGTGGAGGATGGCCCAAGTCCTTGGGCCCTGCACCCGCAGGAGAGACCAGGAGGAAGCACCTGGCTCCTGGCTTTGGATCAGTGCAGCGCCGGCTGTAACAGCCATTTGGGGGGTGAACCAATGCAAGGAAGACCTTTCTCTCTCTCTCTCTCTCTCTCTCACTGTCTGTAACTCTACCAGTCAAATAAAAAATAAAAGAAAAAAATAAGAGTGAATGGAGTTCAATCTGAGCTCCCTAGAAGGAGTTCACCCCCCTCAGAGAGTGGGGCAAGTGTGATTTTCCAGGGGCAAGTTGTGGTTTTCTAGGATTAAAAAAAAAAAAAAAAAGAGCTTTAGAGGGCCAGTGTTATGGTGTAGTGGGTAAAGTCACTGCCTGCAATGCTGGCATCCCATATCGGTGCTAGTTCAAGTCCTGTCTGCTCCACTTCCAATTCAGCTCCCTGCTAATGGCCTGGAAAAAGCAGCAGAAGATGGCCCAAGTGTTTGGGGCCCTGCACCCATGTGGGAGACCTGGATAAAACTCCTGACTCCTGGCTTCAGCCTGACCCAGCCCTGGCCATTGTGGCCATCTAGGAAGTAGACCAGTGGATGGAAGATCTCTCTCTCTCTCTCTCTCTCTTTCTCTCTCTCTCTCTCTCTCTCTCTCTCTCTTCTCTCTCTGTGTAACTCCAAATAAATCTTTAAAAAACCCCCAAGTCTAGAGGCTGGCATTAGGGTTCAGCAGGTTAAGCTGCTGCCTGCAACCCCGGCATCCCATACTGGAGCACCTGTTCCGATCTAGCTTCCTGCGAATGTACCAGAGAAGACAGAAAATGGCTCAAGTGCTCGGGTCCCTGCTCCCGAGGTGGGAGACCAGGGTGGAGTTCCTGGCTCCTGGTTACGGCCATTTGGGAAGTGAACCAGTGGGTGGAAGATCTTCATCTGTCTCACTTTCTCTCTCTCTCTCTTGCTCTGTCTTTCAAATAAATAAATATTTTAAAAAATTATTTTTATTTTTAATTGAAAGGTAGAGTGATGAGGAGGGCACAATAAGAGGGTAAAAGAGAGAGAGAGGGTGGCCGGCGCTGTGGTGCAGCGGGTTAATGCACTGGCCTAAAGCACCAGCATCCCATATGGGCGCCGGTTCTAGTCCCAGCTGCTCCTCTTCCGATCCAGCTCTCTGCTATGGCCTGGGAAAGCAGTAGAAGATGGCCCAAGTGCTTGGGCCCCTGCACCCACGTGGGAGACCTGGAAGAAGTTCCTGGCTCCTGGCTTCAGCAGTGGAGCATGGCGCAAGTCCTTGGGCCCCTGCATCCGCGCGGGAGATCCGGAGGTGTCTCCTGGCTCCTGATTGGCACAGCTCCGGCAGTTGCAGCCAATTGGGGAATGAACTAACGGATGGAAGACCTCTCTCCCTGCCTCTCCTTCTCTGTGTGTAACTCTGACTTTCCAATAAATAAATACACCTTTAAAAAGGAGTGCACATAAATCCCACCTCTGTGTTCACGTGGCTGATCTGTTGGTCCAGACCCACTTGCCGAGTCCTTTCCTGAACCGCCAGCACTGTCACTGCGAGGGAACTTCAGGAAGTTCATGGAAAAATGGAATTAAAAAAAAAGTTAATTTTGGTGCAAGATATGTTGAAGCTCACGCCTAGTTTTTTCACAGTACGTGTTTTCCATGCACTTTTTGAAGAGTCCTGGTATACTGCATTTCTGTGTCTTCCAGGCTCCATTTCTGGGCTCCTCTGATCCATCGACGCTCATTACTGCTCTTCCTTCCTCCTCATTCCTTGCGTGCCGCCCATCAGCCCGTCCATCCTACCACTAAGATGCACCTAAATCTGTCTACTCCACTTTCCACCAGGGCGCCTTTATTTTACAACTGGACAACTGTGATGGCTCCCAATCCCCATGTCCACTCTGGAACCCCTACTCCCAAAAGAATACTTTCATCCTTTAAAATGACAAGATATTTGATAAGCACAAAATATGGATGTCTGACATGTGGCAGTTAGGCATGACCACAGCATAACCCTAGTGAATTCACCTTGCAGACTAGAAACATGTTTCAGTAGCAAATCCTTTCACCTCCTGTGTGTCTTCCTCAGTACTATTGGGAATGTGCTTTCTTTTTTTTTAAGATTTATTTTATGTACTTGAAAAGCAGAGCTACAGAGAGAGACAGAAAAGGAGAAAGAGCGATCTTCCATCTGCTGGTGCATTCCTCAGGTGTGTTCCTCAAATGATTGCAATGTGCGGTTTGGCCAGGCAGAAGCCAGGCACAAGGTATTCCATCCGGGTTCTCCTACATGCACAGCAGAGGCCCAAGCACTTGGGACATCTTCCACTGCTTTCCCAGGTGCATTAACAGGAAGCTGGATTGGAAGTCGAGCAGCCAGACTGGAACCGGCACTCATATGCGAATATGTTTTTTTTTTTTTTGACAGGCAGAGTTAGTGAGAGAGAGAGAAAGGTCTTCCTTCTGTTGGTTCACCCCCAAATGGCCGCTATGGCTGGTGTGCTGTGCTGATCCGAAGCCAGGAGCCAGGTGCTTTCTCCTGGTCTCCCATGCGGGTGCAGGGCCCAAGCACTTGGGACATTCTCCACCGCCTTTCCGGGCCACAGCAGAGAGCTGGACTGGAAGAGGAGCAACCTGGACAGAACCGGCACCCTAACTGGGACTAGAACCCAGGGTACCAGCGCCGCAGGCAGAGGATTAGCCTAGTGAGCCGCAGCGCCAGCCGAGAATATGTTCTGAAAAAAATTACTTAAGGGTATCTGTGTTCTGGCACAATGGGCTGAGCTGTGACCTGTGACACCTGCATCCCATATGAACATAGGTTCAAGCCCTGGCTGTTCTGCCTCAAGTGCCTGGGCCCCTGCACCCACATGGGAGACCTGGATGGGGTTCTAGGTTCCTGGCTTCCGCCTGGCCAGCCCTGGTCTTGAAATCATTTGGGGGAGTGAACCAGCAGATGAAAAATTTCTCTCTCTCTGTCCCTCTCTGTAACTCTACCTTTCAATAAATACATCTTTTAATATATACTTACATAGTTTTTTAGAGAGAGTGCGCGTGAGTGCTCCCATCTGCTGTTCCATTCCCAAATAACTACAAATGTCCTTCCCAAGCCCAACCACTGGGGCCAAAGCCAGGATGAGTGGTGGCTTCCCAATCACTCGGGCGTCACCACTGCCTCCTAGGGTCTGTGGCAGCAGTGAACTGGAGTCAGGAGTGGAGCCAGGAATTGAACCCAGGCACCGGGAAATAGGATGCATAGGTTAAAGGCCCACCACCTCTGTGCTTTTTAAAAACCATTCCCTGGTTTTCCTTTGTAGTTTTACTACGTGCATATGAATTCTTAAGCAACTTGTTATGTGGTTTTGTTTGTCCATAAATTTTATAAAACAGTTTCACATTGTGAACGTTCCCCTGAGAACTGGTGTACTCACCATTACTGATTGTGCTATTCATCTGTGTTGATGGATGGAGCCGTCAGCTAGTCATTTTCACCATGACTTTGTAATCCATTGTAAAATCCATCATTTATTCATATGTGCTGCTGCTGATAGACACTTGGAATGTTGCTTTTTCTCTTCTCTCTTCCTGACTTCTCTGAACAATCCTTGGGCATGTCTCCTGGTGTACTTGTATAAGGGGTGAGTTGATGCTCTTCTCTCCCCTATTCATGACGAGAAATTTGTTTTAGTCATGACCCAGTACACACAAACATATTTGTCCTGATTTCTGATGATGCATATTGGCATTTTCTAATGTACTCTTATCAATTTTCTTTAAAAAGTCTTATTTATATATGAATTAGAATGGCAGTGTGTGTGTGTGAGAGAGAGAGAGAGGAGAGAAAGAACTCTTCTATCTACTGGTTCACTCCCCAAATTTTCAGAACAGCCAGGGCTGGGTGAGGCTGAAGCTGGGGGCCTAGAGCTCCACCAGGTTTCCCAAGTCAGTGACAGGGACCTAGTACTTGAGCCATTACCTGCTGCTTCCTAGGCTGCATTAGCAGAAAGCTGGATGGGTAGAGAGTAGCTGGGACTCGAACCGACACTCTTACAGGGGACGGGGGTACCCCAAGCAGCGGCTTGACATGTTACTCCACATATCCACCCCTCTCACCAGTTTTTCAAAAAGGACATTGATGCAGGTTACAAAATCATTTTCTTGGTGTGTACAATTCTGTAGTCTAGTTTGGGCATATAGCTGGGGGTGGGGTTGCTGGATCCTGGGGAATGAGCGTCATCAGGGAGGACACGTTGCCCTCCAGACTAGATAGTGATCCATCAGCCCAATAGAAGATTGGCCCCAGAGGCTGGTGCCGCGGCTCACTAGGCTAATCCTCCGCCTTGCAGCGCCGGCACACCGGGTTCTAGTCCCGGTCGGGGCGCTGGATTCTGTCCTGGTTGCCCCTCTTCCAGGCCAGCTCTCTGCTGTGGCCCGGGAATGCAGTGGAGGATGGCCCAAGTACTTGGGCCCTGCACCCCATGGGAGATCAGGATAAGTACCTGGCTCCTGCCATCGGAATAGTGCAGTGCGCTGGCCACAATGGCCACTGGAGGGTGAACCAATGGCAAAGGAAGACCTTTCTCTCTGTCTCTCTGTCTCTCTCTCTCACTGTCCACTCTGCCTGTCAAACAATAAAAAAAAAAAAAAGAAGATTGGCCCCAGAAAATATTAATATTAACGCTGTCAGATTTATCAGTTTTCTTTATAGTTAGTAGTGTTTGAATCTTGTTTAAAAAATTCTTCCCTATTTTGAAGTCATAGAGATATTGTCCAAAATTTTATTTTTTTAAAGATTTATTTATTTTATTTGAAAGTCAGAGTTACATAGAGAGAGGAGAAGCAGAGAGAGAGAGAGAGAGAGAGAGAGAATGGTCTTCCATCTGCTGGTTCACTCCCCAGTAGGTCACAATGGCCAGAGCTGTGCCAATCCAAAGCCAGGAGCCAGGAGTTTCTTCCCCACGCAGGTGCAGGGGCCCAAGGACTTGAGCCATCTTCCACTGCTTTCCAAGGTCATAGCAGAGAGCTGGATCAGAAGTAGAGCAGCAGGGTCTTGAGCCGGCGCCCATTTGGGATGCCGGTGCTTCAGGCAAGGGTGTTAACCTGCTACGCCGCAGTGCTGTCCTCCAAAATTTTCTGCTGAAGATTTTAAAAGTTTAAATATATGTTTTTAAGATTTATTTATTTGTTTGAAAGTCAGAACTACAGAGAGAGAGAGAGAGAGATGTTCCATCTGTGAGTTTGATTCCCAGCTCTGGCCCCTGAATTTAGCTTCCTGCTGGTACAGACCCTGGGTGTCAGTGGCAATGACTCAAGTCATCAGGATCCTATGCCCTATGCAGAAGACCTGAATTGCATTCCTGGTGTTCAGCTTTAGCCCCAGCTGAGCCCTGACCATGTTAAGCATTTGGAAGAAGTGAAACAGTAGATGAGAGCTCTCTTTCTTTTTTTTTTTATTTTATTTTATTTTATTTTTTTTGACAGGCAGAGTGGACAGTGAGAGAGAGAGAGACAGAGAGAAAGGTCTTCCTTTGCCGTTGGTTCACCCTCCAATGGCCGCCGCGGCCAGCGCGATGCGACCGGCGCACCGCGCTGATCCGATGGCAGGAGCCAGGAGCCAGGTGCTTTTCCTGGTCTCCCATGGGGTGCAGGGCCCAAGCACCTGGGCCATCCTCCACTGCACTCTCGGGCCACAGCAGAGAGCTGGCCTGGAAGAGGGGCAACCGGGACAGAATCCGGCGCCCCGACCGGGACTAGAACCCGGTGTGCCGGCGCCGCTAGGCGGAGGATTAGCCTAGTGAGCCGCGGCGCCGGCCAGATGAGAGCTCTCTTTCTGTATCAGTCTCTCTGTCTGCCTGCTTCTCAAATAAATAAAAAATTGCATAAAAATTAAAATGTAAGTATAAGGAATATAGATTTACAGACTGGGCCAGGCTAAAGCTAGCATCAGGAAATTCAATGCACATGGGTAGCAAAGAACCAACTACTTGAGCCGTCACCTACTGCCTCCCAAGTCTCTGCTAGAAGAAAGCTGCAATACGGAGTGGAGTTGAGTACTGAACCCAGGCACTACAGCATCGGCTTCCAGCATATATTCAGGGGTGTGTGTGTGTGTGTGTATTTTAAAGATTTATTTTATTTATTTGAAAGGCAGAGTTACAGAGAGGCAGAGGCAGAGGCAGAGGCAGAGAGAGAGAGGTCTTCCATCTGCCAATTCACTTCCTAAACTGCCTCAACAGCCAGGGCTGGGCCAGGCCAGAACCAGGAGCCAGGAGCTCCATCCAGCTCTCCCATGTGGATGGCAGGGGCACAAGCACTGGAGCCACCCTCCACTGCTTTCCTAGGCACATCGGCAGGGAGCTGGATCAGAAGGGGAGCAGTTGGTTCTCTAACCAGTGCCCGTATGGGATTCTGGCATTGCAGACTCCGGCCCCCACTGATGAAGCTCCAGGCTCTCTCAAATAAATAAAATTAAAATAAATCCTTTAAAAGAATAGAAAATAGTGGATGTATCACATATACTAAGGGTGAGAGCTGAGGCCACCTACATCCGTGTAGATCTGAGCCCGCTTGGCTTAATTAATTGTTCCAGGGAGATCTTGTCCAGGAAGACGAGGCTGTAAAGCACTAAGTAACCTCATTTTTGCTTCAGGAAATTTCTGTAAGCCCATTTGCCTGGGTAGATACGTTTGCTCCTACGAGTGAACAGCTCACTTATCAATCGATAGTAAACTCCTTTCAAAATCTTCACCTTGTGGTGGTCAGAGAGCAATTACCGATCCTGCTCTATAGCCTTGAACTTCATCCAGTCGTGATCAGTTCCTCCTCTGAAAGTTTCACCTTGAGCCCCCTAGGCCTGAATCCCAATACCCAGCACATACCTCTGCCATCCACATCCTTCTGGGACACTCTAAGGCTCTGCCGAGCGGTTCTCCCCCAACACAGGTGCTGCAAGAGAGTCCACTACAAATGATTCGTCCAAGAGCCAATCCTCAGAAAAGCCTTGACCACGAGGTGGGTTCCCATTTTAATCTGTAATCTGCACCCTGTCCATTGTTCCTCAGCCCATCAGCAGAACAAGTGGAAAAGCCCTTCGGAGACAAGAACATGGGACCAGAATGAGTCACCTTCTTTGAGGTTTATATAGTCATTAGGTCCTCAGGCCTATGATGTGATTAATGGAAAGGAAGCAGTGTGCAGGAGACCTAGACCCACTATATTTTTTTAAGATTTATTTGATTTATCTGAAAGCCAGAGTTACAAGGAGAGGTAGAGACTGAGAGAGAGAGAGAGAGAGAGAGAGAGAGAGAGAGTCTGCTATCCACTGGTTCACTCCCCAAATGGCTGCAATGACCGGAGCTAGGCTGAAGCCAGGAGCTTCAGCCAGGTCTTCCACATGGATGCAGGAGCCCAAGCACTTGGGCCATCTTAGCTGCTGTCCCAGGCACATTAGCAAGGAGCTGGATCAGAAGTGGAGCAGCAGAGACTCGCACCGGCATCCATATGAGATGCTGGCAGTGCAGAGCAGGGTTTTAACCAACTGTGCTACAGTGCCGTGCCTTAGACCCACTCTTGATGCCTGAGGCTGTAAGGCTGGAGAAATTACATTTATTTTCTGTTATGGAATAAAAAGTTTCACTGGCCGCATCCAGCCAGCTGATGGTACCAGCCTGTCCTTGGTCTCTCCATTTACTTTGCTCAGCTAACCCTTGGGTGGAGCATTTAAGATGGCCACAAATTCTTCAGCATTCCTCACGTCAAGGCGAGAGCGCTACGTCATCTTCTCTTGAATCTGGGTGCTTTTGGCTATTTCTTTGATCTGCAGAATGCAGCAGACAGGGCGCTGTGTGCAGGGAGAGGCCATCTGCTCCAGGAAATTCATCCAAGCCCATTTGTCTGGATGGTAGGCTGAGGGGCATGGCATCTCCTGTCAGGCCCTGGGAAAGCAGCTTCCCTGTCACATGGCACTGGTACTACGGAGACTCCTGCCTACTGTGTTCACCAGTCCTGAAATACTGCATTAGGAAATTCGCCCTGGATCACTTCCTGTCTTGAACAGTTTTGAACCCCTAGGGTCCAGGCCCCAACCCTAGAATTTCTTCTCCCTGCCTCCCCATCTGAGGCATACCCAAGCTTGTGTTCTCTATTAGTGCAGAAAATCTAACGAAGTTAGCTTGATTTGACCACAAGTTTTCTTTTGGTCCCTTGAGGGGCCGACAGTCTTCAAGGTAAGCATTATTTTGTTTTATTTGGGTGCCAAAAAAATGGAATTCATGCAATGAGTCACCAATCGATATTCACTGCTTTTAACATCCTCAACCTGCAGTTTATGGAAAAGTGCATATTATAAAAAAGTTATGCATGCATTTCTTTTTTATCAGAAAGCTTTTATTTAATAAATATAAATTTCATAGGTACAGCTTTTGGAATATAGCAGTTCTTCCCCCCATGCCTGCCCTCCCACCCCCACTCCAGTCCCACCTCCTACTCCCTCTCGCATCCCATTCTTCATTAAGATTAATTTTTTTCAACAGGCAGAGTGGACAGTGAGAGAGAGAGACAGAGAGAAAGGTCTTCCTTTTGCCATTGGTTCACCCTCCAATGGCTGCCATGGATGGCGCACTGTGGCCAGCGCACCGCACTGATCCGATGGCAGGAGCCAGGTACTTATCCTGGTCTCCCATGGGGTGCAGGGCCCAAGTACTTGGGCCATCCTCCACTGCACTCCCAGGCCACAGCAGAGAGCTGGCCTGGAAGAGGGGCAACTGGGACAGAATCCGGCGCCCTGACCGGGACTAGAACCTGGTGTGCTGGCGCTGCAAGGCGGAGGATTAGCCTAGTAAGCCGCGGTGCCAGCCATTGAGATTAATTTTTAAATATCTTTATTTACAGATCAACTCCATACTAAGTGAAGATTTCAACAGTTTGCACCTACACAGACATACAAAATATAAAGTACTGTTTGAAGACAAGTTTTACCATTAATTCTCATAGTATAACTCACTAAGGACAGAGGCCATACATGTGGAACAGTGCACAGTGACTCCTGTTGTTGATTTAACGATTAACACTCTTATTTACAATGTTAGTGATCACTTGAGGCTCTTGTCATGAGCTGCCAAAGCTATGGAAGCCTCTTGAGTTCACAAACTCTGACCTTATTTAGACAAGGCCATAAGAAAAGTGGAAGTTCTCTCCTCCCTTCAGAGAAAGGTACCTCTTACTTTGATGGCCCCTTCTTTCCACTGGGATTTCACTCACAGAGATCTTTCATGTAGGTCATTTTTTGCCACAGTGTCTTGGCTTTCCATGCCTGAAATGCTTTCATGAGCTTTTGAGCCAGATCTGAATGCCTTAAGGGCTGATTCTGAGGCCAGAGTGCTGTTTAGGGCATTTGTCATTCTATGAGTCTGTTGCATGTCCTGCTTCCCATCTCTCCTTTTTAAGTCTATCTATTGTTATTAGCAGAAACTTGGTCTTATTTATGTGATTCCTTTGACAATCCTATCTTTATGATCAGTTATGCACTTATAATGATCACTTTAATTAGTAAGATGGCATTAGTACCTGCCAACTTAATTGGATTTGGAGTCCCATAGCAAGTTTTTATATGCATGCATTTCAAGATATTTCTGCATCCAAGTAACCTTATCCTTTAAAAAAGTGTCTATTTTCATTTTTATCTGAAAGACAGAAAAACAGAGGAATTTTCCTTCCTCTCATTCACTCACCAAATGCCAGCAACAGCCAGGACTGGGCCATGGTGAAAGCAGGAGCTCAGACCTCAATCCAGATTTCCTACATGGGTGGCAGGCACCCAAGTACTTGAGCCATTAGCTGCTGCCTTCCAGGGTGCTCATTAGTGGGAAGCTGGATTTGAAGCAGAGTAACTGGTACTTAAACCAGGCACTGTAATTTGGGACACGGGCATCCTAAGTGGATCCTAACTTATCTTTTTATTCCATTTTCCATGAATGTTCAAAAGTCTCCTCCTGTGTATCTGTTTAGTCTGGGAAGTAATGGAAAGTATAAATGGCATTGGAGCTGTGGACACTATTATTATTATTTTTAGATTGATTTATTTATTTGAAAGGTGGAGCCAGAGAGGAGAGAGAGAGAGAAATAACTCCTATCTGCTGGTTCACTCTCCAAATGTCCACACCAGCTGTGGTTGGTCCAGACTACAACCAGAAGCCAGGAACTCCATCCTGGTCTCTCACCCCTGTGGCAGGGGCCCGAGCATTTGGAACATGTGCTGCTGCCTTCCCAGACACATCACACATCAGCAGGAAGCTGGATTGGAAGCAGAGCAGCCAGGACTCCAGCTGTCACCCTGAAATGGAATAGTCTGGCATCTGAAGTGGCAGCTTAACCTGCTGCACCCCAACGCCTGCCCCAGAGCAGGGATTTGAATGCAGACAGCTCAAGCATGAAATTTTTAAAAAAGATTTATTTATTTATTTGAAAGACAGAGTTACAGAGAGAGAGAGAGAGAGAGAGAGAGAGGAGAGAGAGGAAGAGAGACAGAGATAGTCTTCCATCAGTTGGTTCACTCCTCAAATGGCCGAAATGGCCGGAGCTGCACCTATCGAAGCCAGGAGCCAGGAGCTTCTTCCAGGTCTCCCACGTGGGTGCAGGGGTGTAAGCACTTGGGCCATCTTCCACTGTTTTTCCAGGTCATAGCAGAGAGCTGGATCGGAAGTGGAGTAGCTGGGACTCGAACTGGAGTCCATATGGGATGCCAGCACTGCAGATGGCAGCTTTATCCCACTATACCACATTGCCAGCCCCTCAAGCATGAATTTTTTTTTTTTTTTACAGGCAGAGTTAGACAGAGAGAGACAGAGAGAAAGGTCTTCCTTCAGTTGGTTCACCCCCCAAATGGCTGCACTGATCAGAAGCCAGGAGCCAGGTGCTTCCTCCTGGTCCCCCATGCGGGTGCAGGGCCCAAGCACTTGGGCCATCCTCCACTGCACTCCCGGGCCACAGCAGAGAGCTGGACTGGAAGAGGAGCAACCGGGACAGAATCTGGCGCCCCAACCAGGACTAGAACCCGGGGTGCCGGCGCCTCAGGCGGAGGATTAGCCAAGTGAGCCAAGCAAGAATTTTTAATTTAGTTTTCAAAATAGACTTTATTCATGCCATAAATTAAAAAAAAATTCCTACCACCGGAAATGAGCTAAAAAAAAAAAACCACAAAATCTACCTCCTACTTCCCTGTTCTCACTTCCTCCCATTCCCTCCAAATAAAAGTGGGGAAAAGACAAAGAAATAAACAAAGGAAAAAAACAGAAAAACAAAAACACCCCTCCAAGCCCCCTAAAACAAGGCAATGAGCTTCCCCTAGGCTAAAGCAGAATTTGCGGAGTCGCTGAGCGGAGAGCTGAAGGCAGAAACCTTCCAAGGAAGACATCAGAACAGAAAAAGACACACAAAAGGCCGCAGATCGGAGGGCAATCCAAGAAGGGCGGGGTGGCTGGCTCTCAGGCCTGGCAGAGAAGCCCTGGTGACCCTGCCGCCACCCGCGCCCACGCCCCTCGAGCAGCCAGGAGCCGTGGAGACCATCCACTGCCAGCCCCTGGAGGGCGGGAGCAGCCCCGGGCCCTCCCCTCCTCCCCTCCTCCCCTCCTCCCCTCCTCCCCAGAGCAGCTCCCTGCTCCGCTTGGTAAGGGCGCTCTCGCCTCTGCCGCTGCAGCTGCTGCTTTCTTTAAAAACAGTGTTGTTTTTTCCCATCCAGGTCATCTTCTGTTTTTCCTTCCTTTAAATCAGGGGTACGTGCAACGTCGCTGGAGCCGGCCCCCTGCAGATGCGACCCCCAGCGGCCTGTGGTGAACCCCACGGGAGAATCCAGGGCGGGAAGCGGGGCAGTGGGCGCTTCCCGTGCACGTGAGCGGTGACGCGGGAAGCCCTGCTCCGTGGGTGCCTTGTGGGACCGCCTTGACCCGGCTTCCTCTACATGCGGCCAGTGTAAGGCCAGGCGAGGCCGCACAGAGCCCTCGTGCTCTGGTGTGCCCTGTCCACACACGGGACCCCCGCGCCAGCCGGGCCTGGAGAGTGGTTCTGCTTCTCCGCTCCCTCCTCCACCTGCCTCATCATCGTTCCCAGCTCCTGGTCCTCAGTGGCTGCCCGGGGCCCCCTGGACCTCCTCCTGTTGGCAGGGGTTCCCGCGCCAGGCCCCCAGCACCCCACATTCCCAGGACCGCGGCTCTGAAGGCTCCGGCCCTGGTCCCCCCTGCCCCTTAGGGCCCCGAGCACTGGCCGGGGGTGGCACTGCCACACGTGTGTCCTTATGCGGCTGCCAGAGACTGGTGAGGGACTTCAGCTCTGGGCCCAGGGCAGTCCTGGATCAGGTAGAAGCGTCTTTAGAAAAAAACTTCTTTAAAAGAACAATCATTACTTATTTGAGAGACAGAGAAACAGAGAAGCTGGAGCTTGTGCCAGCTGTTCCACTCCCCCACGGCCTGCAGTGGCCGGGGAAGCTGGGAGTTGGGAACTTGGTCAGGTCTCCACAGGAACCCAGGCACCTGAGCTGTCATCTGCTGCAGGAGGCTGGGAGCAGCCGTCCAAACCACTGCACCTGCTCTGGACTTCTTTAAAAAAAGATTTAATTTATTTATTTGAAAGACAGTTACAGAGAGAGATAGAGATAGAGATAGAGATAGAGACAGAGAGAGAGAGAGAGAGAGATAGGTAGATAGTGTTCCATCCACTGATTCACTCCCCAAATGACCACAAACACTGCACTGCGCTGATCTGGAGCCAGGAGCTCCTTCCAGGTCTCCAACGTGGGTGCAGGGGCCCAAGGACTTGGGTCATCTTCTGCTGCTTTCCCAGGCCACAGCAGGGAGCTGGATGGGAAGAGGAGCAGCCAGGACTCGAACCGGTGCCAAATGGGGATGCTGGCGTTGCAGGCCAGGGCTTTAACTGGCTGTACCACAGTGCTAGCCCCTGGATTTCTTTTTTGTTTGTTTGTTTGTTTTTGTTTTTAAAAAGATTAATTAATTAATTAATTTGAAAGGCAGAGTTAGAGTTAATTTCATCTGCTGGTTCACTCCCCAAATGGCCGGGGCTGGGCTGGTTTGAAGCCAGGAGCCAGGAGCTTCTTCAGGGTCTTCCCCATGGTTTCAGGGGTCCAACCACTTGGGCCATCTTCCACTGCTTTCCCAGGTACGTTAGCAAGGAGCTGGATCAGAGGTGGAGCAGCCGGGACTCAAACTGGTGCCCACATGGGATGCAGGCTTTGCAGGTGGAAGCTTAACCAACTATGCCATAGTGCTGCCCCCCCCCCTTCAAAGATTAATTTATTAGAGAGAGAGAGAGAGAGAGAGAGAGAGAGAGAGAAAGCTGGTTCACTCCCCAGTGAAGCCAGGGGCCTGGAACTCCGTCGGGGTCTCCTCTGTGGGTGCAGGGGTCGCGCACCCAGGCCACCTCCTGCTGCCTTCCCAGGCCGGTAGGAGGGAGCTGGATCGGAAGCGGAGCAGCCAGGGCTTGAAAGGCGCTCCCACACGGGATCCGGCCTGGCCACTGGTTTTTGTGTCTATTCCCTCAACCAGAACGTAAGCTGTGCTACATCATGTCGGGCACAGAGATACTAAACGCTGAATGAATGAATGAGTATCTGATTGAATAAATGTGAGAGGGCAGGAGAGTATGGTAGCAAGTGACGGAGACATTTTTTGGAAGGGGTAGACGGGGCGTGGACTCGCGCCTCCAGACCGGCAGGTGGCGCTGCGCGGCCCGGGCGGGCGTGGTAGGCGGAGCCTGCGGGGGCGTGGCCATGTCGCGCAGGGTGAGATGGGAGGAGAGAGGCTGGAGTACAGGTGGACACGCGAGGTGGTGGTGGTGGCGGCGAAGGAGAGTCGGCGTCCCTGCTGTAGACTGGGTGGCTCTGATGGCTCACGGAAGGGCCCTGAGCCTAGGCTGTTCGGCTTTCTGCGGGCCTTAGTTTCCCCAGCGGAGAAACGGGCGGAGGGCCGGGAGCTCGGTGTCTCCCGCCGCCCCTGGAGCCCGGCGTGCGCCCTGGGCGGCCCCCGGCCTGCCCCTTGCCGCCTCGCCTGGGCTGCGGGGCCTGTGAGTCCCTGGGAGAAGCTGTGGCTGTCTTCTTCCTTCCTTCCCTCGTCCGCCAGGACGCCTTGAGGCGGCGGACTGGGCCGCGTTTAGGCTACGAAGCGCCCGGATTGCTTTCCTGGTGCCGGCCCTGCCCTGGCTAGGGTGTGGTTTGAGGAAGTCAGCCGGTGGACGAGAACTCGGCTTTTTTGTCCTCTCTGCATCTGAAAAAAATAAATGAAAATAAATGAGCATATAATGGGGGTCTTGTAAGTTTCACTGTCTGTTGGTACTGTGAAAGTGTTTTATGAATTTGATCCTAAAAATTGTCGCTCTAGAACTTCAGGAGTCTCCATTCATCAGGCTTCGTAAGGACGATAAGGAAAACCTTCTGTAGCTAAATTGTAACTGTGAAATGATCTTTAAATGTGTGACTTGGTTTTTCGGTGTTCCCAGGATAAGATAACAAAATTAGACAAGGGCATAGTGTGTGTATCAAGATTTAATTTGCGGGGGGGCTGATGTGGCGTAGTGGGGATAAGCTGCCCCCTGCAGCGCTGGCCTCCATGGGGGTGCGGTTCGAGTCCCAGCTTCTGCACTTCGGATCGAGCTCCCAGCTAATGCACCTGCGAAAGCAGCAGAGGATGGCCCAAGTACTTGGGCTTCAGCACCCACGTGGAAGAAGCTGCTGGCTCCTGACTTCAGCCTGGCTAAACCTTGGCTGTTGTGACCATTTGGGGAGTGAACTAGCAGATGGAAGATCCCCCGCCCCCATCTCTCTCTCTCTCCCTCTCCCTCTCCCACTCCCTCTGTAAATTTGCCTTTCAAATAAATAAATCTTAAAAAAATTAATTTTGACCATTGATGCTTATTTTATTTTCCTTTTAGTTTTCATAAATAGAAAAATATCTTTTTCAATCTTTACTGTTTGCAAAAGTGAACACATTTTTACAAAAAAAAAAAAACCTTCATTTTGGAATAATTACATCCTCACAGGAGGCTGCAATAAATGTTTGTCTTTAAATATTCAACACAAGTGCATAGCACAAAGAAAGTACAGACCCTCTATAACTCTACCTCTGAGCCAGTGTTAACAGTTTGTTCATTAAAAAACTGTTTATTTGTAGGGCAGAATCACACACAGAGATTCCATCTGCTGGTTCACTCCGCAGATGGCCACAGCAGCTAGTTCTAGATCAGTCTGAAGCCGGAGCCAGGAACTCCATCCAGGTCTCCTGTGTAGAAGGCTGAAGTACTTGGGCCATCTGCTGCTTTCCCAGGCGCATTAGCACGAAGCTGGATGGGAAGTGGAGCAGCTGGGACTTGAACTGGTGCTCATATGGGATGCTGGCGTTGCAGGCAGTGGCTTACCATAAAGTGTGGCAGTGCTGGCCCTAACAGTTTGTTGGCTTTTTATTTTTTTAAAAAAAGATTTATGTATTTGAAAGGCAGAGCTAGAGAACTCTTCCATCCACTGGCTTATTCCCCAAACAGCTGTAATGACGGGGACTGGCAGAAGCCAGGAGCCAGGAGCTCCCTCCAGGTCTCCCATGTGGTTGCAGGACCCAAGCACTTGGGCCGTCCTCTGCTGCTGTCCCAGGTGCGCTAGCAGGGAGCTGGACTGGAAGTGGAGCAGGTGGGACTTGATCCGGCACCATTATGGGATGCTGGTGTTGTAGATGGCAGCCTAACCCACTACACCACAGTGCTGACTCTAGTTTGTTCATTTTTAAGAAAAAAAAATTAATTTATTTGAGAGGTAGAGGGCCAGAGAGCTCCCATCTACTGGATCACTTCCCAGTGTTTGCCATTGTTGGGGCTGGGGCTAAGTTAGGAGCCTGGAACTCAATCCAGGTCGCCAGACGGGTGGCAGAAACAGTTACTTGAGCCATCACCATTGCCTCCCAGCCTGTCCGTTGGCAGGAACAGGAGCCAGGTATGGAATCCAGAGAGGTGGGTGTTACAACTGCTAAGGCTGGACACCTGCTCCCTGATGTGTGTTCTTAAGCCTTTTCACTATATTGCTGGAGAAATCTGAGAACAAAGTAGATTGTCAGTGTTTGCCTGTTTGAAGGTAGTTTGCAAGCTTAATTGCTTATGAATACTCATGAACATTCACCTCTGCAAATGCCAGAGGAGATATTATCAAACCCTGGCACTTTGTTTCCCCTGTGCTGTTATTTTTATACATTACTTATAAGCTCTGTGGCCCTCGCTCAGAGCCTAGTTACTCCCAGAGAGCCTGAGCTGGGCTCCCCAATTACTCAAACATAGGATGCCTAAGAATCATCGCAGAGCTTGTGAAATGCGATTTCCAGGCCCCATCTCTTCTGTTTTTTAAGATCTGGCACCTAGGGAGCTGCGTTTTAAGTACGCACCCTGAGTGACTCATGCTGTTAGTCTTGGAACTGCTTTAAGAATCCTACACCACCAAATTGCTGGTACCGGCTTTCTGGGCAGTGTTACAGCCTGCTCAGTGCAGCTGCAGCCAGCGTGTGACACCTGGCTGGTGATCTTGGCTGTCATCAGGGCACGTGTGATGGAAGCCTGACTACACTGTTTACTCTTCCACCCCTTAAGTAGCTGTCATACAGACTGTAGTCTTCCACCAAACCAGAGTAGACCAACAGCTGTAACAGGTGCATTTAAGCATTCAGAACCAGAGATGTATGTGCAGTAGTTTTTCTTGCTGTCATAATAAATGCCCACAAATTTAGCCCCAGCAAAGAGCACGGGTTTGTTATCGTAACAGTTCTGTGGGTTGGAAGTGGGACACGGGTCTCACTAGCAAGCATCAAGGGGTTGGGAGGCGACATTCCTCTGGAGTGGCAGTGGGAAAAAATCTGTTTCCACCCTCCCCGACATTGTTGGAATTCAGTTCCTCGTGGTTGGGGGCTGAGGTCCCCATTTCCTTGCTGGCTGAAAGCTGAGGACCCGTCTAGAGATCAGTAGCATTCCTTGGCTTGAGGCTCCCTTCTTCCATCTTGAAAGTCAACAGCAGCGTGTCCGTCTCACTTCGAATCTCTCCTCCTTCTCTGGCTCGTGTATCTGATTGCAGCCTGCAAAGTTCTCTAAAGACTCCTGTGATTAGATTGGGTCTGCCTGGGTATCCAGGGCAGCCCCTCCAGCTCACACCTCCAAAGTGCTCTTTGCCATGCCAGTTGAGATATTTACACAACCCCGGATTCGGGTGTGGATGGATGTCTCTGCGTGCTGTGGGCCATTTAGGACAAACTATCTCAATAGCTTCTGAGAGCCCTGCTCCATCAAAACGCCACACTCAGAGCTGGTGCTGTGGCTTAGTGGATAAAAACTGCCTCCTGTGATGCCAGCATCCTGTATGGGCATTGGTTTGGGTCCCAGCTGCTCCGATTCTGATCCAGCTCTCTGCTAGTGGTCTGGGAAAAGCAGTGGAAGATGGCCCAAGTGTTTGGGGCCCTGCCACCCATGGGAGAACTGGATGAAGCTCCTGGCTCCTGGCTTCAGCCTGGCCCACCTTTGGCCTTTGTAGCCATTTGGGGGAGAGAATCAGCAGATGGAAGATCTCTCTCTCTCTCTCTCTCTCTCTCTCTCTCTCTGCCTCTCTGTAACTCTTTCAAATAAGTAAATAAATTTTTTATATGTCTTCTGTTATTTATACTAGAAGATTTTCTCTTAAGGCAGAATTAGAGAGAGAGAGAGAGACTGAGAGGGGGGTCTTTCATCTACTGGTTTACTCCCCGAATGGCCACAACAGCTGGGTCTGGGCTAGGCCAAAGCCAGGAGCTAGGAGATTTGTCTGGGTCTCCCATGCGTGTCTCCAAGCACTTGGACCATCTGCTGCTGCTTTCCCCAGAGCATTAGCAGGGAGCTGGATTGGAATTGGAGCAGCTGGTGCTTGAACTGGCACCCACAAGGGATTCTGACACTTCAGGCAGACGCTTAACTTTCTCCGCCAGAATGCCGGCCCCACCACATTTTTTTTAATGCACTTGTCTGTCAGTGAACGTTTGAACTGTTTGTTGGCTGTTGTACTCACTGAACATGTGTATGAAAATATCTCTTCAAGACTCCACTTTGTGGCCGGCGCCGCGGCTCACTAGGCTAATCCTCCGCCTTGCGGCGCTGGCACACCAGGTTCTAGTCCCGGTTGGGGTGCCGGATTCTGTCCCGGTTGCCCCTCTTCCAGGCCAGCTCTCTGCTGTGGCCAGGGAGTGCAGTGGAGGATGGCCCAGGTGCTTGGGCCCTGCACCCCATGGGAGACCAGGAAAAGCACCTGGCTCCTGGCTCCTGCCATTGGATCGGCAGGGTGCACCGGCCGCAGCGCGCCGGCCGCGGCGGCCATTGGAGGGTGAACCAACGGCAAAAGGAAGACCTTTCTCTCTGTCTCTCTCTCTCACTGTCCACTCTGCAGACTCCACTTTGAATTCTTTTGGGTATACACAGAAATGAGGTTGCTGGACTATAGGGTAGTTCCATTTTTAATTTTGGGGGGAACGGTCATGCTGTTCTCTGCAGGATTTTACTATCCCACAGTACACAGGTTTCCAACTCTGCCCATTCTCGCCAGCACTTGTTGTTTTCTGTCTTCTTCTTAGGACCCTATCTGACGCGTGTGAGGCGCTATCTCATCCCAGTTTGATTCCTGTTTCTCTACACATTAGTGATGCTGGGAATTTTTATTTGTTTATTAGCTTGCTTGTGTATCTTATTAGAGGAAGGTCTTTTCAAGTCCTTTGCCCATATTTAAATTTTCTCTTAGTGAGTTGTAAGAGTCCTTTACAGATTCCAGATTTTAATCCATGAAAGAAAATACAAGAGAACTTCAAACACAGAATCAAAAGATTACTTTGGCACACAAAAGTTTTGAAATCTATGCCTAGTTTATTCATAAAAACACATTTTCTATGTATTGTTTGAAGACCTCTTATATGGATTTCAAAAATGTTTGTGCCAAATTAAACATACCCTTTAATTATGTTTTCTCCACTGCCTTTGTGACAAATCATACTTTTATATGATTTGTAAATATTTTCCCTCATGTCCTGGGTTACCTTTTCATTGTTTTATAGTATCCTTTGATGTACAAAACTTTACATTTTGAAACAGTACAATTTATCTAGGTTTTTTTTGTTGTTGTTGTTATTGCTTATCCTTTTGGTGCCATATCCAAGAAACCATTGCCAAATCTAATGGTATGAGGTTTTCCTCACCATTTTTATTGCATGGTTTTATAGTTTTAGTTCTTGAGTTTAGATCTTGCTCCATTTTGAATTGATTTTTGCATATGGTAGATGGTAAGGGTCCAGCTTGTTTCTTTTGCATGTGAATATTCAGTTTTTCAGTACCTTTGGTTGAAAAACTGTCCTTGCCCTGTTGGCAAGTTTTGAAATCTGGGAATGTGAGACCTCCAACTTTGTTTTTATATCTCTAGGATTTTTTTTTTTTGCCTATCTGAAGTCCCCTAGTATTGTATATAAATTTTTAAGTGGATCTTTCTATTTTTGCAAAAACTTTTATTGGGATTTTTTGATAGAAATTGCATTGAATTTGTGTATTATTTTGAGTAATGCTGCCATCTTCAATATTGTTTTCCAATTCATGAACATGTCTTTCCATTTATTGGATTTCCTTTAATTGCTTTTAGCAATATTTTGTAATTTTTATTATATAATAGTTTTCAACTCCTTGGTTATATTCACATGCATTGTGTTCTTTTTTGGTGTTATTATAAATGGAATTATTTCTTTAAAAATATAAGTTTTTTAACTACATGTCTTCTAAACAGCTAGGACTGGATCAGGCCAAAGCCAGGAGCCTGAAACTCCATCCAGGTCTCCCATGTGGGTGTCAAGGGCCCACGTGCCTGGGGCATCACCTGAGCCTTTCAGGGTGTGCACTAGTAGGAAGCTGGATTGAAGTGGAGGTGGGACTTGAGCCCAGGCACCTAGATGCAGGATGCAGGCACCCCAAGTGGGGCCTTAGCCTGCTGCACCGCAACACCCTCCCCTCTATAGTCTTTCTGTAGTGTTTTTGTTTGGCTTTGGGGTCAGGGTGATGCTCACTTCACACAATGAGTTAGAAGTGTTCCCTCCTCTTCAGCTTTTTGTTGGTGGTAATTATTCTGTAAATGTGTGGTAGAATTCACCAGTGAAGCCATTTGGTTCTAAGCTGTTCTTTGCTGGGGGGCTTGTGAGTACTGGTTCAATCATGTTACTACTTCCAGGTTTATTCAGATTTTCAAATTTAAAAAAATTTATTTGAGAGGTAGAGGGACAGAGAGAAAGAAAGACAAAGAGGGGCCGGTGCTGTGGCATAGCTGGTAAAGCCGCTGCCTGCAGTGCCGGCATCCCATATGGGCTCTTGTTCAAGTCTCGGCTGCTCCACTTCTAATCCAGCTCTCTGCTATGGCCTGGGAAAGCAGTAGAAGATGGCCCAAGTCCTTGGGCCCCTGCACCCGCGTGGGAGACCTGGAAGAAGCTCCTGGCTCCTGGCTTCGGATCGGCACAGCTCCGGCCGTTGCGGCCATCTGGGGAGTGAACCAGCGGATGGAAAACTTCCTCTCTTTGCCTCTGCCTCTCTGTAAATCTGCCTTTCAAATAAAATAATTAATTTTTTTAAGACAGAACTTCCATCTGCTGGTTCATTCTTCAAATGCCTGTAATGGAGGCTGGGCCAGCCTGAAGCTGGGACCTGGGAAGTTCCAGATCTTCCACGTAGGTGACAAGGGCCCAACTTCTTGAGCCATTACTGGCTGCCTCCTAGGGTGCACATTAGCGGGAAACTGAAATCAGGAGCAGACTTGGGACTTGAATTCAGGCGCTCTGATACAGGATATGGACATCCTAACCAGTTCTCAGCCACTGAGCCAAATGCTTGCTCCAGATTAAAAAAAAAAAAAAAGATTATTTATTTGAAAGGCAGAATTACAGAGAGAGAGAGAGGAAGAGATGCATAGAGAGATCTTCCATCTGCTGGTTCACTCTCCAAATGGCTGCAATGGCTGGGGCTGGACTGGTCCAAAACCAGGAGTCAGGAGCTTCTTCCAGGTTTCATACGTGGGCGGTGGGGGCTCAGGGACTTGGGCCATCTTCTGCTGCTTTCCCAGGTGCATTAGCAGGGAGTTGGATCAGAAATGGAGCAGCTGGGCCTCAAACTTGTACCCAGATGGGATGCCGGTGCTGCAGGCCCTGGCTTAACTTGCTATGCCACAGTGCTGGCCCCAAGATTTTAAAATTTCTTAATGATTCCATCTTGGTAGGATGAATGTGGGAACTTGTAGGATCTCGGCGGGGCAAAGTCAAGGAAGTTGCCCATTTTATAACGTTTATACAACTTGTTGATACACAGTTGTTTAAAGTACTCTATAATATTTCCTATTTCTGTAAAGCCTGTAGTTATTGTCCTGTCTTTCACAGCTGACTTTAGCTGTTTGTGTCTTCTCTCTTTTTTTAAAATCTTCATCAATCTAACTGAAGGTTTGTCAATTTCGTTGATCTTTTTGACAAACTAACTCTTGGTTTCATTGATTTTGTTTTCCCATTGTTCTCTGATTTATCTCCAGTCTAACCTTAAATGTTTCCTACTGCTAGCTTTGGGTTTACCTTGTTCTTTTTCTAGTTCCTTAATGTGTAAACTTAGGTTGCTGATTTGAGAGCCTTCATTCTTAGTGTAGATATTTTGGCTGTACATTCTCCTCTCAACACTGCTTTCACTGCATCTCAGGTATTGTTGGGTTTTCATTTTTGTTTGTCTCAAGATATTTTCTAATCTTCCTAGGAATTTTTTCCCTTTAGCTCATTGATTGCCTAAGTTGTTTAATTTCTATAAACTTACGGATTTTCTAGTTTTCCCTCTGTTGTTTCTAGTTTCATTCCACTGTGTTCCAAAAAGATCATTTATATGATTTCATTGTTTTACATCATGCAGACTTGTTTTGTTTTATGGCCTAATGTGGTCTGTCCTAGAGAACATTCAGTATACACTGGAAAATGTACATTCTGTTGATGTTGGTTATCATGTTCTATAGCGGCCTTCTTAATCTCTAGATTTCCTCATCTTTTTTGTCTCTCTCTCTCTTTTTTTTTTAAAGGTATATTTATTTGCTTGAAAGTCAGAATTACACACAGAGAGAAGGAGAGGCAGGGAGAGAGAGAGAGAGGTCTTCCATCCGCTGGTTCCCTCCCCAGCTGTCCCCAACAGCCAGAGCTGTGCCGTTCCGAAGCCAGGAGCCTGGAGCTTCTTCCAGGTCTCCCACATGGGTGCAGGGGCCCAAGGACCTGGGCCATCTTCCACTGCTTTCCCAGGCCATAGCAGAGAGCTGGATCAGAAGTGTAGCAGCCAGGACTTGAACCGGCACCCATAAGGGATGCCGGCGCTGCAGGTGGAGGATTAGCCCACTATGCCACAGTGTGAGCCCCATCTTTTTTGTCTTTTAAAAAGGTTTTTGCTTTTGAAGAAGCATGTCCTTTGCCCCTTAGAGTTTCCCAGGCTGTAGAGTGTGCCGCTTGCATCCTGTGTGGTGTCATTTAACTGGTTCCTCTGCCATCTGTGTTTCCTGTTAAGTTGTGGCCAGCTCTAGAGATGTGGCATGATTCGGGTTCTGTTTGGTAAGATAAGGCCAAACGTGATGTACACTTCATTGGGGAGGTAGCTTATTAATGCGGGGCCAGTTGTCTCTCTGTGTTGTTAGCTGCCATTGGTGATCCTTGTCTCAGCTGATTCATTCATTAAAACTTATTAATTCAGTGTTTCCAGTTTGATAGGTAAACCACTCAGCTTAGCAGTAGCTTTTGAGAGAAGACACATGCTAAATGTACAAAGTAATTATAAGAAATAATTCTAATTAGATATAAAAAATAAAATGTTGATGGTTGTCACTGACTTCGAGTGGTCACAGGATAGGGTGGCCGTAGTATGTTTTAGAAAGGCTCAACAGAAAAAGGTTAAAATGAAAAGCCTTGACACTGCATATATGTGTTTGTGCATATGCTTATGTGGTTATGAACTGTTTTGAGCAATGCAAGTTAATGTGATATTAAAGATGTGAATCCAGTATCTTTTTTTAAAAAAAGATTTATTTATTTATTTGAAAGGCAGAGTTACAGAGAGGCAGAGCAGAGAGAGAGAGAGAGAGATCTTCCATCTTCTGGCTCACTCCCTAAATGGCTGCAATGGCTGGAGCTGGGCTGATCTGAAGCCAGGAGCCTGGAGTTACTTCCAGGTCTCCCATGCAGATTCAGGGGCCCAAGCACTTAGGCCATCTTCCACTGCTTTCCCAGGCCTTAGCAGAGAGCTGGCTTGGAAGTGGAGCAGCTGGGACTCAAACTCGTGCCCATATGGGATCGAGCACTGCAGGTGGTGGCTTTACCACTATGCCACAGTGCTGGCTTCCATGAATCCAAAATCTTAGGTAGAACGAGTAAGCCCTTTGGAACACAATAGGGTAGAAACAAAATTTTTTCCTAGATCTTTGAGATTGACACATTTGAGATTGATACATTTATCCTGAAATACCAATTTGGCAAAGAACATGTTCATGTATCAAGAGTGTTTGCTTTATTCGGGCCGGCGCCTTGGCTCACTTGGTTAATAGCTCCGCCTGTGGTGCCGGCATCCCATGTGGGCGTGGGGTTCTGGTCCCCGTTGCTCCTCTTCCAGTCCAGCTCTCTGCTGTGGCCTGGGAGGGCAGTGGAGGATGGCCCAAGTGCTTGGGCCCTGCACCCGCATGGGAGACCAGGAGGAGGTACCCAGCTTCTGCCTTCGGATTGGCACAGCACCGGCCGTGGCAGCTGTTTGGGGAGTGAACCAACAGAAGGAAGACCTTTCTTTCTGTCTCTCTCTCTCACTGTCTATAACTCTACCTGTCAAATTAAAAAAAAAAAAAAGAGTATTTGCTTTAAAATCTGTCATATTGA
Source organism: Oryctolagus cuniculus (assembly GCF_964237555.1). Taxonomy (NCBI): domain Eukaryota; kingdom Metazoa; phylum Chordata; class Mammalia; order Lagomorpha; family Leporidae; genus Oryctolagus; species Oryctolagus cuniculus. The sequence goes on along the minus strand of NC_091449.1, from coordinate 33,576,551 downwards.
ACTTTCCTTGGGCCATTTCAATAGAATGCACCAGTTTCATAACCCTTTAGCAGGTTAAACATACATACTGCTTCTGGGCATGGGGTTTGCTGGTGAGCACTGTGCCCCAGTGTCTCTATGGAATCACTGGGTAGTATCGTTCATCTTGCCTAGTGACCGCATGCTGAAACCTGGCTGGTCACGGAGGGCGTGGTCTGTGTTGGGCTTGTGTGGCACAGGTTGCCCATCAATTCATGAACTCCAGTAAGATGGGGTTTTGCTGTATATGTGTTAACCAGCGTGAGCCTCACATTAGAAAAAAGTCAGCAAAGAGCAGGATGGGGCGGAGCCAGATGTTTATCTTCTCACACACCGAAGGGGCGGGCGAGTCTGGGGAGGCGGCCACGTGAAGCTAATGACAGCAACATCAGATGTGTGAGACACGGCATGCGGAGTCTGTGAATAATGCCGGTGTTTTCTCTCGTCCAGAGAGGACACAGGCTCGTCTGAGTCTCTTCAGAGTCTGAAATATGGACAGGGCGAGAGCAGCTGTGATCTGCTTACTCGCGGTTTATGTTAGCTGTGGGCGATGTATCAGTCTGTGTGTGCATGGATATGTGGAACAGAGGCCCTGGGCCTAGCAACTTCCCGGCATTTATGAAGTGTTTTCTAAGGAAGGGAGACCCGTGCTCTGACAGACACGTGCGTCCCAGATCACTAGGAGTCGTGTTCTCAAGGTGTCAGTGAGGTAGAATGAGGAGGACATCTGAGGGCAGGAGGTCGGAGGGAAGGGCTGCTGCCTCCTGGTTCCTGTGCAACCTTGGGCTGTCTTGGGAGTTGCTGGATTGGTGGATGCCCCATCTTTAGCTACAGCTGTAATCAGAACCGACCACTTCCTCCTCTAACTTTAGATTCTTGCGTGTGTCATTCAGATGGCAGTGTGTGCCCCCCGAGGCACCGTGAGAAGAGATGGAACAGTAGACATGAAAAGACCGTTCAGTTCTATGCAAGTACTGCGCTGGCCAAGGAGGTGGAATGTTCTAAGTTGTAGCTTGGGACCATGTGCTGCGCGTTGACCCAGCAGTCTTCCAATCTGCCGTCTAGTTCTCTGGTTACCCGTTACCAGGAGTGGGGGACTCGGGGCAGCAGGTAGGGATGTTCAGGCACTGAACGCTAGGGTTGAACGTTAATGGCTTCTTCCTTTCTCTTAGAAATCGAGCTGTATGGGCTGGGTTGGTGTGAAGGGATTTCTTAAATTCTATCACATCTGCTGGATTGGGGAAATGAGACTTCAGAACTTGTAAAACTGAGGAGCTGCGGAGAACTTTCCCAAGTCAAGATGACCTCACTGGGCCTGGCTGGCTGGCATGGTCCTTAATGCCCACCACCTCAACACTATAATGAAACTGTAGTGCCAGCGCCGCGGCTCACTAGGCTAATCCTCCGCCTTGCGGCGCCGGCACACCGGGTTCTAGTCCCGGTCGGGGCGCCGGATTCTGTCCCAGTTGCCCTTCTTCCAGGCCAGCCCTCTGCTAGGATGGCCCAGGTGCTTGGGCCCTGCACCCCATGGGAGACCAGGAAAAGCACCTGGCTCCTGGCTCCTGCCATCGGATCAGCGCGGTGCGCCGGCTGCAGCGCGCCGGCCGCGGCGGCCATTGGAGGGTGAACCAACGGCAAAGGAAGACCTTTCTCTCTGTCTCTTCTCTCTCTCACTGTCCACTCTGCCTGTCAAAAAAAAAAAAAAAAAAAAAAAAAAGAAACTGTAGTGAAAGTTTTCCTGGGAAATCTTTGGCTTCAGAAATTGCTCACTGGGGCCGGCGCTGTGGTGCAGTGGGTTAAAGCCCTGGCCTGAAGCACTGGCATCCCGTATGGGCGCCGGTTCTAGTCCTGGCTGCTCCTCTGCCGTTCCAGCTCTCTGCTGTGGCCTGGGATAGCGGTAGAAGATGGCCCAAGTCCTTGGGCCCCTGCACCCACGTGGGAGACCTGGAGGAACCTCCTGGCTCCTGGCTTCGGATCAGCGCAGCTCCGGCGGTTATGGTCATCTGGGGAGTGAACCAGCAGATGTAAGACCTCTCTCTCTCTGTCTCTAACTCTCTCTGTAACTCTGTCTTTCAAATAAATAAAATAAATATTAAAAAAAAGAAATTTCTCATCAAGATAAACTCTCTAGTTTGTATTCCTCAAATACATTTCCGTATCTTGGAATGAGATTCTGTTTCTCAGTGAAATCTGAATAAGGTCTATTCATACATGGTATTTGTTTATAAGTAACATTCCTACTTACATTGGTTCATGAAATTCTATAAACCAAGTGTGGTCAAGCAAGTGTTAAGCTAATCTTAACCGGTTTGCTGATGTGGTGATCTTAGTTTCCTTTTGCAAATGCCCACAGGAACTGGAAAGAATTATTAGTATGCTAAGTGTGTGCTTTTTAGTTTTTTAAAGATTTATTTATTTGAAAGGCAGAGTTACAGAGAGAAAAAGAGGGAGAGAAAGATTTTCCATCTGCTGGTTTACTCCCCAAATGGCTGCAACAGCCAGGGCTGGGCCAGGCCAAAGCCAGGAACCGGGAACTCCATCTGGGTCTCCCACATGTATGGCAGGGGCCCAGGTACTTGGGCCATCTTTTGCTGCTTTCCTCAGTGCATTAGCAGGGAGCTGGGTTGGAAGTGGAGCACCCGGGACTTGAACAGGAGCTTATATGGGATGCTGATGTAAAAGTTGGCAGCTTAACCCACTGTACCACAACACCAGCCCCTCAGTTTTTTGCTCTTTAAAAATATTTGAGGGGCCAGCACTGTGGCATAGCAGGCTGGGCCTCTGCCTGCAGTGCTAGCATCCCATAAGAGCACTGGTTTATGTCCTGGCTGCTCCACTTCCAGTCCAGCTCCCTGCTTGTAGCCTGGGAAGGCAGTGAAAGATGGCCCAAGTGCTTGGGCCTCTGCAACCATGTGGGAGAACCAGAAGAAGTTCCTGGCTCCTGGCTTCAGGTCAGCCCAGCCCTGGCTGTTTTAGCCATTTGGGCAGTGAACCAGGAAATGGAGGACCTTTCTGTCTCTCCCTCTCTCTGTGTGGCTCTGTCTCTCAGATAAATAAATACAATCTTTTTTTTTTTTTTTAAAAAAAAGTATTTGAAAGACAGAGAGAGATAGAGAATGAGAGAAGTGCCTTCCATCTGCTGGTTTATGCCCCAAATGCCTGCTACAGCCAAAGCTGTGACCCTGGGGCCCAGTTTGGGTCTCCTATGTGGGTAGCAGGGATCCAACTACTCGGAGCACACTGCTGCCTCCCAGGGTGCTCATTAGCAGGAAAGTGGAACTGGAAGTGCAGTTAAGACTCAAACCCAGATACTCTGATATGGGATGTGAGCATTCCAACCTTAATCACTGCACCGAATACCCGCCCCAATTGCCTGCTGTTTTGAAGGGTGGGCTTTTTAGAGGGATGAGACTTGTTTTGAGGCCAATGGAGTTAGTGTGATGGATGTTGATTCTCTGTTCCGTGTTAAGTTAGAATTCACTGTGTCCTGGGCCTGAGGTGAGCAGGAAAGGACCTGGGTTGATTGTAGGTGCCTAGATGAAACTGGACTCCCAGCCCGCACAGGTGTCCCTAAAGCTCATGTTGAAAGGCTGCCAAACAGGAATTAATGGGCAGGGAACCCTGGATATTTTCCTGAAAAGGTACTGAAGAGGAAGGAGTGAGAAGTTGGCCTGTCCATCTGTCCACCTGGCGGGCGGGGCATTCAGAGGGGAAGGAGTGCTGTCCACCCCCTCCTCACGTCTCCGTGCTTACCATGGCCTCTGAGGGGGCTTCTAGCACTTTGTGCAGCTTTTGGGGGTCAGCGGGCCCGGAGAAGTGCCCGTCTTGGCCTGTAAGGTCTCCCTCCTGTTGGGCAGTTACTGGTGTAGACATGCTGTTTGCTCTGCTCGGTCTTCTTCCCACTTGCAACTATGAAAGAAGGGTGCAATGGACTGAAACGCGCAGGGCACTGGCCCAGATGGCCAGCATTACACAGGAGCAGCCAGGGAGCCAGCAGCACGCGGCTGGCTCCCAAGTTCCCCTGTGGGACAGCTTGAGGGGTTGGCCCCAGGTGGTGAGGGGTCCTGGCGTATAGCAGGGTGTGGCAGTCATAGAAAGAAGGTCAAGGTCAGGGAGGTTCTGGTTCTGCTCCTCTAAGTAGCAAGTTACCTGATCCTTGGAGGCCTCACTGTCTTTATGAGGGACACGAGGAAGGCAGCTCTCTGAAACCTGAGGGCGGACGTGTTCACCCAGCACATTCATTCATGCCTCACCTGTGCGTCACAAGCCCGTGATGTGGCCAGACAGACAGTACCTGTCTCCCCGGTGTCTCCTCCCACACAGGGATCCAATAATGCCCAAGAAGGAGAAAATGCCTGCTGGGTGACCAGTGCGTCTCGCTGTCAAGGTTGTCCCCACCGAGGAGGACCTGAGACACTGCTGTAGTCAAGACGACCTAAGGAGACACAGCCTCTAAATGTGAAAGGACAGCCCGCGCGGGATCCTGGAATAGAAAACAGATGGCAGGTGCAAGTCGAGGAAGTCGGGGTGAAGCGTGGACTTCAGTTACAAGTGATGACACCGTGTGTGTGTGAGGGAGAGAGGGAGAGAGAGGGAGGGAGAGAGGGAGGGAGAATCAGAGGGACAGACCGGGTGTCAGGGGAGGTGAGGAGGGTCCTGCAGAGGACGGCTTTGGGCACAGCTCTGTGTAGGAGGCTGTGCGCCTCGCGTAGTGGGGACAGGGGTCTTAAGGCATTGGACGGCAAGGACCTGCAGGAGAGAGCAACCAGGAGGCCCTTGGGGGAGTGATGTCAGAGAAGCAGTGCTTGCAGGGGTCGGGGGCAGGACTCAGGGTCTCCAGCTCATCAGGCACCTCCTAGGACCTGCTAAGGAGTTCGGCATTGACGCTGGGCCACATGCAGGCAAAACCAGAGGTCCGACCTTCTTCCTTGGGGCACAGTGCCCAGGGCACGCTGGCCCTCCTCTCTTGGGCTCTGGAAAGTTCCCTTTAGTGGGTGCTGTAGGCTTTAGAGCAGGGGCCCCAAAACTGTAGCACTGTGATTGTTATGCTCAGTATCCTCTTGACTTCCTGAATGATTTCTGTAAATAATCACATCCACCAAAGGTCACTTTTTTCTTTTCTTTTCTTTTTTTTTTTTTTTTTGAGATTTATTTATTTATTTGAGAGGCAGAGTTTCAGAGAGAAAGAGAGAGAGAGAGAGAAGTCTTCCATCCACTGGTTCGCTCCCAAATGGCCACAATGGCCAGAGCTGGGCCAGTCCAAAGCCAGGATCCAGGAGCTTCCTCCAGGTCTCCCATGTGGCTACAGGGCCCCAAGCACTTGGGCCATCTTCTACTGCTTCCCCAGCAATAGCGGAGAGCTGGACCCAAAGAGGGGCAGCTGGGATATGAACCAGCACCCATATGGGATGCTGGCACCACAGATGGAGGCTTAGCCCACTACACCACAGCACCAGCCCCACCAAGGGATGCTCTTGATTGCTGTCCAGGTCAGTGGGTTTTGGCAGGTGCACAGTGTCCTGCCTTTACTATGTCCTACAGATCAGTTTCACCACTCTGAGAAAAACCCAGCACGTCACCTGCTCTGCTCCCCACCTTCCCCGCAAACTGCTGTGTCTGCAATTTTGCCTTTCCCAGAATGCCAGCTAATTGGTGTTGGAGGGCCACAGTACTTAGCTTTTTTTTTTTTTTTAAAGATTTATTTATTTATTTGAAAGTCAGAGTTACACAGAGAGAAGAGATGCAGAGAGAGAGAGAGAGAGAGAGAGAGGTGTTCCTTCTGCTGGTTCACTCCCCAGTTGGCTGCAAAGGCGAGAGCTGTGATGATCTGAAGCCAGGAGCCAGGAGCTTCTTCTTGTCTCCACGTGAGTGCAGGTTCCCAGGCCAAAGCAGAGAGCTGGATCAGAAGTGGAGCAGCTGGGTCTCGAACTGGCGCCCATATGGGATGCCGGCACTTCAGGCCAGGTCATTAACCTGCTGCGCCACAGCACCCGCCCCAGTACTTAGCTTTTTTTTTTTTTTTTTTAATTGGACAGAGGAAGGAGAAGGAGGAGAAGGAGGAGGAGGAGGAAGAGAGAGAGAGAGAGAGAAAGAGAGAGAGAGATTTTTATCTCCTGTTTCACTCCTCAAATGCCAAATGTTGGACTAGGCTGAACCCAGGAGCCTGGAACTTCTTCCAGGTCTCCCACATGGGTGCAGGGGCCTAAGTATTTGGAACATCTTTTGCTGATTTCCCAGGTGCATTAGCAGGAAGTTGGATCCAAAGTGAAGCAGCCAGACTCAAACCCTGTGCCCACATGGGATGCCAGCATTGCAGGCGCAAAGACTTGACTTGCTATACCACAGTGCTGGCCCCAGTACTTAGCTTTTAAGATTGGCTTTTGGGGCCAGCGTTGTAGGGTAGCAGCTGCCTGTGATGCTGGCATCCCATATGGGGACCGGTTCAAGTCCTAGCTGTTTCACTTCCCATCCAATTCCCTGCTAATGGCCTGAGAAAGCAGTAGAAGATGATCCAAGTGCCTGGGTCCCTGCATCCATGTGGGAGACCTGGAAGAAACTCCTGGCTTCGGTCTGGCCCAGCTCCAGCTGTTGCAGCCCTTTGGGAAGTGAACCAGCAGATGAATGACCTCTCTCTGTGTCACTCTGAATTTCAAATAAATAAAATTAATCTTAAAAAAAAAAAAAAAAAACTGACTCCTTATACCTTGTCATAGGAATTTGAGATTCAATGGTGTCTGTTAGTGGCTTGACAATATTCCGTTGAATGGATGTACCACAACTTGTGTTCTAACCTCCTGAGGGGCATCTTGTGTTTGCTGTTATGGCCAGTTATGAGTGAAGCGTCCGTGAGCACCTGGATGTGAGTTTTCGTGTGGGCGGGAGCTTGCCGGCTGACTGGACACACACCTGACGGTGCGGCTGGCATGGCGAGGTGCTCCATGGCTCTGTCCTGACCCTTTGACAGTTGCCACGTTGCCCTTTTTCTATTTCTGGAGGGCTTGATTGGAATTTCTCCAGAGAAGTGTTAAAATTCAAATTGTTTTCGGTGAAATTTGAAATTATGATGGAACTTCTAAGAGTAGATTCTTAAAAATCTTTTTAATTTTAAAATTTATCCCCAGTGGGTCCTACTCTGAGAATTTAATAGATCGGCTGTCTTAGAAGTTGAAGTAATTGAGATACAGCAGTGAAAAGTTAAAATAATCATTACTAGCATTCCTGGAGGCTTTGGGAGGAACATGGACGTTTAATTTGAAATTGTGAGGAAAGTATTTCAAGGAACCCTGATTCTGGAGATACGGTTCTCTCGCTGAGTAAAGACAGCAAAATCTGAATTGTTTCCAGCTAGAGGTGGGCATTTAGCCTAGTGGTTAGGATGTCACACTTGGGACTCCCTGGGTTCAGGACCCAGCCTGGGCTCTTGGTTCCAGCTTCTTGCACGGTGGTGATAGTTAAGTTCCTGCCACCCACTTGGAAACCTGCATGGTGTTCACTGCTTCCTGGCTTTGGTCTGGCCCCACACCAGCCTCGTGGGCATCTGGGGAGTGAACCAGTGGACGGCAGATCACTCTGTCTCTCTGTCTCTGTCTCTCTTCATCTCAAAAGAAAAAAGTTAAATTGTTTCTGGTCACAAAAACTTGAAACATTGATACTAATGAAGGAAAAAATGGAACATTTTTGTGAGTTTTTTTCAGATTTAATTTTTGCAACTTCAATTATAAAATTATAGTGGTATGATTATTGACATGTGTCCATATAACACTATATACAATGTACCACACATATTTAGTTTGTGCAAGTTGAATGCTGGCTCGTGGAGGCCAGGCTGTTCATACATCCGTCACCTCCCAGGGTGTCCCTGGCCTCTTTGCAGCCCATTGGTCCCCGTCTCAGGCTACAGCTGAGTTTTTTTTTTTTTTTTTTTAAAGATTAATTTGCTTATTGAAAGAGTTACAGAGAGAGAGGAGAGGTAGAGAGATTGCTCTTCCATCAGCTGGTTCACTCCCCAAATAGCTACAATGGTGGGGGCTGGGCCAGGCTGAAGCCAGGAGCCAGGAGCTTCTTCTGGGTCTTCCATGTGGGTGCAGGGGCTCAACCACTGGGCCATGTTCTACTGCTTTCCCAGGTGCATTAACAGGGAGCTGGATCGAAGTGGAGCAGCTGGGGCTTGAACTGATGCCCATATGGGATGCCCCCACTGCAGACGGTGGCTTAACCCACTGTGCCACAGTGCTAGCCCCCATACTGTCACTTTCAGCATGATAGATTAGTTTGCATTGTCTGCAACTTTATGTATACTTTACTATACATGAAGTATAATTTTAAATAAATTATATAGATGGGATCATGGAGAAAATACATGTCAGAGGAGAGTTTTGGCCCCTTTCAGCATAATTGCTTTGAGATTCGTCCTCGGTGGGGGTGGGTCGGCTGGTGGGGTCTTTGTTGCAAGTAGCATCCTATTACGTGGTGCCGGCAGCGGGACTAAGTCACGTCCCTGCTCCACTCAGGCTGAAGGCCCAGCCCCGACCGTGACTCATCTGGAGATACGGCTTTGAGGAAACCATGAAGGTTAATTGAGCTCACAAGGCTGGGGTCCTAATCCGATAGGACTGGAGGTCCTAGAAGAAGGGAGAGAAGGGGGGAGAGAGAGGATCCCTGTGGCCTGTGAAGACGCAGAGAGGAGGCGGCGTGTGCGAGTCCAGAGAGGGTCCGCACAGGAACCCGACCCTGCCGGCGCCCAGCGCCCACACTTTGGACTTCAGAACTGGGAGAAAACAAGCACCTCTTGCCGAGGCTTCAGGACGCGAGCTGGTGGCGTGGGGAGTTCCCTGCCTCCTCCTCGGCTCCGTGCCCGGGCTTCACCCTGCCCCTGCCCCAGCTATTTGTTTTATTCATTTGAAAGGCAGAGTGACAGAGAGGGAGAGACAGAGAGCTTTGTTCCCCAGATGGCCGCAATGGCTGGGACTGAAGCCGGGGCCTAGAACCCCATCCGGGTCTTGCATGTCAGGGGCCCAAGCACTTGGGCCATCCTCTGTTGCTTATGAGCAGGGAGCTAGGTTAGAAGTGGAGCAGCTGGGACTTGAACTGGCACTCACGTGGGATGCCAGCGTCATAGGCAGTGGCTTAACCATCCGTGCCCGGACACCGGTCCAGCCTGCACTTTTGGGTGGTTGTTACTGAGGTGGCCCACCCAGCGGCCTGGCCACTTGCTGCCGGTGACACGGCCTGGAGAGGCCTGGGCAGGCGCTTCCCTCTGGAATCCCGTGTGTCAGGTTCTCGGAGGAGGATGTTTTTGCCCACGGTGGTTCCCTCCGCACAGGGCTCTGGGTGGGGATGTCTCCTGCTCCTCCCTTGCCCTTCTCGGTAGCTCTTACTGACGTGTATACTTGCAGAGACGCCAGGTGACACCTTGAGCTTTTGGGTGCGAGTGTTTCTGGGGATAGGAGCCCAGGTTTTAAACTCAGAGCCTCCTGAATTTGTACTGGGCGCCACAGCTTAGCTATGGGACAGGTCACGCGAGCCTCAGTTTCTCTGTCACGCGTGGAGAGATTGAGGCTACTCAGCTTGCACAGTTGCACCACAGTCAGAGTCTAACGCATGGAAAGCATCTTCGTTCATGGAACACGTGGGATAATGTATTCATTTCCCAAGATATATCAGTAATTATAAGTTCCATTTCCTATTTGACATGGATGACCTACTATCCACCAAGTGACTAGGACAAGAACTGAAGTTTTAATGGGTGCCACCACTGAGGGGAGGCCACTGAGAATATGGCAAAATACAGTGGCATTGCTGGGGCTCAAGGTGACCCTGCAACATTTAATAATGTCCAATAATGTCCTTGCTCTGGCTATTTGCTTTGTAGTAGGGATGTATGAGGGGACTTCAAAAAGTGTGTGGAGGGGCCATTGCTGTGGTGTAATGGGTAAAGCTGTCGCCTGCAGTGTCAGCATCCCATATGGGTGCTGGTTCAAGTCCCAGCTGCTCTACTTCCAAGTCAGCTCCCTGCTATGGCCTGGGAAAGCAGAAGAAGATGGCCCAAGTCCTTGGACCATTGCACCTGTGTGGGAAACCGGAAGAAGCTCCTGGCTTCGGATTGGCCCAGCTCTGGCCGTTGCAGACATCTGGGAAGTGAACTAGTGGATGGAAGACCTCTCTCTCTCTGCTTCTGCCTCTCTGTAACTCTGTCTTTCAGATAAATAAATAAATCTTTTAAAAAGTGTGTGGAAAATGGAATTAGAAGCTAAGTTTATTTTGAGTGTGAGCATCCAGCCTAGCAGTGAAGAGGCCCACCTCTCTTGTCAGAGTACTGGTGTTGGACACCTGTCCCTGTCTGGCTCCTGACTCCAGCTTCCTACTAATGTAGTCCTGGGAGCAAGCAGTGACAGCTCAAGTGGTTGAGCTCCAGACACGCATGTGGGAGACCTGGATTGAGTTTCTGGCTCCAGCTTTGGCCTGACTCAGCCCTGGCTGTTACAGACATTTGGGGAGTGCACTAGCAGATGGGAGTGCATGCTCGCTCTCTCTCACATACAAAAAATAAAAAATTCTGTTTTATTTTTTATAGAGCACAGCAGGAGGGATCATAGCCATCTTTTTTTTTTAAGAGTTATTTATTTATTTGAAAGGCAGTGGGAGAGAGTGCAAGCTTCCATCTGCTTGTTCACTCCCCAAATGGCTGCTATGCCTGGAGCTGGGCCGATCTGAAGCCAGGAGTCAAAAGCTTCCTCCAAGTCTTCCTCTCGAGTAGCGACCCAAGCAGTTGGGCCATCTTCCATCTCCCATAGTTATACAAGGGTTTCAAACTGTTTTTGGTCCGAAACAAACTTTTTAAAAAAGATTTATTTATTTATTTGAAAGTCAGAGTTACACAGAGAGAGGAGAGGCAGAGAGAGAGAGAGAGAGAGAGTGGTCTTCCATCCGATGGTTCACTCCCCAGATGGCCTCACGGCCAGAGCTGTGCCGATTCAAAGCCAGGAGCCAGGAGCCTCCTCCGGGTCTCCCATGTGGGTGCAGGGACCCAAGGACTTGAGCCGTCTTCCACTGCTATCCCAGGCCACAGCAGAGAGCTGGATCAGAAGAGGAGCAGCCGGGACTAGAACAGGCGCCCATATGGGATGCTGGCGCTTCAGGCCAGGGCATTAACCCATTGTGCCACAGCGCTGGCCCCAAAACAAACTTTTTTAAAAAAAGATTTGTTTATTTAAAAGAGAGAGTTACAGAGAAAGAGACAGAGAGACACAGAGAGATCTTCCATCTACTGATTCACTCCCCAAATGGCCATGACAGCCAGAGCTGGAGCCAGGAGTTAGGAGCCAGGAACTTCTTCCAGGTCTCCCACGTGCAGGGGCCCAAGCAGTTGGACCATCGTTGGCTGCTTTCCCAGCATTAGCAGGGAACTAGACCAGAAGAGGAGCAGCTGGATCTCAAACCCGTGCCCATACAGATTGCCGATGTCGTAGACAGTGGCTTTATCTGTTATGCCACAATGCTGGCTTCCAAAATAAACTTTTTAAAACAATTTTTTTTTATATATTTGAAAGGTGGAGAGAGAGACAGAGACAGTGAGTTTCCACCAATGCATCCCCCAAATGCCTGCAACAACCAGGGCTGGGCCAGGCTGAGGCCAGAAGCGTCTGGGTCTTCCACGTGGGTGGCAGGGACCCAAGCACTTGAGCCATCACCTGCTGCCTCCCAGGGTGCGCATTAGCGGGAAGCTGGACTCAGGAGTAGAGCTGAGACTTGAATGCAGGCTCTTTCACACCGGATGCGGGAATCCCAGGTAGCACCTAACCACTGCACCAAATGCCTGACCCCACGCCTCCCTCGAAGTCTCATTTTCCCTCAGACTTTTTAAGTCCCTCTTACTTCATGCATGGGTTTATGTGCTCCACCAAGGCAATTTCAAGTGTAATTCCTGCATGCAGCCTGTCGGGGGACCCCCAGCTTCGTGAGGGGCGTCTTCGCCTATTTTTAAGGCGCACAGGAACATACTGGGGCTCGCATCTGGGGTCCTAGTGTGAGCGCGGATGGCCAGGGGGCCGCCTTGGTGCCTGTAGAACCCTTTGTCCAGCCGGCTGCAGTGTGCTCAGGGCCTTGCGTGCCCTGGCGAAGTGGGTAGTCTCTCTGCCGGCTGCACCAGACTGTTCATCTGATGTCAGCGGGGTGTCAAAGGCTGTCCCCACAGGAGCCGTCAGGTGACTGGCAGCGGCGAGTCGGGAAGGCTGGAGTTGGAGCTGCAGGGACCGGGCAGGGCGGCGTGGGTAGGCACGGGATTGGTTTGGCTGCGTGGGGGCGTCTCGAGGCCCTCTCTGCTCTGCCCGACCGCAGCGCGCCTCCTTGGAGCCGGCTGCCTTTCTTGGCAGCGTTCGGTTTAGTTGCTAGGAAGCCGAGCACGGCAAATGCAACTTCCTTTTGACTTACTCACATTGAACCATCTGCTTCTTCCTTCTCGTGGCCTTCAAACTTGGCTGAGATCTGCGAGAAGAGGGTCGAGGGGAGCATCTGTGCTCATCCTTTCTGGAAACAGAATGCGCTCTAATCGCTCCTTAACCTTCTCGGTCCACGTTCGCCCCGCGTCAGCTCGCTGAGCCCCCTGGTGTCTGGCAGCTCACACCTGGGAGCCGGCGTATTCCCACAGGCCCTGCCCCTTCTCTTTGTCTTGGATTTAAATCGATGTTCATCACACACGAAGCTGAAGTGAGGGGGAGGGTGGTGGTTTCTGTCAGAATGTACCTGGCATGAAAGTGTAACAATGGGGCCGGCGCTGTGGCGCAGCAGGTTAACGCCCTGTCTGGGCACCGGTTCACTTCCGATCCAGCTCCCTGCTGATATGCCTGCAAAAGCAGCGGAGGATGACCCGAGTGCTTGGGCCCCTGCACCTGCGTGAGAGACCAGAGGAAGCTCCCGGCTTCTCGCTTCAGATTGGCTCAGCTCCGGCCGGTGCAGTTATTTGGAGAGTGAACCAGCGGATAGAAGACCTCTATCTCTACCTCTCTCTGTAACTCTTGTCTTTCAATTAAATACAATAATCTTAAAAAAAAAATAAAGTATAACAGTGGTCTCACTTGAAGAGGCTGAACACTTGGAATTCTGCACACAAATCATTGAGGAATTTTCTCCTTCTATAAAAATGTCTATTTTCATCTACTTGATGGGTCAGTCCGGAGCCAGGGGCATGGAACTCCATCCAGGTCTTCCATGGGGGTGACAGGGGCCCAAGCACTCGAGCCATCATCTTCTGCCTCCCAGGGTGCCTTAGTACAAAGCTGTGGAGAAGTGGAGTAGCCAGGATGGGAGCTGGCGCTCCAAGAGAGATACAGCTGTCCCAAGTGGCAGCCTGCCCTGCTGCGTCACAAGACCTGCTCCAGGAATATTCCTTCATGAAGTCCATTGTGAAGTCAGAATCAGACACACAGAATGTGGAAGGTAGGGGCTAACGCTGTGGCACAGCTGGCTAAGCTGCGGCCTGCAGTGCCAGCATCTTGTATGGGCGCCGGTTCAAGTCCCAGCTGCTCCACTTCTGATCCAGCTCCCTGTTAACATGCCTGGGAAAGAAGAAGAGCATAGCTCAAGTATTTGGGCCCCTGCATTTACGTGGGAGACCCAGAAGAAGTTCCTGGATCCTTGCTTTGGCCTGACGTTGCCTCAGACATTTTGGCCATTTGGGGAATGAACCAGCAGATGGAACATCTCTCTCTCTTTCTCTCTCTCTTTCTTTCTGTAACTCTGCCTTTCAAATGAAATAAATATTTTTTTTTAAAATGTGGCAAGTAGCCCATGAGGATTTATGCTGACATGGGTGGAACATTTATCAAGGATAATAATTTTAAAAATTTCATTTTATTTGAAAGGTGCTCACACACACACAGATCTTCCACCTGCTGGTTCACTCCCCAAATGTCCACTACAGCCAAGGCCGGGCCAGGCCAAATCCAGAAGTCTAGAACTCAACCCTCGTCTTCCACATGAGTGGCAGGGGCCCAAATACTTGAAGCATCACCTCCTGGGCACATTTGTAGGAAGCTGCATTGGAAGTGGAGCAGCTGGGACTCGAACCAGGCACTCCAGCATTGGGTACAGGTGTCCTGAGTGGCATCTTAACTACCACGTCAAATGCCTGTCCCCGAAGAGGAGCTTTAAAACCAGCGGTTCTGGTTTTTATAATGACAGATGCTCCCAAGCACTGTGGACATGCTGTGAGATTGGCTTCCGTTCAGTGGGCAAATCCGATTCCCTGTGCTGAAGCCCCCTTTAGCGGGTGCTTTTCTAATGGCCCTTCTCCGCCACAGAGCCGTGCTTGCCGCCATCCACTCTGCCGAAGCAGTAGAACAGACAAAACCAGTTGAAAATAGAAATAAGCATTACAAAATGGAAGGCAGGGTCCGAGAAGGAAAAATCCCGAGGGAAGTCATTGTTTGAGTTTTTAAAATGCAGTTTGACTGGAGATGGGCTCACCCTCGAGTGTACCCGAGCCATGGAAACTGATGTGTGAACCATGGGAGATACTTTCTTCCTAAGTGTAACTGCCTTTGTTGCTTTTTCAGCGGTAAGCGGGCTGCAGCTCTTCTGCCGACTTCTCCCCCTCCCCAAGAGGGTTACTTAGAGGAGGATGAAGGCATGCGAGAGGAAAGCTTTATTGTTGAGGCTCAATTTGCTAAAAGCTTGGGTAGTAATTCAGATGTGCGCTCACTGTGCAGACAGGCATGACTGCTCAAATTGGTGTTGTTAATATCTGCTTTGGGGAAACCCCTCAGGTCAAGCTGCTCCCATGAAGTCCTTCTGCTCTAACTCTCACCTTTCCGCCATCGTTTAGACTCTGCCAACTAAAATACACCTGTGGACCGACGGCACTCAGCCCCCCAGGCATCTCTAAGATGTCTCTCTTCTATTCAATAGACCAAGAGACAGAGAGACAGATAGACGGAGCTCCTATCCACTGGTTCACTCTGCAGATGCCTGCAACAGCTGGGGCTGGGCCAGGCTGAGCCGGAAGCTGGGAACCCAATCCAGGTCTCCCACATGGGTGGCAGGAACCCAAGTACTTCAGCCATCACCTGCTGCCTACCGAGGGTGCATATTAGCAGGGAGCTGGAATTGCGAGTGGAGCTGGGACTTGAACCCAAGTACTCCCATATGGAATACAGGTACCCAAACAGCATCTTAACCACTGTATCAAATGCTGTCCCTGCCCTTGTGGTTTTTTTTTTTTTAATTTTTTAAAGATTTATTTATATAGTTGGAAGACAGAGTTAGACAGAGAGGGAGAGACAGATCTTCACCCCCTAGATGGCCGCATGGCCAGGGGTGGGTCAGGCCAAAGCTGGAAGCCAGGAGCCAGGAGCTTCTTCCGGGTCTCCCACATGGGTGGCAGGGCCCCAAGTGCTCAGGCCATCTTTTGCCGCCTTCCCAGGCACATTAGCAGGGAGCTGGATCTGAAGTGGAGCAGCTGGGACACAAACCAGTGTCCGTATGGGATGCTGGCATCACAGACAGTGGCTTAACCTGCTCTACGAGCCCCTCCCCTCACTCTTCTTTTTGACTTAAGTGGCTCACACTGGTCCATTCTGCTGGAACCTGTTTCTTTGACTTAACCAGTGCGTGCTGGGGGGTTACTCATCCTCGCGGTTTCTAACCACTGCCCAGCTGTCCAGAGGCCGTCCGTCACTGGAAGCCGCTGTGCCTAACTCCGCACCATGTGGTCAGTGGTGGCGTGCCTCCAGCTTGCTAATGGGTCAGCCAGCATGGCGGGTCATCTGGCCCTGCCCTTCCTCTGTCGTGTTGGTAACAGCAGCTTTTCTTGAACTGAATTTGAATTGATTTTTCTGTGTATAAGCCTTGACAGGGCCTCTCTCTTGCCTGCATTAAAGATGAGATTTGTGTCAGATTAAATTAATAATTCACAATTGAAAACTGCTTTCCTCAAGTGCGGAAGCCCTTGGAAGCATAGAACGCAGGAGCGGTGTGAACGGAGGGGTGGTGTCCCTCGGGTCTCGGGTTCCTGACAATGAGACCATGAATGCCTGCAGTGCTGGGCGAGCTTCTGAAGGGGAGACTCTCAGGCTCGGTGAGAAGGCAGCCTCAATGTCAAGGTTGGGCTCAGCACCACTCCGGGGCGTCGCCTGTAGTCACTTGTTTAATTTTCCTAGCACTAGCTTTCTGCTCATGGAAACTGAGGCGTGGCGATAGGCACTAACTCACTCAGCCTGCGCCAGCCGAGGTTCAGGTTCAGGCCCAGGCCGTGGCAGTGGCTGTGGCACGCTGCCTTTCCTGGGTGAGCAGG
The DNA here is from genome assembly GCF_964237555.1 of Oryctolagus cuniculus. NCBI lineage: Eukaryota > Metazoa > Chordata > Mammalia > Lagomorpha > Leporidae > Oryctolagus > Oryctolagus cuniculus. The sequence continues at coordinate 33,560,245 of NC_091449.1, read as the reverse complement.
GCTCAGCCTCTGGGGCGCCTCCTGCCCCTTTCTCATGGTTTGGTGGGGCATCATTTACGGAATTGCATCACGGTCGGGAGAAAGGCAGGGGGGCTTGGTGCAAGCAGGTGCCTGGCGTCCAGGATCCGTGGCCAGTGTCCAGGAGCAGAGGGAAAAAACTTCCGGTGAAGCCAGCATTCTCAGAGCAGTAGGGGGAGGCATAGACTCAGGCAAAAACTGTGCATGGGGATGGCTCACCTGTAGGGAGGCCGACTAGGGACAAGAACCCAACTAGAAAGCGCCAGGTGCGGGGAGCAAGCCCAGGGACTGCGCTCGCCTGCCTGCCGGCAGCTTGCTGAGTCCGTGCAGTTTGACAGAGCTGGCAGGGCCACGTGGGCCTCTGTGGGAGCCTGGCTGGGGGCAGCCCGCTGGACGGAAACACTGGCGTGTGCATCCTGGGGAGTCGCCGTGAGACACCTGATTTAGGGGCCCGAGGGCACCTCGTTCCCCATTACTTCTGCTAAATCGTGGCACAGGGGGCTTTTCGGAGGCTGATAGATAGCCCCGCATCTGCGCACTGCCTGGCCCGCCTCCAGCGAGGGGGAATGCCTGGTCCCGGCCACGCAGGAGTGTCTGGGGAGTGAGGGGAGGCCCTGGGGTTCCTGACAAGCAGCCCTCCTTTACAGATGATTGTTTCTGATGAAATTATGTCATGTCCTTCAGACACCCTAAACTCGTCGTGTCCTGTCATCTTTATATAGGACACCTAAGAAGACTTAAAATTGAGCGGGGCCGGCACCGTGGCTCAATAGGCTAATCCTCCGCCTTGAGGTGCCGGCACACCGGGTTCTAGTCCCAGTCGGGGCGCCGGATTCTGTCCTGGCTGCTCCTCTTCCTGTCCAGCTCTCTGCTGTGGCCCGGGAGTGCAGTGGAGGATGGCCCAAGTGCTTGGGCCCTGCACCCCATGGGAGACCAGGATAAGTACCTGGCTCCTGCCATCGGATCAGCCCGGTGCACCAGCCACAGCGCACAGGCTGCGGTGGCCACTGGGGGGTGAACTAACGGTAAAGGAAGACCTTTCTCTCTGTCTCTCTCTCTCTCACTGTCCACTCTGCCTGTCAAAAAGAAAAAGAAAATTGAGCGGTAAATACACCAGTTAGGGTAACTTTGAAATAAATATTGTGTTGTCGAAATATTTGCAGAATTAAAAACTTGGGACTTCATGAATCAAAGTAGGAACCTCTCTCTCTCTCTCCCTCTCTCCCTCCCTCTCACCCCATCTGTCTACCTACCTACCTGTCTGATCTGAGTCTCCATGACTCCAGATAGCACTTTTCATCACAGCAGTCATGAGGAAATGAATGGGAAAGGGTGGAAAATTCTAGAAAGTCATAGTACTCTAACGTGAGAACAGAGGGGCCAGCGTGGTGGCATAGCGGGTTAAGCTGCCACCTGTGATGCCCCCATCCCATGTGGGTGCTGGTTCGTGTCCCAGCTGCCCATCACAGTCCTGTGTACTGCCAATCCAGCTCTCTGCTAATGGCCTGTGAAAAACAGCAGAAGATGGCCCAAGTGTTGGGGCAGCTGCCACCACGTGGGAGGCCCTGAGGAAGCTCCAGGCTCCTGGCTGTGGCCTGGCCTCGTGCAGCTATCTGGGGAGTGAACTAGTGGATGGAAGATCTCTCTCTCTCTGTAACCCTGCCGTTCAAAAATAAATAAATAGATCTTAAAAAAAAAAAAAAGGGACAGATTATTGAGCAGCATTTTATCTAAGCAGATGCAGCCTCAGGTGGCACTAGGTGATGTGAGGTTAGTTTTTCTGGCCTTTGGGAGCGTATTCAGAGGTCAGCTCTGTCTACACAGTATCTGAAGAGCATTTTTATGTATCCAACAGCATTGAGGAGCTATGGGGGAACCTGGCTGATGATTCAGAGGGGAATGAAGGTAACCATGGGCGCTACCGGTCCCCTCCATCAGGTAAGATTCGGATGGTCTCCACCCGCACACCTGCAGGTTCTGGTCTCTTCTTGTCACCTTTCCAGCACTTCATTCATGTAATCCAGAAAGAGAGGACCAAGAGCAACTGCACTGTTGTGTCTGTCTGCAAGGAGCAGAGGTGGCTTGCCTTCTTGTGGCCGTGTCAGATGTGATTGTGTTCCAACTGCACAATAAGGTCTTCGGCCTTGACCATGGAAGTCCCCGAGAATCGGGACTCCTGCCGTCCTCCGCTGGGACCCTGCATCAGGAATTGCACGAATGATGCTGTGGGGTTGACTGAGGGATGGTACAGATGGCAGATCTGGAGATGGCTGTCTCACTCGGCTTTTCTGTGCTGCTTGAGCAGGAATCAATGTGGTCATCAGACAAAAAGCCAAAGCTGTGCTTAGAGGTCGGGAGTGGGTGCCCTGTGTCAGGCTCTGTTCAAGGCTCCTGGGGATACGTTAGTGACCCTAACGGACTGACCCTGCCACTGGGGTGCTGGCAGTCCAGTGCACTGTGCCATAGAGTGGGCTTCTCTGATCTCCCAGAGAAGGTTCCCTTCATTTTGAAAAAAGACTGATGTATTTATTTGAAAGGCAGAGTTACAGAGAGACAGAAGCAGAGAAAGGTTTTCCATCCACTGGTTCACTGCCCAAATGGAGGCAATGGCTGGAGCTGGGCTGATCCAAAGCCAGGAGCCAGGAGATTCTTCCAGGTCTCCCACATGGGTGCAGGGGCCCAAGCACTTGGGCCATCTCCCACTGCTTTCCCAGGCACATTAGCAAGGAGCTGGATTGGAAGTGGAGCAGTCAGTACACAAACCAGTGCCCATATGAGATGCTGGCATCACAGGCAGACGCTTTACCTGCTACGCCACAGCGCCAGCCTCCCCCACCTCACCCCTTCTTAAACTCCTCTCAGCCTTGGCCTGTGCGGGGCTCTTCTCCCCCTGCCCATCTCGTGTGGGCCATTCGAGCCCAGCCACAGCCTGGTCCTCTGCAGAGTCCTTCTCTCCTGCCCTCCCAGCTGTGGCCGGCTGCTCTACTGAGTTCGTCTGGTGCCCTGATGACACGGAAGCCCTTGTTCTTTTGCATTAGAATCGGGGGTTTGCATCCATCCCCTCTCTTGAGGGCAGGCCGAGGCTTATTGCTGTGTGGTGGTGAGTGTGTCTCTGGACCATGTCAGGTCTCCTTGTGCTTAGCAAGGAGCACACTGCAGGGCTGTCCACCTGCTCCAAGCCAGGTGCACACTGAGTGATCCTGCAGGCCCAGACCCACTGACAATGGCTAACTCCACTGCAGGAGACCAGCCACACACACAACATGACTCCGCCTTGGGACCACCGGGGGCCTCCTCGCTTCTTTACGGGGACATCAGCAACCTTAAAATGACTCTGAGTCTTGGTTCTGAGATAGCCCCTTCACAGAAATCTACTTTCTTTGTCGATAGCATCTTCTCGCTAAGAGTTTTTGAAATTAAAGCTCCATCTCATTTGGAGGGCATGTGTGTCGGACCTTGGGAGACGGTGAACCAGAGAAATGAGGCCAGTCACAGCATGGGAGGGTGGGCAGGGCATCCCTTCTACACCAGGAAATGATGGGATTTCCCTCGAATAATTGGAAGATGGCCAGGCCCGCCCTGGATTAATTTGATCGTGTACTAATTTATACCAATTCTGAACCCTGAGGCAGTGAAGACGCAGTGGGCCCAGGAGCTTTGTTTCTTCCGCATTTGCTCCGATAGCCGCCATCAGCCAGGGCCGCTGCATCAGTCCTTGGCTACAGCAGGTTTCCAGACACCTGTTTCCAGCATTGCATCAGACTTGTCGAACCTCGTGCTTCCCAAGAATCCTGACTGCCCCCACCTGCCCCTGACGGCCCCAACCCTGCCACTCCCGCCACCTTGGCATGGCCAGGGCAGGCCAACTGGCACGCGTTCCGGGGCAGTCCTCGGTGAGGGAGAGGAGGCCTCGCTTGCCGGCCTCGTCTGGAGTGGAGCAGAGGCCCTGCTCCTTGGTGTCGCCCAGCCTCTGCCTGCTATTCCGTGTCTGGTGTTTAGCCATGGATTTGGGTTCTGCGGTGGCCATGGCTTAGCCTAGGAACCCCTCTGGCACTGTGCCTTCTGCGGCTGCCGGGAATCTGTGAGCCGGGGCTCGCTGCTTACTCTGTTGTCACTTTGATGTCAAGAAGATTTGTAGTGATAAATTAGGGGGCTAATCCATCCTTTTCAACTCCAAAACAGTAATTAACTTTCAAATCATGTCATCCCATGTAAATTATTTTTGTGATAACTCTGAATGGGCTGTCACTCTGTAAATACGAGCCATCTTTTATTTTTCTTGCTTTTTTCCCTCAAATTTATTTTCAGAAATACTTTCCTAAATTACCAGAAAAAAAAATTTTTTTTTTTTTTTGACAGGCAGAGTGGACAGTGAGAGAGAGAGACAGAGAGAAAGGTCTTCCTTTTGCCGTTGGTTCACCCTCCAATGGCCGCTGCGGCCGGCGCGCTGCAGCCGGCGCACCGCGCTGATCCGATGGCAGGAGCCAGGAGCCAGGTGCTTTTCCTGGTCTCCCATGGGGTGCAGGGCCCAAGCACCTGGGCCATCCTCCACTGCACTCCCTGGCCACAGCAGAGGGCTGGCCTGGAAGAGGGGCAACCGGGACAGAATCCGGCGCCCCGACCGGGACTAGAACCCGGTGTGCCGGCGCCGCTAGGCGGAGGATTAGCCTGTTGAGCCGCGGCGCCGGCCTACCAGAAAAATATTTTTCCTGTCATCATATTGCTTTTGTTTGGTTTAAGATTTATTTATTTATTTATTTGAAAGACACAGAGAGAGAGAAATTCCCCAAATGGCCGCAACAGCCAGAGCTGGGCCAATCCAAACCAGGAGCCAGGGGCTTCTTCTGGGTCTCCAATGTGGATGCAGGGACCCAAGCACTTGGGCCATCTTCCACTGCTTTCCCAGGTGCATTAGCAGGAGCTGGATCAGAAGCAGAGGAGCTGGGACTCAAGTTGGCAATCCAGTATGGGATACGGGTGTCAAGCAGTGCCTTAACCCACTGCGCCACAACACTGCCTCCATGTTATTTTTTAATTCACAAAATGTGCCTTTAATGTGCACCTGCTGTAGGTCAAGCCCTGTGCTGGGCACAGTAAGGACCATCAAGGTACCTGAGCCGGGATTCCCATCTGTAGGACGTGCAGCCTAAAACAGCGAAACCTGGGTGTGAATCACAAGTAGCAGCCTGAATGGCAGCTTTTTCGGCTGTAGGAGGAGGGGATCCCCAAGGAGGAGGGGATCCCCGCTGTTTGAGATCAAGGGCCCTGCAAGCCTGTGTTGTTTCACTGGAGTTGAGCCTTGGAGGTGAGGAGGGCACAGCTGGAGGAAGAATGCAGGGAGAGTTTCCAGGGACATCAGAAACCCCACCTGGGGACAGACTAGGATGCTGGGAGCTCAGTAGGTTACCAAGCCTATTCAGATAGGTCGAGGACACAGTCTGCTGGGAGAGTAAGTGCTAGTGTAGGAGATTAGGATGCTGAGCAGTTACTGTGGCCATTTTGAAAGTAGGACTGGGGGCCAGCACTGTGGCGCAGTGGGTTAATGCCCTGGCCTGCAGTGCTGGCATCCCATATGGGCGCTGGTTCAAGACCCGGCTGCTCCACTTCCAATCCAGCTCTCTGCTGTGGCCTGGGAAAGCAGTAGAAGATGGCCCAAGTCCTTGGGCCCCTGCACCTGCATGGGAGACCCAGAAGAAGCTCCTGGTTCCTAGCTTTGAATTGATGTAGCTCTGGCTGTTGCAGCCAATTGGGGAGTGAACCAGCAGATGGAAGACCTCTCTCTCTCTCTGCCTCTCCGTCTCTCTCTCAAATAAATAAATAAATCTTTTAAAAAAAAGTAAGTTGTGGAAAATACATTATTTTTTTAAAAAGATGTATTTATCTATTTGAAAGGCAGAGTTATGGGGTGGGAGGAGAGACAGAAAAAGATCTTCCACCTGCTAGTTCATTCCCCAAGTCGCTCCAACAGCCAGGGGTGGGCCAGGCCAAAGCCAGGAGCCAGGAGCTACTTCCAGGTCTCCTATGTGGGTTCAGGAGCCCAAATACTTGGGTCATCTTCCTCTGCTTTTCCCAGGCCATTAGCAGGGAGCTGGATTGAAAGTGGAGTCCCTGGGACTTGAACTGGTGCTCATATGGATACTTGCGTTGCAGGTGGCATCTTTACCCAGTATGCCACAACACCAGCCCTGACAGTACATGATTTTAGATAACATTTTATCCTTAATTTACCTATACAGAGTAAAAATACATCTTACCTCTCACTTAAATTTGTGGTGCACTGGGCCGGTGCTGTGACACAGCAGATTAAAGCCACAGCCTGTAGTGCTAGCATCCAGCATGGACACTGATTCCTGGCTGCTCCCCTTCTGATCCAGCTCCTTGCTAATGCACCTGGGAAAAGCAGTTCGCTCCTAAATCCTGACTTCCACTTGGCCTAGCCATTTGGGGAGTGAACCAGCAGATGGAAGATCTCTCTCTCTCCTTCTCTGTCTTTCCTCTTTGTAACCCTACCTTTTAAATATATAAATAAATCTTTAAAAAAATTGTGGTGCATTAAAGTATCTCTATATAACAACTGTTTGGTGATGTAGATTTTTTTCTCTCACTGATTGAAGGTAACCTGCCTTTTTCTGGCGTGTGTCGGTATGTTTAAGGGAACACGCAGCAGCCATCATCATCATCTGGAGGGTCCTGGCTTTGCGGTTCAGGTGATTCACTGACCTGAGCTGGGACTCACTTCCAGGAAGTTAAAGGTGATGGTTCCCCATGTTGTTCTTGTTGAACAGTCGAATGTAAAATGTTGCTCCTGCACTGTCTTTAGGCTTCATGGGTCTATCCAAAGTAAATTAGAGGCCGGCGCCGCGGTTCCATGGCTCAATAGGCTAATCCTCTGCCTGCAGTACTGGCACACTAGGTTCTAGTCCCGGTCGGGGCGCCGGATTCTGTCCCGGTTGCCCCTCTTCCAGTCCAGCTCTCTGCTGTGGCCCGGGAGTGCAGTGGAGGATGGCCCAGGTTCTTGGGCCCTGCACCCGCATGGGAGACCAGGAGAAGCACCTGGCTCCTGCTTTCGGATCAGTGCGGTACGCTGGCCACAGCAGCCATTGGAGGGTGAACCAACGGTAAAGGAAGATCTTTCTCTCTCTCTCTCTCACCGTCCACTCTGCCTGTAAAAAAAAAAAAAAAAAAAAAAAAAGTAAATTAGATTAGGGCTGACACTGTGGCATGGCAGGTAAAGCCACCACCTGTGATGCCAACATCTCATATGGGCACTGGTTCATGTCCTGGCTGCTCCACTTCTGATCCAGCTTCCTGCTAATGGCCTGGGAAAAGCAGTGGAAGATAACCCAAGCGTTTGGACCCCTGCACCCTCATGGGAGACCCAGATGAAGCTCCTGGCTTTGGCCTAGCCAAGACTTGGCTGTTGCAGCCATCTGGGGAATGGACCGGTGGATGGAAGATCTCTCTCTCCCCTACCCCTCTCTCTCTCTGTAACTCTGACTTTCAAAATAAGTAAATAAAAAATTTTAAAGTAAATTAGCTCAATCTAGAACTGTCATGTAAAGTAGGTCCTGCCTTGGGTGGGCATTTGGCTTACTGGTTAGGACAGCCACGTCCCATGTCTGAGTTCCTGGGTTTTAATGCCTGGTTGGGGCTCCTGACCGCAGCTTCCTGCTAATGCAGATCCTGGGGGGCAGTGGTATTGGCTCAAGTCGGTCAGATTCCGGCCAACTGAAGAGGAGGCCTGGACTGAGTTACTGGCTCTTGGGTTTGGCCCTGTCTGGGTCCATTGCTGGCATCTGGGGAGGGAACCAGCAGATAGGAGCTCTCTGTCTCTCAAATAAATTAAATATATATATATATGTACATATATATTCTGCTTTAACATTGTTTGTGTACACTGAAAGTTCATGACTGCAACTAAACTGAATGTAGTTGAGGATAAGATGAAGAGACGGACAGAGACAGAGGCAGAGGTCTTCCACCTGCTGGTTCACTCTAGAGCTCTAGAGGCTGGATTTCTGTCATGCTTGTCACTTCTAGAAGCTACAGAGAACTTCAGGTACGATGGTCACTCTAAATCCAGCCAGAAGAGTGCATCCGGAAAGAGGCAGGGGATGACTTTTTTTTTTTTTAAGATTTATTTATTTATTTGAAAGGCAGAGTTACACAGAGAGAAGGAGAGACAGAGAAGGGGAGACAGAGAAAGAGAGGGGTCTTCCATCCACTGGTTCACTCCCCAGTTGACCACAAGGGCCAGAGCTGCGCCAATCTGAAGCCAGGAGCCAGGAGCTTCTTCCAGGTCTTCCACGCGGGTGCAGGGGTCCAAGGACTTGGGCCATCTACTACTGCCTTCCCAGGCCATAGCAGAGAGCTGGATTGGAAGTGGAGCAGCAGGGTGTTGAACCGGCGCCCATGTGGTATGCTAGCACTACAGGAGGCAGCTTCTCCTACTAGGCCAGAGCGCTGGCCCCAACCTCTGGCTTCTCATCATCTTGGGAATGCCAGCATATCTTTGATTCTGACCATTTCATTTATTTTGCATCTAGATAATAGCCGCCCACCCTCACCTGCTCAGCTCTTGCTCTCTGACATGCTCAAGAGTGTGAAAACAGGGGCCGGTGCTGTGGCACAGGGGGTTAAAGCTCCAGCCTGCAGTGCCTGCATCCCATAGTGGCACCAGTTCAAGACCTGGCCACTCCAGTTCCAATCTAGCTCCCTGCTAATGTGCCTGGGAAAGCAACAGAGGATGACCCAGTTCCTGGGGCCCCTGCACCCGTGTGGGATACCAGGAAGAAGCTCCTGGCTCCTGACTTCGGATCAGCTTAGCTCCAGCCCTTGCGGCCATTTGGGGAGTCAACCAGTGGATGGAAGACCTCTCTCTCTCTGTCTCTACCTCTCTCTGTAACTCTACTTCTCAAAAAAAAAAAAGTCGAAGCATAGTTTTTCTAAGCCAATCAATGGTTGATTTAAACTCTTTTGTTTTATTTTTCTTTATCTGAAAGGCCAAGAAAGAGAGAGACGGAGAACTCTCATCCATGTTAAATGATGATGCACGTTAAATGCCCTCAGCGGTCCCTGGTTGAGCCGGGGAGGAATCCGGGAGCTGGCAACTCAGTCCAGGTCTCCGCATGGCTGGCAGGGACCCAGTCACTTGAGCCACCACCTCTGCCTCCCAGGGCCTGCATTAGCAGGAAGCTGGAGTCAGGAGCCCAAGTCGGGAATTGAACCCAGGCACTCCTAGGTGGAACCTGGGTGTCTTAACCACCAGGCTAACCATCTGCTCCTGAATGGATCCTTTACGACTCTGACTCATCTGTGTCATACACACAAGTTCTGAACGTGTAAAAGAACACATGCTTCCAATTATTACATATCCCAGTCTCCTGGGGTGGGGCTGGGGAACAGTTTAATTTGAACTGGTTGTGAAAAGGACTAATTATGTCTAGTTACTTAAGTGTTTACATTCAGCAAGATCATTTAGGAAATGATCATTGAAGTAAGTAGGTTGAATCATTTGTTGAATACTTCAAAAAAGCCTGCAATCTATTTTTAACGTGTTACAAATTCAGAAAACGGTTGTCTTTTTCATGTCCGGAATAGTATTAATAAGGATATATGTCATTTGTCATCCATGAATTTAATTACTGAAATTAGATCATAAATAAAGAGAACATTTTGTCTCTCGTATAAGCTGTATGTGTCTTAGCAAAGTCAGTCTTGTCTGGGCCCTCTTTGGCAGTGCTTTGTAGCCGGCCGTGCATCACGTCTTCTGCACACATCTGATACTCACAAGCCACCGGAGCTGCTTCTGGGCCGAGAGAAACATTTAAAATAGTCCACTAGTGAAACTTCCGAGCCCAAAGGCAAAGAAATGTGCACATTTCTTCCTGAATGTAACCTTAGCAAGCACAGTGCAGGACTCAGCCAAATACCCTCAACGCCACAGTGGCTCTGCGGTGCCCTTGGGGCCCTAAATTTCTGCAGAACCTGCTGATGTATTGGCAAGCTAGGGTAGGGGGCTCCCATCTAAGATTAAGCTGTCATTAAGTCTTACTCTGAGCAGATAGCCTGGGAGAGGCCAGAGGAGGTCTGTGCATTGACGACAACCAAGAGGAAGCTGCTGTTGGTCCGGAATTATTTTGTGTGTGGTTAGAGCCTGGTGCCCTCCTCACCTGAACCGGGAAGGCTTCTGCTATGTGTTAAGATCTCGGAGCACGTGTGTTACTTCCTCTCACTGTATGGAGTAACGCAGAAGCCCTGCACCAGCACAGCTGTCCCTGTTTGATCAAGGTATCGCACGTGTGAGGTTAGAGGAGCAGTGACTGCCAGGAGGTCAGCATGAAGACCCGCAGCCCCTTGCTGCACTGTTTCCTGACCCTGTCCTAGGGGCGGGCACTTAGCCCGGCAGTGAAAATGCCTCTGTCCCACACCAGAGCGCCTGGCTTTGATAACCTGGCTCTGCTCCTGGCTCCCACTTCCTGCTGGTGCTGACCCTGGGGGCAGCAGTGATGGCTCAAGGAGTTGGGTTCCTGTCACTCCCATGGGAGACCTGGATTATGTTCTTGGCGCTCAGCTTTGGCCCAGCCCAGTCCCAGCAGGACTTGGAAGTAAATGAGCAACAGGACCTCTTTCAGTCTGTCTCCCACTGCCTCACAAGTAAATGCATTTTAAAAAATCACATCTTGCATGTTTCTCCTGGGAATCATGCGTATCTCTGTTGTGCACCCTGACCTCTAGAGATTTTTTATTTTATTTTATTTTAATTTTTTTGACAGGCAGAGTGGACAGTGAGAGAGAGAGACAGAGAGAAAGGTCTTCCTTTGCCGTTGGTTCACCCTCCAATGGTCGCCGCGGCCGGCACGCCGGCACACGGCGCTGATCCGAAGCCAGGAGCCAGGTACTTATGCTGGTCTCCCATGGGGTGCAGGGCCCAAGCACTTGGGCCATCCTCCACTGCACTCCCGGGCCACAGCAGAGAGCTGGCCTGGAAGAGGGACAACTGGGACAGAATCCGGCACCCCGACCGGGACTAGAACCCGGTGTGCTGGCGCCGCAAGGCAGAGGATTAGCCTAGTGAGTTGCGGCACCGGCCGAGATTTTTTTTTTTAAACTCTCTGTGTAGCCAGCCACGTTTGAATGGCATGCTGTCCTTTTTTGAAATTGAGTTTGTTGAGACATAAGGATTCTCATTGACACACACTGCATATAGCACTCCCCCTACCCTTGCCCCCCGGAAGCTCACCCTAATGCTGCCCAATGATGAAATGAGGGTTTGTATAGAAATAGCAAACCAAGCTGCTAAGTCCTGTAATTCTGAAACAGAACATATCTGAGTTTTGAAATCTGTCCAGGCACCTGCTGTTGAGGGTTCTAGTCTCTGGAATCAATGGACAATCACATCTGGACTGAAGGCTGAGACAGTTTGGACAACTTGTAGTTAGATAAACTTTTTTTTTTCTCATCTTTTTTTGTTTGAAAAAAATTTTTTTGAAGATTTATGTTTTGGGGCCAGTGCCGTGGCGCACTAGGTTAATCCTTCTGTGGCACCGGCATCCCATATGGGTGCCGGTTCTTGTCCCAGCTGCTCCTCTTCCAGTCCAGCTCTCTGCTATGGCCCGGGAAAGCAGTGGAGGATGGCCCAAGTGCTTGGGCCCCTGCACCCGCATGAGACCAGGAAGAAGCACCTGGCTCCTGGCTTCGGATCGGGGCAGCTCCGGCCATTGCGGCCATTTGGGAGGTGAACCAACGGAAAAAGGAAGACCTTTCTCTCTCTCTCTCTCTCTCTCTCTCTCTCTCTGTAACTCTATCTGTCAAATAAATAAAATCTTAAAAAAATTATATTTTATTCAAGAGGCCAAGTTACAGAGAGAGAGAGAGGTAGAGGCAGAGAGAAACATCTTTCATTGCTGGTTTAGTCCCCAAATGGCCTGGGCTGGGCCAACCGGAAGCCAGGAGCCAGGAGCTTCCTCCAGGTCTCTCAGGTGGGTGGCCATCCTCTGCTGCTTTCCCAGGCACAGTAGCAGGGAGTTGGATTGTAAGTGGAGCAGCCAGGACTCAAACCAGAGCACATATAGGATGCCAGTGTTACAGGTGGTGTTTTAACCTTCTGTGCACACCAGCACCTGTAAATGTGCTTTTTTAAAAAAATATATTTATTTATTTGAAAGGCAAAGTTACAGAGAGACAGAGGAAGAGAGAGAGAGAGAGAAAGAGAGAGAGAGAGAGAAAGAGAGAGAGAGAAAGGTCTTCCATCTGCTGGTTCACTCCCCAAATGGCTGCAACAGCCAGAGCTACATCAATTCAAAGCTAGGAACCAGGAGCTTCTTCCAGGTCTCCCATCTGGGTGCAGGGGCCCAAGGACTTGGGCCATCTTCTACTGCTTTCCCAGGCCATAGCAGAGAACTGGATCAGAAGAGAGCAGCTGGGACTTGAACCTGCGCCGAAGGCAGAGGCTTAACCTACCACGCCAACAGCGCCAGCCTAGAACCCAGGAAGCTAAAACAACACACAACAGTGTTTCTTTTCACTTAGAGAAAGCTCTAAGTAAAAGTGAAGCTCTCTGAGATGGCCAGGGCCATTCTTTGTGCAGCAGCACGCCCTGGCCTGCAGGCTTCTGTCTGTTCTCTTCCTTAGTCCTGGATCCCTTAGCCAGCCATGACCATGCCTCATTTCAGGGCAAGAGCGCCCCCATCGTGGGCAAGCCGCCTCCCCTCCTTCCAAGCCCTGGCACCAAGTCCTTCCTCAGTGCTCCACCCCCGTGTCTGGCAAGAGCCGGGAGGAGGTCTCCTTGCTCTGCCAGGTCGGTGCTCTTCCGGCAGGGGCAGCCTCATGCCTTTCGGTGGCTCTGAAAGCTGCCGGGCGGCAGGAGGGGTAAGAGAGGCGGCGCGCTGGGTCCTTGTAGCTTTAATGAATGTTAAGTTTCCACCCGGGGTCCTGGTGGGTGCCACTGAGCTTGGAGGCGCTCTTTCACCAAGATGTGGGCCCCCATTAATACCACCCCCCTTGAGTCCTCAATGCACGCGCTCTGAATTCAGCAGTAGTTTTGAGGTTTTGTTTTCTCGGTGGCATCTGCCTGAAATGTGGACTTTGTCATGTGACAGGAGCCCAGCTCAGGTTAGGCGCCGACAGGAGACTCATGTGGCTCACAGAGGTGACAGTCCCAGGAGCTGGCTGACTGCGGGTGTGACTGGAGCCTGTGGCTCAGACGATGTCCTCATGGCCATCCTGCTCCCTCGGGAGCAGCCTGGGTGGGGTCTACAGCCACACATGGCACTGACATCCAATCAGGCCCTGCTCCTGTTTTCGCCCTTGCCAGGCTCATGCCTCCATGGGACCTGGCGCTCCCAGTGCCTGAGCCCTTCCTGGCTCTTGAGGGTGAAGAGTTTTGCCCCTGCCACGGGCACGTAGGCTGCGGCTTCCTCCGCCTCGTCTGTTCCCGCTGATCGTCACCTTCCCGGTACCTGTTGGCACCCGTGGGACACGCTGGTCTCCTCTTCTATCTTGTGTGCAGGGAGGCAGAGGGGGAGGGGGAGCTACTGAGAGCCTGTGTCCGTCTGCCCTGGTGAAAAGTCAGCTGCCATGAAGCTCCTGCAGGAAGTCAGCTTCTCACCTGGACCCTAAATGAGACTGAGCTCCGGGGGGCCTTTGTGCAGACACTGCTGTGACCTTTTATGTGAGCTGGCATCATTGTAGCCAGAGGTCTTTCTCAGGAGCATAACAGTTCTGTCCTGACTGTTACTATGCAACAAAATAGAGAGAATGGGCTCTTTTGCTTTTATTCTTCTAAAGATTTATTTGAAAAGTAGAGTGATAGAGAGATAGAGAGAATCTTCTATCTTCTGGTTCACTCCCCAAATGCCTGCAATGGCTGGGCTGGGCCAGGCTGAAGCTAGGAACCTAGAACTCTATCTGGGTCTCCCAAGTGAGTGGCAGGGTACAAGCACTTGGGCCATCATCTGCTGCCTCCCAGGATGCATTAGCAGGAAGCTGAATCAGAAGCAAGTAGCTGGGTCTAGAACCAGGCGTTCTCATAAGGATATGGGCAGCCCAGTTGGTGGCTTAACCTGCTGTGCCGCAGTGCCCACCCTTGCCGTCTTGCTTTGGTGGCTGTGCACACACACGTCTGCTATTGTCAACTGTCTGTATCGAAGATCCACAGTCCTAGGGTGAGCATTTCTGTGCTCCCCTCCTCCTCGTTTTTAAACCTTATTTATTACTTACTTGCTTACTTGAGAGACAGAGGTAGAGAGCTCCCATTCGCTGAATCATTCCCCCAATGCTGGCAACACCTGGGGCTGGGCCAGGCAGAAGCGAGGAGCTGGGAACTCAACCGAGGTCTCCCGCATGGGTGGCAGGGACCCAAGTACTTGAGCCATCACCTGCTGCCTCCCGGGGGGCACATTAGCCAGAAGCTGGAATCGGGGGCAGAGCTGGGACTGGAATCCGGGTGCTCTGACAAGGGTTGTGGGTGTCGCATACAGTGGCTTCACCGGTGAGCCAGCTGCCACTCTCCCCGCCTTTTCTGACCTTTCTCTGCTGGCTTTTGGAATGAGTGAGAGTCTAGGCGTGCCTTTTCTCTGGTCCCATCGTAGTGGTACTTGCTTGCTGCCATGCTGTTCCTTCCCTTCCCTCTGCTTGCTCACCCTGGCTCCTCATGCCTTAGGGACCCCCCCCCCCCCCGAAGCTGCTGACGGGCACCAGGGTCTCCCTGCACCCGGGCATTTCTGCTGCATCAGGCCCCTTTCTGTTTCAGCATGACCATATGGTCTTTTCCTGTGGGGGAGGCTGCAAGTGTCCCATCCTTGCCGTTAGTTGACAAACGGAACTCTTGAGCCCTTCACACGGGGCTGGAGGCCTGTTCAGGCCCGTGGCAGGAATGGGAGGAGCTGTCGCATGCACCAGGGTGATGGAATACTGCAGGTATGGGCTGGGGCAGCCCTGGGGGCCCATCTGAAACCTTTCTGCTTTGGATGCTTACTACGTGGTCCAAGAGTCCACGGCTTTGCCATGGAACATTTGGGACAAAACCCCCTTGTGAGAAGTGGGCGGCTGGGGTGCAGCAACCAGGATGTCAGGACAGGCTTGTGCTCCACGCCGGGGTCGCAAGCAGATAGCAATGTTTTAGGCTCCAAGGACCGAGAAGCAAACCCAGGCTCTTACATATAATTGTTTAAAACGGGACCATTGAAACATAGAAAAGCCATAACCAGACAGCAAGCCTGGTTCAGTGTCTCTTGTTGGCTGAGCCCTGGGCTAGACCAGTAAGGGTACTCTGCCTCTAAAGGAGACTTGGCAGAGCTTTGCGGAGCCCAGGTTGGGCCTGGTCTGAGTGGCAGGCTACTCCCTGCTTAGCCCCTTCTTGCAAACTCAGGAGGGCTCCTTGGGGAGCATGGCCAGAACTGGGCTCATCATGCATCTCTCTGTTTCTGTTTCTGTTTTGTTCTCTGCAGGACTGCTCGGCCCCAGAAGTCTCTTTGCCCCTGCCCTGCTTCCCCCAGGCTCCTCCCAGAGGCCTGCTCCTCTGGGATGCCCATCTCCCCCGCGTGCCAAGCATGCAGAGAAGCTGGGCCTTTTAGCACCACTCCCAGGTGAGCTGTGAGTGCTGTCTTCTGCCAGTGCTGCCCAGAATGTCCTGTGATGGTGATGTCATCAATCAGCCACCTGTGGCTATGTGGCGCTTAAAATGTGGTTTATCCCACCAAATATCTGAGCTTTAAATGTTGTTTAATTTTAGCTCACTTGAATGACCACAGTTGCATGCGGCTGCTCGGTACCATCCAGTACTGATGGTGTCACGTGACTGTAGCAGTGGGCAGGAGGCTGTGTTAGTTTTCACCAAGTAGAGCGCTGTTACTTCATAGGCTTTCCTCCACTCGTGCCTCGGTGCGCAAGGTGCAAATATACTCTAAAAAGGAAACATGATATCTTTTTCCTAAGAACATGGTATTGTCCATTGCTGTAAAATACTCACAAAAGGTAACCAAAGTAAAAAAAAGAGGGGGAGCCAGAGAACGAAGAACAGTGTTAGTAAATCCCTGTTCAGTACTACTGCCTGCCTCAGTCACTTAAGCCCCAGGCTTGTTTTCCCCTGGTGAAAACCCGGGGTTCCTGGGTTGGATATTGTGGTACAGCAGATCAAACTGCCGCCTGGGACGCCGGCATCCTATATGGGAATGATATGGGATTGAGTCCTGGCTACTCTGCTTCTGATCCATTTTCCTGCTAATGTGCCTGGGATCGGCCCAGCTCTGGCCATGGGGGAGTGAACCAGTGGATGGAAGACCTCTCTCTCTGCCTCTCTGTAACTCTCTGCCTTTCAAATAAATAAATGAATATTAAAAAAAAAGAAGAGGTCGCTCCACCTGCCAATCTTGTGCCTCCTTCTGCAAGTCAAGGAGGGTGTCTAGTGGTGTTAGGATGCTACTAACACTTCTTGACCCTCAGTCAACACCATTTTTTGTTTTTTGAGATTTATTTATTTGAAAGGCAGAGCAGCAGAGAGACAGAGACAGAGATCTTCCATTCGTTGGTCACTCCCCAAATACACTCAGCAGTTGGGGCTGGGCTGGGGCGAAGCCAGGAGCCAGGAGCCTCTGGGTCTCCCACGTGGGTGGCAGGGGCCCAAGGACTTGGGCCATCTTCTACTGCTTTCCCAGGCCATAGCAGAGAGCTGGATCAGAAGTGGAGCAGCTGGGACTTGAATTGGTGCCCATGTGGGATGCCGGCACTGCAGGCGGTGGCTTCACCCGCTACACCACAGCACTGGCCCATGGAGTGGCTTCTGAGGACGAATGCCTGGAATCAGGTGCCTGTACATCTTGAGTCCCTGCCCTATTTCTGCTTGGCTCAGGGACGCACACAGCTCCCCCAACCTGGGAGGCGGCCAGGGGTCTGCTGTATTTAAGGTGCCTGCTGATTGATGCACCGCCCTAGGTGGCAGCCTGCACAGGAACACAGCTGGTCTCTCTCTCTTCCTTCCGGGGGTGGGCCTGGCCCGCTATCATCCCCCTTGCTGCCTTCCCTCCTGAACAGCTGGGAGAGATGAGGCCAGAGGCCTCCGAGCTGTCCCTAAAGCCCAGGGCAGATCTCCTTGGGCTGCTCTCCCAGGGCAGGGAGTAGGTGCTGAGGCTGCACTCCAGCTTGGGGGACGGTGGCCCAGCAGGCATGTGGCTGACCTGGTTTCTAGTGCTTCAGGCCTAGGAAGCCTGGATAAAGTACTGCCAGGAGCTCCTTGGAGTGCACTCGGCTTCTGTGTTGGGATTTGGGGCTCCAGCTCAGCTGTCAGGAAAGTGGGCCTCTGTCCCTCTCTGTTCTTCGGGAAAGTCACATTTTCATGATGCCTCGTGCCATCTTAA